>NC_135893.1:73504039-74104039 GCF_964194155.1 Cetorhinus maximus | reverse complement strand
TAATAGTATAAAAACCCCATTAAAAGTGTTTGTTGCTAACAAATTTACTAACAGCTACTGTGTCATAAAGTAGTTGCTACTGTTTGAATAATGCATTACTAGATTAGCAGATCTCCTCTGTTGCTAAAGTTGCTTCCAAGAAGCTTGGACTCCTTTTCTGAAGGAAACTCTATTTCTGCTCTACAACTCCTAAATGTCAAAAAAGCAAACGGTTGACCAAACTCCAATACTACTCCCATACTTGAGGAAGCTCTTCTGACTCTTCTTACTTCTTTCAGAATGGAAAAAATGCATATTCTGTAAGAAATTATCTTTCTCTTATACCTCCAGCCTTCAACTTCTCTTTCTCTGTTACAACCTGTCTTGTCTTTCCCAGACATCGCCAGGCGTTGGTCCTAAGTTTTTGACTATTTCTACACTACATCATTCCTATCTCAGTGTTGTACCTTCAGCTATGCATATATGGTATCTCATTCTGTGGAGGTTATTTTGGCCAAAGGATGAACACAGGTGCTAAATGGGTATAGTGCTAGTAAGGCTAGCCTGTTTGAAACTTTGGATTTAGCACACAATTTTGGTCCTAATTGCTGATTACTATTTAAACTAGGCTGGAGATGTTAAACCATAAACCTGCAGGTTTAGATTCAAATGCCGATTAATACAATTTTCGAGGAGCAGTATATGTGAGCTCCTTGCATCCACTTCTTCTGACGGTGTGGAGAGCTCTGACAGCACAGTGACACTTTACAGGATGGCTCAGGGTCTGAGAGAGATGGCACACAGGTTCTCGGACAAGGCATTCAAGGTCATGGTGGAAGAGGTTGAAGAAGAAGGTCCTGTACCTGCAGGGGTAAGGTCGTCACACTTCGCCCTCCAGTCCCTCTCTCCTGTAGCAGTTGGTTCTGCTCTGCCTAGCCTTATGTCCTTCTCGCATTCCTTCTCCTGACCAAAGGGGACTCCGAGGAAGATTCTCATGACCAATCATTCCCTTCCACCTGGTGTCTCCTATATGTTTTTTCGGTGAATTCCTGGATAAAATGTTACTCAAATTACAATGAAGTTTTGACAAAATGTCCCAGAAAATCTCTCAATATGCTTTAGAGCAATGACCATTAAATGGTGAGCATCCCTTTAAGTAGCACTTGAAATCAATATCAATGTCTTGCACACTCCCAAACAGCCGGTCGCTGTTAGGAAAGGATGTTAAGACAAGTGTTGGTCATCAAAATGCTGTATCGCCTCTTTATGGGCACAGGCAAGCATTTTAAGTGGCAATCATTGTTTAACAAGCCTCCAAACGGCCGTTCCTAGCGTGTGTTTCAACACCTCTAACAAGATGACAACTTGTGCTAAACACATCAAGGCTTAAGACCCATCTTGGCCACCTTGGGGGCTTTTTAGTGCCTAAAGTATTCTGTGAAAATTGACCTCTATTTCTTTTTGTTTCTGTATGTACTCTATTTCCATTGCCTGTAATTTGCCTTTTCACTACGTTTTGGCCCAATATGATCCTCATGATAATAGTCCCCTGTTGTGTCCACAGTTCCTGATTATTCTCTTTATTCTGTCACAAACAGAATATATCTATCTGCTCTCTTACCTCCCGTAATCAGTATGTTTTGTATGGGAAGTTTTTTATTATTCTTGGAGTGTGTATTCCAACTAAATAGATCGGCAACAAGCTTTGGTGATTTTACAAATAAAGAAGGTTATTTCTTCTCACACACTTGCCCGAATTAAATTCAATGTCACACACACTCATTCTCATTCACACACACTCACACACAAAGATTGGATACAGATAAAGAGCATGCACTTTTACATATTACAGTTATCTCAGTTTTTGACTTATGATCTTCGGTCTCCCATGTGGCAAACCTGTGGTCTTTTGAATGGATTTGATGATTTAACATTGGAGTGAGGGTCTTTAAAGTGAAGGGTCCACAGCAGATTGTGAGGTTTCTTGTAGTTGAATAGCTAAGGGGTTGGTTCTCAGGCAAACTCTGCATTGGAACAGATTACATATTCAGGCTGCCTGATGCCACACAGCTTGTTTCCAAGTCTGGTTCACAGACTGGCTGAACTTATGTTTCTAATAGTTTTGATGGAACCGCCTGCACACAGCTCCTAGCTGATCTTCTAAACAGACAAAGAAAACATAGCTATCTCTGTGTGGCTTTTCACAAGTTCAAGGTCTTTTCCAAGTAAGATGTGTTCTCCATGTTGATTCCACATCCTGTGTTGTGGATTAACAACTCTGAGAGCCACCCAGTCTAGTTTGGATGGGGAAAACCATTGTGATTTAGTGGGAAGTTGATAGTGGCCATTCACTTCCATCTGCCACAAATTGAGTTTCTATCTTTACTTTTGTCCAGAATGAGATATTTAGAGAGGCAGTCTGTTAACTCCATAGTCTTTTGTATTGGCCCATCCTTAAACAAAGAGATGTGTGAATTCCGTGGATGTCTGTATATAATTAGATATTCAACTGAGACTTACATATAAATTAAGAACATAAGTAGGCCATTTGGCTCCTAGAGCCTACCGTCATTCAGTTAGATCAGGGCTGATCTGACTGTTGCCACAATTCCACATTCCGCCTACCCGCAATAACCTTTGACTCCGTTAGTCAAGAATCTATTTACTGTCTGTCACATGATCTGCGGCAGCCATCTCAACATTGGTTTGTGCCCAATTTTTAAAAGTATTGCAGGTACTGGGCATGACAATATCTACCCTTTTATGTTGTCCTAAAATCCACCACAACCATGTGGTGATATTTGTTGTTCCATTTCGTTTCTGATCCCACAGCTCTAGGTGGGTTGGAGGCAGGGGTAAAGGCCCTAAGAGACAACAATGGGGTGCAGAGCAACAGAAATTAAAAACCTTTATAGCCAGAGGCCGAAGAGTAAGGTAGCAATGCAGGAAAGCAAGGCCAGAATTTTTAAATAGACAAAAGATGAAAGAGGATGGTAATGGGGTTGCATAGCAAGGCAGGAAGTGAAGCAAAAAAATTGGAAAGCAACGTACCAGAGCTAGAAGCACTCAATAATAAAAATGAAAGGATTGAAAAGGACAACAGCAGATGGCAGAACAAGGCAAAGATCTGGAGCTGGGTGAGCAAATTAGTTTAAAAGCAGCATTTATTTATTGGGAGGAGGTATTTTGGTGCAATGGGTAGTCTCCCTGCCTCTGAACCAAAGCCCCACGACTTGATGGCAAGGAAGGTGCATTTATAACACAACCAACCAGTTTGAGTATCAGCTTGTAAATACTTCCAATATTCACCAATGTCAGGCAGCAAAAATGGGAGATTCCTGGTCAGGCATGTGATGGAAAGAAAAGTGAGCCTCTAACATCGCTATTCATAGCTCTGCACTACAATATGCATGTAAAAGTGCATGTTGCTACAGCAACTCATACGCCTTGGTGGGATCAGTTGGCTGGACAGCTGGTGTGGATCAGATTGGTGCCAACAGCATGGGGTTCGATCCACGTTCTGTCTGGGGTGGATTCAAGACCTGTCTCCTTGTCCCCACCCATGGTGGAGGTAACAGTGCTGTGGATCAGAACTGCCTGAAGGCAGAGAACCAAAGAAGATTTATTGGGAGCGGCAGCAACTTAATTAATTAACAGAGCCGGGGAAAAGAACCAAGTAGGCTGGTAGAAAAGGGATAGGCAGGTGAGGCTGCAGAGGATGGGTCAGAATAATGGAGGCAGAAGCGCTTTGGTTAGGCTGACACTGCTTTCAATGTTCTGCTCTGGAAGGGAGTAGGGAAGCAGAAAAAGTTATGGGAGAGCTAAATATATCCAATTTAAATGTTTTTTTAAATTACGTGAAAAAAGACACATATCACCCAATAATTGGATGAAAAACAAGATGTCAGCAGAGCTGGTAAAGTGATATCAGAAGTTACTTCAAAGCACAAGCAACCTGTAATCACAATATAAGAGGTTAGGGAATTCATCTGATTAATTTTAAATTTTGTTTAAACATTTCTTTTGGACATAGGAATTTTAGTTGCTGAAAAAATTGGTGGTGAAAAGAATTCTGAATGCATTTTGAGCAATTAGTGGGAAGCATGTGGCCAAACTGTGCAATCAGTTCCACCAAAAATGGCATTGCTGTGGCTGTGAAGGTGACCACAGCAATAGATTTCCATGTAACTAGATACTTCCATGCCACCATTTGGACTATTTACTAAATTAATCAGTCAACCATGTATATGCTATAGTGAAAGGAAAATATGGCAAGATACTGGAGAGAGGAATTCTTCACCGATGCTGCAGATCTGCTGAGTATTTTCAGCATTTTATGTTATTATTTCAGATTTCCAGCATTTGCAGTGTTTTGCTTTTGTATGTATATTGCGTACTGTGTGAATTAAATATATTCTTTAAATTTCTCACGTGTCGGTGTGGTTCGATGGGCCGAAGGGCCTCTTCTGCACTGTGATATTCTGTGATTCTATGAAATTGTGGTTTTGTTTTTTGAAATTATGTCTCTCAATAAAAGTTGAAAAGCCACTAGGCTAAATATTTTGCTGAAAATAAGTTAATTTATGCATCTTAACTTTTATTAATCAGTACAAATTTTCACCAGTCCATGTTTTTGCTTTAGTATAAAAATCCAATCTTTTTTTGTCATTGTATACAGTTACTTGCATCAGGCAGTGCAAGAAATGGAATAAGAACAAGTCTGCTTTTCTGCAAAGTAGCTGATCCGGAGGAGGCCAGTCAGACTTTGTCTACCATAGCAATTTTCTGAAACAGCTGGTAATTATATTGATGATCCCCCAAGAGTTCAAATAATTTACCTCCAAGGAAAACTAGCCTGCAAAATATTAGCCAGAAGTTCTGTTGTCAGTGTATATGGACTAATTAGTCTCTAAGTAATTGCTTTCCATTATTTTGTTTTTGAAGAAGCTTATCAAACATCATAATATCAAACGATGTTTCTGGAATAAAAGCTCATCAAATCAATTTACAGTAAATGGATAACAAGAAAACTGCAGCCAAGTAGAAAATATTTTATTTACAGAAGCTGAAACTTACTGTCTTTTTCCCCAGGACACTGTAGTTTTCATGAGCTACCCAGGATCTGGTTCAAAATGTTATCTTTCTTAAATGCCTTAAATGTGGAATTTAGAGCAATTCCTCAGATCTTTCAGCTGATCCTCATCGATGTATCCTATTTCTCTGCGCTCGCTATAATTGACAAAGCTATCACTTATTAATAGAGGTAATACATAGGGGAGAATTACAATGTGTTTCACTCTTGTGTGTCACCTATAGCACAACATTTCACATACACTCATCAGATATAGCACAAGGTTTCAAATTTCCAAACTTTTTTATACTTCTTTAAACACAAGACCGTTATTGTAAACATTCATGATGTCAGTTAAGCTGATTTATGATGTCATAATAGCTGTTGTCATCTTGAAGAACTATGGAATTTGTCAGTTTATATTTTAACTGATAAAACAGTCAGCGAATGTGACCAGGTTTTTACCAGGTAGGTAAAAAAATTCTGTTGTAAAATTTGCCAGTCCCTTTCAATTTGCACCAGATAGTGGCATTCATGTGGTTTGAAAGCTTCTTTTTCTCTGATCCTACAGCTTTGTATCTGAAAAACTGTTTTAATAATATTGAAATCTAGACTTTACTATTTGCTTAAAACATTAGGACATTCTCAACACTTAATACCACGTAATATTACCACTTTTGCTTTGACGTGGTCTTGAATGTGTCTTAATATGACAATGTAAATGCAACTCCAAAGTTAACTTGGACATTTGATATCTAAGACTCTAAACACAAGAGGTGTGCAGCTGCCTGTAGAAAATAGTACTTTTTGGATTTCACACTGCAAACCCAAGTCCCATCTGCTCTTGTCACTAAAATGTAACCCTCTAGGGAATGGTGCAGACCTCTTTTGTCTTTGAGCACAGTGCAAACTTCTGCTGACATCCTAACAGTTCTCACCGCATCTGTGCTTACTGTACAGTCACTGCTATGAGCCAGACATCTCTAAATTATAATAAAACTAATAAACCGCAACTCACTTGGAAATTTTATTTGTTCATTGTCATTGACTGTTTGTCAACAATGATGACTAAGGCAAACACTATTTTCAATGTGGAAATATATATTAAAAGCATGTTCAAAAGTTATTAGATTGGATTATTTGATCTCTGTTACTTTAAATTCCAGCGGTAACCTATTGCAGGCTGCTGTTATTTAAAATGCAGGACCTCAAGTCCAAAAAAAATGAAATTATTCTGGGAACACAAATTCTTCCATCTCTCTGTGTATTATATTAAAAATGCAATGTCTGCACATAATTGGTGCCAGCTTTTTCAGTTATATATTACTATGTTTATATTTGTGAAAGAAACAGCCTACGTGAACTTATCACATGAACCCTAAACCCTACTGGTTGAAACCAGCATTGGCCAGAGAGTAAAGTTACATTGTAACACATTCACATAGATAGTTTCTATTGTAAATGTGGACATAAGAAGTTATGGTGGAAAAAATAAAGGCAGATATGAAGATTGTAAAATGAAGACAGTTACATCTGTGTGCACTGGTGAAATTACTGTATCTCCATAGCCCCAGCCACACTTCACCTGAAGACTACACTTGGTGTTGACACCCTGCATGGAATGTTAGGGGTATTGACTAGAATCATACAGCACAGGAGCCCTTTCATCTCCATTGTGTGTGCCAGCTCTTTAAAAGAGCTATCCAATTAGTTCCATTCCCCTTCTCTTTCCTATAATCCTCCAAGTTTTTACTTTTCAAGTACATATCAAATTTTCATTTCAAATTTATTATTGATTCTGCTTCAACCACTGTGTCAGGCACTGCATTCCAGATCATAATAGCTCTCTGCATAGAATAATTTCTCCTGATCTCCCTCCTGGCTTTTTTGCTAATTGTCAAAGTATCAAAATTAAAAACAGTTGAAAGTACACTTTTTTTTGCTTAGGCACAATACTAACTTATGAGCACAGTTGTTTTAAGTGTTAATTGTGGCCAGTTTCAGTTTCTAATATGTAAACTATGGCCAGTGAATTACGATGTTGATTCAAGTATTCAAACTTTCATTTCAAGATATGTTGATGTTTCCGCTTTTCCCAAAGTGCTGTCAAAGTTGCAAATTTTGATCTAAAGCCACATGTATTTAATAAAAAAGATGCCTGTTTAAGTTACTACATACTACCTCTGCAAATATATAATTCCTGAACACTTTGAAGAAACAGTTTTTTGTAACTGCCTATTGTTTATCTAAGTGATTTGTGCAATTTTGAAAAACAGATACATCTTCTATTGCCAACATAATCTCTATTTTGGGAAAGAAAAATATAAATAAAAATGAAGGGTTCATTAGTTTCATTTCTTGTGAGTAATCCATAGACTTATATTTCTTTGCAGTCAACATTACTATGGTGGATATTCTTCCCAATATTCAGCTCCCAATTTAATGTTAGAAAAATTGATGTTTTTCACACCATTTCATGTATTTTGTTCTGTCAATTTCAATAATGAAGGTAGTTTGAAATGTTTATTATACAGAATTGTAAAACTTTTAACAGTGCAGAGCTTTGTTTTTTGCAAGACTTGCCGTTTTCTTTCAGTCCAATAAGTTTTGTAAAATTTCAATTGATATAAAATTCTAAAATGCCACTTTAGCCTTATTTTTGATTAAGAACATCTAATTTGGTAATAGTATTCTATTGATTCTACTCCACACAGCCAATACACTCAGCAGATTGAGAAACTAGATGATGCTGGGTTCCTGTATTCCATCTGATATTGACCAAATGGTTCACAGAATAAGTCTCAGCGGTCTATCTGGCAATTGTAATTTGTAATTCAGATGAGTGAGAATGTGGTTACTCTTGCAGATATTTCCATTCTGATGTCAATGGGGATGACAGAAACGATATGGTTAAGCAAAGTCTCTCAGGTGTTGGATCAATATGTCCAGAGTGCATAATGACCAATTCCCAGCATCAGTCCATTGACAATGACAGAAATACTGCGTTATTGCCAGTTCAAATGAAGTAGACCCTTTTGGCATTGCATGTCAGAGACTGATGCTTACTTGTAGCAGGTCACCAACCAGACTCAGTGGGGCTGATTTTAAACCTCCTCCCAGCCCCACCTGAATTCAGGTTGGGAAGTGGGCATGGAGAAGCAACTATAATAGAGCAGGCATTTTAGTTGTTTCTTTCCCACCTCATTCTGGCCAATTGCAGGATACCCAGCAAACCATTGGAGTTTCTTTAAATATGCAGATTAGGCTCTGACATCATTGGGGCTGCATCTGCTTTTATAACCTGAGGCCTGAACTGGCAAACAGTAATAGCTTCCCCCCTGCCATACCTGCCAGGAACCGCACCTGAAGAGATCCAGTAAGTTTAAGGTGTTCTGGTTTTCTAGACCATCTCTGCCCCAGGATTCCCACCCCATCATCATCATTCACCTCCCTAACTTTCACCTGAGTCCCTGTCGCTCTTTTAATGGCTGGGTAAACATCTCTGGCTTCCCGTTTTGTTTGACAAGCAACATGTTAATGAGTTCTCGCCATTCACACACAATTGGAGTTTTGTGTGTTTAGGAGTATACCAGTAGTACCCAGAATCTAACTATTCAGTAGCAACTTAAACTTGTTTTTCATATGCTTCTCCAATTCTTTTAAAAGCAGACAGAAGTACTTGACTTGTTCTTGGCATTGCCTTTTTCTCAACTTCTAGAGCTGTGACTAGTGAAGTTCCGCAGGGATCAGTGCTGGGACCTTTGCTGTTTGTGGTATACATAAATGATTTGGAGGAAAATGTAACTGGGCTAATTAGTAAGTTTGCAGACGACACCAAGGTTGGAGGAGTTGCAGATAGTGAAGAGGATTGTCAAAGGATACAACGGGATATAGGTCGGTTGGAGACTTGGGCAGAGAAATGGCAGATGGAGTTTAATCCGGACAAATGCGAGGTAATGCATTTTGGAAGGTCTAATACAAGCAGGAATTACACAGTAAATGGCAGAACCCTTAAGTGCATCAACAGGCAGAGGGATCTAGGTGTACAGGTCCACAGGTCACTGAAAGTGGCAACGCAGGTGGATAAGGTAGTCAGGAAGGCATATGGCATGCTTGCCTTCATTGGCAGAGGTATTGAGTATAAAAGCTGGGAAGTCATGCTGCAGCTGTATAGAACCTTGGTTGGGCCACACTTTGGAATATTGCGTGCAATTCTGGTCACCACATTACCAGAAGGATATGGAGACGTTGGAGAGGGTACAGAGGAGGTTTACCAGGATGCTGCCTGGTCTGGAGGTTATTAGCTACGAGGAGAGGTTGGAGAAACTCGGATTGTTCCCACTAGAGAGACGGAGATTGAGGGGCGATTTGATAGAAGTTTACAAAATTATGAGTGGCAAGGACAGAGTAGATAGAAGCTTTTTCCCAGGGTGGAAGAGTCAATTACTAGGGGACATAGATTTAAGGTGAGAGGAGAAAACTATAAAGGTGATGTGCGGGGCAAGTTTTTTATGCAGAGGGTAGTGAGTGTCTAGAATTCGCTGCCAGAGGAGGTGGTGGAAGCAGATACGATAGTGGTGTTTAAGAGGCAGCTTGACAAATACATGAATAGGATGGGAATCGAGGGATATGGACCCCGGAAGTGCAAAATGTTTTAGTTGACAGGCAATATGATCGGCGCAGGCTTGGAGGGCCGAAGGGCCTGTTCCTGTGCTGTACTTT
This sequence comes from Cetorhinus maximus, assembly GCF_964194155.1. NCBI lineage: Eukaryota > Metazoa > Chordata > Chondrichthyes > Lamniformes > Cetorhinidae > Cetorhinus > Cetorhinus maximus. Next base: position 74,094,267 of record NC_135893.1, on the reverse strand, counting down.
TCTTTGTTCTTTGGTCTCACCACAGATGGAACCCGAGGTTAACTGGGATATTTGACAGATGGAACCCGAGGTTAACTGGGATATTTGACTACTGTTCTCATGTTGCATGGTGGCTATCCCTGGTGAATGCGCCTGGAATGAGACAACTGTCTTTCATTTTACCAGTTATGAATCCCACAAATTCTATCAATTTCAATTATGAAGGTAGTTTGAAATGTTTATTATACAGACTATTCTGGCTCCAATGCACATTCAATGACTGCAGCCTTTTTCAACCTATATGAAGTAATTTTGGCTTAAAATGCACCCTTAAAAAATAGTGCTGAACCCAATTCCAAAATCATTTCCATGAAGAAACAAAATGATAAACTCCTAAAACATGACACCAATTATTCAAACAATTTGATGAGCCCCCCCCAAATATTAAATGTGTTTAAAAATTAGAACTTCTGAGTTGGCTCACATCCATTTCTCTAAGATAATGTTGTCACTAAGATTTTGGTACTAGTGGACATATACCACTGTATATACATTTGAATTCTGAAAAACACAGCATGTACAATTTTTTTTCCACGAGTTAGGGCTAGAAAGATTATTTTGAGCTATCTAACACTGGAATGAAGTCCTGTTGCAAATGGTGGTAATATTGTGACCAATTTGAGATGAAGGAACTTGCATTTAAATTGCATGTAACAGCTCTCAGAATATCCCAAAGCACTGAATTACTTTGAAATGTTGTTACTATGCAAATGATGCAGCAGCCATTTTGCACACAATCTGCAATGAGAATATCAGTTTATATTTGTAATGACATTATAGTCACTGTTGTAATGTAGGAAATAATTCATTGTACTAAGTCACCATTTAAATTGTTTATAGTCCACAGAAAACCTATAGAAATTTACTTGTGCCAAGAGAGGTTGAAAAACTACAATTGCAGTTTTTAAAAATCTTCAATAGCCAGTCTGATGCAGCATTAACATTGTCATTACTGGGACCACTAGTAGCTCTCCCCGGTTGAATGCATGTTGTTGAATGATTGGCAGACACTTCCATGCTACAGTTGTGGAGAAAACTGCAATGCAAGCAATTACATTTTAAACAAAATTAATCGCTTTTCACTTTGAACTTCATGGTAATTAGGTCGTCAATGCCAGCTTGCAGCTCATCGTGTTCCTGTACATCAGACACTCCTGCAGGAGTTCCGGTGAGGATCAGGTCCCCTTCTTCCAGTCTTATTATCCCACTGATGTAGCTGATGAGATAGGGGATGGGAAATATCATCTGCGAGGTGTGCCCTTGCTGTCTGAGTTGCCCATTGACCTTCAGCCAGAGAGTCAGGCCGTGCGGCTCGGGGAGCCTGTCCTTGGGGATGAAGTCGCTGACCGGACATGAGCAGTCGAAGGCTTTGGCCAGAGTCCAGGGGTGTCCTTTCCTCTTACATTCCTCCTGGGTGTCCCGGGCCGTCATGTCCAGGCATAGTGCGTAGCCCCCCAGGTAGCCCATAGCCTCCTCCTGCGGGATGGAGCTGCCGCCCTTTGCCAACACCAAGCCCAGCTCCACCTCGGGCTGCAGCCGGCGGCTGTAGCGGGGTGGTCGGATCGCTGAGCCCGGCCGCAGATAGGCGCTGGGCGGCTTGAGGAACAGCAGCGGCTCGGCGCCGGGCAGCGGGTTCCCCAACTCCCGAGCGTGTTCAGCATAATTCCTGCCCACGCAAACAATCTTCCTGCCCCACTCCCAGAATGAGTGCAAATCCTTGGCAGACATCACACTAGCCCCAAACACACCGGGTTCAATCTCTGACAACCCCTTCGGCAAAATCCCAGCTGCACCCCGACCCTTTTTGATTATTTTACCCTTCACAAATGGCAACCTTTGCGCCGCCCAAGGGTTATAGGGAAATGTTGCAATTGGCTGAGATTGCCCAATGAAGGAGCAGTTCAGGGTTGGAGGTGAAAGGCTGATGTGTGGCTGTGGATCCTCCCAGTGGCGATCTCCGGCTCCCGGTTTCCAGCTCTGACTATGCTGGTGAAGCTGCACCGACTCGGCAGTGTGATTGTGCTGACAGCTGCTGCTCACAGGCTCGGTAGGTGCTCGCTTCCTTTCCCTTGCTCTCAGGGTGACTGTCACACAACCTTCCCCAATCAGCTAAATTACAGATGCGTTTGTCAGTCCAGCTGGTGTCGTGTCAAATGCAACAACAGTTTGTTTTCAATAATACATTCAGGTGTTCTCCTAGTTGCAAACATTTGTATCATTATGTCTTTGTAGTATTTTTCAAAAGGTTTATATTCTGTTAAAAACAAAGATTGTCGTTCGTATTTGTCGAGTTTAACTTTTCATGTACCTAAATGTTTTATGATACTTTACATGATGTTCTTTTAAAATACTCCTGTAATCCAGAAGCTATTCTAGCTAATTAAATTAAAGTGGCAAAATGCCTCTTCCTCGGTTTTGAGAGTTTTTTTCGTGGGCCTGCCAGTTAGCACAGAGGCCGTGCTGAACATTTACAAGTGTTGACTAGGGATTAATACAGTGTATCAGGCCCTGGTAAATTTTTTGCATTGGGGAGGTGCTCAAACAAGATTATGGATTTTGATTATATAGAGCTGTGTTTAAAATACGAGCTCCTATTCTCTGTTCAGATACTTTCAAGGAAATAAAGACATGTATGTTTTGGAAACGTCATGGCTGGCCTGTCACTGACATAGTATAGAATAGAAAAACGGAGGGAGGCAATCTGGTCCACTCGTGAATATCCTAGTGGACGACTATAGAGCAGCATTAATGGAAACTTGGACAAAAAGGCCACTCGTTATCTTGGTTAAAAAAATAATGTGCAAAGGATGAGGAGCGGAAAAAACTGAAGTAGTGTGATAAAAACGAACGACTCTTTTAACAAACTGACTAATTGCATATTAAACCAAGTTGATGTACGTACATGGGTGTAGGCCAATATTCTGGTGTTTGATGGTGTGTGGTTTCTGGAGTTTACCAACATCCAGGAGATTCTATGCTTAAATCTTTATCTCCTACACATCATAAAACAGCACCCCACAGTTTACGTGAATAATACTGCAGGTGCTCCCCTATTAATAGGAAGTGCGGCTTCTAAATAAATAAGCTTTGTGTTACAACATGCAACATTTTCCATATTAAATAAACATCTTGTACAGGTATAACTATTCCGAAACTTATTCAGACATTTGTAATCATATTCAAATAGATTCAGTGCAAATTGACGTTGCTTTATAAAGATGCAGGCCTCTTTCAGTGCCAGCTTTCCTTTAATCCAATTGATTATGACTGATATCAATCAGGGGTAATGGAGCCTTTTCCTGATTTGACATGAAATGCAAAGGATAAAGGGAACTCAGAGAGATGACAATATAAAATGGGGCTCTTTGGCCATAACTGTGTTAGCTCAAATGAAACTGTTTAATCAAATCCAACCAGTTTAAAAATGCATCACTATACACTTGGAAATGGAGACAGTGTTTCCTGGCCTAAGTTAAAGATGAGATTAAAGAACACGGCTTGCTTTATTGCAGAATATCTACTTCCAAAACAAGTTAAATCTGTACCAATCTGATTTTAGCCAGGTCTGTGGTTGGATGTTACAACTGGCCTCAGCATCCTGGTCTAGGAAAAGTTAAAATAGGCCATGATGCTTACAGAATGATCTGTGCTGGAAGTGCATTTTGGTGCTGTTGAATAAGACAGAAATGAAATATAAATGAGCACAGAGAGAATATTTGTTTGGGTGAGGTAGGGGAGGGCTAATAGCATCCATAAAAATTACCATAGCAAACCTAAGCACTCAGAATAGGAGAACAGAAAGTTGGGCTTGCAGGGAGGGGGGGAGGGGGGGGGTGTGGAATGGTGGGGGAGAAGGGGAATAATGACTTAAACAAATAATCATGGTTTAGGATGTTGTGTAGCATCCTTTGATTCTAAAACTAGAGACCCCTTTACAAAACAAAAAACAATTTTATACTCTTGTCAATTAACAGTTCGTGATTTTCAATGTTGATACAAATGTTCAGGAATCATTGAATCATTTATATAATTTCATATGTGTTTATTTACCATATCTGTTTGCAGGTTCATTTTACTTACACTCTGGAAGTGCCATTAGAAAGTCTGAAACCATTATTCAGGCAAACATGAAGGTTGAATTGTTGCCAGCACTCGCTGATAACTATATGTATCTCCTCATTGATAATGAGACCAGAGAAGCAGCAATAGTGGATCCAGTGGAGCCACAGAAGGCAAGCAGAAAAAAAAAATCTTTTTGAAATATTTTAGCTAGTTAGATGTTGGTAAACTTTCTTATTTGATTAAAATGCTATTGAAGCAGATCAGAAGTTCTCTCTTGTATGTGCTTTGTGGCTGTAACACAAATGGGCCGGGTTTATGATTCTTTTCAGGTGTTTATATGTATTCCCTAAATCAGCTCTTGGGTGATCTTACAAAAGCCAATTCAATTAATGCAGCATAACCACAGTTTGGCCTTTAACGTGAATGAAGTACAGCACTGGTTGAGTATCAATTAATTCAAAACTCACAGAAGTATCTACTTATAACGGTTTTATTCTGCTACATCTGTAACACTTATTATAGGGTTTAAAATCAGCTCTTACAGAAGTATATTTCAAAAAGAACTTGACTATTAACTTGATTCAATTTAACATAATATACAATTTTGGAAATACGGCATTTAAAGTTCAAATTAACAGAGCACAACAGTACAATTTTCAAATTTAAAATAACTGCTTGGTAAAGTTACTTTTTGCAGTAGATAAATCACTGATCTATTTCCAACATTAAATTATAATTTAGACAATGTTGTTATGCAGGCATATAACATTGGATAGAAGGTTAATCGATTAACCAAGAACAGATGATCTAATCATTTATCACATTGCTGTTTGCGGGAGTGTGCAAATTGACTGTCAAGTCTGCTATATAGCAACACTTCAAAGTATTTCATTATGAAGCTGTAAAGTGCTTTGGGACTTTTTGAAGTCATGAAAAGTATTATAAAAATGTAATATATTGACGATTGACCAGTTAAACTGCTGAAACTCCTGTAGTGTGCCTATACACAATAAGAGAGGGCCCTAAGCTTTGGCAATTGCCAACCTGTGCCTAATAGCTTTCTGAACTGCATTCTTATGGGGAAATGGTGCACAATCCATATCATGCAATCAGAGCTTATCCGAACCCACTGACCAACAAAAATGAATGTTATGTGTGTAATGATAATACCACCTAGATGAAGAAAATGGAAAATTCTGATGGATTTTACAAATAGGATATGAAATCCACTGTTTCACTTGGTTTCTACATCATATCACCAGCGATATACTTTTCCAATTTCTTTGTAAATTAGTAATTATAGTTCATAACATTCAATTACCAAATTACTGAAGTTCATTTTCGAAGACCTGAGCTTTGAAAGTTGCAAATAAAGTTCAGTTCCAAGTGAGTTATCTCTGTTTTGTCTGTGTTTTCTTTTAGGTAGTTGAAGCAGTCAAAAAGCACGGAGTAAAACTGACTACAGTTCTTACCACACATCACCACTGGTAAGCATGTGCTGTTTTTTTAAAAGCGAACTTTAAAAAGGGAGTGAATAACATATCCAACAGAGAAAACACCAATGGTAGCCAGTATAAACCTGCAATAAAATTCAGGATTCAAGTTGATTTTGGGTTCTTGGCTCAGTCTATTCCTTACAGGTGTGTGTCAGTTGCTTCTGTATTCAGGTCTGGACTTAACAAAAAAGCAAGATTTAGAGAACAGCAGTCTACATTTATATAGTGCTTTTAACATAGAAAACACGCAAGGGCAGTCTGTAGAATAGATGCAGCAGTAGTGGAAGAGTTAAATGAGATAACCAAATGTATGAGCAAAAATAAATGTTTTGAGGAGATGCTTAAAGGCTGAAAGGGTGTGGTGAACTTTAGGGAGGGAACTCCAGAGTGTAAGTTTGAGACAGCTTGAAGGATCTATCACTGATGATGGTGCAATAAGGAAGGGAGAGATGCACAGGCAATCAAAGTCTGAGAACCAAAGGGCATTGGTTGGGAGGTAAGATTGTAGAGGTATGGCGAGATAAGACCATGAGTAGCAAACATTTTAAGTTGGTGGTTACAGAGAGCCAATAAAGATAAGCAACTTAATGCAGCACAGGATGGTGGGGACAACAATTGGAGTTTGTGAAGGGTGGGATTTGGAAGGTCAACAAGGAGGACATTGGAAGTGTTCAGTCTAGAAGTGGCAAAGGTGTGGATAAGGATTTCAGCAACAGTTGGGTGTGGAAGGCAATGTTGCCAAGGTGGAAGTTAGAGGACTTAGTGAGGGGTATGCTGTTGATGAGGTGGAAGTTAGAGGATTTAGTGAGGGGTATGCTGTTGATGAGGTGGAAGTTAGAGGATTTAGTGAGAGGTATGCTGTTGATGAGGTGGAAGTTAGAGGATTTAGTGAGAGCTATGCTGTTGATGAGGTGGAAGTTGAAGGATTTAGAGGTATGCTGTTGATGAGGTGAAAGTTGGAAGACTTAGTGAGAGGTATGCTGTTGATGAGGTGGAAGTTGAAGGATTTAGAGGTATGCTGTTGATGAGGTGAAAGTTGAAGGATTTAGAGGTATGCTGTTGATGAGGTGAAAGTTGGAAGACTTAGTGAGAGGTATGCTGTTGCTGAAGTGGAAGTTGAAGGATTTAGAGGTATGCTGTTGATGAGGTGAAAGTTGAAGGATTTAGAGGTATGCTGTTGATGAGGTGGAAGTTGAAGGATTTAGTGAGAGGTATGCTGTTGATGAGGTGGAAGTTGGAGGATTTAGTGAGAGGAATACTGCTGATGCTATATGGGGCTGAATAGGATGCTGAGATTGTGCACGGTACTGATTTGGCCCTAGCAAGAGGCAAGGGGATAGCATTGGTGGTAAGGTCATGAATATGTTCTTTAACTTAATTTGTATCAACATGCTGATAGGAATAGCTAGGGAATTATAGAGAAGGATATGGTGATGACATGGCAGTTGGTGAATAATATAGAGGGTGCAGGGCCTTGGGATAATGGTGCATCGCAAAATAAGACAACAGCACAAAGTGCAAGCAATGGCACTGAGATGGTGTTCCCATGCAAAATTGACTGGAACAGTGGCAATGGGTAAGGAAAGCAATGCCACTAAGGGGATTATCAATAAAAACTGAGAGAGATTGCAGTGCCAGATCAAGGGGACAACTGATACACAGTCTGGTTATAGAGAGAGTGTTTCTGTCAGTGGGTATCTATCATCTCCCTCACCACCCACCCCACAACTGTGTGCACATGCAATAGCTACTTTCCTGTATTATTTGATACCTAGTTTTGATGATATTGTCCTGCCATCTTGTTTCCAGGGACCACGCTGGAGGTAACAAGGAGCTGGTGAAGAAAGTACCAGGTCTTCAGGTCTATGGTGGTGATGACCGGATTGGAGCTCTCACTTGTAGAGTGACACACAAGAAAACATTCCAGGTACATCACCAGAATCTGAGCATGTACTAACTAGAAGGATCACCTGTATCATAATCATTGTAAATAAGCTCCTGTTGCTTTCAGTTTGTCAGCCATAGCTGTATTATGTAAATTAATTTCAATCGCGTTTGTGAATTTATAAATGAGCTGATGAATAAGATTCAAATTATTTTGATGCTGCAGTATCCATTTTCCAAGACAAATAATTGCCTTCTCATTAAGAAAGGTTAAGTTTGCTGTCTTTCATTTCCCTGGAGGCTAATTCGGTACACTGCCCAGCTTGAAGTGGTTTGGGCTATGGACTTCTTGATGATTAACTGGTTTCCCAGGAGATATAGTTACAGTAGAATGAATGAGTCAGCTTTGTATGTCTGCTTGTCCTCTCTCTCCCCTCCCCCAAAGCAATATTTTGCCATAATTGCAGCCTTGCTAGAAGTTCTTTCAATTTTCTACCACTGAGGGCAAGTGTTAGGTGACCTTCCACCTCTGAGTGTACCCATCTCATCTACTGGCTGTGCCCTGTGCAGTCCCAAGTTTTGCAGCTTATCCCCTGCAGTGCTATTTTTAAATGAGGATTTTTTTTTGCACGAGGAAAATGAATTATACATTGTCCTCTGCCTGTTTTACTTGTTTTATATAAAGCTTGTTCATAGTTTAATTTATGAAATCAAAATGGTTTGGGGGAAAAGAGATACTATAGAATGTTAACAAAATGGCTAGGTCAATGATACTTAGAGTGAATAAAACGGTGTTTAAAAATTAAACTAACTACAAGACGTTATGTGCTTAACCATTCAGGTTGGCTCTTTGAATGTGAAATGCCTGTTTACACCCTGTCATACATCAGGACATATCTGCTACTTTGTGACAAAAGAGAATAGCAGTGAAGCACCAGCTGTATTCACTGGTGAGTGTAGCTGAAACCTCCCTCTACAGTGTAACAAAATAATCATTCAACATGTAGATAGTTCTAGCCTGTACTAAATACTCAATAGATATTTGTTATTTTCAAATAAAAGTAAGCCACATTTGCCTCTGCTGAGAGTGTGGCTTGTTGAGTACTAAGCAATCTTAATGTAATAAGGCCTAATGACTTTCTTTTAAGTTTTTATAGATTAGATTAGATCTGAAACATTCTTGACTGCCTACTGTATTGACTCTGTTTACATTTGTCTGGAGAGAAATCTCAAGTTGCTAGTTTTGATTAACCAAGTTTATGAATTTTCAAATTAAGACATTTGGGCACACCCATTTTTGAGTATTCGGGTTGGGCGTGCGCAGTGCAGAGAACCAACCCTGTGCCTGAATTGTGAGTTTTGAGGCACTCTCCATTCAGGTCTTGAGCCTTGTTTACATTGAGCTAGTGGAGCCCCCTGCAATGCATGGTCAGGTAAGTGAGGAAGGGAGGTAACCAGGAAGTGGAGGAGGTTGAGAATGAGGGTAACTGGGGTGGGCGGTTGGGGTAGCTGGAAGGAAGGAGTACTTAGCAGGAATAATTAGGGAGGTAGTTAGTGGAAGTGTTTGGGGTGTGAGAAGAAGGAAGAGTAAGCGGTAAACAGGGAGGTTACCAGTGTCATATCTTAGCCCAGCTGCTGAAGAATAAAACTGGAACCTAGTCTTTATACACTTTACAGACACACACATTACATGCAACCCCAATTCTCCAATTGAACAATCACGGTTTCAGCCTGCTCCTGTATTTATGAGCACGGTTGAATCCCCAGTTAATTCTCCACCACCTGTATACAATTAAACCCCAAATATACAATTAATAAGCGGCAGTGTAGGTAGCGGGTTGGGGTGGGGAGGGAGAGGGGCAGATAGTGGTGGCATTCGGGATGAGAGGGGGGAGTTAGGGGGTAGAGGGAGGGAGTGAGTGTGGTGGATTGAACATCAATGATTGGGGGTGGGGGGGTGGTGGGATAGACCCCGATGACCAGCAGCAGCCCACTTCATCCTGGCTCTTCGATCAGATGAGTATGTTTTGAAAACATCTTGTTGGTGGCTGCCTGCAGTGCTTCTTTTAAGGAGCTCTAGCTATCGGCCCCATTTAGACCTGCTTTTCCTGAATGCAGCTAACAAAAGCTACCTCGGGCCAAACCATGCATTCTTAGGTGATGGGGCCTCAAACAGGAATTAGGTTCCTTCTCTGGACTTGAATGGAAAATATAGGAAATATTTTCTACTAGTATGACTTATTATTGAATGATCACTTGCTGCCTGCTATATTGGAAGCTCAGGACCGCTGTTCAACACCTTTGTTGTTGCTCTGCTGAATTTCCAGGCCATGTTGTTTTAAGAAACACGTTATCAGTATTTTATAAGAAGTTATTTGACACAAATATGGAGAGTTTCAAGGGTTGTTGGCACTTTTAGTTCACAATGCCTCTTAAAAAGGGTGCGGAGAGTGGGAGAGACCAGTTTGAAAAGGGCGAGGAGAGCGGCGGGGACTTCAGTTTAACTTTGGGAGTGAGAGGTTAAAACAGCGAGACTTTGGGACAGAGAGGTTAAAACAGAGATTCTGGGACAGAGGTTAAAACAGAGAGGCTCAAGTAGGAGTAAGAGTAAAGTAAAAGTAAGGGTTCATGTTCTACTTAGTTAAGATATGTCTAGGGAACTCAGTCCCATGATTTGCTCATCCTGCGCTATGTGGGAAATCCTAGATGCTCCTGGTGGTCTGGATGGCCATATGTGCAGGAGGTGCTTCTGACTGGGACAACCTGAGCTCCGGGTTTTGGAGCTTGAGCAGCAGCTGGGGGCACTACGGTGCATTCACGAGGCTGAGAGGTTTGTGGATAGCAAGTTTCAGGACGTGGTCACCCCACAGCTTAAGGAAGTGGAAAAAGAGAGGGAATGGGTGACTGCCAGACAGAAGAAGGGGAGCAGGCAGGTAGTGAGGGAATCCCCCGCGTGCATCTCGCTCGCAAACCATTTTTCAGCCTTGGAAAACGGTGAGAGTGACTGTTCCTCTGGAGGCCAACCAGAGCCAAGGCTATGGCACTGCAGGTGGTCCAGCTGCTCAGTGGGGGAGGAAGAAGTGTGGAAGGGCAATGGTGGTAGGGGATTCGTTAGTGAGGGGAGTGGACAGGCGCTTCTGTGGCCATAGACGTGACTCCAGGATGGTATGTTGCCTCCCGGGTGCCAGGGTCAAGGATGTCACGGAACGACTACAGGGCATTCTGAAGGGGGAGGGTGAACAGCCAGAGGTCGTGGTCCATGTTGGGACCAATGACATAGGAAGAAAGAGAAATGAGGCCCCTCAAGCAGACTTTAGGGAGTTAGGTAGGAAATTGAAAAGCAGGACTTCAAAGGTAGTAATCTCCAGATTACTCCCAGCGCCACGCAGTAGTGGGTATAGGAACAGTAGGATAGAGCAGATGAATGCGTGGCTGGAGAGATGGTGCAGGAGGGAGGGCTTTAGATTCCAGGGGCATTGGGACCATTTCTGGGGGAGGTGGGACCTGTACAAGTTGGATGGGTTACATCTGAACAGGAATGGGACTAACATCCTCGCGGGAAGGTTTGCTAATGCTGTTGGGGTGGATTTAAACTAAATTGGCAGGGGGATGGGATCCTGAAAAGTAGCTCAGAGGGGAGAGAAACTGAGATGGAATTAGAAGTTAAAATGCTAGTGAGTGAGCCTGGAAGGCAGAGGAAACATAGGCTAGATAAGAAAGGAGTGAGTTTAGCAAGGCTAAATGGAATATATTTTAATGTAAGGAGCCTGAGGAATAAGACAGACAAGCTGAGGGCACAGATAGGCACGTGGGAGTATGATATCATAGCTATGACCGAGACTTGGCTAAAAGAAGGGCAGGATTGGCAGCCTGGTTATAGGGTATTCAGATGAAATGGAGAAGGGGATTGAAAAGAGGTGGGGGGTCACAATATTGATCAATAAATCAATTATAGCAGTGAGGAGGGATGATATCTTGGAAGGATCATCAAATAATGCCATATGGGTAGAAGTAAAAAACACAAAAAGGGCAAACATGCTGTTGGGTGTGTACTATAGGCCCCCAAACGGGGAGAGATAGAGGATCAAATAATTGATCAAATTTCAGAGAAGTGTAAGAATAATAAAGCAGTAATATTTGGGGATTTTAATTACCCAAATATTGGGCTGAATCTTTCCGTCGGCGAGCAGGGGGCGGAGCCCGCTCGCTGACGCGGGCCCCCCGACATTATTGCGCCCCATTTAAATCTTCAGGAAGGCGGGGGCACAGCGAGATCAGCTGTCCGCCCGCCGACCTGTCAATGGCCAATTGAGGCCATTGACAGGATAACTAAAACAATTAAAGGCCCTGCCCGTCCAACCTTAAGGCTGGCGGGCAGGCCAGGAGCCCCGGCAGGCTTCTGAAAAAACATGAAACCTCATCCGCCAGCGGGATGAGGTTTCATGTAGGGTTTAAAAAAATTTATTAAAGTTTCAGTGAAATTTATTAACACGTCCCATCTTGTGTGACATTGTCACATGAGGGGCACATGTTAAGGATTTTTTTTTTCTATTTTTAAAGTTTATAAAGCTGTCAGCGATCTCCCTAAGGCTGCACTTAGCCTCAGGGAGGTGTGCGCTCTTTCGTGCGCATGCGTGAATGCACTCTCGCATTTGGGGAATCCCCCCCCCCCCCCGGCCCGCACAGGAAGCGAATAGCGCTTCCCGCCGGGCGACACACTGGGCGGGCCTTAATTGGCCCACCCACTTAAAATGGCAGCGGGGCCCGCTTCTCCGGCAGGGATCGGCTCCCCACCCACTGGAGATTGGGTCAGGCCCACCCGCCCGACAGGCAGAAAATTCTGCCCATTAACTGGGATAGTTTTAGTGTGCAAGGTAGGGAGGGAGCAAAATTCTTAAGTTGCACCCAGGAGAACTCTTTTTAGCCAGTGCGTAGAATGCCCAACAAGGGAGGCGGCAGTTCTGGAGCTAATATTCAGAAATGAGCCCGAACAGGTGGAAGGCGTATCAGTAGGGGAGCGTTTTGGAGATAGTGACCATAACTCAGTTAGTTTAGGATAATTATGGAAAAGGATAAGGTTAGGCCAGGAATAAAAGTTCCAAGCTAGGGAAAGTCTAATTTTACTAAGATGAGATACGATTTGGCCCAAGTGGACTGAGAGCAGCTACTTGCGGATAAAATTGTGTTAGAGCAGTGGGAGGCATTCAAGGAGGAAATAGCGAGAGTACAGGGTAAATATGTTCCTATAAAGACAAGGGGGGACCAAGTCTGGAGAACCCTGGATGTCAAGGGACATAAAGTTTTAGGACTAAGGAAAGAAGGGAACCTTATGGCAGATACCGAGGGCTCAATACAGCAGAGTCCCTACAGGAGTATAAAAAGTGCAGGGGGGAATCTTAAAAAAAAATTAGGAAAGCTAAGAGAGTGCATGAGAAAGCTTTGGTGAGTAGAATAAAGGAAAAATCCAAAGGGAATTCTTAAAATATAAAGAGCAACAGAATAACTAGAGAAAGAGTAGGGCTAATTAGGGACCATAGAGATAATCTGTGTGTGGATCTGGAAGATATGGGTACAGTCCTCAATGAATAATTTGCATCAGTCTTCACAATGGAAAAGGTTATAGGCATCAGGGTGGAGGACTGTGAAATATTAGAGGAAATTAACATGAGAGAGACAGAGGAGGTACTAGCGGGTTTAGCGGCCTTAAAAGTGAATAAATCCACAGGCCCGGATGAAGTGTATCCCAGGCTGTTGAGAGAGGCAAGGGAAGAGATATCAGGGGCCCTGGTAATAATTTTCAAATCCTCTCTGGCCACAGGTGAGGTGCCAGAGGACTGCTAATGTTGTCCCATTATTAAACGAGGGAGGAAGGGATAGACCAGGAAATTACAGGCCAGTCAGTCGAACCTCGGTGGTGGGGAAGTTCCTAGGAAGAATTTTGCGGGACAGAATATATCTGCACTTGATGAAACACAGATTAATCAGGGATAGTCAGCATAGATTTGTTAAGTCATGTTTGACAAACTTGATTGAATTTTTTGAGGAGGTAACCAGGAGTGTTGATGAGGGTAAAGCATTTGATGTAGTCTACATGGATTTTAGCAACGCTTTTGATAAGGTCCCTCATGGGAGACTGGAACTTACTGCCTGAGAGGGTGGTTGAGTCATAAACTCTCGAACAGTTAAGAAATATGTAGATATTCACTTGCATTGCCATAGCCTCCGGGGTTATAGGCCAGGCGCTGGAAAACAGAGTTAGTGTTGTTAGATCTTTGTTGACTGGCGTGGACATGATGGACTGAATGGCCTCCTGTGCTATAAACGTCTATGATTCTGAGTCTAAAACCTTATTTGAAGTTAGTTTTAGAAAAGATCAAACATGCAAGAGGTCAAGATGCCCTCCATCAGTAACTGTGGCCTTCCTTCTCTTTATTACCACCTTCTTCTGCAGAGATACCTACTGTGACACCAACAACATCAGCCTTTTCCTAAGCAGCCAGAAGTAATTGCAGTAAAAGAAAAGAAAAACTGGCACTTATATAGTGCCATTCACATCCCTAGGCAAAGTGCTTTACAGCCAATTGGGTGCTTTTTGAAATTCTAACCCTGGGAATCCAGCAGCCCATTTGCACACAGCAAGCTCCCACAAAAACAAATCTGATAATGACCAAATTTTTCTTAATGATGTTGGATATTTTTGTGCAAGTCGTATGCTTCAAATGGTAACTGAGTAGCGTAGTGCTGCTTTACTGATATTTATGCACTAGGACATTACAGATATTTGTTTAAAGTGAATCTGACTTGTGGCAGTCTTTATTCTGCATGAGACTGTCCCATCCTTGCATTCTGACTGTTACTAAGAATAAATGCTTGTCATGGAAGAAAGAGTCCAAAGCTAGTCTTTTACCTCAAGCTGGTTTATTCTCAAGCCAGCTCTTCCGTACAACAAACTTTTCCAGTCCCTTCCACGCCAGAATGTTACAGCTGCACCCATTTATAATATTTTGATGGGTAAACCAATTCCTATCACCTGTTTTAACAAGCAGTTGTCTTTAACAATGTAATTGCTGTACAATGTAATTGCAGTCAACCAGCAGATTGTCAAGGTCCAAGGAGAAATGTTTATTGTAGCTGTTTCAGAGAACCAATATCTTTACACATTTTTGGGTTGAAAAAACTGAAATATTTACTGAGTTAAAATGTAGTTCAGTGTTTAAAATATAATTTTGAAAGATTAACAGTGTAATTACTGGGGTGGGGAGGGGCTGTGGGCTTTGCAATGCTAATCTGTATATAATTTATAGTCTGTTTTAAGTTTGAATCACTGCTCAGCATATGGTCCAGTAATGTGTCCAAATGAATCTGTCTTGTAGAACCGAGTCTCCATCTGACGATGGCATAGAGTGTATCGAACATGAAGCTTCATTAAAGCATGGTCAGAAAAAATAATGTAATTACTGATACATTGACACTGACCTGGGTTTTGCTTTAGTAATAATGACAAAACTGTCAGCATTCATCATCATAACTCCTCTGAAACTGACAGCAACATCTCAAGTCTGCAAATGTGTAGTCAAACATAGAAATAAGAAGTTTCTTCCAGTGGCGTTATATTTCTGAAGAAGCTGCAGTGTAGCGGGAACCACAGACTGCAATCAATTAGAAATCATTTGACTGATGACAACTTCCATTCTTACGATCTCAGTTAAAACCCTTGAAAAGGTTACACCTTGTTGAGATGTAACAGTTTTTAATAGCTCAATACTGCTGAACAGCCTCACTGGCCCTGAAAGTGTAATTTTATTAGTTGAATATTAAATTTCTCTTATGATATGAAATTCCACATTTAAAAAAAAAATAAAAGTTTATTACAGTTTAGTTCCTCCCTTAACCCCATG
Organism: Cetorhinus maximus; assembly: GCF_964194155.1. Classification (NCBI taxonomy): domain Eukaryota; kingdom Metazoa; phylum Chordata; class Chondrichthyes; order Lamniformes; family Cetorhinidae; genus Cetorhinus; species Cetorhinus maximus. The sequence continues at coordinate 74,078,888 of NC_135893.1, read as the reverse complement.
TGTATGTCCAAATCATACATTTTGCTATCTGTAAAATTTAAAAATCAAAGTAAAAGGATTCAGTTGTTTTACTTTCTAATTTGCTATCTGTGAGATTACTTCAATGTGATTGGTTGTTTATCTTGCTTGATGACATCACTGCTGCTGGATGCCTGGAGATCTCCTTGACTTGGCGCCAGATTAAAATTAACGTGCGAAAAGGAAAAACCTGCACCACGGAGATCACAAGATCTTTATGGGCACCTTCCTTCAAGATTATCAGCGAGTGATGTTGCTTTATTACTGCCCACAAAATCCAGCCCAAAATGCCAATTAAACTATCTTAGTTCTTTTGCCAATTGCCTTAAATCTGTGCCCCTTCTTACTGACCCTCCTGTCACTGGAAACAATTGCTCCCCGTGTACTCAATCAAAACCCCTTATAGTTTTATTTTTACGAACTAACTTTAAATTTTAAAGCTTTTTTTTTAATCCTTTTGTGGGATATGCGTATCACTGGCAAGGCTGGCATTTGTTGTCCATCCCTAATTATACTTGAACTGAGTGGCTTGGCTTGCTAGGCCATTTCAGAGGGCAGTTAAGAGTCAACCACCTTGCTGTGGATCTGGAGTCACATGTAGGCCAGACTAGGTAAAGATGGCAGATTTATTTACTTAAAGGGGATTAGTGAACCAGATGGATTTTTACAACAAGCAATGATTGCTTATAATGATCACCATCACTGAGACTAGCTTTATATTCCAGATTTTATTAATTTACTTTAAATTCCACCAGCTGCCATGGTGGGATTTGAACCCATGTCCCCTGAGAGCATTAGCCTGAGCCTCTGGATTATTGGACCAATGACAGTGCCACTACACCGCCATCTCCACTGTCTACTTTTTGCCTTGTGGTGAGGTCATTAAACCTCTCTCTGCTTTCCTTGTCCTTACCATGGTACAACTGGTATTCACGGTCTTAAATATCTATTGCAATGCATGCAATGGCCAAAACAGCCAGGGTGTCTTACCTAACCCATGGTTTTACTGGTTTGCTTTTTTATAAACCATGAAACCTTGTGTATCTGCACTGCCAGTTTAACAGATTTAACAAGCAAAAATTGATTTCTCAGAAATACCCTGTGACATTTGGCTGCAAATTATTAGCTTTCACACTGACCATTCACACCCTGGCTTCCCTGTTCTGTTCACATGCTCTCCCAAGGGTCTCGGATACTCTGGCCCCAGCCTTTAATGCCTGCAAGGGCACTTCATTTTCCTGTGGCCTCATGACTAGAACCCAATAGGAGACTTTAGCATCCGCCTGTGCAGTGACCACAATCTAAATTAGCTGAACTGCCGCACACATCAAAGTGATTATGGACAGCAGAGGGGAAATCTAGAAGGAAGTAGTATTAGATCGTGATTTGCACTTTCTGTTTGTAAAATCATCGTTCATCAATATAAATGAAAATAGGAACACAGTTAGAAAAAGAATTTGACAAAAATGCCAAGTAAAAACCCAAATCAAAGGGGGATTTTAACATAAAGTCAAGTGAAAGATATGGTATATACTGACTATTATTTAAATCCTTTGACGTTTTTTAATGTCCTTGTATTAGGTGCACTTAGAATATTAAAGGCGATGGATTCACACTGTTTAAAAGCCAGTCATACTCTGTTTTTTTCTCAAACAAAAACAAAAAATGCTGGAAAAACTCAGCACGTCTAACAGTACCTGTGGAGAGAAAGACAGAGTTAACATTTCGCGGCTGTATAACTCTTCTTCAGAGCTAAAGAGAAGTAAAAATGTGGTGAAATTTATACTGTTTAGGGGGGTGGGGCAGGTGAAGCTGGATAGAAGGTTAGCGATAGGTGGGGACAAAGGAGAGATTGCCAAAGATGTCATGAACTAAAGGCCAAAGGGGTGTTAATGGTGGTGGTACTGGCTAAAGGAGGTGCTGATGGTGACATTTTGCCTTTATCTGTTTCTTTCTCTTTCCCTGTCAAATATTTATTTTTACTTATGCATGTTTACAAAATCTGTTTCAAGGCCCAGTTGTCCCTATTATGATTTCTAAGTTGGTTTTGGATTCCCCACAGGTGATACACTATTTGTTGCTGGCTGTGGCAAATTCTTTGAAGGATCTGGTGAGGAGATGTACCGTGCTCTGATTGACATTCTCGGCAAACTGCCATCTGATACGGTAAACGTTTTACCTTTTGAGTAAGGATTCTAACTGTTAACTTGTCATTTTAGACGTTCAGCACTTTGATGTCAACATTTTGATATGTACTTTCAAATTTTATTTAGAAGAAATCTATCATCTGTTTTCTGTCACTTTTATATTTCTGCAGCAATTATTTTAAAATAAATGTCCCTGACATCCTCTTATCCTGGTATTTTTTTCCTTGCTCCTTTTCCTGCCCTTGTATTTGTTCCCATTGCTTCCTCTACTCCTGAAGGTCTTAGACGCTTACTGGGTTACAGTTCAGGCACTCTCCAAGACCTCACCCAAGGGGCCATATTGTAAGGATCCTGTGAGAAATGAGTCTTGCCATAGTTTTACCTTAAAAAGTCTGTAACTTGGAACTGAATTAGTAATTTCATTCCATATGGATGGGTAATGCAAGGAATAGAGTGTTACTGAAATGAAATATAGTAGATGGTGCTTTTCAGAAGTGAAAAGGAATAAACTGCATTTATAAAGCACCTTATCACCTCCTCAGGATAGACAAGTAATTAACTAATGAATTAATTAACCAATTAATCACTTTTCAGGTGCTGTCATTATTGTTATCTAGGCAACCACCTCATCCAGTTAGTGTATAGTAAAGCCCTGTAAAAAGGAAATGAGGCGAGTGGCCAGTTAATTTGTTTTTGATAGGGTTGGTTGCAGAAGGAATATTGGCCAGTACACCAGAAGAACTCCCTGCTCTTTAAATGGTATCATGCAATCTTCTATATTCATCTGAGCCACCAAGACAGGTAGACAGGCTCTCAGTTTAATATCTCTCTTGAAGATGGAATCTCTGTCTTGACTCCCTCAGTCAGGCAGCAAAATGTCAGCCAAGTATATACGCTAAAATCCTGGCCCAGTGCTTGGACCTACTATCTCTGGTTCAAAGACGAGAGCCCTACCAAATCAGCCAAGTTGACACATAACGTCAAAATTGCACGCCCGTTGTTGATGGAACTTTGGTACCCTTACATTGATCAGCACAAATATTAATCAAAATATGTGAATTTTTAAAAAGGAAATTAATGAAAAGGATACTATAACATGTGAAAAACCAGTTCAAAATTTTCAAATCCCAGTAAAAATCAGTAATAGTGGAGTTCTATTTTAAAGTGTACAAGACCAGTTCAGACAATATTGGTATCTTTCATTTCCAAGTTTTACTAGTTTTTCCTTTACAACTACTCCAGTAAAATCTGGAGTGGAAAGAACAAGATGAGAAACTTCTGGTACCACTGCAAGTATTATTAGGAATTATAATTAAATTTGTATTGTTGCATTCCAAATTTTTATATATGTGATATTAAAGTTAGTATATTTTGTTTTTAGAGGGTGTACTGTGGGCATGAGTATACCATCAACAATCTCAAATTTGCCCAACATGTTGAACCAAACAATGAAGCAATTAAACAGAAATTAGCTTGGGCAAAGGTAAGCTTACTGATCATGAAGGTTACAAGTCATTAGAATGAAGCACACATGGAATTTGATACACTAGTGTGTGAACCATCTTATGATTAATTCCTGATCTACTAACCATTTTAATTAGCTGTAATGAAACATAGGTGGATCTGTGGCATCGATTGAGTTCAATGCCGCACACACAGGTGGCCCTGGAACAGGTTTTCTGCTCCAGCCATTGGATGAAACAGGACTTGAGAAGGATGTGAAGCTTAAAGTTTCACAGTAACAGACCCAATTTAACCACCTCACTAATGTTGTGACTTTATTCTTTGCGTGGTTTAAGAAGCTGGTTGGATTTGTTATATTGTATAGCCTATTACCATATGCATCTTACATACGACAACAATTGTTATCTTCAGCCATTGCTGGAGCGAACACTACTGAACCGCTATCTACAGGGAATAAATATTTCCCTTTAGTGATGGTCCAGAAGCAAGTTAGAAACTGACCTCATCTAGCTGCCAGTAACAAACGAAAATAAGAAGCAAAATGACCACCGGTCAGTGATTGTGCTACCCCTGTTTCCTGTGTCTGAGTCAGAACTAGCAGTTATGGGTTCTATATAAGACTGCAGAGCAGATCACCAAATAGGGAAAAGATTTGCTTCATGACCTAGACACACAAATTGCAATGATCACTGGCAGGAAAAGAAAAAGAAAGACTTGCATTTATATAACGCCTTTCATAACCTCAGGACATCTCAAAATAGTTTACAGCCAATTTGTGCACAGCAAGCTCCCACAATCAGCAATATGATAATGGCCTGATCCCTTGTTTTAGTGATGTTGGGCTAAATAAAATGGCTGGAGCGTTGAGAGCGGGTTTCACACCCTGAAGTCAGCGGTCTTTCGATTCTTGGACCCATCTTGGGAACACGCCCAAAAAGATGTCAATTGGGGATAATTAAACTGAACATACGAACAAGGAGCAGGAGTAGGCCATTCGGCCCCTCGAGCCTGCTCCGCCATTTAATAAGATCATGGTTGGTCTGATAGTAACCTCAAATTTGCATCCTACCTACCCCCAATAAGCTATCAGCCCCTTGCTTACCAAGAATCTATCCACCTCTGCCTTAAAAATGTTCAAAGACTCTGCTTCCACCGCCTTTCAGGAAAAGAGCTCCAAAGTCATTCAACCCTCTGAGAGAAACAATTCATCCCTGTTTTAAATAGGCAACCCCTTATTATTAAACAGTGACCCCCTAGTTCTACAATCTAGCAACATCTGTGGAGAGAAAGACAGAGTTAATGTTTCGAGTCCGTATGACTCTTCTCCAGAGCTAAAGAGAAGTAAAAATGTGATGAAATTTATACTGTTTAAGGGGGGTGGAGCACGTGAAGCTGGATAGAAGGCCAGTGGTAGGTGGAGGCAAAGGAGAGATTACCAGAGATGTCATGAACAAAAGGACAAAGGGGTGCTAATGGTAGTGGTACTGGCTAAAGGAGGTGCTGATGGTGGCATTAAGGTCAGAAAGCAGAATGTGATAATAGGAGGACAAGGGTAAGCACTCTGGAAAGAGCAACATGAACCAGTGACAGATGGCCCTATTGGGGGTGGGGTTGGGGAGAGGATGGTGGTGGGAAAAAAGATCGAAATAGGATAAAAGGTGGTGATAAAACAATGAATAAAAAAGAAAATAAATAAAAATAAGTGGATAAAAAATAAAAATGAATATTGAAAAAAAGAGGATAAAAAGGGGTGAGGATGGAGGAGAGAGTTCATGGTCTGAAGTTGTTGAACTCAATGTTAAGTCCAGAAGGCTGTAAAGTGCCTAATCGGAAAATGAGGTGCTGTTCCTCTAGTTTGCGTTGGGCTTCACTGGAACATTGCAGCAAGCCAAGGACGGACATGTAGGCATGAGAGCAGGGTGGTGTGTTGAAATGGCAAGCGACAGGAGGTCTGGGTCATGCTTGCTGACAGACCAAAGGTGCTCTGCAAAGCAGCCACCCAGTCTACATTTGGTCTCTCCATTGTAGAGGAGACTGTGTTGGGAGCAGCGAATGCAGTAGACCAAATTGAGGGACGTGCAAGTGAAGTGCTGCTTCACTTGAAAGGAGTGTTTGGGCCCTTGGACAGTGAGGAGGGAGGAGGTAAAGGGGCTCTGAAGAAGAATCATACGGATTCGAAACATGAATTCTGCCTTTCTCTCCACAGATGCTGTTAGACCTGCTGAGTTTTTCCAGCATTTTCAATTTTTGTTTCAGATTTCCAGCATCCGCAGTGTTTTGCTTTTACCCCCTAGTTCTAGATTCTCCCACAAGAGGAAACACCCTCTCCACATCCACCCTGTCAAGACCCCTCAGGAACTTATATGTTTCAATCAAGTCGCCTCTTACTCTTCTAAACTCCAGTGGATACAAGCCTAGCCTGTCCAACCTTTCCTCATAAGACATATTAGTCTGGTAAACCTTCTCTGAACTGCTTCCAGTGCATTTACATCCTTCTTTAAATAAGGTGACCAATACTGTACACAGTATTCCAAATGTGGTCTCACTAGTGCTCTGTATAACTGAAGCATAACCTCCCTACTTTTGTATTCATCTTCCATCCCGCGCAATGACTGCTGTAGGGTGGGATGTCCAGCCTCTTATGTCGTTGGCTGTGGCCCGGAATGAGGTCACGGCCAGTAGTTTAATGGGCCCCCGGCACGGGACACTGTCAGGGACACAGCAAATGCAGGATCGCTTCAAACTCTGCAGAATAATTTGTCATTGAGCAGTTTGCAGGCTTCTAAGGTGAGTGCATTTTATTTGGAGTTCTGCTGTCTCCAAACCTTGGTAATGTTCAGAGGTGGCTTTCTTTTTAAGCTGAACAAGTTCCCCACCTTTTTGCATGGAGCAGTTGTACAGTTGTTACATGTTACAGAGATGTCAGTGCCTTTGGAGTAAGGGGAGAAATGGGGGAGAAAGGCCAAACCAGCCCCTAGATTCAACAAGGACTCCCTCAGAGCCCTCCTACATGTGGTCTCCGCCAGAAGTGAAAAGTTGATTCCAGCCCCAGGCAAAAGGAGGAAGCCGAGCCAGACAGGTGCAGCGTGGGAGGAGGTGACCGAGAAGGTCAGCAGTGTTGGGCTGGTCAGAAGGACTTAGTTCCAATGCCAGAAAAGGCTAAATAACCTAATGATGTCGGCCAGGGTGATTATGGCCCCAGTATGTACAGTCTTGGCCCAACATGCTACAGGGTGTGCTCACGAATGTAGGAGGGCAGTGAGTTTGGCTGCTCTTCAAAGGCAGCATGATTCAACAAGGACACAGCTGTCCTCGATGATGTCATTATGCATTTCAAGCAATGGTCCAGTTGTTGGGTGGGTGGTTTGCAGAATCGGCAAATAACGCATGAGCATAGCATCCAGGCTGGCCAGTACTGAGGTGATAATGGGTTTTTGGCATGCTATAAGATTATTTAAATTGTTAATGACTCATACAAATATTTTCAGGAGAAGTGAGCCCACAACAGCCGCGAGAGAGCCCGTACAGGCAGAGGAGCGCCAAACCTGGAAGTTCTGAGTCCTTTCAAAGAGGAGGTTCTGACACTCACGGACCCAGAGTCCTCCAGGAGTTTAGGCAAAGGCGAGATTGGATGAAGGCCTGGGTCTGGTGAGATGGCAAATCGTCAATCAGCTAGAAAAGGGGTCAGGGCTAGTGGAAGTTTAGTGGAGGGTAGGCATTATTCAATGAAGCTGGTTAATATAGCTCAGACATTGGAACCCCGACAAGCTTCCTCATCCGAACCTTCAGATGATCATTCAAATGTACATAGTGTTTGCAGAGTCTCATCACTCATGTGGACAATAGAAAGGTGGATGAGCGTCTTGTAATAGTGCTAATTTGGCCAAGTCTTTGATGCCTGCTGACCCCCTTACTTATGTCTCTTCGTCACAGTAGAAGCCTCTTCTGTTCACCCTCTGCCTCAGGCGTGCTGCCACTTCCCTCCAAGGAGGAGGAAGAACCCTCAGAGGATGCAGCATTACATTCTCTCTCAGCACCAGGCACCATCACAGATACAGGCACCTCGGTAGGGACCAGCATGTCGGAGAGAGATTACACACGCTGATGAGGGCACTTCACATTCACACATGCAGCTACCGGAGAGTAGGGTGGAGCAGGCCTCGGGCAGTCAGAGGAGCGTCCGGGCTGATCCAGAGACTGATTACGAGTCAGATGATGAGACTCTGGAGTCACCCATAAGGCGGCAGATGCTGGATGTCCAGCACAAGGTCCATGAAGATGTGGCGGATATAGCAAAGGGGTTTCGTGCTTTGGCCCAGACTATGGAGGTGTCCATCCAGGCCATGTGGGCTGTGCTCACCCACTCTTTGGAGTGCCAAGCTTCCTCCATAGACAGACTGGCAGGGGCAAACCGTGTGCATTGTAGATGCAATCACTGATATGCGCTCCGACCTGCACACCATCGGCCTGGCTCTGAGCTCAGGGGCCCAGAGCCAGGGCGACAGGGGAACTGGGAGCTTGGGCACCCACCCAGCTCCTGGGTCCTCACAGGTTGGTAGGAAGGACCAGCAGGTCCCAGTGGCAGAGGATGAGTACCAGCTGCTGCCATCTGGAAGCACCTCTTGGGGCACTTCTGATGGGCTGGCATCTCCTCTGCCCACCCGCCATTGACACAGCCCTCGTGCAGTGTCGTGGTGACTGAAGATTCTCAAGCATCTCAGCAGGAGTCTTCTAAAGTGGTGGGCAGCTCAAGGCCACAGCTGCACAGAGGATGCCCGCCGAGGTCATCCGGGACAAGGGAGGTGGCAGATCAGCTACAAGCAAGGGGGGAACCACTGCACCGGAGCACCTGTCAACGCTTTAGAAAAGATCCACATTAGTCACCAAGAGGGACACATGGGTGTGTTGCTTATTGTTTGCTATTAATAATCCTTTCATGGTTGCAAATAAACATACATCTAACATACCCTCATGCTGATGTTTTCATCATGTGCTGTGGCTGTGGCACTTGTATCTGAAGTTTGAGGAGAACTTGATAATGTTGAAGGAGGGCAGGAGGAATCTTGAGTTCATGCAGGGAAATGAATAGTGTGTGGATGTTACGGTGACAGGACTCAATCATGACACATGGGGAAGGGATCGCCTAGATGGCGCCCAAGCATGTCTGATGCAGTGGCATTGCAGACTATTGAAGCCTCTGACATATTAAGGCATCCCTGGTATCACGGCCATCCACGCAATCAAGGCTAGAGCCTTCAATCTGAACATCGCCATGTTCCCTCACCCCATCCTTGCCCTCTCCCTCCAAGGATTGGCCTGTACCTGGTGAGTCCTCATCCACCAGAGCATCTCCTCTTTGGATAGTGAGGTTATGGAGGGCACAACAAACCACGACCATCAGGGGCACAGCTGAGGGGGAATAAGCAGTGCTGCTCCAGATTCGTCCAGAGATCTGAATCTCATCTTCAGGAGACCTGCTGCACTGTGGGCCTGGTGCTTCTGTGACTCTCATTGTACCTCCTTTCCACCTCAGTTCTGGGCACCTTCACAGACGATATTAGCCATCTCTTCAACGGATACCCCTTGTCATCTGTGAGCCATCCATCCCGGGGATCAGGGCCACTGAACAGGTCTGGCACCTGTGAGTTTCGAAGAATGAAGGAGTCGAGGCTGCTGCCCGGGTACCTGGCATATACCTGCATGATCTGCCGATGGCGATCACAGAGCAGCTGGATGTTCAGCGAGTGGAATCCCTTCCCGTTACTGAAGGTGCAGGGCTGGCCAGCAGGAGCCCTTATGGCGACATAAGTACAATCAATAGATCCCTGCACCCTAGAGAATGCTGCAGTCACCATGAATCTTTGTGCTCTTTCCAGTTGACTCTGGACATCCTGTGTGAGGGGGATGTAATTCCCTGCCCTTTGAAACATTGCATCAGTGAAGACATTTATGCAGTGGTGTGCAGCAGTTGTGATGCCACTGAGATCTCCGCAGACTGCTTGGAAGGATCCTGTCATGAAGAATTTGAGCATGACAGTAATCTTCAAAGCCACTGGCATCAGGTGCCCCCTTACGCAGTTGGAAGAGATCTCCCCCAGATGCGAGCATGTCACAGGGATGCGACTATGGCTCTTGATAGCCTGATTCTTCTCTTGCATTTACTCTCTGACAATTACAGATACAACTCAATCTCTGCCTGTAGACTCCAGGGGCTGCATAAGACCTTCTACGCCTCCGCTGAGGGTCTCTGAGTGGCTCTGGACCCTCAGGCTCTGGTGCAGCTGTGCCCCCTCCATGCACCAGTACATCCTGGACCCCCTGCTTTTCCCTTCTTCCACTCACTCTCCTCCTCCTCATCCTCCTGTTCTCACTGGAGGTCATGTCTCCCACCAAGACCACAATGCCCATCTGCCACAGATACGTTATAGCCCTGTGAGATGGGCAGGAACAAACTCTAGCACTCAGCAGAGTGCTCCGCAGCCGAGAAAAGGCCTTTACCTCAAATGATATCAGAATGCTTAGTCTGCTCATTCAAATGAGCACTCCCTGCAGTTACTGATGTACTAACTGCTAAACTGAGACTCTGAGCTCAGCTGCAGCTTTTAAACCCATCCTAACAAGCTTATCCATGAAAAAATGGATTCCCCACATGGCGTGACTCTGACTCTAAAGGTGTATTATTTTTTAGATGTAAACTTCATTTTTAATATTTTATACTTCTGTAAGAATACAGTGGCACACAGCCTGGAGTGTTACATGTTGAGTCCCGAACCACAAACACTAAGCGAGATCCATCAAATGAAGATGAGTGAATGGAGTGTATCCAGTATTGTCCACACACACTGTGGGATACGAGCTGGTAATGAGCCCCACAGGAGGGGCAGCGCTGTGCATCTCCCTCATGAAGCCAGAACCAGATGACTGCAGTATTGTCCTCTTCACAAATGCAGCCCTCAAGTCTCTTGTTGGTGACAGATGGTACAATGCGAGGATCATCTTTGGTCCCAGCATACCCCTTAGGCTTCAGCATATTGAAGGGATCCTTCTCAGTTTTCATAGCCTGCATGATCATCTTTTCCATCCCAGTTGCTTGCTCTTCATCAGTCGGAGTACCGCCAGATGCCAGCGCCCTGCAGGGGACACGGCCTAACCAGAAACCTGGGCTAGGATCTCGAGTAGCCGTCAACCGCCAGGCCGGTTGCATTGCGCGAGCTCCGGCTGCTATTGCTGTTCATGCCGCCATCTTGAGCTCTCCAACCAGGCCCCGCCCCTTGGATTGCGTCACCCGCTCCGGCATATTATTGCCTTCAAAGCGTATTATGACAGTCAATTGGGTCGTTAATGACCTTAATTACACCTTTAATTAAGATTACCATAGCACAAGCCCACCCATATATTATTTGAAATCGGCATGATGACATCAGAGACATCGCCCGACGTCGTCATGCCCAATAATATGTCTGCTGATGCGGAAATCGCTCCCATTTCTGGAGTGTATTATTCAGCTTGTTGGTTGAGGGATAAATATTGACCATGATATCGGCATTCCCTCTTCTTCAAAATAGGGTTGTGGGATCTTTTACATCCACCTGAAATAGCAGAAGGGGCCTCCATTTAATGCCTCACGCAAAAGAGGGCATCTCTGACAGTGTAGCACTTCCTCAGTACTGCTCTGGAGTGTCAGCCTAGATTTTGTACTCAAATCTTTGGAATTGAACTCAAACCCACAACCTTCTGACTCAGAGGGTTACGTCTCCACCCCATTTCTGAATTTCAGCAGGAAGGAGTCATCTTTAGGAAAAGTCATAAAGGACAGTGAGGCTTGGTAAATATCATGTTAAAAACATCTGGCCATAAACATAGGATAGGCAAACAGGAAGTAGACTGGCTTAAAAACAGAAATTCCTGGAAAACCTCAGCAGGTCTGGCAGCATCTGTTGGGAGAGAAACAATGTTTTGAGTCCATTATGACTATTCTTTGGAACTGGCTTAAGTATTTTGGAGGAAATTTGTTTCCTTAAGTTTTGTGGATCTTCAGACCAAAATAACATTTAAAGCAAGATTTATTAGTTTCTTTTAGAGTTGGATCCTCAAATTAAGAATCTAATGTATTCTCTGTGGTTAACGGTTATAATATAACTCATTATTAATTTTTGGTAAATTTAAATCTTAGACTATTAGCAGCATTTTTGTAATTGTTTTTAGGAACACTACGATCTTGGAAAACCTACCATCCCATCCACTATTGGAGAGGAGTTCAGTTATAACCCTTTCATGAGAGTGAGGTACAGTGAAATCCATGTTTATCTTCTTGAAGACCTTTGTATCGCTTTCTTCAGAATTCAGACTTGTTGCCGCGGAAGGAAGAGAAAAAGACTCAGTCACAAAAAATTGAATTAACTTCCTTTTATTAATGTTATGCATTGTTTTAATGATTGACCACAACATAAATGAACATAATTTCCATTTTGTGGAATCTCAGAATTAAAGTTTAAAAACTGCCTATGATATAGCAGGAAGCTAAAGTGAGAAGTACATCTAAAGTGACTCATTCCCTATAATAGTCCAGGCTTCGTTGAATGCTAATTCAACTCCAAAGTGCTCAGCAACTTTCTACCACTTTCTGCTCTCTTAGGAATGGGATGTCCTTGCAAACACTTGGCGCTGCACCCAACAAACCCAAATGAAAAGAACAATAGTCAGCCAGCCATGCCATGACACATGCATATCTTCATTTCAGCACTTGAGTCAATTATATTCAAGTCAATTGAAGTAGGTCAAAACAGCACCTTACAATTGCTTTTTAGTAAGGGCCCTGTTTAGACTATCTTTTTTTTAACTATAGGAACACCGGCCACTGAGACATATCAATTTAAGCACCAGATTTGCTTCTTTAATTCGACAAACCCCATTACCATGCCTTTTTTTCTATTTGGTAAAATGACACCAGGCCCTGATCATTTCCAGATAATTTACCAGTTAAAGTTGCAGCTTATGGCTCCATTGCCAATGAGCTGATCTGTGTGGGCCTTCATGTTTTCTCTAGGCAGCATCAGTCTATATTTTGTTTCAGTTTATACTGCTTGCTGGTTAGAGCACAGTTACAGGCCTTCATTCCCCAGCTAGTCAGGGATGAGTTACATTCTGGGCATGGAGGAATGAGAAATTGAGTATAGTATAAGGGTGTGGCCCATACAGGGTCAATGTGGGACTGAGTACAGTACCGCCCATACAGTATGTAAGAAGGCACAAGACCCAGACCTCATGTCAGTGTGGTGTTGAGCAGAGGCGTGTGAAGACCTAAACATTGAGAGAGCTCCTTGCCGTAACCTTTATATTCTATATGTATATAGTCATAAGTAGTTTATAAAGGCTTGCTGTTAACCTACTGAAGACTATGAAGACTTCTTTAAGGGACACTATTCTGTAACCAACACTGAGAAACTTGCAAACCAGTCTATTTAGGGTCAAAATAATCCATAGGATTCTATCATGTTTCACTGCTTCATTCATTCTGATCCCTTCATGCATCCAATCCTCTGGAATTTGTGTGCAGCTTTAGGCTATTCCAATAAAGAGCTCCTCTGCTATACTAAGCAGCATCTTTCAAGATTTATTTCCTCTTGCCCAAGTAATTATTTTTGTGGTTGAGATTTGAGCACAGGATTCATCTTCATGATTGGGATTGAAGGACAGATAAGTGCTAAACAGCAACTTTATTTTTTACAGGGAGAAGGATGTACAAGACCATGTTGGACAGAAAGATGCAATTTCTACAATGGATGCAATCAGAAAAGAAAAAGATCAATTTCAAGTACCAAAGGATTAACAATGGAAAGCATTAACACTTACCTCCAGCACAGCATCATCTAGTGTGCCTGGAGTGGCAGTGTGCTGCAAAATATGTGTTCAGTAGTGAATGTTCTATTAAATAAATTGAATTTGCTTTGCTGGTGGAATGTGTAAAATGTAAATAGATTTTCATGTGTTGCAAATCATTTATGATTGTCAAAAAGTCTTCCCGTGGATGGGGGTTTAGTCTTAACGTGACCTACTTTCCTCCATTTCTCTCTTTCATTCCCCCTTCACTTAAATGCACTTCCATTTTCCAAGCGCCAAGCAAATAATTGCATTGATATTCAACCAGAAAGCTGCAATTTGAAATCCCAGCATTAACTTGTCACTTAAACTTGGTAATCATGTACTATTGAGTGATGAACACCAAGCATTAGCAAAGAATTTCCATTCCCACGGATGGGGAAAAAAAATGTAACTGCAGCTTGCCCCACTCAAATCCATTATAAATCCATCATTACGGAAACGTTTTGAATGTGACTGCAGCCAAATGTACCCATATCCTGCTGGGGAAAGATTTATAGAGAAGGCTCACCACCAAAAAAGGTCAGTGGGGAACACAGCCCTGCTCCAAGGAGTGCTAATTGGCTGGAGGTGGACCGTCTGCCCCCATCTGGGAGGAAGTCCCACCTCCGAGAGCTACAGGTCATCTGATTGGTTGGCAGCTCTCTGGTCCCAGCAGTGCCAACAGGAATGGTGTCGCTGCTGGGACTGCGTCCAATTTCAGCGAAGAGGAGCCAAGAACAGATAGAAGGTGATTCCAGAAGCGTTTTGGAAGGGCTAGAACCGAAGACCCCGGGGAGGGGGTTGGGGGGGTTAGTATCAGGGTGCATAGGCCAGATGGGGAAGGGGCATCTAGCTGAGGAGGCTTCTGATCCAAAAGGGGTCCGTGGAGGAGGTACCCCCACCCTCACACCTTTTCTGCCCGGGGCCTGAGATCCCTGCATGTTACCCTGCCAGGCTTCCTCCCTTCCCCCCCCCCACCCTCCCCCCCCCAGCCCTCATCCCCAACCTCTATCCTGTGGCCAAATAATTGCAGTGTGGATGGGAAATGGTCCTTAAGTGGCCGATTGGTCGAGCGCAGATGTGGCACCCTAGGCCTTGCCCGCTGCCCATCAAATTACAGCGAGGTTGCGGGTGGGCAGGTATGCAGCGGGAAAGTCACCCGCAGAATTTTACTGGCCTCCCACCTGCAAACTCGCCGTGGGGGTCGTAAAATTCTGTCTGTGATGTTTAAAAAAACTCTGTTAACAACAATTGAATTTAGATTCAGGCTCATGCTGAATTTGGTCACTCTATTTTTGGATATATATCATTTCTGCCTTGAAGTGTCTACTCCATCAGACTTTCATTTTGACTTTCCACCACAATCCAATTTATTATTTTCTGAATTTTGAAAATTGTGAAATCCTCTTTAAGATTAGATCATTCTCCTTTCATGTAGTTATGAGTGATGGTGGTATTAAATAGGAAATGTTACATTGTAGTTTAATGAGTATAACATTTTGATTTAGTTTATGGGTAGGATTAACTGTCAATTAAGAATCTGTTCATTAGCAGAATCAAAACTGAAAACATTAAACAGCCTGCACCCTGTCAATTGTGAAAAGCCCTCATGAAGTTGGGAACATGAACACCAGATTTGTTTCCCCCTCGTTGTTGCACCACTAGGATCAGCCTAATATACTTGTGTCTTTCTTAACGATATAACAATTTCTGTTATGTTACACATCACATTTAATCTTCGCCTCCTTCCTTGAAGGTCTTCAATTGTGTAGAGGATGTATATTTGGGAATTTCTTTTTGTAAAGTAAAGGGCCACGAGAGATGAGTAAAGAATGTGAGAACCCATTGTGATTGCCACAATAAAAATATTAGTGATCCCTCTCAAAGATATGATCTAAAAGCTGAGGCTAAACTAGAGAATGATGCATTGATTTAAGATTTAAACCAAAATTAACTGCTGTGTTGCAGATTGGTTCCCTGCAGACTTGTAGCTAACATGATTGAATTTGTTCATGTTATACCTTGCTTATTAATCCAGAACCTTACATCTCAACATAGAAGCCTGTGTAGGCAGTCAATAATGAGACATTGATCAAAACAAAAAGTGATTGTAAAATGTGGTGTTGACTGTGTAACATCATGTTTTCAAAATTATTCCAACTCTTCTGTTCAACATTAGAATTGGGAGAATGACTTTTGTGTCCTGATCCCTGTTCCTTGGCCTCCTCTAGTAGAATCTCTTTACCAGTAAGCTTGACAAGTGCACTGTATACCTGCTGATTGCGCTTTTGTTTTTAGCAGCATTCTTGGAATTGTAGTGTTAATTTTGCACTTACTCAGTAAAATATATCGAGAAAATAAAATGCTTTTCCATGGTATTCATTTTTTCACATTGAAATCAAAATCACTGTTTCAAAGATGAACTGGATTTTATAAGAAGAAGAAGAATGTCAATTTTACATTTACAGAAACATGAAACAATTTTACAGAGTTACAATAACTTATATTGTACCAGTGCATTTTGCACACTAGTTTATTTTTTAAAGAAAGACTTACATTTATATGGCGCCTTTCACGAATATCAGACACATCAAAAAGCTTTACAAACAATGAAGTATTTTTGAAGTGTCATCACATCAATAAATCCATCATTCTGGAAACATTTTGAATGTGACTGCAGCCAAATGTATCCATATCCTGCTGGGGAAAGATTTATGGAGAAGGCTCGCCACCAAAAAGGTCAGCGGGGAACGCACCCCTGCTCCAAGGAGTGCTAATCAGCTGGAGGCGGGCCTTCTGTCCCCACTGGGGGGGAAGTCCCATCTCTGAGAGCTACCGGTCATCCGATTGGTTGGCAGCTCTCTGGTCCCAGCAGCGCCATCAGGAACGGTGGTCGATGCTGGAGCTGCGTCCAATTTCAGCAAAGAAGCACCAAGAACCAGATGGAAGGTGATTCCAGGGTTTTTTTGGCAGGACCAGAACTGAAGATCTGGGGGAGGGGGTGGTGGGGTAGGGAGGAGGAGCAGGGTGCATAGGCCAGATAGGGAAGGGGCATCTAGTTGAGGCGGCCTTTGTTCTCCTGCCCGAGGCCTGAGATTCCAGCATATTAACCTGCCAGGTTTCCTCCCTTCTGCACCCACCCCCAACCCTCATCCCCAACCTTGGTGCATTTGGGTACCACTGTTACAGGCAATAGGGTCAATGAGATTTTAAGGTTGTAAAGTAGTAAATAAAAAGTCATAACTAAATTTGTTTCCTTATTCTACAATGGCTTTTGGCATGCTCCATAATTATCCTAGAATCTCTAGAAATGAAAACTTCATCACCTGGGCATTGCTGTGAGCACCACGTCATTCAAAAACATTTTAGATTTTATAATTTTCTTTGAACACTTTTGTTTATTAGTTGTTTAATGACTTTTTTCTCCCTTTAGGAGATTGCATGGCTGTGAGGATGGGGGAGAAAAATAAAAAAGTATATCTAAATGGTGAGAGATTGCAGAGCTCTGAGATGCAGAGGGATCTGGGTGTCCTAGTGCATGAATCAAAAAAGGTTAATATGCAGGTACAGCAAATAATTAGGAAAGCTAATAGAATGTTACTGTTTATTGTGAGGGGAATTGAATACAAAAGGAGGGAGGTTATGCTTCAGTTATACAGGGCATTGGTGAGACCACATCTGGAATACTGTGTACTATATTGGTCTCCTTATTTAAGGAAGGATGTAAATGCATTGGAAGCCGTTCAGAGAAGGTTTATTAGACTAATACCAGAAATGGACGGGTTGTCTTATGAGGAAAGGTTAGACAGTCTAGACTTGTATCCGCTGGAGTTTAAAAGAGTGAGAGGCGACTTGAGTGAAACATTTAAGATCCTGAGGGGTCTTGACAGGGTGGGTGTGGAGAGGATGTTTCCTCTTGTGGAAGAATCTAGAACTAGACGTCGCTGTTTAAAAATAAGGGGTCGCCCATTTAAGGCAGAGATATGGAGGATTTTTTTCTCAGAAGGTTGTGAGTCTATGGAACTCTTCCTCAATAGGAAATGGAAGCAGAGTCTTTGAATGTTTTTATGGTCGAGGTAGACAGATTCTTGATAAGTAAGGGGGTGAAAGGTTATAGGGGGTAGGCGAAATGCGGAGTTGAGCTTACAATCAGGTCAGCCATGATCTTATTAAATGGGGGAGCATGCTCTGAGGGGCCGAGTGGTGGTCTACTGCTCCTAATTCGTATGTCTGGTCATGATGCTCTGGTTATCAAGGCATGGGGCAGGATTGATGAATTAGATCATCTTATCCTACCTGTCAATTTCATACCTTCACCAATTGAATGGGTCGATAAGGTAGACATAGGGAAATGTTTTGCTTACAGAGAAATCCAAAACTCTGGGTCATCAGAAAAGGATTGTCACTATGACACCCAGTATGGAATTCAGGAGAAATATTCTCAGAGAGTGAATAGAATGTGTAACTTGCTACCACATGGAGCCATAGCGGTGAATAGCACGCATACGTTTAAGGGGGAGTTATAGTAAGAATAAATAGAAAGACTTGCTGATAATGTGAAGTGAAGAGGGTTGGGAGGGGATTCATGTGGAGCACATACAATGACAGAGACCAGTTGGATCAAATGACCTGTTTCTGTAAATTCTATGTAAAATATTGGAGGTTTTTTTTTTACATATCTCTTTTTAAGGTTGGGTAGTTGAAGGCAGGGGGTCAGGTGGTGAAACCTCCAAGAATATGTCCAGCTAGCGATGGATGAATGGCAGGTGCTGTTGTTTTTACACAGACAGCTAGCTCTCGCTTACTTTCTTTACATATGCAGCCCTTGTCTGTTTTTTGTTCCAAAAAAAGATAGGTTAAGTGAGTGGGCAAAGATCTGGCAAATGGAGTATAATGTGGGAAAATGTGAAGTTGTCCATTTTGGCAGGAAGAATGAAACAGAACCACATTCTCTAAATGGTGAGAGATTGCAGAGCTCTGAGATGCAGAGGGATCTGGGTGTCCGAGTGCATTAATCGCACTAGCAAAAGGTTAGTATGCAGGTACAACAGGTACAGCAATTAGGAAAGCTAATAAAATGTTATCCTTTATTGCGAGGGGAATTGAATACAAAAATAGGGAGGTTATGCTTCAGTTGTACAGGGCACTAGTGAGACCACATTTGGAGCAATGTGTACAGTATTGGTCATCTTATTTAAGGAAGGTTGTAAATGCATTGGAAGCAGTTCAGAGAAGGTTTACCAGGCTAATGTCTGGAATGGGCAGGTTGTCTTATGATGAAAGGTTAGACAGACTAGTCTTGTATCCGCAGGAGTTTAAAAGAGTGAGAGGCGACTTGATTGAAACATATAAGATCCTGAGGGGTCTTGACAGGGTGGATGTGGAGAGGATGTTTCCTCTTGTGGATAAACTAGGGGCCATTGTTTAAAAATAAGGGGTCGCCCATTTAAAATGGAGATGAGGTGAAATTTTTTCACTCAGAGTGTTGTGAGTCTCTGGAACTCTCTTCCTGAAAAGATGGTGGAAACAGAGTCCATAGCCTCAATCTGGGCTGTGATTATATATCCCTGATGTTGCAAATAAGATACAGCAATTGACAATAATGTAAGTTATATGTTTTGGGTTGAGACTGGCATCAAAGGAGTAGTTGATCGCTCTGAACGTTGTTGTGCTTTCCTTTAAAGGCTGTTGTCTGGATGAAAAGTGGAAAGAAAGGGCTTGGTAGATTGAGTCATTATATGCATTAATGACTTAGGAGTAATGTTGCCATTAAGCTGCAACACACTGCAAGATACCACACAGGCCTTATTAAATATGGCAAGAGGATAGTAGCCATGCACAAAAAATATGAAAGATTCCACACACTGGAAAAATTAACTGTGCGCAATAATGACATTTTAAAGGGAACCTTACTCAGAAGTACAGGGCGCAATTTCAAGAGTTACAGATGACACAAAACCTGGATGTGTAGTAAACAGTGAGGAAGATAGTAATACACTTCAAGTGGATAGTGGGATGCCTGGACACATGGCAGATGAGATTCGACATAGAAAAGTGTGAGGTGATACATTTTGGTAGGAAAAATGAGAGACAATGCAAGCTAAATGGTACAATCTTAAAGAAGTACAAGAAGAAAGAAATGGGGGGTGGTATCTGTCTACAAATCTTTGAAGGTGGCAGGGCAAGTTAAAATAAAGCATAACAGATCCTGGGTTTTATAAATACTTTATAAATACAGGTGTAAATTACAAAAACTAGGATATATGCTAAACCTATATTAAAAAATAGCTCAGTCCTAGTTGGAGTACTGTGTCTAATTCTAGGCACTACACTTTAGGAAGAAGGTGAAGGCATTGGAGAAGGTACAGAAGAGTTTTACTAGAATGGTTCCAGGGATGAGGGATGGCAGTTGAGTGAATAGATTGAAGAAGCTAGCTTGTTCTCCTTAAGAGCAGAGAAGGCTAAGAGGGGTTTTGATAGAGGTGTTTAAAACCATAAGATAGACTAAATAAAGATAAACTGTTTCCAATGACTGAATGGCTGAATCCAGAGGGTACAGTTGTAAAATAATGGGCAAAAAAAGGAGGTAACATGAAGAAACACTTTTATATGTGATGAGTGATTTGGCTTTGGAATGCACCATTTGATGGGTTGGTTGATAAAGATTCAATGTTGGCCTTCAAGGGAATTGGATAAATACTTGGAGAAAATTTGAAGGGGTATGGGGAAAGAGTAGGCGAATAGGACTAACTGGATTGCTCTTTCAAAGAGCTGACGCAGACTTGATGGGTCAAATGCTCTTTCTTTGCTGAACTATTCTATGATTTTAGGAAGAGTGTTTCAGAAATGAAAGCCATGATAGCTCAAAGCTCACCCATCTCTGCTATGCTTGGGAAAGCTGGGAAAATGTGAGAACACACAGTAATCCAGACCCCCAAAGAGTAAATGGTGTGAGCTGGGTGTAGGATTGGAGCAGGTTGCAGAAGTAGGATGGAGTGAACTCATTAAGGTATTTGTCAATAAGGATGGGAATCTTGAAGTTGCCTGATGGGTTGCTGATGGAGGCCAGTTGGACAGATGTGGTAGGTACGTACATGCATATCATGCAGTTGATGGAATTCTGGATGAATTAAAGTTTGAGAGATAGGTGAGGAAAATTGGAGAAATTGATTCTGAAGATGAAATAGGGATAGGAGCTGTATGATATTGGGAGAAAATGGAAGGTTTTAGCGAAGCTGTCAGAAGTATAATTCAAGTAGGACACTGAGATTACTCATCGATGGGTTTAACCTGAGAAAGCTTGGACACAGGGGGATTGAATCAGGCTAGGGTGTAGATAACACCTTAGTTCGTGGTAACATGGGGCAGGATTTTCAGCCCGGCGTGCGGGTGCGCGCCCGACACGCACGAGCATGAAATAGCACACGGTGACGTCGGACGAGCGTCCCAACGCCATTGTGCACTCGTACGATATTTCAGTTGGCGGGCGAGCACAGGAGTTGGCAGCACACCTGCCGACAATTAAGCAGACTGTTAAGCCCATTAATCAATTAACTAAAGTAAAATTTTTGCTGCCCGTCCAACCTTATGGTTGGCGGGTGGGCGAATAAGCCAAGCAACCTTTGCATTTTTTGCGAAACCTCATCGGTACACGGGATGAAGTTTCGAACAGTGATTAAAAAAACAATGAAAATTTGTAAACCTAATTTTTAACATGTCCCTGCTTATGTGACAGAGTCACACGAGGGGACATGTTTTCTTTATTTTTGAAATCTTTATTCTTAATGTTAGGAATCTTCAGCTCCTTGAAGCAGCTCTGTGCCTTCAGGGAGCTTTCCCTGAGCGCAACCTCGCGCATGCGCCCACTTAGCGCTCCTCCAGCCCCCGCCCCGGCAGCGCTCAGCACGTGTTTCACGCTGGCTGGCCGTTAATTGGCCAGCCAGCATGAAATCGCAGGCGGGGCCTGATCACGGGCGGTGGTTGGTTTTGCAGCTGCTCCCTGACCCGCCCACTGCATCATCCCAACGAGGTAAAAATCCTCCCCATGGAGATGTCACTTTCTTTGCCTGTCAAAATTTAAAATGCATTGGCACTTTGAGGCTATCAAGAGAAAAGGAGCAGATCTAGGCCATACAATCCTTGAGCCACACAATAAGATCATGGTTGATTCTTGTACCCCAACTCTACTTTCCTGCCTGACCCTTCATTCTTGCTAATTAAAATGAGTAGCTTCTTGTTATTTCCAATGATAAAGTTGGATTTTTAATTGAGAGATTATGATTACTTTGCAATACTAGTGATCAAATACCTAACAATCCCAATTAAGGTATCCTTTTCTTAAATAGTTTGTACCATATTGAAAAAATAAATCATTTTTAATTCAACACTTACAAGCACACCTTACATGATCACCAGTGTTTATATATTTGGTAATCAACTTGAATAGCAAGGACAATTTTAATTGCATTAAATTAAAATGATTAAATTGGAAACCTTTCAAAGCAGAAGGTAAATTCTACAATTTGTGATTGTATTATGGCACAAAGGGAAAGACACACTCAGTTTGGTCTTTAATACTGTTGTAATAAGATGGTCTCAGTCTAGCAGGTCACATTAATGTTAAAAAATGAGGAGTTGAATGGGATCCTTGTACTTTCTAAAGTATTTCATCACAATTTTTAGTCTCCAAAACATTTCTAATTGAATAACTGGAGAGATGGGAGATGCATCAGAATTCAAGTACAACCCAGTAGTAATTGAACAAAACTCGCAGCAGACTAAGAGTTGGTAGCGCGGTGGATTGGAATATACAGCACAGGGTCCTGGAACCTAAACTGATGGATGAAAGAATGTTCGTATCTTAAATAAATCATCTGGGCACCATGCGTGAGGAAGGATGTGAAGGCATTGGAGAAAGTACAGAGGAGATTCACAAGAATGATTCCAGGGATAAAGAACTGTAGCTATGAGGTTAGATTGGAGAGTTTGGGACTCTTTTCCTTGGAGAAAAGGCAGCTGAGAGGAGACTTGATAGAGGTATTCAAGATCCTGAGGGGTATGGACACGGTAAATAGTGAGAAGCTGTTCCCATTCAAGAGAGCATCAAGAACTAGAGGGCACAGATTCAAAATAATTGGCAAAAGGAGTAATAGTGATGTGAGGGAAAATCTTTTCACCCAGAGGGTGCTTGGAGTTTGGAACAAACTTCTTGAGAGGGCGGTGGAGGCAGGTTCGATCGAGGTATTCAAAAGACAATTGGATTGCTATCTGAAAAGAAATAATGTGCAGGGTTATGGCAATAAGGCAGGGGACTGGGACTAGGTAGAATGCTCTTTCAGAGAGCCAGTGCAGACTCGATGGGCTGAATGGCCTCCTTCTGCAGTGTAAAGATTCTGTGAATCAGCGTTGATGCAGTGCTTAATGAGCGCAGGTTCGTAACATTAATTTCAATCTCACTCAGATTACTTTAAAGATAGCTGCTTTGGGAAATCCAAATATCTTACTGACGCAGTGGAGTTGCTCTTTGGAGACATTTTGTCAGAACAATTTGGGGAAGCTTTGCCTCCTATCTAGGGTTTGCTGTCCTTAATCTGGCGGTGATCAGTGCTGGAACTGGATGAATAAAGGTCAACTAATCAGCAATGAACTTTTCGTCCTCAGACAGTTTGCATTGTACATTCACAAGAAAGTAGGACCAGCTGGAATGTATTGAAGAGTACTTATAGAAATGAGGATAATAGGGGAAATTTTTCACCACTCATTATAGGTTGGTAGCTAGAGATTGAAAAAATAGTTAATGTTTGTTCATCTAAAAAAAAGGTCAAAAGTACAATTACAGGAATTATGGGTCTGTTATTTTGAGACCTGCATTGGGACAATATAGTGGAGTCAATCATAAGAGAAACAATTCAAGACCATCTATTAAAACAAAAAGAATACATTCATCTGGCATGGATTTATAAGGGAGAGTTAATGTCTAACAAATGAGGAATTGAATTGGTGGGAAATTATGATTTATTATTTAGCCTGACATTCAGAAAACATTTGCTGATCCTTTCACAGGAGGTTTATGGCTAAGGTGACCATAACGACCAAGGAGGAAGCTGAAAATTGGATAACAAATTGGTTAGATAATAGGAAACAGGGGGTAGCTATCAATAGTAATAGTTCTAATTGGGCTGCTGTGACCAGTGAAGTGCTCCAGGATCAGTGCTTGGGACCCAGCTGTTCATACAGTTTATAAATGATCCTGACGAGAGTTTGTATTTATGGTGTATAGATTTTGTGGCTAATTGTGTGGGAAAGCTGGAAGTTCTGAGCATGATGAACGGGTCTTCAGAGAGTTAATAATTGGGCAGGTGAATGTCAGGCTTATAGATTTAGGCTTATAGCAGATTTGTTGACCAGTTGAATCACGTCTCACTAAATAGGACAGATCAGGGAAAAATGATTGATGTGATTTTTGACCAAATGCTGAGAATGTTGCCTCATTTAATTGCAGCAATTGCTGAGACAAATAGTGGACATGAGTAGAATCTATGTCAATGGAAATTATATGAACATATGAGCAAGGAGCAAGAGTAAGCTATTTGGCCCCTTGAGCTTGCTCCACCATTTAATAAGGTCATGGCTGATCTAATAGTAACCTGAAATCTGTTTCCCGCCTACTCCCGATAACCTATCACCTCCTTGCTTATCAAGAATCTATCCACCTCTGCCTTGAAAATATTATACAAAATTATCCATAATGTTCAATTAAATACAGGTGAGACCACATGTAGAACATTGGATCAGTTTTATTCAGAACAGTTACATAAAGGCAGTGGAATGGATTCTGATGATGATCTACTAAGATGATGCACAGTTTAAAGACATTATGCAGAGGGAGACTAGAAGAGCTTGATAACTCTTCCACATGAAGACTGGAGACTGCTTTGTGCACTTTGTTAACAAACTGTCCATTTACCATTGGCCTCAGCACCCCTGAATTAGGGAAGGGGGAAAGTTTAGCCAAAGTTGTTCCTCCTAATCACTGTCCAGTAATGTCCTGCTGGAAAGTGTGCAAATCAGGTCATCAGGTGGGGACGTAACCAAGTTGACTCTTATCCCTAATGTCCAACAGTAGAAGTAGCCCTGCTGACTTTCTGCTCAGAATCCCCATGAGTGAGTTTTATAGCATCAGTGGAAAGGTATTGCCTCCGGGAAAGGAAAAGGTCTAATACAAAAACAAATCCAACACATGGAGTGTATATTTTACCTATGTGTTCTTACGGTGCACTCACTACAGGATTAGTGTTGCTGCAAAGCAAGCTTTAGCCTTACGCCAATTTGTAGACTGTAAATCAGGTGGCAATGCTGAACTCACTGGAACAAAGAAAGCGGATCTCCTCCAGTGATTCTTATTCTTCTCTCTGATCAGAGTTGCTAACTACGGCCTCTCTGGTTACCTCTTCAATCACTAGATACATATAATTTCCTTCCAAGATGACAATAACTTTTACCAAGTTAATGAACAGATGTGATACAATGAGCTGGAAACAACTTTTCCATTCAGCGGGGGAGTTTCTGGCTTGAAAGTGAAATTTAGTAGCATTTTCTGAATAAGTTCCTTTAACTTAAGAAGTAAGGGTCAATTCACATTTTCATGAAGGACATTCTTGAGTCCCTAGAAAAAAACTAGGGTATCAAAGATCCATATTAAGTGCATTCCTTCATCCAGAGACTTCAGCTCACTGGTGACTCAGCAGTTAGTCAATTATACATTGCTGCAGGTAACTCCAGTAACCCCACAGACAGTTCTGTTAATAGATCATTTATTATGCTTTGTGAATAAAACAATAAATAGACCTTTCCTATCATACTAATTTTAAAATGGAGATCCTTGCCTAATAAGGGAAAGCTGAGAGGTTTGGGTAAAATTAAACATATTCATCTTAAATGGGTCAAGCTATGGATTCAGGCATTACTTACACTGCTTCATGACAATGCAACGATTGGATATTCCTGAGATGGCCCTAGTGCAGTGTTAATTCATCAATAAATCTTATTACCTCTAGAACTTGCTGGGAAAGTTTTAAAAAGAAAGCTGAATTGCACTTGACCCACAGTTTTACTCTTGATTTCTTTATTATGGTTACAGGTAGTGTGAGATAAAAAATAGATTAATGTGGGACCTACATAGTTTGAGGTACCAGTATACTGTGATTTCTCTAACTGTATCAAATTATTTTTAATTTAATATGCATTTGTACTTCCACTTTCTCCAGATTTTAATCTCCTGCACTGTTCAAAGTCAGTGGACTTATATGTTAGCTCACTAAGCATCAAAGTTACACGTGATCAGTTTACAATGATTAAGCAGATCTAAAGTAAACCACAATAGACCTTTCTTCTCATTACATTTGTTATCAATGGCTGCACTGGAGCTGAGGCAATAATGCATCTATTAATTTAATTTAGTCAACTTTACTTAAAGATGAATAAGCTAAATTTTAACCAAACCTCTCAACTTTCCCTTATTAGGCAAGGATCTCCATTTTAAAATTAGTATGATAGGAAAGGTCTATTTCTTGTTTTGTACACAAAACATAATAAATGATTTATTAACTGAACTGGTTGTGGGGTTGCTGGAGTTACTTGCAGCAATGTATAACTGACTAACCGCTGAGTCACCAGTGAGCTGAAGTCTCTGGATGAAGGAATGCACTTAATATGGATCTTTGATACCCTAGTTTTTTTCTAGGGATTTAACAATGTCCTTCATGGAAATGTGAACTTACCCTTACTTCTTAAGTTGAAGGAACTTATTCAGAAAATGCTACTAAGTTTCACTTTCAAGCCAGAAACTCCCCCGCTGAATGAATAAGTTCAGTTTCCAGTTCATTGTGCCACATCTGTTCATTAACCTGCTAAAAGTTATTGTCATCTTTGAAGACAATTATATGTATCTGGTGATTGAAGAGGTAACCAGAGAGGCCGTAGTTCACGACTCTGGTTCCCAAACGGGCAAAACAAAGCCATGAGATACAATTAAACAAAACAATCCGGGTTGGAATTTAAAAGATTTTTAAAAATCACTTTAATATATTCAAGTATGATTAATTTGATGGAATATATGTACAACCAAAGCAAAAACCCCATAATGGTTTAAATACTTTACTCATACAACCATTCAGTGCTACTGTAAGATTTAAACAAACATAACTGTTAGGTCATTTTCAACATATTAATGTCATTCGCTTGCAAATAATTTTGACTGCACAGGTTCATTTTCTGTCTTTTTTGTCAAGAAAAGTAATTTGTAAAATGTTTTGAAATGAATAGTATTATATCAATCATTTATTACTTATATCTGAAAGAAATGATTCCAAACTATTAGGACATGAAGACATTTTTTAAAAAAAGGTTTAAGCTGTTTTCCTAATAGTGGTAATGGGTGACTACACTGCCTGGTCTGGTACCAAACCATTGAGAGCACAAGTTACTATGACCTTTAGGAGAGAGGCACTTTGGGAAGAGTACAAAGAATTAAACATTATTGGCCTGGATTTTGCAATGCCAACAGTGGTGAACCTCGCAGCACTTACCATTAACAGTATAATAAATCAAATCTGACAGGAACTCTGGGGTACACATGCCTACAGTTAAACATGAAAATCCAGTAGTTGTTGTCAGAGATACCTTGCTCTTCCACAGAGTGTGAGAAGCATGTAGCATGGGTAATACAGTGATCATGGGTGACTTCAATCTGCATATAGACTGGGTAAATCTAATGAGTACTAATGCTGTGGAAGACGATCTGCATCTAAATCAACAATGGTGTCAACTTGGCATAAATGCACACTAATTCCCTACTAAAGACATTGGAAAACATTGGGGCTGATGCCTTCTGGAATGCGTGAGTATAATAGCACAGGGTACTGAGTTTCTTGTGAGGCACAGCACATGTGATGACCCTTTTTGAGGATAGCAAATCAAAATCTATCACAATTGCAGTTTATTCGTTGAATGCAATAACCAAGCAATGTTTCAGTTGTAACTATGTAGAAAGGTTAGGTAAAGTGGGCTTTTTCCAATGGAACAGGGAAGATTAAGACAGGACTTAATAGAGGTTTGTACATTTCCGAAAGATTTTGAGAGGGTGAATGATTGTTTCCGCTGTTTGGGAATCGGTGAAGAAGGTTTAGGCTCGAGAGTATCACCTGAAGAGGGAGATTTATAAAGATTTTTTTGTTACAGAGAGGGTTGCGGAATTATTTACCACAAATAAGAGACCTCAAAGGGAATTGGATATGTGTTTGAAAAGTAGGAACATGAAAGGATAGGAGGAAAAGCCAGGAATAAGAATTAGATTGTATGACTCCACCTAGTACAGAAATGATGGGCCAAATTCCTCCTTATATGCTGCAAATTCTGAGATTCTGTGGGGCCTGGATACTTGCCAGAACTTATTTTTTCAATATTCAGAATGAGAAATTTGAATGTAACTTTAATTGAAAATTAGTCGGTGTTTTATTGGCAGTAAGAAAGTGTTGGAAAAGTCAACAGAAGCAAAGAAGACAAAATGGGAATAATTCTTCGTAATTTCAAGTCTGTATTGATTCTTCCATGTGGCTTCCTTCAGGCAGAAAATATCCTTCCATAGATGTTCCTGCTTCCTAACTGGCAGATATCTATACCAATAAGTAGGAAATGGTCACTCTTCACTCCTGGAATTTCAGCAGACCAAGTGGGACTTAAAGGTTTTCAATGAGAAAACTGATAAATTGTCAAAGCCAGTTATTCTTTCACAGAAGCCTCCTTCATCTAAAGATATTGCAAAGCCCAGAGATTTCTCAACAATTTCAATGCCATTGCTAATTTGAAGTCCATGTTCTGGCTGAGGTTGGGTCTGCTGCCTTTTACAAAATGAGACAGGGAGCAAGGTTGAGCATTTCTTCTACCTAAGAAGTTAAACCACTTTGACGTAAATTGCATATTAAAAACAATCAGAATCCTTTTGAGAACAATGCAGTGGAATGGTAAATTTTAAAGGATGCATCCTGTTGGTTTGCTCTCCAAGTGGAGAGGTGCTCTCATATCTAGCAGTTTGGATTGAGAACTGACCAAAGGCCTATTAAACCTAGAAAAGTACAAGCTGTCCTGTAGTTGCATCTCACATTCTACTTAAGTCCAAGAAGCCCATGCAGAACATCAGTGCCAGATTTTTACCCAACCTGCTTTAGCTAGCGTTACCTATGGGGAACATTTTCCCCCTGTTGGGGGGAAAGTGTGGGAGCAGGCGCTGGTGGCCGGCCTTCCGATCTGCGCCCCCGATTGGGGGGAGGGGTGGGGGGGGGGGGGGGGTGCGCCGCCATTTTATGTGGGCTGACCAATTAAGGCCCGCCCAGCGTGACGTCCGCCAGGAAGCCGGGAGGGGGATTCCCTCAGCCGGGAGTGCGCTCTTTGGCGTATGCATGCGGAAGAGCGCACAGATCTCCCTGAGGCAAAGTGCTGCCTCAGGGAGATTGGCTCCGATTTAAAAGTTGACAGAAAGGTAATAAAAAAATTTCCCTGACATGTACCCTCATGTGACACTGTCGCATGAGTTGGGACATGTCCTTAACTTCTACTTAAACATTTGATAAACATTTAAAAGCCCTCATGAAACCTCATCCTGCCCGTGGATGAGGTTTCATGCTTTTACTGGCCTGCTCGCCAACCTTAAGGTTGGACAGGCAGGTCCATCAATCAAGTTCATTAGTTTTTTAATGGTCTTAATAGGCCATTGATAGTTCAGCGGGCGCGCAGCCGAGCTGAACTGAAAGTCTAAATGACGCGGGGTGACGTCGGGACACATGCCTGACGCATCCCTACATCATTTGATGCGTCGGCGAGTGGGCCCTGCCCGCGCTCGCTGACCAGAAATACCTGCTCCATATAAATAAAAACAAAATACTGCAGATGCTGGAAATCTGAAACAAAAATAGAAAATGCTGGAAAATCTCAGCAGGCCAGGCAGCGTCTGTGGAGAGAGAAACAGAGTTGATGTTCCAAATCCAATATGACTCTT
The DNA here is from genome assembly GCF_964194155.1 of Cetorhinus maximus. Classification (NCBI taxonomy): domain Eukaryota; kingdom Metazoa; phylum Chordata; class Chondrichthyes; order Lamniformes; family Cetorhinidae; genus Cetorhinus; species Cetorhinus maximus. The sequence continues at coordinate 74,049,347 of NC_135893.1, read as the reverse complement.
CTTTGGAACTGGAGAGAGGCAGAAATATGATGGGTTTTATACTATTGAAAAATTTGGGGAGGAACAGGTGGGACAAAATAGAAGGTCAGGGATAGGTTAGAGGGCAGGAGAGATTAAATGATAAAGATGTCATGGAACACAAGACAAGGGGAGCGGTAATGATAATATTAAAGACTAAAGCTTTGGTCCAGAGTAGGTGTTAATACCAGAAAAAGGGTCAGCGCTGTCTGAAAATAAAACCATGAGGACAAGATACACACTGGCACTTAGGGGAAAAAAGAAAAATATTCAAAATGGAGGGCAGAGTTCATCACCTGAAGTTGTTGAACTCAATGTTGAGTCCAGAAGGCTATAAAGTGCCTAATTGGAAAATGAGGTGCCGTTCCTCCAGTTTGTGATGGACTTCACTGGATCATTGTAGCAGGCCAAACTCAGAAATGTGATCTTGAGAGCAAGGTGGTGAATTGAAATGGCAAGCAACTGGAAGGTCAGGGTCTTGCTTATAAACTGAGTGAAGGTATTCTGCAAAGCGGTCTCCCAGTCTGCATTTAGTCTCCCCAGTGTAGAGGGGACTGCATTGTGATAAGTGTACAGTGTACGAAATTGAAAGAAATGCAAGTAAATCTCCGCTTTACCTGGAAGGAGTGTTTGGGGCAGTAGACGGTGAGGAGGAAGGAGGTAAAGGGGCAGGTGTTGCACCTTCTGCGATTGCATGGGAAGGTGCAGTGGAAGGGGATGAGGTGTTGGGGGTGATAGAGGAGTGGATCAGGGCGTCACGAGGAATGGTCCCTTCTCTTCCTTGACTCCTCTTTCTTTATTTCTGGTGATAGACTTTCTACCAATATTCATTCCAAGCCCACTGACTCCCACAGCTACTTCGTCTACACCTTCTCAAACCCTGCTTCCTATAAGAACACCACTCCATTCTCCCAGTTTCTCTGTCTCTGTCACATCTGTTCTGATCATGCTACCTTCCACAACGGCACTTCTAACATGTCCTCCTTTTTTCTCAACTGAGGGCTCCTTCCCCACTATGGTTGACCATGTCTGACCCATTTCCTACACCTCTGCTCTCACCCCTTCCCCACCCTCTGGGGACCAATGACAGGGTCCCCCTTTGTCCTCACTTTCCACCCCACCAGCCTCCGCATTCAAAGGATCAACCTCAACTGTTTCCATCAACTCCTGCATGATGTCATCACCAAACACATCTTCCCCTCCCCTCTCCTGTCAGCATTCCGAAGGGACCATTCCCTCCGTGCCACCCTGCTCCACTCCTCTATCTCCCCCAACACTTCATCCCCTTCCCACAACATCTTCCCATGCAATCGCAGGAGGTGTAACATCTGCCCCTTTACCTCCTCCCTCTTAACTATCCGAGGCCCTAAACTCTCCTTCCAGGAGCAGCGATTTACTTGCACTTCTTTCAATTTATTCTACTGTATTCACTGCTCACAAGCCATCTCCTCTACAGTGGGGACACTAAATGCAGACTGAGTGGCTGCTTTGCGGAACACCTTCACCCAGTCTGCAATCATGACCCCGATTTTCCAGGTGCACGCCATTTCAGTTCACCATCTTGCTCTCACATTCACATTTCTGTCCTCGGCCTGCTACGATATTCTAGTGAAGCCCAATGCAAGCTGGAGGAACAGCACCTCATCCTCCGATTACACACTTTACAGCCTTCTAGACTCAACATTGAGCTCAACAGCTTTTGACCATGAACTCTGTCCTCCATTTTGAATTTCTTTTATTTCTTTTCCCCAAGTGCCAGACTGTATCTTGTTCTCGTGTTTTTGCTTTCAGACAGCGCTGACTCTTTCTCTGGCATTAACACATTCTGCTATTTTGCTTTCAGACAGTGCTGACCTTTATTCTAGCATTAACACATTCTGCTATTTTGCTTTCAGATAGTGCTGACCTTTATTCTGCTAATAACACCTCCCATGTAAATGTTGCCAGGATACAGATATTATTCTGTGATGCCCACACAACTAAAGCAGAAGAAACCCCATCCTTTTCTGTCAAACTGACCCAATTTTATCACTTGGAGCTAGTGCTATTTGTATGAAGAAATGCAAGGCGAGTTAACTGTCAAGTTCCAGAATCAGCATTGTTGAAGCATGTGTGCTACCACAAGGCTCAGAGATTGTCCCTTAAGTGGTAACCCAGCACAAATCAACCAGATTTTTCTGCACTCTCAAAAGTAATAAAGTTAATTCCATGAGAAAGATACTCTTGTTACAGTTAATTCCAGGTGCAGTCTGTTATTGCTACTTAATACACAAAAAAAAATCATAGCCAACATGCACTGGATAAAACATTTATGGAGCTGAAGCTGCAAAAGTCTTAGAAGTGAGTACCTTAATGCCTATTGATTTGGACCAACAACTTTTTTCAAATCAATTCAGCTATATTTCCTGTTAGTGAATGCTTTTATCAAAATTATAGATTAGTAAAGTGAGAAAATTGCCTTTAGGATATTTCAGGTTTGAAATGCGCAGCTTAAAAAAGACATTGCTGAGAATAAGACGGAATGTCAATACTCCGGTATGCCACACCTAGAAAGAATACGATTCACACTTGCAATCCACCATTCCTCACCTGGTGAGTTCCCAGTTCAGACTGTCGATATGGAGGAGGGCTGCTGGTGTGAGGCTAACTGCTTTACACAAAGGGGAAAATTAAACAGGCAGGGAGAAGCACTGCTGCTGATCTCTTTAAGCCAAGAGTTTATATGTTTCTTGTGTCTAGTGCCCTTCTAACCAGATGAAATAATATTCATAGGTTAGTTCATTAATACTGATATTTGAATGTTTACTGAGACAAGGTAGGCAGATTCATTTAATTTGCTGGAGTATACAGTCTAGAATTGAGGCATAATTAATGTTAATTAGGTGCAATTTGAAAAGGCTGTAAGAATGTTAATGTCAGCAGGATATAGCCATCTGCGCAATGTTTATTTTTCCAGCATCAACCATTAATCAGTAATAAAGTTAATTGAGCATATCTAATTTTTGTATTTTAAATATTTAATTAGAATATTTTTGTGTAGCACTGCAGGCATTTTGAGGGTGGTGGATGTTGCTGTAATAAACCTATTATTGGTACTAATTGGTGCTGCGTTAAACAACAAAATTAAAACCATTTATCTTTAAGATGTATAGTTCCCAGGAGTTACACACATATGGAGAACAGCACATTTTTTGCCACCGCTAATTAGCTGTAATTGCTTCATATCTGTGTGAAGATGGTACACTGATGTACTGCACAATCCTAATTACAGTAGGATGGAGGTTTTACATACCTATAAAAATGATAATTTCTGCAAATCAAATGATTTAAAACTTCCCCTCCCCTTTCAGCATTCCGAAGGGACATGACACCCTGGTCTAGTCCTCAATCACCCTAACACCCTCTTTCTAGTTGAGCACAGGTGACAAAAGAATGCTTGTTCTTTTACCTCCTCCCTTCTCACTGCCCAAGGCCCCAGACACAACAATTTACTTTACAATTTACTCAATTTAGTATACTGTAGTGACTGCTCACAATGTGGCCTCCTATACACTGGGGAGACTAGTCACAGATTAGGTGGCTACTTTGTGGAATACAACCATTCAGTCCACAAGCATAACCCCAAGTTTCCAATTGTCTGTGATTTTAACTCTCCACATTGCTCCCACTCTGACCTTACTGTCCTTGGCCTGCTATAGTGTTTCAATGGAGCTCAATGCAAGTTCAAGGAACAGCACCTCATCTTTCAGCTCGGCACTTTACAGCCTTCAGGAATCAACACTGAGTTCAACAATTTACCCCTGCACCATTTTGTTTCTTGTTTCTTTGCTGGTTTGTTTCTTTCTCTCGTTTCTCCCCTATTTCCTTTGCTTTTGAATAGTAATTATTTGCCATTCACACCTCCTCTAGGCACATCTTTTGCTTCTTTACCACAGTCATTACTGTTGTAAGGTTATATGTTGTCTCATGAAGAGGTCTAGAGGCTTGTCTGGTTGAACAATAACTGTTTATTAATAACACATAATTATATACATACATATGGGGCAGGATATTGTTGTTGGCATGCGGGGGCAGACCCGGCACACTGATGCATTAAATGGCACGCAATGATGTCGGGCGTGCTTCCTGACATCAAGGCGCATCACTTCGATATTTCATTCGGCGGGAGCACGCCAGAGGCGGCTGCGTGCCCACCGAACTATTAAGGCCATTAAAAAAGCAATTAGAGTTGTTGACAACTCTGCTCATCCAACCTTAAGCTTGGCGGGCAGGCTAAGAGCCCAAGCGGCCTTCGTGTTTTTCAGGAAATCTCATCCACGGGTGGGATGAGGTTCCCCGAAGGTTTAATAAAATAAATAACAACATTTTGCTGAATTGACAAACATGTCCCAGCTCATGTGACACTGTCACATGAGGGGACATGTGTAAATAATTTTTCACTTTATTTATAAAGAAGTTTTATTATGCACTTAATCTCCCTCAGGCAGCCCCATGAAAGAGCGCGGACCCTGACTCTCCCTCCTTCTCCTGCCCGCACAGGTAGCACTGAGTGCTATGGAACGCGTATTACACTGGGTGGGCCTTAATTGGCCCGCCCAGGTAAAATGGCGGCACACATCTGATTGTGGGCGGCGATCGGCTCTGCACCTGCTCCCACCCAGCCCGCCCGACTTGGGTAAGATTCAGCCCATGGTTACAGTCCTCACCAGGGGCTATCTCCATGCTGAGTTCTGCCAAACTCCCTACTGCACGCTACTACTCCCACATGACTCTCTACATGGTAATGTGGGCAGTACTGTTTCCCCAGTTCCACATTAACCCTCACAGTCCCAAACACCCTAATACTACGGTTACCACTCCCTTTGGCTTTGAAACATGAAATTTTTCGTCATTTAATTTCGCCTGCCCTTCACTCGATTACAGACCTTCTCTTTTATTCTTCTTACTACCATTCGCCCCCAACCCCCTTTCATTTGCTCATCCTATTATATTTCTAACTTCCCCAGTTCTGATGAATGGTCATAGTCCTGAAACATTGGCCGGGAGTTTACGGCCCCTCCCGCCTGGTGGGATATTACAGTCCCGCTGGGGGGAGAGACACACCATGGCAGGGCCATAAAATCCTGGCCTTTAATTCTGTTTCTCTCTCCACATTTGCTGCCTGACCTGCTGAGTATTTCCAGCATTTTCTGTTTTTATTTCAGATTTCCAGCATCTGTGGCGTTCTGCTTTTGCAAAAAACAAGAACCACTGCAATGGGGAAAGATATTTTGATAACATTCTAAGTGCCCTTCTTGATCTTCAATAGGTTTAAATAGTAAAATATTTCAATCAAGGCCTGAGCACTCCTACAGCTTTATTAAATCGAAGTGGAGAAATGTTTCTCGGGTACATTTTTCTCAATTTGGATATTGTATGATAGGAATAGAAGATGCGCCTATAATGTACAGAGGCAAAGAGTCAGTTTGGAAGTGCTTTCTCTCTGGTGGTCACCAATCAAGCAACTAGTGTTTTGGTAAGAATGAGTGCGTTATGATATTATGATATGTTTGGAGTCTGCATGTTAAGTTTGGTTAGTGAAGTGTATAGACAACAAAGTTCTCCTTGATTCCTGTAAGGAGCTCAGAAAGTAGTTCCCAGAATTATTCCTGAAATTGGCTATAAGATTTTTCTTTTTTTCACCTTCCTTACTGGTAACTATTATTAGTGATTGGAAGGGACGTGCATTAAGTTATACTGTCTAGTGGATAAGACAGTTATTGAGGTGCTACCAATGTCCTTCAACAACCTCAGCAGCACCTGGAAACCACAATGCAAACTGTCCCACTACAATAATTTTTCTTCCCACTTCTGCACTGTTACCTATGGAGTCCCCCAAAAATCCAACCCCACCACAAACTCTGTTCCCTAGCTATCGACTCAGTCACACTCCCTTGTGCATGACTGAGAATAGACCAGTCTGTTTGAAACCTTGGTGTAATAGATGAACTTCTGACCACATATCTGTGCCATCACCGAGACTGCCTATTTCCTCGTCAGTAACATTCTTTCCTCCTTTAAGACACTCCTTAAAACCAGCCTCTTTGACCAAGCTTTTGACCTTCTGCCCTAATATCACCTAACGTGTCTCTGTGTCAAATTTTGCTTTATAATACTGTTGTCAAGTGCCTTTGGATGTTTTATTACATTAACTAATGTAATATCCATTTATTGAAGGGGCTACATAAATACAAGCTGTTGTTGTTTTTAAATGTCAAGATATATTTGCAATTCAAAACTGAGCATCCATGAGGCGCTGTGGGCCATTAGCAGCAGCAGGATTGTATTCAGCCAAAATCTATAACCTCATGGCCCGGCATATACCCCACACTAACATTACCATCAAGTCAAGAGATCAATGCTGGTTCAATTAAGAGTGCAGGAGGGCAGACCAAGAGCAGCACAAGGCATGCCTAAAAATGAGGTGCCAATCTGCTGAAGCTACAACATAGGACTACTTGCAGGCTAAACAGCAGAAGCAGTATGTGATAGACAGATCTAAGCGATCCCACAACCAAAAGATCAGATTCTAAAGAAGGGTCATACGGACTCAAAACGTTAACTTTGTTTTTCCATCTCCACAGATGCTGTCAGACCTGCTGAGTTTTTCCAGCATATTCTGTTTTTGGATCAGATCTAAACTCTGCAGTCCTGCCACATCCAGTAGTGATTGCTGTTGGACAATTAAACAATTAACCAGACGAGAAATCTCCATAAATATCCCCAGCCCAGTGACAGGGGAGCCCAGCACATCAGTGCAAAAGGCAAGGCTGAAGTATTTCAACCATCTTCAATTAGAAGTGGCGAGTCGATGATCCATCATGGCCTCCCCCTGAGCTCCCCAGCATCATAAATGTCAATCTTCAACCAATTCAAATCTCTCCACATGATATCAAGGAATAGCTGAAGGTATTGGATACTAAAAATATTATGGGCCCTGACAACATCCCAGCAGTAGTACTCAAGACTTGTGCTTTTTTAAATTCATTCATAGGGTGTGGGCTTCTCTGGCCGGGCCAGCGTTTATTGCCCACCCCTAGTTGCCCTTGAAAAGGTGGTGGTGAGCTGCCTTCTTGAACCGCTGCAGTCCATGTGGTGGTGTAGGTACACCCACAGTGCTGTTAAGAAGGGAGTTCCAGGGTTTTGACCCAGCGACAGTGAAGGAACAGTGATATATTTCCAAGTCAGGATGGTGAATGATTTGGAGTGGAACTTCCAGGTGGTGGTGTTCCCATCTATCTGGTGTCCTTGTTTTTATAGATGGTACTGGTCGTGGGTTTGGAAGGTGCTGTCTAAGAAGCCTTGGTGAATTCTTCCAGCGCATCTTGTAGATGGTACATGCTGCCGCTATTGTGTGTCGGTGGTGGAGGGAGTGAATGTTTGTGGATGTGGTGCCAATCAAGTGGGCTGCTTTGTCCTGGACAGTGTCAGCTTCTTGAGTGTTGTGGGAGCTGCATTCATCCAGGCAAATGGAGAGTATTCCGTCACACTCCTGACTTGTGCCTTGTAGATGGTTGAAAGGTTTTGGGGAGTCAGGAGGTGAGTTACTCGACACAGGATTCCTAGCCTCTGACCTGCTCTTGTAGCCATAGTATTTACATGGCTAGTCCAGTTCAGATTCTGGTCAATGGTAACCCCCAGGAAGTTGATAGTGGGGGATTCAGTGATGGTAATGCCATTGAATGTAAAGGGGCGATGATTAGATTCTGCCTTGTAGGAGATGGTCATTGCACGAATGTTACTTGCTACTTGTCAGCCCAAGTCTGGATATTGTCCAGATTTGCTGCATTTGGACATGGACTGCTCCAGAATTAGCCACGCCCCTAGCCAACCTGTTCCAGCTACAAACAGCTCTCAATGTGGAAAATTGCCCAGGTATGTCCTGCCCATGAAAAGCAGGACAAATCCAATCTGGCCAATTACTGCCCTATCAGTCTACTCTCGATCATCAGCAAAGTTATGGAAGGAGTCGTTGACAGTTCTATCAAGTGGCACTTACACAGCAATAACATGCTCAGTTGGGGTTCCACCAGGGCCACTCAGCTCCTGACCTCTTTACAGTCTTTGTCCCAACATGAATAAAAGAGTTGAATTCAAGAGGTGAGATGAGAGTGACTGCTCTTGACATCAAAGCAGCACTTGACTGAATGTGGCATCAAGGAGCCCTAGCAAAACTGGAGTCAATGGGAATCAGGGGGAAAACTCTCCACTGTTTGATGTCATGCCTAGCACAAAGGAAGATGGTTGTGGTTGTTGGAGGTCAGGGCAGGACATTGCTGCTCAATCATCTCCAACATGACCGAATCTAACCATCTTCCCTTGACATTCAACGGCATTACCATCACTGAATCTCCAATTATCAACATCCTGGGGGGTCGTGGGGGAGGGGTAGCGGTGATGGGGGGGAAGGTTATTATTGACCAGAAACTTAACTGGACCAGTCAAATAAATACTGTGGCTACAAGAGCAGGTCAGAGGCTAGGAATCCTGTGATGAGTAACTCATCTCTTGACTCCCCTATGCCTGTCCAGCATCTACCAGGCACAAGTCAGGAGTCTGATAGAATATCCTTCACTTGCCTCAATGAGTGCAGCTCCAACAACACTCAAGAAGCTCAACACCATCCAGGAGAAAGCAACCTGCTTGATTAGTGCCCCCTAAACTCCTTAAATAACCACTCTCTCCACCACTAATGCACAATCACATCAGTGTATACCATATACAAAATACACTGCAGCAACTCAAGCCTTCTTCAGTAGCACCTTCTAAGCCCGCAATCTCTGTCACCTAGATGAACAAGAGCAGCAGACGCATGGGAACACCACCACCTGCAAGTTCCCCTCCAAGCCACATATCATCCTGACTTGGAAGTTCACAGTCACTGGGTCAAAATAGAACCATAGAGCCATAGAACATTACAGCACAGAAAAACAGGCCATTCGGCCCTTCTAGTCTGTGCCGAAATATTATTCCGCTAGTCCCATTGACCTACACCCAGTCCATAACCCTCCAGACCTCTCCCATCCATGTATCTATCCAATTTATTCTTAATTTACCACGTCAGATGGCAGCTCGTTCCACACTCTCACCACTCTCTGAGTGAAGAAGTTCCCCCTAATGTTCCCCCTAAACCTTTCCCCTTTCACCCTAAAGCCATGTCCTCTCGTGTTTATCTCTCCTAATCTAAGTGGAAAGAGCCTATTCACATTTACTCTGTCTATACCCCTCATAATTTTGTAAACTTCTATCAAATCTCCCCTCATTCTTCTACGCTCCAAGGAATAAAGTCCTAACCTGTTTACTCTTTCCCTGTAACTCAACTCCTGAAGACCCGGCAACATCCTAGTAAATCTTCTCTGCACTCTTTCAATCTTACTAATATCCTTCCTGTAGTTAGGCGACCAGAACTGCACACAATACTCCAAAGTTGGCCTCACCAATGTCTTATACAACCTCACCATAACATCCCAACTCCTATACTCAATACTTTTGATTTATGAAGGCCAGTATGCCAAAAGCTTCCTTTACAACCCTGTCTACCTGTGACGCCACTTTCAGGGAATTATGTATCTGAACTCCCAGATCCCTTTGTTCCTCCGCACTCCTCAGTGCCCTACCATTTACTGTGTATGTCCTACCTTGGTTTGTCCTTCCAAAATGCAACACCTCACACTTTTCTGCATTAAATTCCATCTGCCATTTTCTGGCCCATTTTTCCAGTTGGTCCAGATCCCTCTGCAAGCTTTGAAAGCCTTCCTCGCTGTCTACAATGCCTCCAATCTTAGTGTCATCAGCAAACTTGCTGATCCAATTTACCACATTATCATCCAGATCATTGATATAGACAACAAACAACAATGGTCCCAGCACAAATCCCTGAGGCACACCACTAGTCACAGGCCTCCAGTCTGAGAAGCAATCATCCACTACCACTCTCTGTCTTCTCCCACACAGCCAATTTCGAATCCAGTCATGGATACCAAGTGTCTGAACCTTCTGAACTAACCTCCCATGTGGGACCTTGTCAAAGGCCTTACTAAAGTCCATGTAGACAACATCCACAGCCTTTCCTTCATCTACTTTCTTGGTAACCTCCTCGAAAAACTCTACAAGGTTCGTTAAACACGACCTACCACGCACAAAGCCATGCTGACTATCCTTAATCAGCCCTTGGCTGTCCAAATAATTGTATATCCGATCTCTCAGAACACCTTCAGTAATGTACCTACTACTGACGTCAGGCTCACTGGCCTGTAATTACCTGGTTTACTTTTGGAGCCTTTTTTAAACAACATAACAACATGAGCTACCCTCCAATCCTCCAGCACCTCATCCGTGGCTAAGGACATCTTAAATATTTCTGCCAGGGCCCCTGCAATTTCTACACTAGTCTCCCTCAAGGTCCGAGGGAATATCATGTCAGGCCCGGGGGATTTATCTAAATTATTCGCTGTAAGGCAGCAAGCACCTCCTCCTCTTTAATCTCTATATGTTCCATGACACTACTGCTTGTTTCCCTTCCTTCCTTATACACTCTGCCAGTTTCCTGAGTAAATACTGATGCAAAAAAACTGTTTAAGATCTCCCCCATCTCTTGAGGCTCCACACATAGACGACCACTCTGATCTTCAAGGGGACCAGTTGTGTCCCTTACTATCCTTTTACTTTTAATATACTTGTAGAAACCCTTCGGGTTTGCCTTCACATTATCTGCCAAAGCAACCTCATGTCTTCTTTTTGCCTTCCTGATTTCCTTCTTTAGTATTTTCTTACATTTTCTATACTCTACAAGTACCTCATTTGCTCCTTGTTGCCTATACCTGCTATACACCTCTCTCTTCTTCTTAACCAGATCGCCAATATCCCTTGAAAACCAAGGTTCCCTATGCCTGTTAACTTTGCCTTTAATCCTGACAGGAACATGCAAACTCTGCACTCTCAAAATTTCGCCTTTGAATGCCTTCCAATTACTGAACACATCCTTGCCAGAAAACAACTTATCCCAAATCCACTCTTCCTGGATCCTTTCTCAGTTCCACAAAATTGGCCTTTCTCCAATTTAGAATCTCAACTCGAGGACCAGACCTATCCTTATCCATAATTAACTTAAAACTAATGACATTGTGGTCACTGGACCCAAAATGTTCGCCTACATACTTCTGTCACTTGACCTGTCTGGTTCCCTAATAGGAGATCAAGTATTACATCCTCTCTCGTTGGTACCTCTATATATTGATTTAGAAAATTTTCCTGAACACATTTGACAAACTCCAAGCCATCCAGCGCTTTTACAGTATGGGAGTCCCAGTCAATATGTGGAAAGTTAAAATCTCCTACTATCACAACTTTCTGTTTCTTACATCGGTCTGCTATCTCTCTACAGATTTGCTCCTCCAATTCTCTTTGACTATTGGGTGGTCTATAATACAACCCTATTAGTGTGGTCACACCTTTCCCATTCCTCAGCTCCACCCTTATGGCCTCTGTAGACGAGCCCTCCGGGCTGTCCTGTCTACGCACAGCTGTGATATTTTCCCTGACTAGTAATGCCACTCCTCCCCCTTTCATCCCTCTCCCTCTATCACGTCTGAAACAACAGAACCCTGGAACATTAAGCTGCCAGTCCTCCCCCTCCTGCAACCAAGTCTCACTAATAGCAATAATGTCGTAATCCCACGTGCCAATCCACGCCCTAAGCTCATCTGCCTTTCCGACAATATTCCTTGCATTGAAATAGATGCACCTGAGAACATTTCTATCACGTACAAACCTTTGATTTCTGTCTATACATGCATTCCTCGATTGACCTTTATCCTCCTCCACCTCACTATCTGCTCTAACACTCTGGTTCCCCTCCCCCTGCAAATCTAGTTTAAACCCCCCGGAGCATCACTAGCAAACCTACCCGCAAGGATGTTAGTCCCCCTCCAGTTCAGGTGCAAACCGTCCCGTCGGAACAGGTCCCACCTTCCCTGGAGCAGAGCCCAATTGTCCAGGAACATGAGGCTCTCCCTCCTGCACCATCTCCTTAGCCACATATTTAGCTGCATTATCTTCCTATTTCTAGCCTCACCAGCACGTGGCATGGGTAGCACTCCTGAGATCGTAACCCTGGAGGTCCTGTCCTTCAACTTTACACCTAACTCCCTAAACTCTCTTTGCAGGACCTCCTCCTCCTTCTTATCCACATCATTGGTCCCTATATGGACCACGACATCTGGCTGCTCACCCTCCCTCCTGAGAATATAGAAAACTCGATCTGAGATATCGCGGACCCTGGCACCAGGGAGGCAACAGACCATCCGGGATTCTCGATGTCTCCCACAGAACCTATTATCTGTCCCCCTAACTATCGAATCCCCTATCACTACTGCTCTCCTCTTTTCCCTCCTTCCTTTCTGAGCTGAGGGTCCAGCCTCGGTGCCAGAGATGTGACCACTACAACTTGTCCCTGGTAGGTCCTCCCCACCAACAGTATCCAAAACGGTATACCTATTGTTGATGGGAACGGCCACAGGGGTGCTCTGCTCTTTCTGTCTATTCCCCTTCCCTCTCCTGACATCCACCCAGCTGCCTGCCTCCTGACTTTTAGGGGTGGCTGTCTCCCTGAAACTCCTGTCTATCACTGCCTCCGCCTCCCGAATGATCCGAAGTTCATCCAGCTCCAGCTCCCTAACTTGGTTTGTCAGGAGCTGCAGCTGGATGCATCTTTTGCAGGTGTAGTCACCAGGGACAATTGTGCTGTCCCAGACTTCCCACATGCTTCATTCGGAGCACTCGACTGCCCTAACTGCTGCCTCCATTACCTACTCCTAATTTAATTAAAGGAACTTACCCGGCCTTACCTCACTGGGAGCAAGCTCGTCCTCAGCCTCTGCTCGCCGAAGCCTCTCGAGCCAAAGCCTCAAAGCTCCACTCCTTCACTGGGCCACTCACACACTGGCCGCTCCTCTTCAGCTTCCCCTCCTTTTATTTTCAATCTCCCAATCACCTCTCCTCTCATGCTGTTTTCAATCTCCCGACTGACTCTCCTCTCGCGTTGTTTTCAATCTCTTGGGAGTCCTGTCCTAACAGCAGTATGGGTGTACTTACGGACTGCAGCGGTGGTGACTCATTACCACCTTTGCAAGGGCAATTACAGACGGGCAATAAATGCTGGCCTTGCAGTGATGTCCAAATGCCATGAAAGAATAAAAGAAACATTGGTGGCTGTGCTTTCAGCTGCCTAGACCTTGACCTCTGGAATTCCCTCCCTAAAATTCTCTGCCTCCCTAGCTTGCTTTCCTCCTTTAAGATAGCCCTTAAAACTCACCTCTTTGACCAAGCTTTTGGCTGTCTGCCCCAATGTTAGCTTATGTGGCTTGATGCCAGATTTTGCTTGATAATGCTCCTATGAAGTGCCTTCCAATGTTTTATAACTTTAAAGATATTATATAAATACAAGTTGTTGTTTTCATATGTGAATAAATATGTCAAGTCTCTGGTGAATTTCCCACGGATGTTGTGATCTAAAACAATGATGGGTTCATGCAAGTTTAAGAAACAAGGCCCTGAATTTCTTCCAACATGACATACTAATTAATGACAATAATTGGGTTCTCTCTGGCCAGGCGAACGTTGTTATGATAAACAGTTCATAGTTGCCTTATGTTTTGATTTTCCAATCTGAGCTGTCCTGGCTGTCAAATAAATTTCTCAGAAAAATTGTAAATGACATCCAAGTTCAGCTATGCAATTCACAGCCTGCCTGACTGTGAGATATCCCCGACTGAGCATTGGATGCGGTGCATTCTCTATTTCTTTCTCTTCAGCAACAGTAGCGCAAGGGGGCAGTGGGGGGGGAGCAACTTCCATATAATGAGCAAAAGTGCCTTGTTGGAATTGGTAATCTCTTTTAGCTTGCTACATGTTGCTATGGATATACAGGCAGAGAACACTTCACTCATTTGTAATGTTCCTTTGCTTTCTAAACTCTGAAATCAAGCTTCCTGGACCACCTTCTGACCGAAATGCTCTTCTGGTTTAAAATATCTTCCTTTTTACTGGGAAGAATTAAATTAAGTCTTAAAAAGAAAATAAAAACATTACGGCTTTTCTCATTGATGATTACTCAGTCAATATGCATTAAAAAAAACACAACTATAAATTGTTATTAGCTAATTGCTTTGGGGTTGAAGTGTTTGTATTGTCAAGTAAGCACTTGTCTAGACTAAGGGGGGAGGGCCATGCTCTTGTAAACAGCAAATTGGAACTGGCATATTTGTGTACAAATAGAAACCTTGTAATATCTGGGATGGCCTCCATAAATTTTTCTTAACATGCGTATGTGTACCTTTTACATCTACAGCAGAGGTTCCCAAGCCACAATCCATGGGCCATTGGACATTCAGTTGTGACATTGTGGTCCTCAAAGCCAAGCACCTTAGTTCTATTTGAGCATATACTTCTTGTTTGCCTTTGTTTCACTCTGGAAGTGTGGAAAAAGCTGTTTTACAGCTGTTATCACATTAGTGGATTAACCCTAAATCAGACCACCTAGATCTGTTAGCATCCACAGCTTAAGTGAAATGTGAATGTAGTATATTGTAAGAGCTGATTATATTGTGATACTGTTGAGAGTGGGGAATAAAGTGTCTGTCAACAACATGGCTGATTAAAGGGCAGAGTCCGTGAGTGACTTCCAGTTCAAAACACCACAGAAAGATGGCAGTGAGGATGAAGTAGACCTTTTTGTTTGTTTTATTTGCATAATCAAGGACCAGAGAACATCATGACACACTTTTTGGAACTCCTGAGGTTAATTCTGGGGATGTTTTGAGTGTTTTGAAAGATTGTTCCATTTACACGTGTTGTGTTCTTGAACAGCTGCGTGTCAGGGTATTGTAAGTAGTATGGATACTATCGCAATTTTGCACCACAGGCGTATGAACTGTGAGCAGGTATGAATTTAGACTGGGTGGTGTATGTCATTGAATGGAAAAATGGCACAACAAGCTTATTTGAAGTCAGTGGAGGAATTCAACACTAACAAAAAGATTGGAGTAATCATGAACAAAAACTTAACATTTGAACGAAAGTAAATGAAATAGGCAATGATGATAAAGTTAATATCTTCCATGATGGGACCAGATGCCTTTGATGTAGTGTCTAACCAGTGTTGGCTGACAGATCCCAATACTTTGAAAAAAATAAGGTTCTGTACTTCTATTATGGCACAACGGAGAATAAAATTGCACTGAGAGTTGTATTCCATCAAAGGAAACAGTTGTCAATTGAGACCGTCGCAGATTACGTTCTTGAGTTAAAGAAACTCTCTCCACTGGAGGTATAGCGTGAACTTAGAAATCAACCTTGGAGACACTTTTGTAGGAGAAGTTTTTGAGTAAAGGAAATAAACTGATTTGGAAGGGAGACCTGTGATAAGGTTATGGCCATGGAAGTGGCAGAAAGAGATAATTGCCAATTGCAAGACAGTTCTTTTCCCAAGACAGCAGGTGAGGTCCAGTGAATTTCAGAGGGATCCAGACCAAAGCAGCCATGTTCACAGTCTTAGAGTCAGATGTTCAGATGTTACCATTGCCATGGTAGCCACAACTCACCTAAATGTCCCCATTTTCAGTCAAAGTGCTCTGCCTGTGGGAAAGTCGGTCATATCTAGAGGGCATGCAGGAGTAGAGGAAACAGTAATGCTCCAGTTCGCAGTAAAGCATCATGTTGCAGTCAAGCGTTGTTCTGCAGTAAGACACCAAATTGAGTTATGCTGGATCTAAAGCTAATTTTGGAGCCTGGAATTCTCCAAATGCACGTATGATAGACATGGAAACAGAAGTTGGTGTTATCAAGCAGGGAGATCAAGAGTTGTGCTCAGCCAGAGAGCAAGAAAAACAACATGTGAAAGATGAGAGTAATCAGGCTGAAGATATAATTCTAGCACCCACAGTAGAAGTGAAGGTAGGAGATTCACAACTTATTTTTCTCATTGATACAGCTACAGTCGTGTCTGTTATCATGAAAGGAGAGTACAAGAAATCCCTAGGTTACATTGCCTTATGCAAAACTGGTGAGAAACTGACTAGTTATTCTAATAACAGTATTCCAGTGTTAGGTGAAGGTCATGTTAGAGTGGAATGTGATGATGCATCATTTTGCTTGCTTTTGATAGTACAGGTCGAGTAAACTTTATCCAAAGCTCTCGGGGCCAATTGCGTTTCGGGTTTCAGATAATTTCGGTTTTCAGACACTGCATATAGGCCTAGGCCTACTTACATTACAATGGCCGAAGCCTAGGCTAGCTATAGTCTAAAGTCAATAAAATGGCTAGAAAAGCAAGATGTACCACTGAATAATAAAGGTCGGGTGGAGTCGGCAAGGTTCGTGTCGGTTCGGGTCAGAGGCTTCCATGCTAAAGGTCAATAAGGTTCAAAAAAAGTGCGGTTTTTGGATGTGTTTGGTTTTCGTATTTACGGACAAAAGATACTCGACCTGTAGTTGGAGGGAACAAATTATCCCTGATGGGAAGGAATTTGTTTAAGTAGATACGTTAAACTGGCCAGAGGTATTTACAGTAGAGATCAGTAAGTGTACGTCTGACGTTGATCAGTGAGGACCAAATAATAAAATTAGGTATCACAAGGCTGAAGTCAAGGTTAAGGACAATGTACCGCCAACATTTTGCAAGGCTAGGCCAGTGCCTTATGCACAGTTAGAAGCAGTACCATCCCTTGCGGCAAGAGCTGGACATTGATTTTAATGGCCCATCTGTACCCTATCAAATTTCGTAAGTCAGCAGATAATGCTAATGCTGGCGTTCTTTCAAGATCTACTGTGAAGACAGATTCATTCTTAGTCACTGAGTTATTTGTGGATTACTTCATATACACAAATGACATGCCAATGTCTGCCAGAGAAATAAATGGAGAAACTTGCAGGGATATGTTGCTCAGTAAAGTGCTCAATTGTACCTACACCACATGAACTGCAGTGGTTCAAAAAGGCAGCTCACCACCACCTTCTCAAGGGCAACTAGGGATAGACAACAAATGCTGGCCCAGCCAGCGAAGACCACATCCCGTGAATGAATAAAAGAAAAAAATTGTGTCAAGAATGGCTGAAATAAACAATGTGAGGATGAAAAATTACAGGTGTATTTCACACATAGAAATGAACTGAGTGCAGATCAAGGCTGTCTCCAATGGGGTTTAAGAGTCATTATCCCAACAAGATTTAGAGAGAGATTGTTAGAGGAACTATAACAAGACTAGATAAGTATAGTTCGTATAAAAGGAATAGAGAGAAGCTATTTTTGGATCCAAAGGTCAGCAGAGATATTGAAGAATTGGTGAAAAGTTGCAAAGTGTGTTTCAGAATGAGAAATGATCCATCTAAAGTTCCTTTCATTTCCTGGTGAAACGCAAGAAAACCATAAGAATGAACAATATGTCAGTTTGGTGGAAGAGAAAGTGTTCCTTGTTTTGGTCGATAGCTATACAAGAACACAAGAATTAGAAACAGGAATAGGCCATTCGGCTCCTCGATCTGCTCTGCCATTCGATAAGGTTGTGGCTGATCTGAGTGCGTCCTCAACTTCACCTTCGTGTCTGCACCCCCATAACCCTTGATTCCTTGTCAGTCAAAAAAATTATCTAACTCGCCCTTGAATAAATTCAGTGACCCAGCCTCCACTGCTCTCAGGGGGAGAGAATTCCACAGACTAACGACCCTCTGAGAGAAAAAATTCTCCTTATCGGTCTTAAATGGGAGACCCCTCGTTTTTAAACTGTGCCCCCTAATTCTAGACTCCCCCACAAGGGGAAACATCCTCTGAGCATCCACCCTGTTAAGTCCCCTCAGGATCTTACTGTATACGTTTCGATAAGATCACCCCTCATTCTTCTAAACTCTAATTGGTATAGGCCCAACCTGCTCATTCTTTCCTTATAAGGTAACCTCTTCATCCCAGG
Organism: Cetorhinus maximus; assembly: GCF_964194155.1. Taxonomy (NCBI): domain Eukaryota; kingdom Metazoa; phylum Chordata; class Chondrichthyes; order Lamniformes; family Cetorhinidae; genus Cetorhinus; species Cetorhinus maximus. The sequence continues at coordinate 74,031,330 of NC_135893.1, read as the reverse complement.
TATCAGTTGAGAGAACCTTCCCTGATCTGCTTCTCATGCAATTATATCCTTTCTTAAGTAAGGAGACTAAAACTGCACACAGAACCCCAGCTGCAGCCTCACTAAGACCCTGTATAGCTCAAGCAACACCAACATTCTATTTACCTTCCTAATCACTTGTTGTACCTACATACTAACTTTTTGTGATTCATGTACCAGGGCACCCAGATCCCTCTGTACCACCGAGTTCTGTAGTCTCTCTCCATTTAAATAATATACTGCTATTTCTATACTTCCAGCTGAAGTGGACAAATTCACATTTTCCCACATTATGCTCCATCTGCTAAATCTTTGCCCATTCACTTAACTTTTCTAAATCCTTTTGTGGACTCTTTACCTCCTCTTGATAACTGACTTTCCCATCTATATTGACATCATCAGCAAATTTAGCTACCATACCGTCAATCCCTTCATCCAAGTCATTTATATAAATTGTAAATAGTTGAGGCCCCAGCACTGATCCCTGTGGCACTCCACAGCTAGTTACAGCTTGCCAACCAGAAAGTGGCCCATTTATCCCTACTCTCTGCTTCCTCTTAGCTAACCAATCTTCTATCCATGATAATATGCTAACCCCTACACCCATGAGCTCCTATTTTGTGAAGTACTTTTTGATGTGGCACCTTGTCAAACGCCTTCTGCCAATCCAAGTACACCACATCTACACCTTGCTTGTTAATTCCTCACAAAACCATCATTACTCTGCCTGATTTTATTCCGATTTTCTAGATGTCCTGCTATTGCCTCCTCAATAATAGGTCCTAGCATTTTCCCAATGACAGATGTTAGGCTAACTGGCTTATAGTTCCCTCTTTCTGGCCCTCCCTTTCTTGAATAGAGGTACATTGGACGTAAGAACATAGGAGCAGGACCAGAATTTTACGGCACCATCGCGGTGGAACTGTGGCTGCAGAATGCGGCAAGCCATTCTAAACTCCATTGGCTTCGGCAGGACTGTATAACCCGCTGGCATAAAATCCTGGCCCAGAAGTGGGCCATTTGGCCCTTCTAGCCTCCTCTGCCATTCTATAAGATCAGGGCTGATCTGATTATGGACTCAACTTCACTTTCCGTCTGTCCCCAAAGGTTTCACATTTGTGATTTTCCAGTCCGCTGGGACCTTTCCAGAATCTAGGGTATTTTGGAAGGTCACAACCAATGCATCTGCTACCTCTGCAGCCACTTCTTTTAAGACCTTAGGATGCAGACTGTCATGTCCAAGGGACTTGTCAGCCTATAGCAAGTGGTTAAGTGTTTAGTATATGCGCAATACTGAAAGTACCAAAACTACTGAGATTTTCAGAAGTTGGTTTGTAATTTATGGGATGCCAGAGGTGTTGGTGTCAGATAATGATCCACAGTTTATGTCAGAAGACAGGCAAGTGGGGAGTATTCCATCACACTCCTGCCTTATGCCTTGTAGATGGTGGACAGGCTTTGGAAAATCAGGAGGTGATTTACTAACCACAGAATTCTCAGCCTGTGATCTGCACTTGTAGAGACAGTATTTATATGGTTGGTCCAGTTAAGTTTTTTGGTCAATAGTAACCCCTAAAATGTTGATGGTGGGAGAATTCAGCAATGGTATAACCCCATTGAAAGTCATGGGGACACGGTTAGACTCTCTTGTTGGAGATGGTCATTGCCGACACTTGTGTGGTGCATATGTTGCTTGTCATTTGTCAAGTCCAAGCCTGTATGTTGTTCAGGTCCTGCCGCATGTGGGCTCAGACTGCTTCAGCATCTGTGGAGTTGCGAATGGAACTGAACACTGTTAAATCATCAGTGAACATCGGGAAGGTTATTGATGAAGCAGCTGAAGATGGTTGGGCTTAAGACACTATCCTGAGGATCTACAGAGATGTCCTTGGGCTAAAATGATTGGCCTCCACAACTGGAATGATCTTTGTGCTACGTATGAGTCCAACCAGTGGAGAGTTTTCCTCCTGATTCCCATTGATTTCAATTTTACTACAGCTCCTTGGAGTCATTTTCAGTCAAATGCTCTCTTGATGTCAAGGGGAATCACCGTAAAATTCATTGCATTGCTTGTGATCTTCCAAAATACCTTAGATTCTGGAAAGGTCCCAGTGGACTGGAAAATCACAAATGTGACACCTTTGGAGACAGACAGAAAGTGGAGTTGAGTCCATAATCAGATCAGCCCTGATCTTATAGAATGGCAGAGTGGGCTAGAGGGGCAAATGGCCCACTTCTGCTCCTAAGTCCTATGTTCCTAAGTCCAACGTACCTCTATTCAAGAAATGGAGAGACAGAAAGAAGAATTGTCAGAAATGCTGTATACTCTCCTTTCCTTCCTTGCTGTCTGTAACAGATGGGGAGAGGAGGTGGGATAACATTTCCTCTTTCTTCTCGCCTCTCAGTTAACCGCAGCAAGATGTGTTTTAGAGGGAGTGTTTTAAACGTGTTTGTATTGATTTTCATTAATAAGCACAAAGCGAATTTTCAGGTAAGTTTAAATGAAAAGAAAGGATAATGTTTATTCGTACAACACTCGGAAATATAGGCACAACAAAACACACTCACTCCCTCACGCACACAAGTAAAGATGAATTCTAGAGACAAAGCTCACGTTTAGGGTATTAGCAAAAGAAAATACAAGAAGTAAATCACATATCAAAATTTCAGTCCTTTAAAAAATGTATGCATAGCAGGGCTAGATGGGCCCTTTCTCATGGTTCTTTGGCTGAATGGAAGTTGGAAGCCTCTGGATCTCCAGACAAAGCTGGGGCTAAATTTTGCAGAAGTAAAGCTTTGCAGGTGAAAACAAATTAGTTCTCTAACTGCCCAGGTTGACTGGTCGTTCGGCAGAGTTCTGTTCTTTTCTCTGGAGGATGATCCCTCTTGTCCTGTTGGTTTACAGATCATTCTGTCCCTCCCTGGTTCTTGGGGGTAAAAGATTTTGTGATCTGAGGTCGATTTCAGTCACGTGATTCCCCGCTTCCCCTCCATGATCAATATTTCCATTACCCACATAACTGGTCCAAAGTTAGAAGCCACCGCTACACATTTTGGTTTCAATGGTGGCTGATCACACCTGCTTGTGATAAACTGGTTTCTCTGCACCTTTCTTTATCAGGGGTCAAGCTCACAAACACTGCATCTATTGATGGCTGTTGATTTGGAGTTTCAGTAAATATCCAGTCAACAGGGGATGTAAATTCATAAGTGGTTTCACATTGTGAGTGTTTATCCAAGTGAGGGCATTCCACCCATGGTCCTTTACACTTTGAGAACTTTCCGGAAGCATGTTCAGACATGAATTAATGCTTTGTGCAGAAATCACATGACCCCTGGTGGCCATCTTAGGCAGCATTTTGACCAATTTTTAACGTCAATTTTCAAAAGTTCACATTGACTGAAGTCTGTATCTTGAAAGTTAGCAATATGATATCCTTGCAGGCATGATGTGACCATCACATGTCCCACCAATATACAGCTAAGAACAAGCTTCCCATAGTAAATGCCAAGGCCATTCAGCTGGCCAATGGTCAGTATGTCTTCTGGATTGTCTGCAGACCACATGTTATTGCCCTATACCTTGCACACTATATTTTCTATATAATTAATATGATGGTGTGCAGAGTAACTGCAATAAGAGCAGTAGAATAGGTTTTACAGAAAAGAATAATATCTAGATGAATGCGAATGAAGATTTTGTGCTCTTGGTAAACAATTTTATCTGAGAGGTGATGGGATAAATGTTTTATTTCTCATTCTCACTCTCTAAGGCTTCATATTTAACTATAAAACAAACTCTAACGTGCAAATTAAGAGACTTCATTCGATTCATGAAGGGTTAAAGACATCTGTTGCTGAGACAGAAGTCTTCTCCTGCAGGAGTTCCTCTGATTTATTAACGTTTCAGCAAAGCAGCTAGCTTTAATAGCCTACCTGGGCCTGTAGAACACTAACAGATGCACCATATGTGAGGTATTAATGATTTACCTACAATACTCATGTGGTAATGATGCCTATGAATAAGGCTATCACAGTATCGCTTTTTAATGATCTAAAGCTGGTACGCTGCTCTGGCGTTCAGCCTCCACTCCTGCTACACACCTTCCCTTCAACCTTAAACTAATTACTGTTAATTAGTTACTTTATTTAGTAATGTGCTGAGCAAATAAAAATGTAAAACTCCCACGTCAGTGTTGCTGTGTTTGTCTAAGATGTACACAAGCACAACTGATGGTGATACATTACAATGATTTATGGTCTTGGGTTGGTTTCAGGGCAATATGTGGATGATGACCCAGCCCAAAGCTATAAAGCATCACCTAATAAAAATACACAGTGCTATAAATGATTAGTCAGTCAGTTATTCAGTGTCTGACCAGTAAAGATAGAATCCCATCTGAAATGTTAATCTATCCTTCTCCCTCAATTCTAATCACCTTGTTGCACTCTAGTTTCTGTTTTTAGTCAAATTTACAAGATTTTTCAGTTTTTTTCCTTTTTCTATCTTGTGTACGTGTTAAGAACAGATTCTCGTAATGTTATCTTTAGAAGCTGTAGTAAAAGTATTATTGTCAGTACGCTGCTGCAGAACACGGATATTTTCTATACGTTATCGTTACCAGTCTGTAGTGAGTTTAGTGTAGGCAGCGTGAATTTTAAACGTTAGCAATGACGATTGCATTGTTGTCATCAAATGGTTTGTAATAAGAAGAGCATCAGAGATGGAAAACTCCAATGCACGCTCAGGGATGCGCACATAAAATACATGAGAAGGAAGGAAAGGATCAGGAGTCTACCCATTGTAGGTGTAGGGTGTGGATGCACAATGAGATTGGGGATTCCAGGATATAATTCCCTGGAAATGTCAGTGCAGGTGCTTAAAGCCATTAAAGGGCCAGTAGCATTTTGGCCTAGATATTAATGTAAATGGTGGGTTCTGGGATGAGGGGGGGACATGTGTGTTAAACCCCAAAGTAAAGTCAGTGGGTCGAGTTGCCTGATTGCATCATTAATTGTTTTCTTCTGGGTGTTGAGTCTTCTAGCTGTGTACAGGGCGTGATCCTCACACACTTGCTGCAATCGGATGTTCAAAAATTTGAAGGGCAAATAGAGGAATGGAATTTGGAGAAGGCAGGAGGTGTTTAGGATGGAGTCACAAAGAACAAGGAGCGCACCAAGAGTCCCTGGAATTACTATGGGGGCAGTAAGGATCAGGAGAGACGTACTATTTCCCAGCAATGGAAGGAAAAAACCTGCTATAGTCACCAAGAAGGCATGGTTGGACATAACAGAGAAGGTGAGCAGCAGGAGCATGGTGCCCTGGTCTGATACAGTGCAGAAAGGAGTTTAATGATCTAACCAGTTCAGGAACAATGAGCGCATTTGCTGATTCAGCCATATCCTATGGCATAAGCCACTAACCTCCTTTCACTCTGTCTTGCCAAGCACATTCCAACACACCAATCCTCACATCCACTTAAGTTGCAACATCACACATCCTTCACTTTCTCTGCACTTCCTCATCTCTCCATGTGTTCATTCACCGTTGCCACTCACCATAATCTTTATGCAATGTGATGAATCCATCTGATAGTCACCACCATCGAAGCCTTCTTTTTCCCACAGGTCTGATTTTTGCCTAATGTAGAAGAGAACACAAAACAATAGAGAGGACTGGAAGTGTGCAGCTGACAGAAATAGAGCATAGGAACATGGAGATAAGTGGCAGAACTACATCCCTCTCAATCAGAGCTGAAGAGACAGATTGCCGGTGACAGAATTTTCTGATCGACATGCTGACTTTATTTCATCAGTGATGGAAGTTGAACCTGTTGGTGGGGCCTCTTACATGAGTAGTGCATCCTGAGACCTGGGCCTCTGTTGTGCACCCATCTCCTGTGCATCTGCTGATCCCACCACATCATGCGTAACATCCACGGTGCCCCCCATTCTGCTGGTGGCTGAGAGGCTACAAACGTCTCCACAACCTTGATGCTGGCCAGAACTCTCTACAAAATGTCTGCCCGAGAGAACTAACAACATAGCTGCAAGATCTGAGGCTTTCTTGAGATCAACAATCTGAGGTGTAAATACCTACATAAGCTATTACTCAAACTCACCTCCTTTTTGCTGGTGAGTTTCTCGAGCCCCGGGAAACCCATCCTGGAGGTGTTAAATTCAAATGCTTGTTTAATTCAATTCAAAATCCTCTCATTATCATATGTTAATGATGTCAACTGCTGCGCTAATTGCCAACCTGGCTGTACTAATGATCACATCCCTGCTGCTGAACTCGCACACATCCAAACATGTCTCTGTTAATCCCTGAATTGGACAAGTTGGAGTCGGGTTGTGCTTCACTTTTTACCCAAACACCAACCCATCCATTCCTGGCTTTCAAAGCCCCCTCCATGGAATCTAAAGCACAGGCCATTCAATCCAACCTGTCCGTGCTGGTGTTTGTGCTTCACATAAACCTCTCTTCATCTCACCCTCTCCACATAACATTTTATTCCTTTCTCCCTCATGTTTACCTAACTTCCCCTCAAATACATCTACTCTAATAACCTCAACTACTTCTTGTGGGAGATGGTAAATTCCACATTCTTACCACTCTTTGCATCAAGAAATTTCTTCTGAATTCCCTGCTGGATTTATTAGTGGCTATCTTATATTTATATCTGTTAGGTGCTTTTCATATTGTAGTATAATTCATAAGGGGGCGTTATCTTAAACTGCTGTCAATCACTACCACCTCGACACAGGATGTAATGTAATAGTCACAGGATGTGATGTAGTCTCAGGACTCTGAACTCAGTCTACAAGCAGCAATGGCAAAGGGCAGATGAGCACATGGTCTCCTAGTTAACATTGTATGTATATAGTCTCATCTTCAAATAAAGAACCCACATTATTGTTTACCAATTCTTGTTGTGTGATTGGTACATTTATGTGGAATTGAAGAACATTACAATATTTACCAGTTGAATATTTCAGGCATTCTACCAACAGTTAATCTTATTGGAAAAGTTAAACAGTTTGTAGCCAACCTATAGGTGATGCCTTGAGGGATCATGCAAAACGCACCAAGGAACTGCAAGCAACAGCCCAGCTTAAGGGTGTATGCAGCTGATGAAACAACTGGTGCTTTAACAGATGAGGTCGACCATAATCAGGAACTGGAGGTTAAAGAACTAAATGAGCCTTTTCAATAGGGCGGAAAAACTCCAAATTGCAGCCTGCTCTCTGTGTCCCAGCTTAATCAGACTATTTTCTACCAGTATAATTTTCAAGCCTTTTTTCCAGTGGGTGGCTTTTTGGGCTTTGACTGCTTATTGTCTCGTTATTAAGGATAAGAATTTCAATTAATATTAGCAGAGCTGTCAACATTGTTGTCAACGTTGTTGGTGTGAGATTTTCAGTCACAGTCTGTGCACCTCAAGCATTGCCTCACACCAGAGACATAATGTGGATAAGAGTGGCAAGCTGTGACTGCCGCATGGCCACTGGGAGAAGGCTGAGCGGCATGAACAACACTTTTTCTGTGTTTTTCTCTCTCCCCTTCTGTTTCTTTTTTCACAACTGCCTAAACTGAAAAGACAAGATAAATGTTCAGGATTGTTGACACAGGCCGCAAGGTTTGGGAGATCAGAAGGCTCAGATGGCACCATTGGAGGTGTTAATGTCAAAAGTATCAATAAGTCAATTACTTTTAATTTTGTTCGAAAAACCTGATATTTTTTGTTCTAACACTTTTCTTGTTCCATTGATCTTCACTTTCAATTCCACAACCAGCCGATAGAGAATATTTTATCCGCAGTGTGGAGTATTAAAATACTGTGCTCAACATGAAGTGGTAGGACGGCGACCTCACTTGAACTGCTGTCACACCCCCTCAGCACGGCCAGTTACAGAGTAGCTTTAAGGGCCTTCTTTTTTATTCATTCACGGGATGTGGGCTTCGCGGGCTGGGCCAGCATATATTGCCCATCCCTAGATGCCCTTGAGAAGGTGGTGGTGAGCTGCCTTCTTGAACCGTGTGGAGTCTGTCTACCTTAAGAGGATCTGTTTAACATAAGGGAGCCTGTCTATTATTGGGAAACACTGCTGGGAAGCCCTTAAATAATGTAAAATGCATGAAAAATCTCAAATATTGTAGAGCTATTTGACATATGATCAAAATTTAATGTGATTGAGACTATGTAATGCTTATATTAAAATTATGGATCAATATCTGATTTCTAGGCTCAAATTTACAACAAAACCATCCTTACTACGGAAAAGAACTTGTATGGGATTTCTAGGGCATTGAGTCGATTATACTGGGAAACACAGAAAAGGGTTTAGTGTCATGTTTTTAATGTTAGAGATGCCATCTAGTGGATTAACTGAGAACTGGTTTTCAAATGAGTTAGGAAGCCTGGAGATGGAGATAATTCATTTTTTTCATTCATACACGGGATGTGGGCTTCGCTGGTTGGGCCAGCGTTTATTGCCCATCCCTAGATGCCCTTGAGAAGGTGGTGGTGAGCTTCCTTCTTGAACTGCTGCAGTCCATGTGGTGTAGGTACACCCACAGTGCTTTTAGGGAGGGAGTTCCAGGATTTTGACCCAGCGACAGTGAAGGAACAGTGATATATTTCCAAGTCAGGATGGTGAGTGACTTGGAAGGGAACTTCCAGGTGGTCATGTTCCCATCTATCTGCTGCCCTTGTCCTTCTAGGTGGTAGTGGATTTGGAAGGTGCTGTCTAAGGAGCCTTGGTGAATTCCTGCAGTGCACCTTGTAGATGGTATACACTGCTGCTACTGTGCGTCGGTGGTGGAGGAAGTGAATATTTGTGGATGTGGTACCAATCAGGTGGACTACTTTGTCCGGGAAGGTGTCCAGCTTCTTGAGTGTTGTAGGAGCTGCACTCATCCAGGCAAGTGAGGAGTATTCCATCACATTTCTGACTTGTGCCTTGTAGATGGTGGACAGGCTTTGGGTGGTCAGGAGGTGAGTTACTCGTTGCACGATTCCTAGCCTCTGACCTGCTCTTGTAGCCACAGTATTTATATGGCTAGTCCAGCTCAGTTTCTGGTCAATGGTAACCCCCCCAGGATGTTGATAGTGGGAGATTCAGTGATAGTAATACCATTGAACATCAAGGGGCGATGGTTGGATTCTCTCTTGTTGGAGATGGCCATTGCCTGATACTTGTGTGACGTGAATGTTACTTACCACATGTCAGCCCAAGCCTGGATATTGTTCAGGTCTTGCTGCATTTGGACATGGACTGCCTGCGTTCCCAATGTTCCTTCGATGCCAATAACATCATCTTCTTGCATTGTTATACCTTTAATGCAGAATATGCCATAACTTTATAGAGTGAAGGAGTCAAAATTAAAATAGATAAAAGGAATAATGGTAGAGAACTAGGAGATCTGACTGAAAACTTGCTAGCAAAGATAGATTTTGAGCACTTTTTAAAATGTGATAGGAGAAATCGAAAAATGGATGGATTTAGGGAGGGAGCTACAGAAATTAAGACCAAAATATCAAATGCTCTGCCCTTTGCATTGGGGTGAAGAGATGAGGGATGTACAAATGGTCAAAGTCAGAGGGACAGAGGGTGGTGCTGGGTTATGCGGGCCGAAGAAGTTGTATGAGATTGCATGGCTGAGGCATGATGGGATTTGAAGACAAATAGTTCAAATTCAATACAAGAAGCCAGTGTAGATTATTGCGGATAGGAGTGATGGGTGACTGGGATACTGGGAACTAGGCTTTGAATAAGTAGAGTCATATGGCAGAATTTAATGAGTGTGATTGTGATCGCGCCCACTGGTTGGAGAATCCTGCATCGCTTCTCTCCAGGAAGCCCAATGCAATACCAGATAATCAAGCACTTATCTGGACAATGTTGGGACCCCTAGGCAATCAAGCTCCCATAAGGGCACAAGTCCCAGCCGCAACAACTGCTGACCAAACAAAGGCCAGCAGCTGTCCTGTACCAGCAGTGCCACCGGGGAGCAGTAGCCATTACCGATACAACACTCAGGCTTGCAAGAGGGATTAGCATTGGATCCCCAGACAGAGGTAAGTGTGGGTGGGATGGATGTTGTGAGGAGGAGGTTGATAGAGAGGGTGGAGCTTCCCTTCCCTATGCCAGTCCCCTCAATTGGGCACAGAATGCCTAAGAATGATGGACTCACCCCCATGAGGCTACAGGCAAACCCAAAAGGGTTTGCTGGGCTGCCTCCCTGCATGGCAAGTCCCCCACACAACAGTAATTGGATACCAGTGGTGTCAGGATAAGGCTGTTAAGTAACCCTTATACTTAAAGGCCTCAATTGGCCTCTGAGTGAGAAGGCCAACCTCCACCCTTCCTGCCCTGAGTTTGATTGGGGAGAAGCAGAAAGCCAGCAGGGTCCCCGGTCCACACCTTCCCCCACCCTTAGAATGCATCTCCAAGGCAACATTAAATTCCACCCATGGAGTCACTATGGCACAGAAGGAAGCCATTTGGATTCATATGACTTGTTCTAAATTTTGCTGACACCAAACCTGGATGTTATGATTATTAAAAGATTAAAGCAGGGCCCAGGTTGTTTTACTGGGAATAAGGTGCAAGGTGTTCACACTTGTAGACGATGGCAGAAGCATCTGTGCTGACTGTAGATTTTTTTTTAAATGTTTGTGCAAGGGGTGTGGGCATCACTGGCTAGGCCAGCATTTATTGCCCATCCTTAATTGCCTTTGAGGTGGTGGTGCTGAGCTGCCTTCTTGAACCACTGCAGCCCATGTGATAACTGTGCTGTTAGGGAGTTCCAGGATTTTGATCCAGTGATAGTGAAGAAATGGCAATATAGTTCCAAGTTAGAGTGGTGGGTGGCTTAGAGGGAAACTTGCAGGTGGCGCTGTTCCCAAGCATCTGCTGCAGTTGTCCTACTAGGTGGTAGAGGTCACGGGTTTAGAAGATACAGTCGGAGGAGCCTTGGTGAGTTGCTGCAGTGCATCTTGTAGATGGTTCAGTGTGCGTGTCAGTGGTGGGTGGGGTGCCAATCAACCAGGCTGCTTTGTCCTGGATGGTGTCGAGCTTCTGGAGTGTTGTTGGAGCTGCATCCAGGCAACTGGAGAGTATTCCATCACACTCCTGACTTGTAATTTGTAGATGGTGGACAGGCTTTGGGGAGTCAGGAGTTGAGTTACTCACCACATTATTCCTAGCCTCTGACCTACTCTTGTAGCCACAGTATTAATATGGCTGGTACAGTTCACTCTCTAGTCAATGGTAACGCCCCCAGGATGTTGATAGTGGGGGATTCAGCAATAGTAATGCCATAGAATGTCAAGGGGAGATAAACTGTTAGTCTCCAAAGTCCCAGGGAGCTGTTAAGAATGTCAGGATTTGTAAACAGCTACATTTTAACTATATGTTTAATTTCAAGATCAAAATAAGTTGGGAGGCCAAAGGATAGGTCATCAGCATGTCTACCTGGATACAAGTCCCATGTGATTCATATTGCCATGGAGATGGGCTTTGAGAGGAGAAGAGTACATAGGAAGCCATTGTAGGATCAGATTACAAAGTTCTCCTAAAACATGTACCTGAATTTCACAGACAGGGCAATTTGCCAGGATCTGAGGTGGAGCTTGGTGTTTAGTGGGGTAGAAGGTAAGAGGAGATCAGAAGGTAGAGAGGTCTCTTGGCCATTCAGCAACACTGCCTCCCTCTTCCTTATCAGCAGCTTTGATAATGTGAGAACAGAGTTCTGCAAAATCACAGGAATATTAGTTAGAGTGTGAGGGGAATAAAGAAACAGAAATGGTCAATGTCACTGACAGTTCTCAGTGAAATGATCGAGAGAGGTTAAGGGACCAGTGATGTCCAAATGGAACATGAATTTTGAAGAAAGGTGTTAGGATCTGCCAGGGAGATAACAGAGTATGAATTGACACTATACAATATCATTTAATAGCTCCATCCTTAGTCTTTTTGCATCAAAGGTAAAAGTTTCCAAGAGTCTTTGAAGAATTGTAACAAAATGCTTTGATTATTCTGAAGGTAATTAACAGGAAGGGTAAAAGTCAAGTGCCTGTGTATAATGGCTTGATATTGGTCTATAGTATCATACCTGCCACTTCATTTTTCTCTACCATTTCATCCACAGAATCCGATGAGATGAAGATGTCTCTCTGAAGCTTTCAGAATTTTTTTCCTCCTCCTGTAACATATTTGCAAGTCTCTGCTACTGTATCCTAATTCATACTAAGTCCTGTTCATCCATCAACCCCTGTGCTCACTGATATACATTGGCTTCCAGTTAAGCAATGCCTCAAATTTAAAATAGTTTTCCTCATTCGTGAATCCTCCCCTATTTGTGTAACGTCCTCTAGATCTAGAACCCTCAGGGATCATTGCATGTCTCCAATTTTGGTGTTTTGTGCATCTTCTGTTGTAATTGCTCCACCTTCAGTTGCCTGGGGCAGGAGCTCTGGAATTCCATCCCTAAAAATCTCTGCCTCTCTTTCTTCAGGATGCTCCTTAAAACCTACCTCTTTGACAAAGCTTTTTATAATAATAACTAATAATTCAAGTGGCCCAATATCAAATTTTGTTTGATAAGCATTCCTCTCAAACACCTTGGGATGTTGTAGTACCTAAGGCACTATGTAAATGCAAGTTGTTCTGTTTTAAATGTAATTTGTTGGCAATTTCCTCTCTCATTACCCTTCTCTCCCTTGGTCCAAATCTGTACTTGATGCTCTACAGATTTTTGCAAGCGAATGTATACATAGAATTCAACTATTCAGAGTGGGATTTCTCAACAGTTTAGAACTTAGACCTGTAGATAATCATAGAATAGACTTATGGTGAGTCATAGGCCATCAATTTTAAAGATCCCAAATTTCATAAAGGATAGTGATTTTGAATGAGCTACTGCACAGGACTCCAGGCTATTGTATACCATTAATGAAACTATGATCAGCATTACACCAAAATTATTATTGTTAAGATACAGTTCCCCATTGTATCTCCCTGTACATGGGGTCTTTTACTTTTGATTGCGGCATAATAAGTTAGTTCTTTAAAATGGCTTCTGTAATATAATCAGATATTTGACAATGTAAAATTTGGTCTTTTTTATTGCAATATTAATAAATTTAGGTTATTACTGGTTTAATCATTTGATGCAGCTTTTAATAAGTATGGCATACTTTTTAGCCATATAGAATAATTAAAGTTTTACACTTTATTTTGAATGTTGAAAAATAATTACATTTACCATTTACAGAATTACACAACGTATATTGTTGACTGTTGACATTGCATATCACCTTTAGTAGGCTTTGTACACAAATCAAATTATACAGCAGTTTGTAAAAGAAAACAGTAACAGAATCACACGTTTGCATTTTCTCATTTTAAATTTCCCTTTGGAGCAATATTTTCCTTTCTTGCCTCTTTAACAAGTGTATTATTAAAAAGGTAGTTTATTCATGTAATTCCACAGGTGAGTGTGAAAACAGGAAATAAATTCCAGGAACAATAGTCATTCTTTTCATCCAAGGCTGCAGCCAATATTGTTGAGAATCTGAACTTATTAGAAATGATTTTGGGATAGGTTGACAGCCTTAACCACAAACGCTGAATCTTGGTCATTTACAAAATCAGTAGTGATTAACATGAAGAAATGCTTTCCAGTATTATTTACTATTTTATTATTATAAAGAATTTGCTATCCACTGTGATCAAAGAAGGCACTCGTTTATTCCCAAGATAGGTGCTGGGAAACTTCCAAGTAGTGGAAGTTGAATTTTTCCAGCAAGGTCACTTTCAGACTGTGATCCAGTACCAGAAAGCATGCAGATCTTTATTTCCTATGGAGCTGCTTCCCTGTAGGTACTGTCTCTACTTTCTGCCTGCATGTCTCAGAGGGGAAGGGAAATAAAACCTGCCATTGATTTTCAGGTGACCAATTCCACTGGGCAGCAGATAGTGGTGTGTCGGTAAGTTGCTCGTGATGAGCAGCTCACCCAGAGAGGGTTGAAAATCAGAGACTAGCTGGTGTAGGTAAATTGCAGGCGGAAGGTTGGGCATTTCACTTTTGTGTGGCCAGGAGCGCTAATGCTCCACCTGACCAACAAAAATCAATTTTAAACCTTAGACTAACCTTTTAAGTGGTCTTCAGTATCCTTGAAAATTGCACCAGGGTCCTAGTGACCTTTACATAGGCCAATAAGACTCCTGCCTGTTTCTGGAGACAAGGGTTTCAAGGCCGCCACCTAAACAGCATTAGCCAAAGAAGCCATAGAAACAGAGCAGTAAGTGTTGCACTACAATTTATCATGTTATCAGCCAGTTCCCACCAGACGAAGTGGAAAATCAGTCTAGTGTCTTTGCAGGAAAATGTGTTCAATTTACTTCAATGGCAGAATACTTTGGAAGTATTTCCTCCTCCCTTTAACTTATCCCTGTAAGTTACAAGTTGAACCAGAAGGGGTAATAGTTATTCCCATATGATTGTCCTGTTATAAGTGATTGACAATGCTACTGATTATAGCGAGCAATCAAGGCATACTTCTCATTTTCCTTCCACTTATGACTGGTAGAAAATTAGTTCAGGCTGCAATTTGAACATCTATTTGTAAATTGTAAGCCTGTGCCTTCAAAACATGAAGATTCCAATGCAAAAAAAATCATCAGTGTCTTTCACAAAAAAACGTACTACAGCAGGATCTTGTTAATGCCCACCATGTGTTTTCAGTACAGACTTTGATGTTTTCGATAACGCTACCATTTAATATTCAGGGCAGTATTCATTTTCTCCACAGCATGGTATTGTGTGTGCAGCATTTTCAAAGTTTTGCTGCTATCAGTACTTCCAAACCACTGTTCATAGAGTTTCTTAATGGACTCATTTGCTTCTGGTGCCTGGACCTTCACACTTGCATACAGTTCCTCAACTTGCTGCAACAAATCCTTACTGGATTCGGATCCCTCTGTTCGTATTTGGCCACCACCATTGAGACAACCTGCAGGCAGCAACGGATCTGATTAATTAGTAATTGGTTTTCAGGAGAAATTAATACATTAAAAAAGCTCCAAAATATATTTTAAGGAAGCAGAACTACACCCTTGGGCATTTTGTTTTAATCTTTAAATTGATTTTTAGATAACTGCATTCAAGTTTAAATCTCAATTGTTGTATAGCTGTATCTGGTCTAAGAGGCCAATTAAATACCTCGTACCTTCAACTGAAAAGGGTATTGCTGATAGGAATCTGCTGCAAGTGTTAATTTATATTGTTGTTGTTATTCATTTCCCCTTTCTATCTTTCTCACCCCATAGAAATTGGTTCTTCCTCTACTACAGGGAAAGGAGCTAGCTGTTTGGTGAGTATTTGGTAAGTGGGTAAGTTCTATTCTATCCTTAAGGTTTAAAATAGTACATAATTTGGTGGTAAAGTTAATAAAATATATAAGAAAGCAACATAAATAAGTGACTAACATAATTAAGTAATTATTTAAAACATATTAAGGATGGTAGGACAGGTGATTTGTAAAGGCTGCAGCATGTGGGAGCTCCTGGATAACATTGTGATCCAGGGCAAATACGTCTGCAGTCAATGTTTGCGGCCTGAGGGACTTTGGCTCAGAGTCATTGAGCTGGAGGCTGAGCTGCAGGCTCTGCCAAACATTAGGGAGGGGAAAGCTACCTGGATGCTTTATACCAGGAGGCAGTGACACCACTTAGGATAGAGTCTTCTGATTTGGCCAGTGGCCAGGGACAGGAGGGTGTGACTTTGAGTAAGCTAGGTAAGGGGACCCAGAGGGCAGGAGTGAGCGCCTCCACAATTGTCCAGTAGGTTTGAGGTTCTCTCAGCTTGTTTGGATGAGTGGGGGCTGTAGGGTGGATGAGCAAACTGACCATGGCACTGTGGTACAGGATGCCACCCAATTGCAGTGAGCAAAAAGGAATGTAGTGGTAGTAGGGGACAGTACAATAAGGGGGATTGACACTGTCCTCTGTAGCAAAGAGCAAGAGTCCAGACAGCTTTATTGTCTACCCAGTGCCAGGGTTTGGGATATCTGCTCAGGGCTGGAGGGGAGCTTGCAGTGGGAGGGGGAGGATCCAGTGGTCTTGGTCCATGTAGATACCAACAACATAGGCAGGATGAGAAAGGAGGCTCTGCATAGTCAGTATGATGAGCTAGGCACCAAATTAAGAAGCAGAACCTCAAAGGTAATAATTTCTGGATTATTATCGGAGCCACGTGCAAATTAGCATAGGATTAGAGAAATGAATGCGTGGCTCAAAGACTGGCGTGGGAGAAGTGGGTTCTGGTTCATGGGACATTGGCCCCAGTATCGGGAAAACGGGATCTGTACCATTGGGATGGCCTACACCTGAACCGTGCTGGGGCTGGTGTCTTTGCGAGTACCCAATTAGGGAAGCAGAGAGAGTTTTAAATTGAATAGTGGGGGCAAAGGATCAAATTTGGGAAGATGTGGTAAATCAAAGATTACAGACAAGGCAAGAGACAAGTATTAATATGGGAAATGATAAACAGGCTGTGTCAGGAAGGGACAAAGTACAAATCTAAGAGTAAATCCGCAGATAAGGCTAGATGCTACAAAAATAATAAAAAGACAAAATCAATGGCTCTGTATCTAAACGCATGGCATTCGAAACAAAACAGATGAACTGATAGTGCAAATAGAAATAAATAAGTACAACCTGATGGCCACTACAGAGAAATGGCTACAGGATGACATAGATTGAGATCTGAATATTGAAGGGTACGTGACATTTAGAAAGGACAGGAAGTTAGGAAAAGGTGGAGGGGCGGTTCTGTTAATTAATGGTGGTATTAGAACATTAGAGTGAGATGACTTAAGAAAACCAGGATGTAGAAGCAGTTTGGGTTGAGATGAGGACTGATAAAGGCAAGAAGTCACTTGTGGGAGTGGTGTACAGGCCCCTAAATGTAATTACACAGTATGACAGAGTATAAGAGAAGAGATAATGGGAGCTTGCCAGAGGGGTACAGCAATAATCATGGGGGATTTTAATCTATACATAGTCTAGAAAAAATCAGATGGGCAAAGGTTGCATAGATGAGGAGTTCATAGAATGTTTTCCGGATAGTTTCTTAGAACAGCACATTTTGGAGCCAACCAGAGAGCAGGCTATATTGGACCTGCTACTGAGCAACAAGATAGGATTAATTGATAACCTCATAGTGAAGGCACCCCTAAGTAGCAGCGATCATAATATGCTTGAATTATACATTAATTTGGAGGGAGAAACAAGTGCGTCCAAGATTAGTATTTTAAACTTATATAAGGGCAATTATGAGGACATGAAAGCAGAGCTAGCTAAAGTGAACTGGGAAATGAGGTTAAGGGATATGTCAATAGAAGTTCAGCGGCAGATATTTAGAGATACTTCAGAATACACATGATATATACATTCCGATGAGAAAGAAAAATCTCAAGGGGAGGGTCTAACATCCGCGGTTAACTAAAAAGTTAAAGACAGTATCAAATTTAAAGAAAAAGCATATAATTACACAAAGACAAGTGGCAGATCAGAAGATTGGAAAGAATATAAAGAACAGCAAAGAATGACGAAAAGATTAATAAGGAGGGAAAATTAGAGAATGAGAGAAAGCTAGCTAGTAATAAAAGAGTTTCAATAGTATATGGTAAGCGTTTCTATGGATATTTAAATAAGAAAAGAATTAACAAAGTGAGCGTTGGTCCTATAGGGCGTGTCTGGGGAATTGATAATGGAAAGTATGGAGATGACGGATGAATTACACAGGTATTTTGCTTCAGTCTTCACTTTAGAGGACACAAGTAACAGCCTGGAAATAGCGGTAAATCAGGAAATGGAAAGGAGGAAGGAACTCAGGAAAATTACAATCACCAGAGAAGTAGTATTGAGCAAATTATTGAGGCTGCGGGCTGAAAATTCCCCAGGGTCTGGATGGACTTTACCCTAAAGTCTTGAAAGAAGTGGTTAGTGAGATAGTTGATGCACTGGTTTTAGTTTTCCAAAATTCCCTAGATTTGGGGAAAGATCCATTAGTTTGGAAAATAGCAAATGTAACTGCTTTATTCAAAAAGAGAGGGAGATGGAAAGCAGGAAACTACAGGCCAGTTGGCCTATCATAGGGAAAATGTTAGAAGCTATTAAAGATGTTATAGCAGGGCACTTAGAAAAATTCAAGGGAATCAGGCAGAGTCAACATGGTTTTGTAAAAGGGATATCGTGTTTAACCAATTTATTGGAATTCTTTGAAGGAGTCACATGTGCTGTTGATAAAGGGGAACCGGCGGGTGTACTGTACTTAGATTTCCAGAAGGCATTTGATAAAGTGCCACATGAAAGGTTACTGCAGAAAATAAAAGCTCATGATGTAGGGACTAACATATTGGCATGGATAGAAGATTAGCTAGCCAACAGAGCAGAGTTGGCATAAATGGGTCTTTTTCTGGTTGGCAGGATGTGATGAGTGGTGTGCCACAGGGATCAGTGCTGGGGCCTCAACTTTTTATAATTTATATAAATGGCTCGGATGAAAGGACCGAAGGAATGGTTGCTAAATTTGCTGATGATACAGATAGGTAGGAAAGTAAATTGTGAAGAGGACGTAAGGGGGTTACAAAGTGACATAGATAGGTTAAGTGAGTGGGAAAAGGTCTGGCAAATGGAGAGCACAGAGGCGAGAGAGACCATTAAAAAGTGTGAGAGGGAAAAGAGTGTGGAGAGCAGCTGATTGGTGAATCGGATTGGTGAGTATTTCTAGGCTTTAAAGTAAAAGTAAGGTCTTTAGTTTGTGTTTAGGTCTTTAGTCTTTTTTTTCTTTTTTCTTAAAAGTAGCTTGTTAAGTATAGGGTTGATATTGTAAATTTTTTTTACACCAGTAAAGTGTAAAGAGCGAGAGATTCTTCAAGTGTAAATAGCAGGGATACTAGAGTAACTAATTAATAAATTTTTTAAACTACAATAGCAAGACGGTTGACGTGTTGCTGCTGCTGGACACCAAGGTGATCCAGAGCGAACACATCTGCAATAAGTGTTTGCAGTTCGAGGAACTTGGGATCCGAGTTAAGGAGCTGGAGTACAAGCAGCAGACATTGTGCCACATTAGAGAGGGGGAAAGTTACCTGGACACTTTGCTCCAGGAGGCGGTCACACCCCTCAGATTAGGTCATTCAAATGTGGTCTGTGATCAGGGACTGCAGGCGAAGCAGGTTTGGGGACCCAGGGGTAGCGTTCGAGGAGCCTCGGCCCCTGCAACTGTCCAACAGTTACGAGGTTCTTGCAAGCTGTGTGGATGAGAGCCGGGACTGCAGGGAGGATGAGCGAACTGACCACGGCACCGTGATACAGGGAGCCATTCAAGTCGGGGGGAGGAAATAGGAATGTAGTAGTGGTAGGGGACAGTATAATTAGGGTGATAGATACTGTTCTCTGCAGCTGTGAGCGTGAGTCCTGAAGGCTGTGTTGCCTGCCCAGTGCCAGGTTTAAGGACATCTCCTCAGGGCTGGAGAGGAACTTGGAGTGGCAGGGAAGGGATCCAGTTGTCATCTATGTTGCTGCCAACGACATTGATAGGGCTAGAAAGGAGGGGCTGCTGAAAGAATTTGAAAAATTAGGAGCTAAATTAAAAAGCAGAACCTCCAAGGTAATAATCTCAGGATTACTACCTGAGCCACGGGCAAACTGGCATAGGGTAAATAAAGTCAAGGAGTTAAATGTGTGGCTCAAAGATTGGTGTGGGAGGAATGGGTTTCAGTTCATGGGGCACTGGCACCAGTACTGGGGTAGAAGGGCGCTGTTCTGGTGGGACAGGCTTCACTTGAACCGTGCTGGGACCAGTGTCCTGGCGAATCGAATAGCTAGGGCTGTAGAGAGGGCTTTAAACTAAATAGAGGGAGGAGGGTTCTGGAAAGGGGATATGTTGGCTTACAAAGCAAAAGGATACGGCAGCATTGCAGGGCAGCTATTTAGGTAATGATGCCCAAAAGTGTGACAGGAATGGACAGAGTGTACAAACATAAAAAAAAAACAGCAAATAGGGTCAAAGGAGGAAAAAATGGTAAAAAGGCAAAATTAACGGTCCTTTATTTACACAGGCGTAATATTTGGAACAAAATAGAGGTTAATGGGTATGATCTTATAGCCATTACGAAGACGTGGCTACAAGGAGATCAAAGCTGGGAACTAAATATTCAGGGTTATGTGACTTTTCGAAAGGACAGATAGAAAGGAAAGGGTGGTGGGATAGTTTTACTAGTACGAGATGGAATAAGTACGATAGCAAAAAATGATCTTAGATCGGAAGATGTAGAATCCATATGGGTGGAGGTAAGAAATAACAAGGGGAAGAAGGCACTGGTGGGAGTAGTCTCTAGGCCCCCTAACAGTAGCTATACTGTAGGACAGAGAATAAATCAGGAGATGATGAGGGCATGTAAAAAAGGCAGCACATTAATCATGGGTGATTTTAATCTTCATATAGATTGGGAAAATCAAATTAGCAGAGGTAGCCACGATCAAGAATTCAAAGTGTATTCGGGACGGTTTCCTAGAACAATGTTGTGGATCCAACCAGGGTTCAGGTTATTTTGGATCTGGTAATGTGTAATGAGGCAGGTTTAATAAATGATCTGAGTAAAGGATCCCCTAGGAAACAGTGGCCATAACATGGTTGAATTTAGCATTCAGTTTGAATGTGAGAAACTTGGGTCGGAAAGGACTAAATAAGGGTAATTACAAAGGAATGAGGGCAGAGTGGCTGGAGTGGAGTGGGAAAGGAGTTTAGCAGAAAAGACGATTGATGAACAATGGTAGACGTTTAAGAAAATAGCTCATGACTCACAACAAAGATATATCCCAGTGACAAAGGAGGGTTCTAGGGAGGGGAAAAACCAACCATAGTTAACCAAGGAAGTTAAGGATAGTATCAAATTGAAAGAAAAAATATACAATGTGGCAAAGATTAGTGGTAAGCCAGAGGATTGGAAAAGTTTTAAAAACCAACGAAAGATGACCAAAAAATAATAAAGGGGGATAAAATAAACTTTGAGGGTAAGCTGGAAAGTAATATAAAAACGGACAACAAGAGCATCTTTAAATATATAAAAAGGGAGAGAGGCCAAAGTGAACATAGGTCCATTAGAGACCAAGGCTGGGAAAATAATAATGGGGAACCAGGAAGTGGCAGAGGAGTTGAATAAATACTTTGCATCAGTCTTCACAGTAGAAGACACTAATAGCATTCCAAAAATACCAAATAATCAAGGGGCAAAAGGTGGGGTGGCGGAGGAAATCAATACAATAACTATCACTAGAGAAAAAGTACTAGGGAAACTAATAGGGCTTAAGGCTGATAAGTCCCCTGGACCTGATGGGCGGATGCACTAGTAGTAATCTTCAAAGAATCCTTAGATTTTGGAAAAGTCCCAGAGGATTGGAAAACTGCAAATGTAATACCCTTCTTCAAAAAGGAAGACAAAAAAATAGGTAAGTGTAGGCTAGTTAGCTTAGCATCCATCATTGGGAAAATGTTAGAGTCTATTAAAAAGGATGTAATAGCAAAGCATTCAGAAATGCATAATATAATCAAGCAGAGTCAGCATGGCTTCATGAAGGGGAAATCATGCCTGACAAATTTATTGGAATTCTTTGAGAAGGTAACAAGCAGGATAGATAAAGGGAAACCAGTAGGTATAATATATTTGGATTTCCAAAAGGCATTCGATAAGGTACCGCACATAAGGCTACTTAATAAGAGCCCATGGTGTTGGGGCTAGTATATTAGCATGGATAGAGGATTGGCTAAATAATAGAAGACATAGTTTGGATAAGGGAGGCATTTTCAGGATGGCAACCTGTAACTAGTGGACTGCCACAGGGGTCAGTGCTGGGGCCACAATTATTTACAATATATATTAATAACCTAGATGAGGGAAATGAATGTACTATCACCAAGTTTGTGGATGACACAAATAGGTGGGAAGGCAGGTGGTGAGGATGACAGAGTCTACAGAGGGATATAGACAGGTTAAGTGAGTGGGCAAAAACTTGGCAGATGGAATATAATGCAGGAAAATGTGAGGTTATGCACTTTGACAGGAAGAATAGAGGAGTTGAATATTATTTAAATGGAAAAAGACTGGAGAAAGCTGCAGCACAGGGATTTGGGAGTCCTTGTGCATGAATCCCAAAAAGCTAACATACAAGTTCAGCGGGTAATAGGGAAGGCAAATGGAATGTTGGCCTTTATTTCAAAGGGAATGGAGTATAAAAATAGGGAATTCTTGCTAAAACTATACAAGGCACTAGTTAGACCACACCTAGAATACTGTAAACAATTTTAGTTCCTTATCTAAAGAAAGATATACTGGCATTGGAGGCAGCTCAGAGAGGGTTCACTAGATTGATCCTGGGTACGAACGGATTTTCTTATGAGGAGAGGTTGAGCCTGTACTCATTGAAGTTAAGAAGAATGAGAGGCGGCCTTATTGAAACATAAGATTCTTAGGGGGCTTGACAGGGTAGATGCTGAGAGGTTGTTTCCCCTTGAGAGTGTCTAGGACCAGAGGGCATAATCTCAGAGTAAGGGCTCACCCACTTAAGACAGAGATGAGGAGGAATTTCTTCTTGAGAGTAGTGAATCTGTGGAATACTTTACCACAGAGGACTGCAGAGGCTGGGTTATTGAGTATATTCAAGGCTGAGATAGACAGATTTTTAAATCAGCAAGGGAATCAAAAGTTATGGAGAAAAGGCAAGAAAGTGGGGTTGAGGATTATCAGATCAGCCATGATCTCGTTGAATGGTGGAGCAGACTCAATGAGCCAAATGGCCTGCTTCTGCTCCTGCTTCTGCTCCTAAGTCTTATGGAAGTATAATGGGGTCAAATGTGAAATCATTCATTTTGGCAGGAAGGAAAAAAAGAAGCTTATCTAAATGGTGAGAGATTGAGGAGCTCCAAGATTCAGAGGTGTCCTAGTGCATGAATCACAGAAGGTTAGTATGCAGGTGCAGCATGTAATTAGGAAAACTAATGGAATGTTATCATTTGTGAGCGGAATTGATTACAAAAGTAGAGAGATTATGCTTCAGTTGTACAGGGCATTGGTGAGACCACATCTGAAGTATTGTGTACAGTACTGGTCTCAAAGATATAAATGCATAGAAGCAGTTCAGAGAAGGTTTACTAGACTAATATCAGGAATGGGTGGGTTTTCTTATGAGGAAAGGCTGGACAGGTTAGGCTTGTATCCACTGGAATTTAGAAGAGTAAGAGGTGACTTAATTGAAGCCTTCAAGATCCTGAGGGGTCTTGACAGGGTGGATGTGGAGAGGATGTTTTCTCTTGTGGGAGAATCCAGAATTAGGGGTCACTGTTTAAAAAGAAGGGATTGCTCATTTCAGACAGATGAGGAGAAATTTTTTTGAGTGTTGTCTTTGGAACTCTCTTCCTCAAAAGGCGGTGGAAGCAGAGTCTTTGAATATTGTTAAGGCAGAGCTAGATAGATTCTTGATTAACAAGGGGGTGAAAGGTTATCGGGGGTAGGCAGGAATGTGGGGTTGAAGTTACATTCAGATCAGCCATGATCTTATTGAATGGCAGAGCAGGCTTGAGGGGCTAAGTGGCCTACTCCTGCTCCTAATTTGTATGTTCGTACATGTGCACATTTTTTGTATATTGTAAATTCCAGGTTCACATTTATAATGAAACTGCCTATGTGAACTTGTGTTGTAAATACACCCTTTTCCAGCAGAGATGGTGAAGTACCTCGCTTCCAGCTTTTAAGAGGATGTAATCACAGAGTAACATATCTACATAGTAGGCTTCCATTAGAATAAGAATAGTTAAAGAAAATATAACAATAAGGAAAGAAAGTAGCTTAAAATGGATACCAAATTATGTCTGTGCATCCAGGGCATATTATCCCTGCCCTTTAATCTTTCCTCACCTGAAGACTGTTTTGTCTTGACCCGCCTGCCGCAAGCAATGCCATAGGGAATCAACTACTAAAATATTTAAAACTTCACTTCCCGTCAACTTTTGCTCATAGAAATATCCACATTTAGAATAGAAACTGGCCATTGCAAATTGCCCCTGTAATTACCCCACCCTGAGGCATTTTAGCACTGCAACTGCTAGTTGCACATGATTACAGCATAACAATTTTACACAGGCAATTTCCTTTATAATGTGGACATCAGGAATTCATATCCAAAAGATGAAAGCCAAGACAGAATGCATGACTTTAAAATGACAATTGATATACAACCAACTACTGCCCACTTTCTAACCCCGCTGGGCCTCGAGAATATGTCTGTTCCTGGTTCCCTGTCTGCAAGGCCATGAAAAAATACAAAATCAAAAACTTTACAACGTATGAAAATGTACAGAAAAAAATCCTGAAAGAGTGCAAGACATCAACCAGAATTGTAAATTGTGTTTCAAAATAAATCTTCTGTAGACTCAAGTGATAAGACTATTTATTTTTCTGCCACACAAGATGCAGCAAGCACTTCTCACACTGACACCCCAATTTGCATCTCCTCCCCCACAAAAAGGTTTCTGTCTAGTTTTACCTGAAGGACAAGCCATCACTTCCACATAATCATAGATCAACTTTCCACGTTTCAACTTCTGCACTAGGTTTTGAATATTTCTGAATCCGTAAGCTAGTGCAAAGCGGAGTAGAACACTCCCATCCTGTTCCAATGTTACCTCCTGGAAATCTTTATTCCTACAGAAAGGAAAGATTAGAAAAATTATTGCCCAATAAACAGTTATAGAAAAAAAATTCAATGCCAAGGTGGTGTTTAAAGATGTTTTTTTTAAAAAGTACTCTGCCATTCTAAATATGCGCTGCATTTTCAGCTGATCTGAAGGGAGCAGGGAGATTTGAGCAGTTTACTGCAAAATTACCAGATGTCAGGCGAAAGGTCCAGTAGTTGTGGTTTACAGCATGAAGTGTGCTCAAATATACATGCTTTCCTCAGCAGTTATAGATCAGGTAGGTGGGGTACTTTTGAATAAAATGTAGGTTCTTTACAGCACAAAATTCCTCCAATCTTTTATGTTCCCTGCTCTCACACCTTTGTCTTCGCTGTTACATGACAATCTTTGCCTACAACAATATCCACAATCAGTTAAAGGAGTGTAGCTGAAGAGATTCCTGTGAATTTGTTGCCTTGGCTCTTAAGACTGGTTGACAACAAACAAATTCAAGAAAGCAACACATGCTTCAATCAAAGGTAATAAAATGCTATTCTTATTAAGCAGCTATAGCAGGTAAAGTTTTAAATTAAATTAAAATATTTCTATGGGATACCTAAATTACCTTTAATCTTGTTTTCTGTGGGTCCTTGGACAAGGTGAGCTAACAGACACCACGGGATGGAACAAGGAAAGTTGATCAACATGATAAAATTAACTATTGGGATCCTTTAGTTTGGTGCTGCTGTCATAATGATCTCTTCTTTCAAATTTATATGATTGATTACAGGTCAACACAAGATGTGGTACATGAAATTCAAATGCATTGATCAGGTATATAGAAATTAAGCTTAAAGGACATTTTAGAACAGAGAGGTAGGTCCCTTATATTTGGTAAATGTAGCTGCCTTTGAAATTCTGTTAGACCAGACTACCATAATCAAATGAAAGCAGAATGAGTGAATCATAATAGCAATTTTTCCTTGCTCGTCAAAAAATGGTTCTGGTAATAACTTCATCCATTTGGTACTGTAATCGCTGAAAAGCAGTCCATTTATTTCAACTAGTTTTTAGAACAGTTAACCTTCACAAAATTAAAGGATACTTGGTTGTTAGCAAGGTAATGAATTAGGGGCTTCAATTGTTTTCCCGAGTACAGGACTTCCTTTCGCCTGACCCTGGCTGATTCAGCCCAACATCAACATGATATTCGATGGTCAGGCGCACCACAGCCAAATCTATTTACCTGATCAATGCATTTGAATTTCATGTACCACATCTTATGTTGACCTGTAATCAATCATATAAATTTGAAAGAAGAGATCATAAGCGCATTTATGGTGGAAGTGGTGGGAACCCTGACCAATATTCTCCTTGCTAGCTGAGGGACGCTGTGGCAATTATAACAGCCCCACCCCATGTCCTGGCTAAGAGAACTCAGTACAAAATGAAATGAACCAGGGAACCTCCTGTCTGTATGACTCATTACTTAATGAATAATATTCACTGAGCGATCAGGAGAATCAAATCTCTGTTTTAATTGAAGATACAAGAGAAATAAATTTCAGTGAAGCGGTGAAACCACCTACCTGAGTATTTTATAGGTAATTTCATGTACTTCAATTCCAAAGAGCTCCTTAGCAGCATGCTTGAAAACATGTTCCAGATATCCACCTGAACCTCCACCAGAATGCCCAATCACTTCAGCTTCAGCCACACTACTGAACCTAAAAGGCAAGTTAAATTAACATGAATTTCTAAGTTCCTTGATGTTGAGTTAAACCCAAACGTCATAGCATTATGAGTGGTTCAAAAAATTGAAACACTTACTCCATATTGTGGGCTATCAGACAGGGAGATCTTAGTATGACATCAAAGAGCATCTTCAGCAAAGCCATTTTTAAATGAAAAATTTCCTCCCCTAGAATTTATTCAAAAGATTTTCTGAAAATTATATTTCTTCTCAGAGATAAATTTTTATGCTCATTGTGATTAATACTCAAGTTTCTCCTTTTTAAATGGGGTGGGCAAGTGATTGTGTGATCTTATTCCTGTTGACAGTTATCAGTCGCAGTGAACTGCAGGTTAGACTGAATTCCCCTCCACCTTGCTGCCCCAAGCACTTTACTTGCTATTAAGCCAACAAGAATATTCCACAAAGTCAATGAAGAGGTGATATTGGTGTAGTACAACATACTCTTTCAAGGTTAGTGTTAGCATCGAACTTGCAATGTTACTATGTATGGTCACGCACACAAGCAATACATAAACCCAACCTGGGTGAGGGGAAAAGAAGCGAGTTTGGTATATGACATGGCTGCAAATAGTAGTAAAATATTTCATTCCCTAGCACTGAAATTCGGTTCTTGATATGCACAAAAATTCAACTCCATAAAGTAACAGGGATACATGTAAACAGATTTCTAATTGAACTTGGGTAACCTTAATAAATCAGTGTGAGGATACTAAAATTACTCAAATGTAACCAAACAGTCCATAAAAGCCTCTGAAGCATTTATTGTATAAACACAGTTATAAGTGCATCATTACTCTAATGAAACTTGTCTTGAATCGGAAGGAAGAGTTATGTAAACCATTAGGACATTCATACATTAGGTAACCTGGTTCTGGTGCTTAGTTTCATATATTTAAGTTCCTTAAATTGTCGAGGACACAAATGATAAAGTCAAATTATAGATCTATATAAACTGTAGCAGGTAGATGCATATGGCTAACAATCTTTAACGCCGCACATAATGTATTAGCGCCTGGCTGCAATTGGCTGTTAATGACTGAAACCATTATTATATTCTTTGTATAGGGGGTTTGTTGTAATAATAGTGCAGTTTTTCATTTTAACATCAGTCCTCAAATCCTGTGATTATCTTAAGCCCCTATGGAAAATCCATAGGTAATGACCCTGCTTTAGTAAACTGTTACGTTCATGTCATAAACATTGAAAACACCTGAAAGGTAATACAAAGTTAATTTCTGCAAGAGTCTGAACTCCACACAGGTAGCTCAAGTGTTGTGAATTATCTAGAAACCAGTGCACCAGCACTGCACAAAATGAAAACAAAAAATCTGCAGAAATTTTTGAAAATTATTACTGCCAGGAAACTCAATTATCTTCTGGAGACACTATATTTTCAGATTTATTTTTAGCTGTAGCTGGCTTGTTTACAGGAAGCCTGTAATGCTAATAGCCAAGTGTGGTTCCCATCACGTAGCTTTGCGGAAATTATTCTCATCAATAAAAGCACCAGACAGGTCTGCTCTGATAAACGCAGAGTTTGGCATTTAGGCTCTGCTATCCCAGCCAAGTTCAGTGACTTTTGCTTACCTTCCTACAAACTAATTAAGATATCAGCAGTAATAGACGGAGTGGAAGCGTTGCCTTTTGACTCGTAGGCTACACCAAAAAAAACTTCTCAAAATATACAAAATTCCTCAGCCCTGGATTGATCGAGTCATTTCTACTGATTTAAATCAACTGCATTGGCTAATAAAAGGCAACAGCAAGGAGACTTTAAGCTATAAATAAATGATGAACAAAATAGACAAACAAAATTGAAGATCCTTGCAAACTTCCCAATTAAGACTGACCAAACATTTTTAAATATAATAGTACATGGCATGGTGGGGCAAAATGGGACCTGTTGTGCATGATTCAGCAAAGTGAACTCCCAATCCCAGCAACCACAAAAATAGACAGCCTGTGAAGCTTTATCCACGCTCATTAACAGACTAATATTGAGAATAACTTGCATTTATATAATGCCTTTAATGTAGTAAAACAGCCGGAGGCACTTCATAGGCACGTACTCAGGCCAATACTGACAAGTTAAAGGAAATGATACTCAGATAGGTGACTCAAAACTGACCATTTTTTCGAGTTTTTAAAGAAGGAGATGTTGAAAGGCTGAGTTTTAGGCAGGGAATTCCAGAGCTTGGGCCTTGGCAGCTGAAAGCAAGGTCATCAACAGTGGAGTGATTAAAATTGGAGATATGCAAGGGGCCTGAATTGAAGGAGTGCAGATAGTTTGGAATGTTGTGGAGCCAAGGAAATTAATGAAAGAGAGGGGAACGAGGTGACGGAGGGATTTGAAAACAAGGATGATAATTTTAAAATAATGTCTTCACTGGGAGCCAGTGTCAGCAAATGCACAGGTGGTAAACGAGACATGGTGCAAATTAGCACCAGGGCAGCAGAGTTTTGGATGGTTTCAGGTTTAGAGGATGGGCAGCCAGGAGCTGAAGACCTTGGAGTGAATGTTCACAGATCCCTGAAGGTAGCAGGACAAATTGATAAGGTAGTTAAGGAAGCATATGGAATCCTTCATTATTAGCTGAGGAATAGAATAAAAGAGCAGGGAGGTTATGCTGGAACTATATAAAATATTAGTTAGGCCACAACTTGAGTACCGTGTGTAGTCCTGGTCACCTCATTACAGAAAGGATGTAATTGTATTACAGAAGGTATAGAGGAGATTTACAAGGACTGGAAAATTGCAGCTATGAGGAAAGATTGGATAGGCTGGAGTTGTTCTCCTTGGAACAGAAGAGGCTGAGGGGAGATTTGATTGACATGTACAAAGTTGTGAGGGGCCTGGATAGTGGATGGGAAGGATCTATTTACTTTAGCAGAGAGGTCACTGACTAAAGGGCATAGATTTAAAGCGATTGATAAAAAGATTAGAGGGGAGATAAGGAAAACTTTTTTCACCCAGAAGGTTGTAGGGGTCTGGAACTCACTGCCTGAGAGGGTAGTAGAGGCAGAAACCCTCAACTCATTTAAAAGGTGTCTGGATATGCACCTCAAGTGCTGTAACTGCAGGGCTACAGACCAAACACTGAAAGTAGGATTTGGCAGGGTGGCTCATTTTTTTCAGCCAGTGTAGACACGATGGGCCAAGTGGCCTCTTTCTGTGCCATAAGCTTTCTATGATTCTATGTTACAATAGTCAAGTCTAGAGGTACAAAAGGCATGAATGAGGGTTTCAGAAGATGAACTGAGGCAGAAGTGGAGCTGAGTAATGTTATGGCGTTGGAAATAGAATTCTTATTGATGGCATAGATAGGTGGTTGGAAGCTCATCACAGAGTCAAGTGTGACGCTACGGCTGTGAGCAGTCTGATTCAGAATCAGACAGTTGGTGTGGTGAGGGATGAGCTTTAGCCTTCCCAATATTTAGTTGGAGAAAATTTCTGCTCATCCAGATTTTTTTTAAAAAAAGGTTGGCTCCTGAGATGTGAACATCACTGGCAAGACCACCATTTATTGCCCAATCCCTTGTTGCCCTTGAGAAGGTGGTGGTGAGCTGCCTTCTTGAACCATTGCAGTCCATGTGGTGTGAGTACACCCACAGTGCTGTTAGGAAGGGAGTTCCAGGATTTTGACCCAGAGATATTGAAGGAACAGCGATATATTTCTAAGTCAGGATGGTGGGTGGCTTGCAGGGGAACTTCCAGGTGGTGGTGTCCCTCCAAAAACCGCAACTATCTTCCTTTGTGCTAGGTATGACTCCAGCCAGTGGAGAGGCTTCCTCTGATTCCCATTCACTTCAATTTTGCTCGGACTCCTTGATGCCACACTCTGTCAAATGCCGCCTTGATGTCAAGGACCGTCACTCTCACCTCACGAGTTAACTCTTTTGTCAATATTTGGACCAGGGCTGCAACGAGGAGTGGGGCCAAGTAGCCCTGGCAACATCCTGATTAAGCATCAGTGAGTAGGTTGCTGCTCAGCAAATGCGGCTTGATAGCACTGTGATGACACCTTCCATCACTTTGTTGATGAAAGAAGAGTCAAGTGATAGGGTGGTAATCGGTTGAATTAGATTTGTCCTGCTTTTTGTGGACAGGACATACCTGGGCAATTTTCCACATTGTCAGGTAGATGCCAGTGTTGTAGCTGTACTGGGACGGCTTGGGTAGAGGTGCAGCTAGTTCTGGAGCACAAATCTGGAGCGCTACAGCTGGGATGTTGTCAAGGCCCATGGCCTTTGCTGTCCTGGTGTCAGCAATTTAGAGTTAGTGGAGGGAGTCTAGCCTTTTATAATGGCCATGCTGCAGATGTAGACATGAGCTAGACATGAGCTTTTCATGCATTTAGAAATGGAATGTTGTTCAGCATTTTTTGACTTGAAACAGATGTGTCCCATCATGTTCCATGATGTCTGTTTGACTTTCTGAAATTAAAAAAACTGCTCCATCTGGTGTTTGCAGGACAAAGACAAAACAATCTTGGCTTCTGTTGTTAGATGCCCAGAGATTTTGATATCTGCAGAGAGACTGTTTGCAGCTTCCTGAAGTTAATGACGTGTGACAGACAGATTGCCACCAGTACGCTTTTCCAGCTGATATCTTGTTGAGTAAATTCTGAGCTTTGGGTGCAGTGTCTCACGATATAATTTGTTTCTTTTTTTTCGCTGGAAGTGGTGCATATGAAGGAATGTTAAGATGGAAAATACTTTAAATAGTTAGAAAACGGATTGCACACAATGCCCAGGATGGGTGAGCACTCAAGACAGGCAGGTGTAGCTCAATACAGTGGCATGACTTGAATTCAGAAATGTAATCCTGATTTGTTATTTATCATTTTGAGCATTATTAATATTATTAATTATTTCATGGTTGCTATCCTCAGGTGTAGAATAATCTAATTATTGCAAGACAACAATAAAATCACAAGCAGACTAAAAACATAGAATCACAGCAGAGAATGTTTACAGCACAGAAGGCCATTTGGCCCATCATGTTTATGCCAGTTCTCTGCAAGAGCAAGTGTGCACTTCTACAGTGATGGTATTTTAGACTAGCACAACCATACATTTGCATTCTATAAAGGATTATGAATTGAATATTTGAACTACCTGCGAGAAAGGTTTCAGAATTTCATATTCAAAAATGTTGAAATATAAAAATACAATTGTTTAAAAATTCAGTTCCTTGGCTGGATCTGCTGTTATGTTGATGGAAGATTGAGCAGACTGTACCTTTCTATCCCCTTATGGGCTTACTCCATTTCCTAGACAGCACTGACGCAATAACAGGCTTGAGCCACTATCTTATCCGGCACACCAACTGCTCTGACGACAGGGAGGAGGAATTCAGGACTCATCAGATTAGGAAAGTGATTGTTTACTTATAAGAATAAAAGGAGCAAAGCAACAACCTTTACAAGGAAGAGTTCTGTATAAAATAAATTTAAAAGTCATAATTTTAGATTAAGAATATGAATTCATTACAGTCACCAGCATGGAAGCTTTTTACTGCTGCATTATTGTGATTGTTTACAATACATGTTGAGGAAACTGCGGGCTTCCTGGAATTAATGACATCTGAACTCCTACATTATTACAGCAAAGCGCCCAGATGGTGAGATGGATACTAAAGGAAAGGGAGTATGCTTTCAACATACAGTACAAGGGTTAAATTACACAATCCTTTGAATGAATTCTAGATAATGTTCATGAATTCTCTCATTTGAAAATAAATATTTTCTTTTAAATTAAACATTTTGTTTAAATGAGCCATTGATCACAACCTAGAGACTAAAGCGCTTCTTAAAAAGAGACTTTTTGACTTACAGCATATCCAATGGCACAGGGTCCACGTTTGTCAAGGAAAGTCCCTCCTGTTCTAACATTTTCAACACTTCACCTTCAAAACAAATATTCCATCATCAGTATATCACTGAGCAGAACTTTAAAACGAACAAATGACAGCCCGTACAAGAATGGAGCCCTCACTGAGGAAATCAGTCTCAAATGTGAATTATTTCAACATAAGGAATAACTGGGATTCCTTCCAGTGAAAGGTATCTTTATGATGCTTTCAGGAGTGCAAACTTATTTGTAAGTCACATCGCCGTCACATGACAAGAATCTCCAGAAGCAACATCAACCAGCTAACTCATAGGCTGGATGGTGGACTCTTGCAGATATTAATGACACCATTACTAGCCACGACACACATAACAGTTAAAAGTTTCAACAAAAGCGTTGAAGCTGCTATGCAATGCTATTGTTGCCACTGTTGAAACCATAGCAATGTAATATACCTTTTACTTCCACTGATTTCTCCATGAAAGTTGAGAGATAAAATTCTACCACCAGGAGTCTATTGAAAACATACACCCCAATAGAACAGAATATCTGAAAGATGTGTAAAAAGTTCATAAAAGTACAGGTGTGACTTATACACAAGTTTGACTTTCAGCCAAAATGTTTCCACTTTTTGACAGACTGACTGATGTAAGTCTTAATCTGGCAATTCAGCCGATTTAGAAACCTTTTGTTTTGACCCCAAGGAATAGTATTACAGAGTACAAGCCCGAGTGAAAAGGGCGAAGGAGTAACAAGATAATACAGGCAGAGAAAATGACAGAAGCATCAATACCAGTATGCTTTTAACAGGTATCCTGGCTTCAAATTTTTCTCACCTGAAGTAATTACACAGTCCACATCTCTTGTTTGGTATTCTTCACTAAAGAAGTCTTCCCTTGAAGCCTCTAATTTTTTATCGTAACATGGCATCACTGTTACATGGTATATTTGATCTGGTGTCATATTCTAGGGAAAAAAACAGAATACATCATCCTCTTCTTTTGCTGCAGCCCTCCTGCACATGCATGTAAACACATAAACTCTCAAACTAATTCACATTTCATACTAGCGTCAAATGAGAAATTGTCAACACCCCACCGAACAAAGAAAAATCCCAACTTTAAAGCAACATATTTCAAAGGAATATAGAAGAGGAGGTCAGTCAGCTCTTCAATCCTGCTCTGCCATATAATTATATTATGGCTGATCTCTGCCTCCATTCTATGTCCTTTACATCCTTACCCAAACTACTCTCGCGTTTTTTTTTGGAGCGTACAGGCAATTTACTACTTTACGCAAAGTCGCAGCAACTTAAGTGCATGGCCTGCATGGGAATGTTTGGGATCACCCACAGCCTTCTGGAAGTCCACTAACCTGTGTGAAAATGGGCTTCCTGATTTCATTCCTTCACAGCCTAGCTCAATTTCAAGGTTATGCTCTCTTCTTCTGAATAACCCCCAACCCATCAGAGAAAACAATTTCTCTGTATCTGCCCTACTGAATTTCTTTACATTTTCTAGACCTCAATCTTCTAATCTCAAGCTAAAATAAAAAGTGTTAATTTCAAAGCTCTATTTTCAGATGCGAATTGTTGTACAGGAGATTCCAGGTTATGTGCATCTCCATGCAGCAGCCTTATCAAAGCACACAGTCAAATCATCCCACTTAAACTCTTCAAAAATACATCAACTCCTCCTGATTAAGGCACAACATGATGTGGTAGACATTACACAGCACACAATATAGTCATGCAAGGCTTGCAAACAAAATATTCAATCTCTTGTAGCAACAGCACTCATCTAAATCTCATTAAGCATCCAAGATAGTAATTAATTTTTTTAACAAGCTCATTTATATCTTTGCTGGTGGATCTTTTGATTTGAGGGAACAATGCTGCATACCCACTATCCTCCCCATCTGTGATGGAAATTTTAGCCCAAGTTACAGCACTGAAGCAAGGAAAGTCAGAGAAAATTCACAAACACCAACGTGCATAAAAATTACAATGGTTTAAGTGTGGTTGCTTTCTCTCAGCCTATCCTGACCTCTATCAGGAAAGCCTGCAGTTAATTATGTCAGCTTTGAGATTCTAATTCTCTGCTGCAACAGTACAAGATTTTGTGGCGTTGAAAAGAGTAATATTATCACTTACCTGTTGCTTTGCAAAGTAGTCCTTGACTAAAGAGCCCATCACCTGCTGTGGAGATTTTGTTGTGCTGATATAGGGAATAATATAACTGCCATGGGTTTTCTCTGCATAACAGATCCAACCTGAAAGACACATGTTGGAGTGTAACAGGAATTAAATATTTCCATGTAATTTCACTAGATCATGTTTAAGAAGTCTCAGCACTTCAAAAGCAGTTTCATGCTAATAATATTTGCTGGTTGGGAATAGGAATGCAGCTCACAAGAAGAGTATTGGATGCCAGCCTTGGTTCAGTGGTAGCACTCTCACCTCTAAATCAATATAAGAAATAAGTGCAGGACTAGGTCCTATGGTCCATTCTCTAAGAACATGGTTGAACTTCTACATCAACTCCACTTTCTTACCCAAACCCATATCTCTTGATTTGCTTAGTGCAAAAAAATATTAATCTGAGTCGTGATTATACTTATTGGCTGGGGTAGAGAATTCCAAAGATTCACAATCTCGGAGTGAAGAGACTGCTCCTCAACTCAGTCCTAAATGGGCAACCCCTTATCTTGCAACTATCCAGCCAGGGGAAAGAGCCTCTTAAATCTACCCTGTCAAGCCCTCCAGGATTTTAATGTTGGTTACATCATCCCTCATTCTCCTAAACTCCAGTGAATATAAGCCCATTCTGCCCAATTTCTCCACAAAGAACAGCCCCCTCAGCCCAAGAATCAATCTAGCGAGCCTTCACTGCATCCCTTCGAAAGCAAATATATCTTTCTTTAGGTAAGAAGACCAAGACTGCATGCAGTAGTCCAGGTGTGGTCTTATCAAGCCTTACATAATTGCAGCAAGACTTCTTTACCCAACCCCTTGCAATAAAGACTAACATACCATTTGCCTTCCTATTTGCTTGCTGTACCTACATCTTGAATTTCTTTGACTCATGTAAAGGATCCTCAAATCCCTTTAAATAATCAATATTTACTAGTCTCTCGTTTTTTAATAATTATTCTTTCTCCATTCTTCTTACCAAAATGGATAATTTCACACCCACATTCCACCCCATGTGCTATCTTCTTGCCCAATCACTTAACTGATCTATATTATTTTATGTCCTCCTCAAAGACTTGGGTGCACTTGTACAAGGAATGCAGAAAGTTAGCATGCAGGTGCAGCAAGCAATTAGGAAGGCAAATAGCATGTTGGCCTTTATTACAAAGGGATTGGAGTACAAGAATAAAGAAATCTTGTTATAGTTGTAGAGGGTTTTGGTGAGGCTGCAACTGGAGTACCATGTGCTGTTTTGGTCACCAAAAGGAAGGATATCCTTGCATTGGAGGCGGTACAGCGAAGGTTCACTAAATTGGTCCCTGGGATGAGGGGGTTGTCCTATGATGAGAGTCTAAGTAAATTGGGCTTTCATTCTTCTAAACTCTGAGAATGAGGCAATCTCATTGAAACCCTCAAAATTCTGAAGGGGCTTGATAGGGTGGACGCTGAGAGATTGTTCCATTAGTCGGGGAATCTAAAACACCGGGGCACAGTCTCAGGATAAGGGGCTGATCATTCAGGGCTGAGATGAGGAGAAATTTCTTCAAAGGGTTGTGAATCTTTGGAATTCTCTACCCCAGAGGGTTGTGGATGTCCCACCGTTGAATATATTTAAGGCTGAGATAGACAGATTTTTGGGCTCTCAGGGAATTAATGGTTACGGGGAGTGGTGGGAAAATGGAGTTTAAGCCAAAGATCAGCCATAATCGTACTGAAATGACACAGCAAGCTTGATGGGCCGTGTGGTCTATTCCTGCTCCTATTTCTTATGTTCTTACTTTCCGTGTTTCATTTCAAATGGGTTCAAGTCCCAGTGCAGAAACTTGAGCACCTAATCTAGGCCAATCCATCAGATCTGAGGGAACTCTGCCCTGTTGGAGGTACAATCTTTCAGACAAGGCCTTAATCCAAGTCCCTGTTTTCACATGTAAAAGATCC
The DNA here is from genome assembly GCF_964194155.1 of Cetorhinus maximus. Taxonomy (NCBI): domain Eukaryota; kingdom Metazoa; phylum Chordata; class Chondrichthyes; order Lamniformes; family Cetorhinidae; genus Cetorhinus; species Cetorhinus maximus. Next base: position 73,994,826 of record NC_135893.1, on the reverse strand, counting down.
ACGGCACTATTTCAAAGAAGAGCAAAGGAGTTCTGCCCAGTGTCCTGGTCAACATTTATCGACACGTAAAATCAAATTATCTGGTTATTATCACAGTGCTTTTGTGGGATCTTGCTATGTGCAATATGGTTCCTGCATTTTCTACAACAGTGAGCACATTTTATAAGTATGACACATTTTATAAGAGGTACTATACAAGTGCAAGTTCTTTCTTTCTATTACAAATACCTGGACAAGCAGAGGCCAGCATTGGTAGGGCTTTGCTATCATCCTTGCGCCTGTAGTAACGCTGCACAAACTCATGCTGACTCTCCAGCAAGCTGAAGTTTCTCGAGAAGGTTGTGTCTAACACATAGTGAACACCTGAGGATATTTAGGAGGCAGAAAAGGAGGGTTAGGGAAATTAAAATTTTAGGAATATGCTCCAAGACATAATTAAATATTTTCATCTACGTACTTAGCTGAATCAACTTCAAATTATAACAAAATATTTAGTTATGTTTCTTAACTGTTTCACATCGTTTTAACATTTCCTGCATGTGTAATCACCAATGCTCTCCAAGTAGTTCACATTCACCTATATGTGCACAGAATAATCGGGTTGTAATTCCTTTAATGGAAAACAGGAGAATGTCTGGTTGTTTTCTGTAAGTAATGGAAACTAACAAAATCAGATTCTCAGAAACCACACATTTCAAAGCAGGGCAGTCACACAATTTCTTAAATGGGTCATTAATTGAGAAAAATTTAACATTCTCTAGATTTTTTGTTTAAGGAGCTATTTAACCCTGCACAATCTGAGCTGTTTCCAGTGAACTATATTAACTCATTTGCCATGAAGAAAATGCTGATTACATTTATAGAGCTGTTGCGTCAACAAATTTTGATTGCAATTTTGATCTCATGGTGTACCAAGCTGCAGGTTTTGACAGTCATACCCAAAGTAACTGATAATGACAGGATAATATCTTAAGATCAACTATCATGAAACAGAAATTAGCTGGGTGATCTACTCCACCAGATTTCCACCCATATTCCCACATCATATTTCAGGTCATCACTATTTTAGCAGCAACGGACACATGTGGAAGAATTTTCTCCCTGTTGGGAGGGTTGGGTGGGAGCGGGCAAGCGGCCATGATCGGCTGGGCGCCGCCATTTTGCGTGGGGGGGGCCAATTAAGGCCCACCCAGCGTGATGCGCACCCAGAAGCACTGAGCACTCCCAGAAATCTCCCTGAGGCACAGGGCTGCCGCAGGGAGATTAGTGTGATTTTAAATAATTTTAATAAAAGAAAAAAAAATTTAAGACATGTTCCCTCATGTGACATTGTCCCTTGGGCGCATGCCCAACGTCACCGCACGTCATTTTATGCGTCGGCGAGCGAGGCCCGCCCCCGCTTGCTGACCCGAAGATTCTGCCCATGGTGTCCATGGACCACTGGAAGTCCCTGTAAAATATAAATGCACCCACCACCACCAAAAATGTACTGAATTGATAAGGTGGTGATAAATTCACCCTGTAGCCCCATGGTAAATTTAATTTTAGCTATGTAGAATACCTTGCCCTGTCCTGCAGGCAGCCAAGGTTAAAAGCAGCCATTTCCTCCAATCCCTAGGCATTTGCTTCATTTTCCTCTCTCCTGAGGCAGATACACCAGCACAGATGAAACCGTGACAATTTAACACGACCAAGCCTGACCACAGAAAAGTGGCTTTTTACTTGTATGGTTTTCTAGTTTTCTTTTTCAACTTATAAATAAGCAACTTTTATGGCAACTTGCACAACACAGATATCAAAAGCGAATTTTTAATGTAAAAGCTGAATTGGCTAGACTGACGTTATTTACGTAGTTCAAACTGTGCATACTTGGGAAGTAATTATATGAATGTTGTTCCTCACCAGCGTAGAGCGCATGCTAGTCCTCCCAAGTATGTAGTAAAATTAAGACCACTATCATGAATTCAAATCACACAATCAAGCCTCTGGAGGCTGTTATTTATCCCTACCTGCCAAAACCAACCGGCACTGCCAAAAAGCACGCTGCTCTAAATGGAATATTCAGATCTACAAACTCTAACTGCACACATTACAAAGTATAAATAAATGCTCTGTTGTTGGGAATGGTTTAATAAGGTGTAGGACCTCCTAGTTGGGTATGGGTTCACAGACTGCATTATGTTTACCGCTCCCCAGCTCAATTGAATGAATTCAGCAGCAAACGTGGATTAAATAGGACATAGCACTAGGAACAGCCTTGTCTGTATGACTCGGATACAACCACCTTATATACCAACCATTGAGAAAGATCCTCCCCACTTTAATTTACTTTTCTTCCTCTGGTCTCATATTATCCAGATGTGCGTGCAGGAGATGACTTGTTCTCACAATTACAACAATGCTGCACAGAATCAATCACGATGAGATGTACAACTGTCGTACATGGTGGCTCACCTTTCAATAATAAAAATGCTGGAAATACTCAGCAGATCAGGCAGCAGCTCTGGAGAGAGAAAGAGAGTTGATGTTTCAGGTCGAAATGTTAACTCTGGTTCACGCTCCACAGAAATGCTGAGCAATTCCAGCATTTACTGATTTATTTCGGAGTTTCAAGCATCCACAGTTTTTTTGTTTTTGGTTCACCTTTCAATTTTGGTTCCTTTCCTGTGTGGAGAATCTAATTTCTGCTCCATGCTCCCCCAGATCAGTGAAAAGAATTCAAACGTGTGGGTGACATCTCAGGTTCCACTTTGACAGAGCGATGATCCAAAGTGGTGCCAAATGGCATCACCCTCAACTACTCCAATACGTATACTGAACACACCTACACCATTTAGGATCGGGTTGATTGCATAGGTTTTATTCACTAAATTGCATCGTAGCTCTGCAAGTAAAACAACTTATTCTGTCTCGCCATGCTGTAAATCCACTCACCTAGATTTTTGAAGAATGCTGTCAGCCGTCGTGCAGTGTCTGTAACTTGGAGCTTAAATCTTGCAGCTAATGATGCCCTGGATTGTGGTGAAACTGAAACCACCACCACCAGCTTTTGATTCGCAGAACCAGATACCTAATCAATGAAACAGCAGTGCTCAGGAAATATACTCAGTGCTACACTGTGATCTACTTAAACAGTGACCATGACTAAATGGATTCAAAGAAACAGCATTATTGATTATTTGTATTTTTTCCTTTTGTTGAATGGCTGAGCAAAGAGTTGTTTAGAGGCTCAGAGCAGAGCATGGCAAGTGACCTCAGATAGCCTAAAGAGAAAATAAAAGAAAACTACCAGATTGTTTACTCATGTTTGCTGACCAGTGATCTCTGTAGAATGTAAAAAGGTGTGAGGGATCAGGTCAGAATGGGGCAGGTTCAGTTGTGATGCCTCTCATGAAGGAACAGTCCAACTCTCAAGAAATGAAATAATTGAGTAAGGCAGTAAAAGCTGCTATTACCTGAGAAACCATATACCAGCATATCCTTTGGAGGAGTGGTGGGGTGGGGAGGAGGGAGGTGACAGAAAAGGTAATAATGGCAGTTCAAACATAACTCACACATCTAATTTGCACAGCCAATACACAGTGTGTGGAAAATAGCAGAGTCACCCTGATAAGAATCAGAAGTTTGAGTATTAGTGTTTATTTCTTCCACCAGAGTGAGGAGTGTGTGCACAATTTTACATGCAGAAGCTAAGGCTAGATTCAGCCGTTCTCTGCTTTGCTAATATTAACATTTTATTTTGTGTCAGTTGTGGCTCGGTAGTACTCTTGCCTCTGAATCACAAAGTTCTGAGTTCAAGTCTTACTCCAGGACTTGAGGGCAAAAAGAAACATTCCAGAGCAGCACTGAGGGAGTGTTATTGATTACTGAAGGATTGAGTGCTGAGGGAATGTCGCAATGTTGGAGGTGTTGTTTTCATTGTTCCCATTGAGACTCTAAACCGTGGCCCCATCTGCCTGCTCAGGCTCGGAGTGTGTTAGGTATGGGCAGCAGTTTTGAATGAGTGCAAATTTATGGAGGGAGGAAGCTGGGAGGCCAGCCAGGAGAGTATTCAAATAGTAGACTCTAGAGGTTACCAAAGCATGGATGAGGATTTCAATATCAATTGAGCTGAGGCAAGGGCAGTGATGGGTGATGTTATAGATATGGAAGTCACTGCTCCGATAATTATCAACTGAGTTGTGACATAAGTGAAATACGGAGATATTTTGTTCAATTTCTCCTCAACATTTATGACTCTCAGAAACTTAAGAACCCCTTATGATGTAGTGTGTGTGTACAGGCTTGGAAGACAGATTACAATGAGTATATGTTGAACAAAACACAAGGTCCACTAAGCTTTATTTGAGCTTGAGTAATAGCAAAAATCTTTGAGTTGGAATTAAAAACGCAATTTACAATTGTTTTCGCATTTTTTAAACCCTTTTCAAAATAAAAATAATTTAGCGCTTCAGTGCAATCCTCAATTTGTCAACACAAAACACCGAGTATAGAAGAAACTGGAAGCATTACCCTCAGCCTTCATGAAACACACATTCTTGGACCATTTTAAACATGACGACACTCTTGTTTTCAGGCATTCAGATGGCAATATCGGAGTGGTTACATTAGGCACAACATTAGAACATAGGAAGAAATTACTACTAAACACAAGTGTGCCATCTAGATCTTATTGCACAATTACATCTGATCTCAGCTGATAAAAATCCTACACCAAATTCAAACCCCTCGCCTCCCTGCTAAATCAGGAATTAAGTCTCTATGTACTGCACTATAAGGTGGTTTAGTTTAATGACTAGTCCTGAAAAGTTACCATTCCAATCATACTTGGCCTGTGGCTTTCTCAATTCATAAGGTTCTGCTTCATTTATCCTAGCTTTACACAAACTATCCTCTCAAATCCATCTTTCCAAATTCCCTTTATATTAATTAAAAACTTGGTGTATTGTCCTTCCCTCATCTTTGTAAAACAAAAAGACAGTGTGACCACACAAATCAGTCACCCAAGATGAAGCGTCTATGTTTGTATGTGCATTTTGACAATTGCAACGAAAATCTGGCACTGAAATATTATGCACACCCGCCACAAGAAAGTAGTGTCTTACTTTGCTTTGGTTCAAAACTTTGTACAGTTCTTCATGGCTTTGTTGTGTGATTAATACACTTTCTGCTGATGTGATGCAACCACTGCAGGCCAAGCAGTCATTCAAGGTTATTTTTGCTTTTTCAAGTTTCTTGATACCTCCATCCTGAAAATGAAAACACAGCGAGATAACAGAACAAAACAAATATGCAAAGACATTCATGAAGAAATACACCTTCCCATCTTGTATTTTATTTAGCGAGGGATAAGTATTTCCTGAATTAGGATACCAGTGTAGACAATTAGAAACTTCCTCCCAAAATTATTCTTTCCAGAGTAAAAGTATAAGATGCTCTATAGGTCTGTTCATTTTAAATAAAAAAATTCCATTTCAACTTTAAAAAACATTTTTTTTATAATTTGCCTTTTCTTTCCTCAAACATGCTTCAGACCTTGGCTTAAGCACTTTTGGTCTTCCTACATTAGCCTGATTTTTCAACAGTTGTTGCAGAAAAAACAGCAAAGAATTATAGTCTTCTGTGTGCAGATGTCAGCTCCGCACAGGTATGGCCAAAAGCAGCCAAAGAAACTTAGGTTTTACCTGGTTCAGCTGAGTGTAACTACCATCATCTTCAATCCTGATTATACCAGAGCTTTTCCCTGGCTTCTTTTCCACTTTCACTGGCTTCACACATTCCTATAAAAACAAAGTGTATTTTAACTTTGAATTCTGATTGCAAATGGGACTGCCTCTCCCCGCAGTCTAGTTCAGAGATGCTTTATAACAAACGCATTGATGCTGTTCTGTTTAGTAGCAACAGGAATGCCCAGTAACAGCAAAAATGCCTGCTGCTGGAACCATGCCTTGACCAAAGCTGCAAGTAGTCCCACAAGCAATTTCTTTTAGCACCGGCAACAAAGTTTGATGTAAACTGATGGCCAAGGAAAGTTGGGTATGAAAGTCAACATTAGCTAATTGCCAAACTGAACAGAAAGTTTTCTGGTTTTTTTCCTAAAGCCCTACAAACTCAGGAATCAATAATCCTGCAGTATTGGGAGGATTAAGAAAGTACTGGCAGAATTTATTGTGGAGCCCACTATATCTAACCAGTCCCACCAGACACACAAAAACAGCTTCTTTATAACAGACTTGCATTTCATAGGGGTGTTGACACATTATAATAAAAGAACGAGGACATGCAGAGAGAAGGCACATACAACAGAAATTTGAAAATGGGGTAGTTTTACAACATCTCATTTTCTGTATTTTGAAAGGCAGTTTACAAATTCCCTGTGTGAAACAGCCTCCTTCAGTTTCTGAAACATCAGTAAGGCTCCTTCACAATGAGTGAATGGTCCCGCTGACCTATAGGAAAACACTATCACAGGGCATTCTTTCAAAGTGAATCCCCAACTAATGTGTTAATTTTCTTACAGCAGGAAAGAAAAAACAGCACTGCAGAACACAATTAGTCGAAAAACTGTACTGATGCTTTCACTTTACATCTACTTTGAGAACCATATACATGCACGATATTTACACATCAACATTACCTCAAAGAATGCAACATACATTCAAGGTAGCTGAAAATCAAACTTCTCTCCATTATTTAATACTGAGTTTTTACTTCTATTAGCAAACAACATCCTCAATGAGGTACACAATGACTTGTTCTCACCCTACTGAGGCAGTTGGCACACCTCTCCAGCTTCATGGCAAAATAAGTACTTTGGAAAGACCCTTCTGTGGAGTAGGTGAACTTAATAACCCAACTTCCCCACCCTATCCTCTATCAGCTGCTCACTGCTGTTTTTTTTGGTGTTACTATCTGTCCTGTAACCCAGTTTTGAAGACGTGCGCAACTGAAGTACAGCACTAATCAGTTCGGGGGTGTGGCTAGTAGAACTGTGCACAAACGCAGCAGGGATGTGAGCCAGCTTCCCCAGCTTTGAATTTCAGTACAAAACAAAAAGGACTGCACAGATCCTTCTGTTAAACAAACGTAAAATATATGAGTGCATATCAGTGACATAACAAGGCAAAGTAAATTCTGGCTGGGAATGTGGGAAAACCAATATAAATTAAAACACTGAATCAGTTTGTGTTCCTCGCAGCAAGTACGTTAATGGCAAATGCTACAATGAAAAATATCAAGTAATTATGGTTATTCAAGGGCAGCAGACACATGGGAACACCACCACCTGGGAGTTCCCCCTCCAAGCCACTCACCATCCTAACTTGGAAATATATCACCGTTCCTTCACTGTCACTGGGTCAGAATCCTGGAAATCCCTCCATAACATCACTGTGGGTGTACCTACATCATAGGGTCTACAGCGGTTCAGGAACCACCACCTTCTCAAGGGCAATTAGGGATGGGCAATAAATGCTGGCCTAGCCAGCAATGCCCACATCCCATAAATGAATTTTTAAAAAGGCTGCAAGGCAGAAATTTAGCCTGGGTGTTCACAAAATGCAGTCAGGAATATAAACCTCAATTATATTGCTAATTATAATCACTTCATGGTATTGCTTGCAGCTAGGCTACAGCGTGGAAGGAAATTTAGTATTAACAGGCCAGGACTGTGGTTGGGTGAGGAAGGCAACGGAGTTTTGCAGGCTAGACAGCAAGGTAGTAGGGAAGGAATGCTTCCAGCAGGAAAGGACCCAGGGAATAGGACCCAGGGAATTTGTACGTGTGTCAGACGGACAAATGGTACAAAGAGAGATTCTAGCCTGAAACCTTCTGGTAAAAGTTTCACTGAAATAAATGCATAATGTCGATTTTCAGTACAAAAGACTGAAGAAATTTAGTTATAATTAATTTGCGCCCATTTTATGCTACGGCCGAGTTTCCTCAATCTACTGCACTGATTTAGTGCAACATCTGATGCTACCCTCTAGCCCACTGACAGAGCAAAAACCTTATGCAAAAACCAGGCCAGGTCATGAGTTTCTTGCGTTTACGTCAGTTCTCAACAGTCAATGCCCAAAATTTTGTGTGTACACTTTCTGCTGTTCTGCATCAATTTTTTAAGCTAAAAAAAATTATCCTAAATGGAGATCTACACTATTCTCTTTTTTATATTCATTCATGGAATGTGGGTGTCGCTGGCTAGGCCAGCATTTATTGCCCATCTCTAATCGCCCTCGTTCAGAGAGCATTTAAGAGTCAACCACATTGCTGTGGGTCTGGATTCACATGTAGGCCAGAAGGTAAGGGCAGCAGATTTCCTTCCCTAAAAGGCATTAGTGAACCAGATGGGACTTTACGACAATCGGTAATGGATTTGTGGTCATCATCAGATATAAAATATCCACTTTCCTCAAGTAACTCCCCAAAAATCCATTAGTGTGGCAACAAACCTTCAGCACTTTCACAGGATCTCCAGGTCAAGAGATTTCATACCATATCTACAAGAGGTTTCAATGCTTGTGTGCACAGATTTGAGAGAATGGCATATTTTCCTACATGCGTTGCTGGGATTAGGAGCTTGGTGTTTCTTTTAGCTGTTTGTAAGTTTAAGAGAACAGAAACTGAAAACCAGGTGACTTTCTCCCTTTACCGTACTGTTAAATATCAGTAAACAATCTACTACACTTGCTACAACATGGCTTACTTTTTCCTGGAGGATAAAGGTTTAAAGACACTCTTTATAAAGAACCATCAGTGTAATAAAGAAGAATGCTAAAGAGTGCACTTCTTGCAACTGAAACAGAAGTAAAAGCAGAACTCTGTTTTCATTACCCAATTGTGGAATACACAATCAGGAGCAAGTGCTAGTCCAAATGATATATAGCTGATTTCATTTTTAAGATGTTTGTTTCAGCAGAAACTTTTACACGATCATAGTATTCTCCTGGTGAGCTCTCTTAGATACATAAATACAAACATACGAGTTAGGAGCAGAAGTAGGCCACTCAGCCCTTCGAGCCTGCTCTGCCATTCAATAAGATCATGGCTGATCTGAATGTAACCTCCTGCCTACCCCCGATAATCCTTCACCCCCTTGTTTAATCAAGAATCTATCTACCTCTGCTTTGAAAACATTCAAAGACACTGCTGCCACTGCCTTTTGAGGAAGGGAGTTGCAAAGACTCCCTGCACTCAGAAAAAACAATTATTCTCATCTCTGTCTTAAATAGGCAACCCCTTAATTTTAAACTGTGACCCCTAGTTCTAGATTCTCCCACAAGAGGAAACATCCTCTCCACATCCACCCTGTCAAGATCCCTCAGGATCTTATACGTTTCAATCAAGTCGCCTCTTACGCGTCTAAACTCCAGCGGATACAAGCCTATTCATTCTTTCCTCATAAGACAACCTGCTCATTCCAGGTATTAGTCTAGCAAACCTTCTCTGAACTGCTTCCACTGCATTTACATCCCTCCTTAAATAAGGAGACCAATACTGTACACAGTACTTCAGACGTGGTCTCTCTCACCTGTATAACTGAAGCATAGCCTCCCTACTTTTGTATTCAATTTCCCTCGGAATAAACAACAACATCCTATTAGCTTTCCTAATTACTTGCTATACCTGCATACTAGCCTTTTGTGATTCATGCACTAGGACACTAATCTCACCATTTAGATAATATGCTTCTTTTTTATTCTTCCTGCCAAAATTGACAATTTCACATTTTCCCACATTATACTTCATTTGCCAGACCTTTGCTCACTCACTTAACCTATGACCCCTTGTAGCCTCCTTATGTCCTCTTCACAACTTACTTTCCCACCTATCTTTGTGTCATCAACAAATTTAGCAACCATACCTTCAGTCCCTTCATCCAAGTCGTTTATAAAAATTGTAAAAAATTGAGGCCTCAGCACTGATCCCTGTGGCACATCACTCGTTACATCCCACCAACCAGAAAAAGACCTCTTTTTGCCTACCTTGCTTACTGTTGGCTAGCCAATCTTCTATCCATGCCAATATGTTAGCCCCTACACCATGAGCTTTTATTGTCCGCAATAATCTTTGATGTGGCACCGGTTCCCTTTTATCCACATCACGTGACTCCTTCAAAGGACTCAAATAAATTGGTTAAACATGATTTCCCTTTCACAAAACCATGTTGGCTCTACCTAATTGCCCTCAGTTTTTCCAAGTGCCCTGTCATAACATCTTCAATAATAGCTTCCAACATTTTCCATATAACAGATGTTAACCTAACTGGCCTGTAGTTTCCTGCTTGCTATCTCCCTCCCTTAAAGGAGTCACATTTAATGCCAATCTAATGGCACCTTCACCGAATCCAGGGAATTTTACTAAATTAAAACCAACGCATCAACTATTTCACTAGCCAGTTCTTTTAAGACCCTAGGATGAAGTCCATCAGGACCCAGGGATTTGTCAGCCTGAAGCTCCAACAATTTGCTAAGTACCACTTCCCTGGTGACTGTAATTTTCCAGAGTTCCTCCCTCCCTCTTCCAGATTTACAGCTATTTCTGGGATGTTACTTGTATTCTCTATAGCAAAGACCGATGCAACATACCTATTCAATTCATCTGCCATCTCTTTGTTTTCCATTAATTCCCCAGACTCACCTTCTATAGGGCCAATGCACACTTTGTTAACACTTCTCTTATTTAAATATCTATAGAAGCTCTTACTATCTGTCTTTATATTTCTAGCTAGCTTTCTTTCATACTCTAATTTTTCCCTCCTTCGTAAGCATTTTGTTATTCTTTATATTCTGTCCAATCTTCTGACCTGCCATCCATCTTTATGCAATTATATGCTTTTTCTTCGGGAAGGCAGTGGTGTATAGGTATCATCACTGGCCTGGTAATCCAGAGACCCAGGGTAATGCTCTAGGGACCTGGGGTTAAATCCCAATGCGGCAGATGGTGGAATTTGAATTCAATAAAAATCTGGAATTAAAAGTTGATAATTAAAATGACCATAATAAAAAAAAACCCATTGTCGATTGTTGGAAAAACCCATCTGGTTCACCAATGCCCTTTAGGGAAGGAAATCTGTCGTCCTTACCTAGTCTGGCCTACATGTGACTCCAGACCCACAGCAATGTGGTTGACTCTGAAATGGCCTAGCAAGCCACTCAGCTCAAGGACAATTAGGGTTGGGCAATAAATGCTGGCCTAGCCAGAGACACCCACATCCCATGAGCGAATAAAGAAAAAGTTTGATATTGTCTTTAACTTGGAACGTATCTATTGCGTGTGTTCTGAAATAACCTTTCAAATGTCTGCCACTGCATCTCTATTGACCTATCCCTTAAACTTATTTGCCAGTTCACTTTAGCTAGATCTGTTTTTATTCCCAGATAATTGCCCATATTTAAGTTTTAAATACAAGTCTTAGACCCACCCCTCTCTCTCAAACTGAATGCAAAATTCAATCATACTATAATCTCCGTTATCCAGGGGTACCTTTGCTATGAGGTTATCAATTAATCCTATCTCGTTGCTCAGTACCAGGTCCAGTATAGCCTGCTCTCTGGTTGGCTCCAGAGCATGTTGTTCTAAGAAACTATCCCGAAAACATTCTATGAACTTGCATCTTATGACTATCAATGGGTTCAAGGTAGCTTGGGGTTTTTAAAGAGTGAACTATTTCAGAGATTCTAGTTTTTCCACTGTGTAACTCTCCCTTTTTGTATGGTGTGATTCTCAGTACAGTGTTACCTGAATCCAGGATGGAGGAGTTCAGAACCAGTGTTGCTAATTGTGACAACACTTGATTTTACAGCAACAGGTCATTAGCAGCCCTCTATACAAACCAGGTATTTACCTGGCCATTCAACCCACCATTACTCTGGGACACTCAACAACTCCACCTCCTCTTGTTTATTTAAATGATCCTAGCTTTTCGCCTCAACTCTGCTGGAAGTTAATTACATCATTTTATCAACAGGACCATCCGCCTGGGCCAGGAGGCAGCCTGTACCTGTGAACCGGGGTTCTTACCCAGCCCGGCCGGTCCCCGTTAGAACCACTTTCCTACCTGAGACGGGGTTATAAAATCATCCAAATCCGTCAGCTGCAGCACCCCGCTGAACTGCGACACCATTTTAACCATCGCCCGACAGTGCCGTAAACATGCTGCCGTAAAGCCCGACAGCGCCGTGGCTTGATCTACGGCAGTGAGGCAATTAAGGTCAGTTCCCTCCCCACCGCCTCCAGGCCACTCTGCCTTCACCCTGCTGACTCATGCACCCTGCTTTGATGATGTATCTCACTCCAGAAAATAATAAAGTACCCTGTTAACACATTTAAACATGGGTTTGTGAACTGTTCACACTTTCTTTGATCAAAAAGCTAACTTATTTCCCAAATGGTGACAAATTTGTGCTAGGCTGTGAAAAAATAGCACAATTATCAATGTTAAAATTTTCATTAAATTTCGTTTTCTTGGTAATCCTTGATGTACAGCAGAATGGTTAATGTAGGAATAAGCACATTGCATAGGCTGACAAACAGTGCAGTAGTTGCCACTCGTTTCCTAAAGTTGCTAGAGATGAGGAAAAGCCTCATATTCACAGAATCACAGTGCAGAAGAGGCCCTTCGGCCCATCGAGTCTGCACCGACACGTGAGAAACACCTGACCTACCTACCTAATCCCATTTACCAGCACTTGGCCCATAGCCTTGAATGTTATGATGTGTCAAGTGCTCATCCAGGTACTTTTTAAAGGGTGTGAGGCAATCCGCCTCCACCAACCTCCCAGGTAGCGCATTCCAGACCGTCACCACTCTTTGGGTAAAAAAGATTTTCCTCACATCCCCCCTAAACCTCCTGCCCCTCACCTTGAACATGTGTCCCCTCATGACTGACCCTTCAACTAAGGGGAACAGCTGCTCCCTATCCACCCTGTCCATGCCCCTCATAATCTTGTACACCATGATCAGGTCGCCCCTCAGTCTTCTCTGCTCCAACAAAAACAATCCAAGTCTATCCAAGCTCGCTTCATAACTTAAGCGTTTCATCCCAGGCAACATCCTGGTGAATCTCCTCTGCACTCCTTCCAGTGCAATCACATCCTTCCTATAATGTGGCGACCAGAACTACACACAGTATTCCAGCTGTGGCTTCACCAAAGTTCTAAACAACTCCAACATGATCTCCCTACTTTTGTAATCTATGCCTCGATTGATAAAGGCAAGTTTCCGACATGCCTTTTTCACCACCCCACTAACATGCCCCTCCGCCTTCAGAGATCTATGGACACACACGCTAAGGTCCATTTGTTCCTCAGAACTTCCTAGTGCTATGCCATTCATTGAATACTTCCTTGTCAAATTACTCCTTCCAAAGTGTTTCACCTCTCACTTTTCAGGGTTAAATTCCATCTGCCACTTATCTGTCCATTTGACCGTACCACCGAAATCTTCCTGTAGCCTAAGATACTCAGCCTCACTGTTAACCACCTGGCCAATATTTGTGGCATCCGCAAACTTACTAATCCTACCCCCCACATAGTCATCTATGTTGTTTATATAAATGACGAATAATAGGGGACCCAGCACAGATCCCTGTGGTACGTCACTGGACAGGGGCTTCCAGTCACTAAAGCAGCCTTCTGACATCACCCCCTGTCTCCTACAACTAAGCCAATTTTGAATCCACCTTATCAAATTACCCTGTATCCCATGTGCATTTGCCTTCTTTATAAGTCTCCCATGTGGGATCTTGTCAAAGGTTTTGCTGAAATCCATATAAACTACATCAACTGCACTACCCTCATCTACACACCTGGTCACCTCCTCAAAAAATTCAATCAAATTAGTTAGGCATGACCTCCCTCTGACAAAGCCATGCTGACTATCCCTGATCAAGCCTTGCCTTTCCAAGTGGAGATAGATTCTCTCCTTCAGAATTTTCTCTAATAGTTTCCCTACCACTGACGTGAGACCCACTGGTCTGTAGTTCCCTGGCTTATCTCTACAACCCTTCTTAAATAGAGGAACCACATTAACTGCCCCCGTGGCCAGAGAGGAATTAAAAATTTGGATCAGAGCCCCTGTGATCTCCTCCCTTGCCTCCCTCAGCAGTCTGGGACACAAATCATCCGGACCTGGAGATTTGTCCACTTTTAAGCCTGCCAACACCTCCAATACCGTGTCACTCCCTATATCAATTTGCTCAAGAACCTCACAGTCCCTCTCCCCGAGTTCCATACCTTCATCCTTATTCTCTTGTGTGAAGATGGATGTGAAGTATTCATTCAACACTCTACTCATGTCCTCTGGCTCCACCCATAGATTGCCCCCTTGGTCCCCAATGGGCCCTACTCTTTCCCTGGTTATCCTCTTCCATTGATATACTTATAGAATATCTTGGGATTTTCCCTACTTTTACCAGCCAGAGCTTTCTCATATCACCTCTTTGCTCTCCTAATTGCTTTCTTAAGCTCCACCCTGCACTTTCTGTGCTCCACTAATGCCTCTGCTGATTTGCTTCCCTTGTACCTGCTAAAAGCCTCTCTTTTCCTTCTCATCATAACCTGAATATGTCTGGACATCCATGGTTCTCTGGACTTGTTACTCCTTCCTATCACCCTAGAGGGAACATGTTGAGCCTGTACCCTCCCCATTTCCTTTTTGAACACCCCCCACTGCTCTTTTATAGATTTCCCCACAAGTAGCTGTTCCCAGTCTATCTTGGCCAGATCCTGCCTTATTTTACTAAAATCCGCTCTCCCCAATCCAAAACATTTTTTTTGCAACTTGTCTATTTCTTTGTCCATAACAAGTTTAAATTGTACCGTATTGCGATCCCTATCACTAAAATGCTCCCCCACCACCACCTCAGCCACCTGTCCGGCTTCATTCCCCAGAATTAGGTGCAGCAATGTACCATCCCTTGTCAGACCCCCTACATATTGACCTAAAAAGTTCTCTTGTACACATTTCAAGAAATCCACTCCATCCAAGCCCTTAACACTATGTCTATCCCAATTAATGTTGGGAAAGTTGAAATCACCTAATATAATTACCTAATTGTTATTGTTTTTACACACCTCCACAAATTGTGCACATATTTACTCCTCAATTTCCCTCTGACTGCCTGGGGGTCTATAATAAACACCTAACAATGTGGCTGCCCCTTTTTTATTCCTAAGATCTACCCACAAAGATTCATTCGATGTCCCCTCCAAGATATCATCTCTCCTTACTGCAGTAACTGACTCCTTAACTAATAATGCAATGCCCCCTCCTCTTTTACCCCCTCCCCTGTCTCGCCTGAAGATTCTATATCCCGGGGTGTTGAGCTGCCAATCCTGCCCCTCCCTCAACCACATCTCTGTGATGGCTCCTATATCACAATTCCACTTGTCAATCCTCACCCTTAACTCATCCGTTTTACCTGTAATACTCCTGGCATTAAAGTAGAGGCCTTCCAGCTTTGCCTTACTCCCCTGAAACTTAATGCAGCTGTACTCCCTCTGACTTGATTGTTTTACAGTATTATGATGTGTCCCTATTCTGCTAATATTCTGTGTCCCCTCCCCCTGCCGAATTAGTTTAAACTCCTCCCAACAGCACTAGCAAACTCACCCGCAAGGATGTTAATCCCGCTCTGGTTCAGATGTAGACCATTCCGCTTGTACAGGTCCCACCTTCCCCAGAAACGGTACCAGTGATCCAGGAATCTAAAACCTTCCCTCCTGCACCAACTCTTAAGCTACGTATTCATCTGCACTATTCTCCTATTTCTGTGCTCGCTAGCATGTGGCACTGGGAGTAATCCAGAGATTACAACCCAAGAGGTCCTGCTTTTCAGTCTACTGCCTCATTCCCTGAATTCTTGATGCAAGACCTCATCCCTCTTTCTACCTATGTCATTGGTACCAACATGTATCATGACCTCTGCCTTAGCACCCTCCCCCTTCAGGATGCCCTGCAGCCATTCAGCGACATTCTGGACCCTGGCACCAGGGAGGCAACATACCATCCTGGAGTCACGTTGACGGGCACAGTAGCGCCTATCTGTCCCACTGACTATAGAATCCCCTATTACTATTGCTCTTCCTCTCTTCCCCCGCTCCTGTACAGACAGGCTGCTTGTGGTGCCAGAAGCTTGGCTCTGTCCGCACTCCCTGGAGGAACCAGCGCCCTCATCAGCCTCCAAAATGGAATACTGATTTGCGAGCAGGGCCCTAGGGGACTCCTGAACTACCTGCCTGTTTCTCTTGGACTGCCTGGTGGTCACCCATTCCCTTCCTTCCTCAAGTCCCTTCATCTGCGGTGTGACCACCTCTCTAAACATGCTATCCACGAAGCTCTCAGACTCACGGATGCTCCACAGTGTCCCCAGCCGCTGTTCCAGCTCTGAAACCTGAACTCCCAGGAGCTGTAGCTGGACACACTTCCTGCACACATGCTGGTCCCAGGCACTGGAAATGTTCCTGGCTCCCCACATGGAGCACGAGGAGCACACCATGGCTTTGAGCGCTCCTGCCATGACTTATCCCTTTAAATTAAACCTTTTAAGTCAATTACTCTAGGGCCCTTCTTTCCTGCTCCTCGTTACTACAGAATATGCAAACTATAAACCACAAAAAAGACCTTAAACTATAAGCGATAAAAGTAGTGAATACTTACCCGACCTTACCCACTACTTACCAGTCATTTCTCTCCCTTGTAGCCTTTACTGCTACAGCAGGGCAAGACCACTCTCTGAAGATTTAAGAAGTTGAATAGCAAAGAAAAAATGCAAAGAGCACCTCTTTCCCTCTGCACCGAATTCCCACTGTGCACCAAATTGTCAATCCCCACACTCACTCAGGCTGTGTCTCACTCAGGATGAGGTCTCTCCCCTGCTCGTGTGCAAGCACACTGACATTCATCCAAAAAAATTCTAAAGTCTCCCCACTGCAGATCTGATTATTTATCAAATAATTCCAGGGTTTTTGCACCCCCTTGCTGTACCTAGAAGTCTAGTCCACAGGGGCGACTGAATAGATAGGGTTCAATCAATTAATGGATTTCCTACAGCCAGTGGACACGCTGAACTGTAGCTTGAATGCACAGATGGTCAAAGAATCACAAAATTGTTTTGGTGCAGAAGGGGGCCATTTGGCCCATCACGTCTGTACCAGTTCCCCAAATGAGCAACTCACCTAGTACCGTTCCCCGATCTCCCCGTAACCCTGCACATTCTTCCTTTTCAGATAACAGTCTAATTCCCTTTCGAATGCTCAATTCAACCTGCTTCCACCACATTCTAGGGCAGTACATTCCAAACCCTAACCACTTGCTACGTTAAAAAAGTTTCTTCTCATGTCACTTTTGCTTCTTTTACTAATTACTTTAAACCTGTGCCCTCTTGTTCTTGATCCTTTCATGAATGCGAACAGTTTCTCCCTAACTACTCTGTTCTGACTGCTCATGATTTTGAATACTTCTATCAAGGCCAGGATTTTTCCGTTGGCGTGCGGGGGCGGGACCCACACGCTGACACGTAAAATGACGCGCGGTGAAGTCGGGCAAACATCCCGACATCACCGCACTCCATCGTGATATTTCGTTGGGCGGGTGTGCAATGATATCCGATGCGCCCCCACCATTAATTAACAGGCCACTTAAAGCCCGTGAGGCACCAATTGATGTTGATTTTTTGGTGCCCGTGCGATCTTCGGGTTGGCATATGGACGCAACAGGCAGGACACATTTGTATAAACTTCATCCCCGGGCGGGATGAGAGGGCTCAGTGGGGTTGCGAGTGTGCTCTGTCAAATATTGTTTTTTCAAAGCTACTAATACTTGCCTGTGTGATCTGCAATACTTCAAAACAAAAGCCAGCTGCTTGGTCTGGACTCACAACCCTCAGGTCAGCACTCTACAGTGAGGAATCTTTTTTGGAGCCTGCAGGTTTCAGGAAGCCTTCCCTTAGCCTGGGAATGGGAGCTGAACTCTCCACTGGAGGCGCCTCCTCTGAGGAGGAAGGGAGGGATAGAAGGGGGATGAGGCCAGGAGTGCACAATCAGCCTCCAGGGGAACCACCTTTGGGAGGAGAGGTGCATGCACAAGGGGTGCAGGTCTGACAGGTAGTCCAAGGTGGAAGGGGCCGCAGAAGACACAACTATCCTGCTGCCAGGGTATACAGGCGGCGAAGCAGCTGCCTCAATGTGTCTGAGGTGCAGTGCCAAAGAAGGCTCTGTCTCTCAAGGGAGACAGTCAACTATATCTGTCAGAAGATTGGGCCTGAGGTCTCTGCAAACTGTGTGGGTGGACACCCCATGCCAGTGGCTCTGAATGTCACAGCTACCCTCAACTTCTATGCCTCTGGCTCCTTCTAGGGCTCGGTGGGCGATCTTTGCGGCGTCTCCCAATCAGCTGTCCACACTTGTGTCAAGCAGGTTACAGATGCTCTGTCCAGGTGTGCATTGAACTTCATCCACTACTGTTAGGACCAGGCAAGCCAGACACAGCGAGCCAGAGGCTTCGCGGCCATTGCTGGCTTCCCCCACATCCAGGGTGCTATAGACTGTACACACGTGTGGCCATCAAAGCACCAGCAGGTGAGCCCGGTGCCTTCGTCAACAGGAAGGGCTTCCACTCCATGAACGTGCAGATAGTGTGTGATCACAGGATGCAGATTTTACAAGTCTGTGCAAGGTACCCAGGCAGCTCCCACGACACCTACATCCTCAGACACTCCCAGGTGCCAGGGCTCTTCAGTGCCCCAGCTTGGCTGGATGGATGGCTGCTGGGTGACAAGGGCTATCCCCTCAATAGGTGGCTCATGACGCCTCTCCGCCATCCAAGAACAGAAGCTGAGCAGCGGTACAATAGGGGCCACACCTCCACAAGGGCTGTGGTGGAGAGAGCCATTGGTCTTCTCAAGATGCGCTTCCGATGCCTTGACTGTGCAGGGGGCACACTCCAGTACCCCCCAGATCGTGTGTCGGTGATAGTGGTTGCATGCTGCACTCTCCACAATCTTGCTCCGGAAAGGGGGGACGCTGTGGACAAGGAAGATGTAAACACAGTGGCTGTGGCTTTACACGATCAATCCAGCAGTGAGTCCAAGGATGAGCATGCACAGGGAAATGCTGAGGGGGTAGACGCTGACCCGGGCATACTGCAGGGAGGCAGGGACACCCGGGAGGCTTTAATCCAGCGAACCTTCAGCTAGCACACCACAGATGGACCCCCAGGACAAGCCTGGGCTGCAGACTCAATACTCAACACCTAAGTGCAAAATCTGCCTGGATAGGAACATTAACTAAGGGCCTTGTTAAATAATCTGAATGTCCCACAAATCACTCATAACATTATTGGTAACCATCTACATGCAAAAGAAAAGTGGCACCCTCAGCCATGGTGACACGTCTGATTTTAATATTATAACAAAAGGAACTTAAGAAAACAAAATGACAAATGTGTTAAAAATCACACCAACTCATAAAGACCTCATCTCGGGCCAATACGAAAGCACCCGTGATAAACCCGTGGTGTGCCTAAGGTGCCTTATGTTTAAGTTTTCAGGTGCTACGTCTTAATGCTGCCCCATCGCTCGGAGTGGCATCTGAGACAGCCTGCTCACTGTGCTGTCCTGTTGGCCTCGATGACCTTGGCGGTCATCTTCTGGCCCGTGGAGCCTGTGCTGGCCCTGCCTGGGAGGGAGCTGCCAGTTCCACGGCTGGCATCTCCCCAGTTGTCACAGCCTCACTGGATGCTACGGTCACTGGGAGAGGGGCGGAGGAGCTGCTGCCCTCATCTGGAGTGCCCTGAGAGGAGCCCGCAGAGACGACAGGCGGCTGCTGTGCTGACGTGAGATCGCTAAGGACCTCCCTGCTCTCCGTGGGTGGGCACTGAGCTGGGAAACTTGGTGTCTCATGTCTCACACTAGCACTGACCAGCTGAGGTCAATGCCGATGTGAGGACTTGCTGGTCCAAGCGCATCCCCAGGAACCCCTGATAGGTCTCCTGGAGGAGCCTCTCCACGAGAGTCGCCACTCTCTCCATGGAGGACGCATGGCGCTCGGCCATGAGACTCATTGAATCGACGATCATCCGCGTAGACTCCTCCACCACGGACACCAAGCCAAGCATAGCCTCATGTATCTCCCCCAGATGCTCCCACACACCCGGCCGCATTTCCTGCGTTTGCTGCGTTGTGGACGACTCCAGAGGCACATCATCAGGCACCGACTGAGCATGTGCCTGGTCCCCTGCAGTCCTCTGACTGCTGGAACCATGGGCACTCTCTGTCTCTGCCAGCTCCTTCGGCGACTGTGAAGTGCCCTCACCGCTGTGCCCCGGGACACTAGCTGATGTTCTAACTCCAACCGAGGTGCTAGTATCTGCGCTGGTGCCTGCCTGGCAGGGATGATGTTGCGCTGGTGAGACCTCAGGCCCCTCAGGTGTGAGAGGGGCCCTCTGCTGCTCCTCCTCCCGGCCCTGCTCCGATGATGCTGAAAGGAAGAACAAGGACATTGGATCAGTTAACATGGTGACAATGTCAATCTGCATCCCTTTGAAAGGCTGCAGCAGCTTTTTTAAACAGGCCGCCAGTCGCCATTGGACCCGGCAGTCATTGCAGTCCCGCTGCCGCCCACCCACTCCCACTGTCCTCGGGAGCCGCAATTCACGCTGGGCGGGCCTTAATTGGCTTGCCTGTGTAAAATCGCTGCATGGACCCGATTGCAGGCAGCAATCCGGTCCGCACTCACCCGCGCCCGCACTGCCTGCCCGACAGGCAGAAAATTCTGCCCCAAGTCTTTTATCAAATCTTCTCTCAGCCTTCTTTCTCTAAGGAAAACAGTCCTAACTTCTCCAATCTATCTTCATAACTGAAGTTCGTCATCCCTGGAACCATTCTCGTGAATCTTTTCTACACCCTCTCTAATGCCTTCACGTCTTTCCTAAAGTGTGGCACCCAGAACTGGATGCAATACTCTAGCTGAGGCTGAGCTAGTGACTTATACAAATTCAACATAACCTCCTTGTACTTTATGCCCCTATTAATAAAGCCTAGGATACTGTATGCTTTATTAACTGCTCTCTCAGCCTGTCCTGTCACCTTCAATAACTTATGCACAGATACACCCAGGTCCCTCTGCTCCTGCACCCCCAATAGATTTGTACCCTTTATATTGTCTCTCCATGTTCTTCCTCCCAAAATGGATCACTTCACATTTCTCTGCATTGAACTTCATCTGCCACCTGTCTGCCCACTCCACCAACTTGCCTATGTCCCTTTGAATTTCTACTCTATCCTCCTCACAGTTCACAATGCTTCCAAGTTTTGTATCATCTGCAAACTTTGAAATTGTGCCCAGTACACCAAGATCTAGGTCATATCAGCATAAGCAAGTGTCCCAAAAGTGACCCTTGGGGAACTCCACTCAAACCTTCATCCAGCAGGAAAAACATTCATTAACCATTCCTCTTTAGTTCTGATGAAGAGTCATCCAGACTCGAAACGTTAACTCTGTCTTCCTTTCTGCAGATGCTGTCAGGCCTGCTGAGTTTTTCCAGCAATTTTTGTTTTTGTTTCAGATTTCCAGCATCCGCAGTATTTTGCTTTTATTTCATTAACCATTACTCTCAGTTTCCTTTCGCTCAGCCAATTTTGTATACATGTTGCTACTGTCCTTTTATTTCATGAGTATAACTTTGCTCACAAGTCTGTTGTGCAGCAAATGCCTTTTGGAAGTCCATGTACACCATATCAACAGCATTGCTATTATCAACCCTCTCTGTTAACTCTTCAATAAACTCCAGATAGCTAGTTAAACATGACTTTCCCTTAAGAAATCTATGCAGGCTTTCCATAATTAATTGACATTTGTCCATGTTACTATTAATTTTGTCTTGAATTGTTGTTTCTAGAAGTGTTCCTACCACAGAAGTTAAACTGACTGGTCTTTAGTTGCTGGGCTTAATTTTACACACCTTTTGAACAAGGGTGTAACTTTTGCAATTCTCCAGTCCTCTGGGACCACACCCGAGTATAAGGAAGGCTGCAAAATTATTGCCAATGCCTCCTTAATTTTCACTTTCACTCCCTTCAGTATCCTTGGATGCATCTCATCCAGTCCCCGGTGCCTTATCAACTTTAAGTACAGACAACCAATCTAATACCTCTGCCTTATCAATTTTAAACACAGCTAGTGTATGAATTACCTTATCTTTTACCATGGCCTGAAGAGCATCTTCTTCTTTCATAAAGACATGTGCAAAGTATTCATTTAGTACCTTAACTATACCCTCTGCACCCATGTGTAAATCCCCTTTTTGGTCCCTAATCGGCCCTACTCCTCCTTTTGCCACCTTTTTACTATTTATGTCCTATAGAAGACTTTAGGATTCCCTTTTATTTGGCAGCCCGTCTCTTTTCATACTCCCTCTTGGCTTCCCTTGTTTGATTCTTCACCTCCTGACAGCAGACACATGGGAACACCACCACCTGGAAATTCCCCTCCAAGTCACTCACCATCCTGACTTGGAAATATATCGCCATTCCTTCACTGTCACTGGGTCAAAATCCTGGAACTCCCTCCCTAACAGTACTGTGGGTGTAACTACACTGTATGGGCTGAGCAGTTCAAGAAGGCAGCTCACCACCATCTTCTCAAGGGCAATTAGGGATGGACAATAAATGCTGGCCTAGCCAGTGACGCCCATCCCCTGAATGAATAATAAAAAAATCAACTTGGTTTGCAATTGTGCTTTCTACTGACATAAACACACTTTTTCTTCTTTATTTTTTTCCTTTTCATTCATGGGATGTGGGTGTCGTTGGCTAGGCCAGCATTTATTGCCCATCCCTTATTGTCCTTGTTCAGAGGGCATTTAAGAGTCAACCACATTGCTATGGGTCTGGAGTGACACGCAGGCCAGACGAGGTAAGAATGACAGATTTCCTTCCCTAGAGGGCATTAGTGAACCAGATGGGTTTTTACAACAATAGGCAATGGTTTCATGGTCATCATCATCCTTTTAATTCCAGATTTTTAAAAAATGAAGCCAAATTTCAACATCTGCCATGGTCAGATTTGAACCCAGGCCCCCAGGGCTTTACCCTGGGTTTCTGGAATACTAGTCCAATGACAATACCACTATGCCACCACATCCCCTTTATCTTCATTTCATATCTCCTTTGTCATCCAGGAAGCCCTGGAGTTGTTTGCCCTGCCTATCCTTTTTGAGGAGAAATTGTTCTGACAGGAGGGGGGTTAATTCAAACAATGCTGATTTATCCTCTTGCCACGCATCCATAAAGAGAAAGATGTTTTAGTTTGCTTCTCCCTTTATAAGCAGTGGCGCATTTCCCAACCCCTCAGTTTTGGTGTGATCCAATTTTTATTAATAACCCTACAGCAAACTTGTGATAGGGTGAACTCACAGGGTTAGTTTATTTGCACACACTCAAACCGCAGGGGTGAGGGTGGGGGTCACCACGTAGCTCCCTGTGCACTCATACAGTAAAAGAGGGATAGGGAAAAGAAAGGTTTACAGGGCAAAGACCCCAGGGAAAAGAATTGTTGTTTCATGTGTGTTCAGAGTTCAGAATCAAAGTCCAATGAGGTATTTCTTCATGGCGGTCAGCAGGTTGAAAGTCGATGTTGTATAATTCACTTTTCTAGTGGAGTTGACTTCACATGAGGTGATGGGCATGCAGAGATGAATAAGTCTTGTAAGGTAATGGTACAGAAGTTCCAGTAGAAACAGTGTAGATGGGGCCAGGTATTCAATCTAGGCAGTGCCCCTTTTCTGTGCTGCTGCTTGCAGATGGTAAAATGCAGACTGAGTTTGCAGTACAGCAAGGCAATATAACTGGTTCCCACCAGCTAGAGGTTCATGTCACATGATTCCCATCTCTTCACAGTGTCTTTGACAAAGGGTGTGTATCCCATCTGGGTTCCCGAAATGGTTAAATGTTCCAACCATTAAGACTTGAAGGGAAGGTTTTGGGTCCTTTGTCCTAGCAGACGAATAGGCTCTGGGTGGCCAGCCTGGCTTATGAAATGCAAATGGCCTTTGTATAGTTGTCTTTGAATTTGGTCTCTGCAGCCCACAGGGGTTAGTGTCTCTTCAGAGATAATGAAGTGCAGGTTTCTGCGATACAGCCATGGTAGCTCCTTCTGTTTGAGGGTCACAGGCAGATATAGCTTCAGCTATTATAAAAGGTCTTTTTCCAGGCTTTAAAATTTTATATATAGCTATGAGGATATCTATATCTATTTTGTAAAAATATGGTATGAGGTCTTCGTCTCTTCACTATATACTTCGACTGTGCCCAAATCATGTCTTCTTTGAATTGATGCGTTACCATTTTTCCTGCCAACCTTTGATTCCAATTTATTATTCCATTGAAGTTGGCTTTTCCTCAGTTAACTATTCTTACTCTGAATTGTTCCTTGTCCATTTCCATTGTCAGCCTAAATCTTATGAAACAATGATGGATGTCCCTAAATGTTCACCGACTGACACTTGATCTACTTGGCCCACCTCATTCCCAAGAATCAGGTCTAGCTGTGCCTCCTTCCTCACTGGACTAGAAACTTACTGCTGAAGAAAATTTTTCTGAACACACTCTAGGAACTCTTGCATAAAAGCAAAACACTGCGGATGCTGGAAATCTGAAACAAAAACAGAAAATGTTTGAAAAACTCAGCATGTCTGACAGCATCTGTGGAGAGAGAAACAGAGTTGATGTTTCGAGTCTGTATGACCTTTCTTCAGAGCTTAAGATAAGTAAGAATGTGATGAAATTTGTACTGTTTAAGGGGGGTGGAGCAGTTGAAGCTGGATAGAAGGCCAGTGATAGATGGGGGCAGAGAAGAGATTGACAAAGATGTCATGGACAAAAGGACAAAGGGAGTGTTAATGGTAGTGGTAGGGGCTAAAAAAATTTCTGATAGTGGCAAAGGTAAGAAAGCAAAATATGATAATAGCAGAACAAAGGTAAGCACTCTGAAAAGAACAACATTAACAAGTAACAGATGGCCCTTGTGGAGGTGGGGTGGGTGGAGGGGATGGTGGTGAGGAGAAAGGAACAAAATGGGATAAAAAGGGAGATAAAAAAGGGGATAAAATGAATGAACGAATAAAAATAAAAATAAATAAAACTGAAAATAAGTGGATAAAAAATAAAAATGAATTTTGGAAAAAGAGGATAAAAAGTGGGTGAAAATAGAGGAGAGAGTTCATGGTCTAAAGTTGTTGAACTCAATGTTAAGTCCGGAAGGCTGTAAAGTGTCTAATCGGAAGATGAGGTGCTGTTCCTCCAGTTTGCGTTGAGCTTCACTGGAACATTACAGCAGGACAAGGATGGACATGTGGGCATGAGAGCAGGGTGCAGTGTTGAAATGGCAAGCGACAGGAAGGCCTGGGTCATACTTGTGGACAAACCGAAGGTGTTCTGCAAAGCGGTCACCCAGTCTGCGCTTGGCTCTCCAATGTAGAGGAGACTGCATTGGGAGCAGCGAATGCAGTAGACCAAATTGAAGGAGGTACAAGTGAAGCGCTGCTTCACCTGAGTGTTTGTGCCCTTGGACAGTGAGGAGGGAGGAGGTAAAGGGGCAGGTGTTGCACCTCCTGCAATTGCATGGGAAGTTGCCATGGGAAGGGAATGAGGGGTGAGAGGGGTGATGGAGGAGTGGACCAGGGTGTCCCGGAAGGAACGGTCTCTACGGAGTGCTGACGGACAGTGAGGGGAAGGTGTGTTTGGTGGTGGCATCATGCTGGAGTTGGTGGAAATGGTGGAGGATGACCTTTGAAAGCGATCCCACAACCAACAGATCAAATCTAAGCTCTGCAGTCTTGCCACATCCAGTCGTGAATGGTGATGGACAATTAAACAATTCACTAGAGGAGTAGGCTCCACAAATATCCTCATCCTCAATGAAAGGGGAACCCAGTGCAAAAGATAAGGCTGAAGCATTCGCAAGAATTTTCAGCCAGGAGTGCCGAGTGGATGATCCATCTCAGCCTCCTCCGGAGGTCCCCAGAATCACAAATGCCAGTCTTCAGCCAATTCGATTCACTCCATGATATCAAGAATCGGCTGAAGGCACTGGATACTGCGAAGACTATGGGCGCTGACAATATTCCGGCAATAGTACTAAAGACTTGTGCTCCAGAACTTGCCGCGTCTCTAGCCAAGCTGTTCCAGTACAGCTACAACACTGGCATCTATAAGGCTATGTGGAAAATTGCCCAGGTATGTCCTGTACACAAAAAGCAGGACAAATCCAACCCGGCCTATTACCGTCCCATCAGTCTACTCTCCATCATCAGTAAAGCAATTGAAGGGATCATCAACAGTGCTATCAAGTGGCACTTGCTTAGCAATAGCCTGCTCACTGATGCCCAGTTTGGGTTCCGCCAGAGCCACTCAGCTCCTGACCTCATTACAGCCTTGGTTCAAACATGGACAAAAGAGCTGAGCTCCCGAGGTGAGTTGAGAGTGACTGCCCTTGACATCAAGACAACATTTGTCTGAGTGTAGCATCAAGGAGCCCTAGCAAAACTGGAGTCAATGGGAATCAGGGGGAAAGCTCTCCACTGGTTGGAGTCATACCTAACACAAAGGAAGATGGTTGTGGTTGTTGGAGGTCAGTCATCTCAGCTCCAGGACATCACTATAGGAGTTCCTCAGGGTAGTGTCCTAGGCCCAACCATCTTCAGCTGCTTCATCAATGACCTTCCTTTCAGCATAAGGTCAGAAGTGGGGATGCTTGTTGATGATTGCACAATGTTCAGCACCATTCGCGACTCCTCAGATACTGAAGCAGTCCATGTCCAAATGCAGCAAGACCTGGACAATATCCAGGCTTGGGCTGACAAGTGGCAATGACATTCGTGCCACACAAGTGTCAGGCAATGACCATCTCCAACAAGAGAGAATCTAACCATCGCCCCTTGATGTTCAACGGCATTACCATCACTGAATCCCCCATTACCAACATCCTGGGGGTTACCATTGACCAGAAACTGAAGTGTACTAGCCATATAAATACTGTGGCTACAAGAGCAGGTCAGAGGCTAGGCATCATGTGACGAGTAACTTACCTCCCGACTCCCCAAAGCCTGTCTGCCATCTACAAGGCACAAGTCAGGAGTGTGATGGATCTCCACTTGCCTGGATGAGTGCCAGTTCCCACAACACTGAAGAAGTTGGACACTGTCCAGGACAAAGCAGCCCGCTTGATTGGCACCACATCCACAAACATTCACTCCCTCCACCACCAATGCACGGTAGCAGCAGAGTGTACCATCTACAAGATACACTGCGGGAATTCACCAAGGCTCCTTAGACAGCACCTTCCAAACCCACGACCACTACCATCTAGAAGGACCAGGGCAGCAGATAGATGGGAACTCCACCACCTGTCTGCTGCCCTTGTCCTTCTAGATGGTAGTGGTCATGGATTTGGAAGGTGTTGTCTAAGGAGGCTAGGTGAGTTCCTGTAGTGCATCTTGTAGATGAACATCAGCTGTAGATGCACACACTGCTGCCACTGTGCAACGGTGGTGGAGGGGGCGAATGTTTGTGATGGGGTGCCAGTCAAGCAGGCTGATTTGTCCTGGATGGTGTCGAGCTTCTTCAGTGTTGTTAGAACTGCATTCATCCAGGCAAGTGCAGCATATTCCGTCACACTCCTGGCTTGTGCCTTTTAGGTTGTGGACAGGCTTCTGAGAATCAGGAAGTGAGTTACTTGCTGCAGGATTCCTAGCATCTGACCTGCTCTTGTAGCCGCAGTATTTATATGACTAGTCCAGTTCTGGTCAATGGTAACCCCCAGGATGTTGATAGTGGTTAGTTGCTCCCATAAGTGTTTACAGGGTTTGGCTCATGCTGCCCTTCAACTATTTTGCACAGTAACAATAGTTACCCTCCTGTTACCTGAACTAGGTAGTCGTGTTTTTTGCATATGTTTTTTTTCAATCTGTTCGAAAGCAGGCCGAATTAACACTTAATGAAACAAGGAGATATGAATTGTTACACTGCTTTATTCACAGCCAAGTGACTATGGTTGTCATTGGATTCATTTGGTTCAATTAGTACAACCTGGTTTCAAGTAACTATACAAAAAAAAAACTATATTCCCTTGCATTAGTGGATCATCTAGCTTGACTTGGTTTCTAACTCCATCCTGTATTCCAAACTTCATGTGGCTACCTAACTGTTTTACAGCATTCTTTATTCAAAACCTAACTGGCTGTGATCTGTGTTTCTTGCTTTTATGCAGCCAGAAAAGTTTGGGAGTGTGCAGGTAAATGGAGTTGAGTTGCAGGTCAGCCATGATCTAACTGCAGAATAGGCTCAGTGACCCACTCCTGTTCCTACAGGGTTAGCCTTGTTCATAACATGTACATTAATACACAGAAGACCAAGCAGTCTTAGATTGCCATCTAGAGTGAGTGCTCAGTAACTGAATGATTAATCTAACCATCCTGCAGAATGGATAGGATAGATTGTAAAGTAAGAATCTTCATCGTTTATTTATTGTTTCATTGTGTTTCAATGGAGTTGGCCCTATCAGTTCTGAGCTATGATATTTTGTGCTCTGGTTCAAATTCTTTCCATCTTGGTGGAGTGCGGGGTGGTGCATGGTGGTGGGGTAGGGTGGGGTGGGGGGATGGTGATGGGGTGGGGGATGGTGCTGGCATGGGGTTGGTGGTGCAGTGGGGGATAATGGTGGTAGGAAAGGCAATCATTCCTATTTATAGTAAATGGAGAGAAATTTAACTACAATGAAAGACCTTCCTGATCACTTTCCTGTCAGATCTCTTTGCAGTGGATCCACTCTTTTTCTTTCAATTAAAAATATCTGGCATATCTCTCCTCAAAGGCTAGAGAGAGACTGTCCGATTAAAATAACAGGATGACAAGTACCATTAAAAAGTGACTGTGACTAAGCAGTTTTAAATAACTGTCCATGCAGTTTAAAAAAGCTGCCCAACAACTCCTGCAAGCTGTTTGTAATGAATTTGAAGGCATTAGTCTCCTTCTTGAACACAAAACAGAGACAAACCAAAATCTGTAGCACTTATATTTTGTGTCTAAAATGTCTCAAAGTGTTTTATGTACTTTTTCTGTGATGATGTAACTGTTAGAGGCAACACTTACGGTCCATATATATTTTAAAGAAAACACAAGACAAAAGCTCAAGTCTGGAGTTCATTTTTTTTAAAATTTATTTTAGGAAAGATATTTGCAGATTTTATATAATTCTGCTTAATTATCGAGCTATTAAATGAGAGTCAACACATAGATTTTCCATTGCTGTTTTAACAAAATAGCAATTACATCCATCCAGTTCAAAAGTACTTAATTCACCAGTTACATAGAAATTGTTCACTTACTATTTACTGAAAAATATATCTTTGTTTATCTTTCAATCAATATTAATAAATTTTCATAATAGAATATAACTTAAGAAAATCAAGAAGAAGAAAATGACACTTGACCCAATGTAATTCAATTCTGTAATAGCTTCCCTCTCCCATTATAAGATACAGTTATATTTTGAACAATTATTTTTTTCTTTACTAGACTAAATGACATGTTATTCCAAAACATTTAACACTCTGTTTAAAGAGAATCTTCCTTATATCCTTATTTAAAGCTTTAAATTTATGTCCCTTGGCATGACTTTCTTGGCTTGATTCAAAGTCATATTCTGCCAATCTTATTAATCATTAATAGGATCCCACTTAATCACTTTCTAATATACAGAGCTGAACTTACGATATAAAGGATTTACTTTGTAAGTTAAAATATTATATACATAATTTAAACCAATTAATTTAGACAATTAATGTCTGTGAATGGCATGGTTGGACTGTGTTTACATATGCTGAATGCATTAAGACATCACTGAATTTCTCACTAACGTGGTATTACAGATAGTATTAAATACAACAACTCTCTATCCCTATTATAACCACCTTTGTATTAGAATGATTA
Source organism: Cetorhinus maximus (assembly GCF_964194155.1). NCBI lineage: Eukaryota > Metazoa > Chordata > Chondrichthyes > Lamniformes > Cetorhinidae > Cetorhinus > Cetorhinus maximus. The sequence continues at coordinate 73,964,840 of NC_135893.1, read as the reverse complement.
TTGCGCTGATAGATAAAGTTTGGATTAAACATAGAAGACAGTTCTTGTTCATAGAAGATGACGATGAATCTATTTCTAAAAACAAAAACAAAAAGATTTTAAGCCTTCAATTAGTCAACTGCTTTTGAAAGTCTCAGAATGGATTGTTGTCATTGCTAATCATCATCAGCAGAATCGACTTGTAATGGACTCCACTTACCTTGGAAAGTCATTAAGCCATGTGGAATCGGGTCTGGATTCCCTCCAGTCAGTCCAATTCTCAGGCTCCTCACTTCACTTTCTGAATTTTGCAAAATCCAAGCTTGCACTAATGTGGAGTTTTCAGCATCCTTAACAGTTTGAAGGTTAATTCCAAGCAAATTTTTCAATTCGTCAGAACTGAGTTCCTGAAGCAAAAAGAATTGTGCATTACTTCATGGAAAACAGTGATATTTGTACTCTGCAACTTGTCTAATTAATGTTGTGTAAAGTGCTGAAAAATAACTAAAAAAATGTGAGGAAGAATTAAAACTATAATTAAAAGAAAGATTTGCATTCATATAGCACCCCTCATGACCTCAAGATATCCCATCGTGCTTCTCAGCCAATGAAATACAACTTTCACATTAATTCGCTATTAATGTATTGAGCCCTATTTTTCACATTTGCTATGCTATGCAGTGATGTAATGGCATGATGAAACTAATGAAGATACTGCTTTTCGTGATCATAATTTTAGTCAATGCCATCCACTGTGTTCCACACTCCCCTCTCACTCTTCTAAAGGTATTAGCTCTGTGGTGTGAAATTCAGAGATTACAGAATTCCATTATCTGAACCGAGCAACCACTCTCTAAGCTCATGTGTCAAGAAATAATATTAACATAACAGTTGACCATGGAAGGCATCACTGTGCAAAGGCAAACTCACTCCTGTCCAGCCACCCACCCTCCCTCCCACACAATCGTTTGCATAAATATTTTGTTTCTCCATACTTGTACTTCTCCAGGATTTAATGCCAGGATTACACTGGGATCCATATTGATTTTTCCGACAGCAAGAGTCTGTGTGTGAGCAGTTGTTGCACCACCTTCAGAAAATGAAAAGAACTTGTTAAAGAAGAACCGCACTGTACCCCCTGAGCAATTACGTCATTACAATATACAGAACTTTCTGCACACAATAGGCTTCAGTAGTGATGCGATAATCATTAATTCTTTAACATGATTCTCTTCTCACACTGAAATGAAGCACGTTTCATGTATAAAGACAGTAGGCTTCATCAGTGTCTGTCTCAGTGAGAGTCTTTATTGAACTGTTCTTAAGATGTCTGCCTCCAGAGGCAGCCTTATGGCATAGTCACATGACTATGGAAAAGCCAGATGTGTCAATCAGACTGGTTATATTACAAAACCCAAACATCCCTCTTTTCATCTCGAACAGAAGATACAAACATCTTTTTCCTAGCGAACAAAGGACACATTTGTATGCACGATCCTATGTGACTGTGAGTTACCCAAGTTACCCACTATTCACACGCATTAACAACTGTTCGTTCTATCAGTTAGTTTCTGCACATGTATTGCACACAGTGCAAATCTGGGATGATTCCACCCTAAGGGCGGTTGTGGGCGGGAAAAATGATGTTTTACCTGCTGGCTGCAATGGCGATTTCTCACGCTGTATCGTCCCAAACCTGCCACATTAATTATGCATTCCTGGGAAACACAACATTTCCTTGATGGGCAGGCTCTCATTCACCCACCACAACATCACCTCACCGCTTCAACACGCCGAGCGCCAAATTTAAAGTGCAGCCGCAGCCACACCTCTCAATGCTCCCAGCCCAGAACTGCTGAACAGAAGACAGGATGGCCCCAAAACGCAAAAATATTGCAGCCCCCAGGTTTAGTGACGTGTCCCTTAAGTGCCTTTTGGACGCCATGGAGGCCAGCCAACATGTCCTCTACCCCCGCGCTGGCCGCAGGAGAGGCAGCAACATTACCACTCCGGCTTCGTAGGTGATGACAGTGGTGGTTAGTGCCAATGCTGCACAGAAGATGTTGGCCATCCAATGCAGATAGAGGATGAACAATCTCATCTGTGCCGCCAGGGTAAGGCAAACATCTCATCGCTCTAAACTCTTACACTCAAGCCCATCACATATGCACTGGCACCTCCATCACTGCCAGCTCAAGGGACATCACCACTTATTCTTGCATACACACCCTCACATCTCCATCTGGCCTCATCTGCTCTGGAGACTGCCTCATCAGCACTCACCATCTTGAGGCCACTTGCACAGATCAACTTGTGCCCCCACACAAACCCTGGGATACCTCTTTTCCCCAGTACAGCCTGAAGCTAGGTAGGCAAACAAACTTCAAAGTCCCGAGTGAAGTGCAGCTCGCCAGGTGCACCTCGCTTATGTGCTGTTGTGAAACATGTTGGCATGCTATCATGATGTGGGCTGATGATCCAGTGTAGGTAGATGAGTCTGGTGGGCTAGCCTTATAATGATATGCAGATGTATTACAATGAGGTCCCTGAGATCCGATGGCGGGAGACGCAACCAGCCATCGATGGGCTGAGCTGACGATCGTAAACTGGTTCCATGACGTTGTGAAACTGATTTTTGGCCTTCTCGCCATATTGTCCACTCACGCCGCTCAACATGCCCGAAGCCAGCAGGCACAGAAAATTTTGTACCTAGTCTTTAAACTGTGTGGGTCACTTAATAGGACACGTGCGCGCTGACATTGGCTGTTCATCTGGGTGATGTTCCTTGTCCGGAGAGTGTCGTTCCCACGGCCCTTATTGCCTTGGTGACTGTTGTTGTTACATTGCCGTTGCTGGGGAGTCATGGACCTCTGGGATTGATGGTAGTTCTGTACTCAGTACAGCTGGTAAGATCCTTTCTCTCTGACCGGTCGATTGCTGTAAAGGAACAGCTTTGTGCTGTGAAGGAACAGCTTTGCTAGTTGTTTGGATATGCCTGTGGCCGTGCTGGTATTGGTCATTCACTTCCATTGTGTACGATTGAGGTGACAATTTCTACACATATGCCAAGTTTCCATGTGGGCTGATTCCAGTTGAGAGCGTTGAAGGTTTGTACCCTGACTGGCTCTTCAGTGCTCAGCTCTGGTAATGGTTTGGCAATCTAGTCAAAATGACATTTGCTTTCTGTCGTTTCACCTTGATCTTTTCACTCATGCTTGTTACTACTTCTGGTTTCAGTAGCCTTTTTGCTATTGGAAGAATAGTTTGTGTGTGGAGTGACACTAGTCTCTGGACAGGACCACTTCCCTGTAGAACTGCTTCATTTATCTGCAGCTTGTGCATTTCATTGCACTGACATGGTCGGCAACCATCTTGTGGTTTACTTGAATATTGTCTCCCTCTCTCTGGAGTCTCCTGTCTCCCTCGCTCTGAAGTCTTATGTTGGCCTCTGTTGGCATGTTCAGGGTTACCAGCCCAAGCTTTAGACTTGCTCCAGCAGAGATGAGTGGCTGTTGCGTCCCATCTATGATCTGGAACTTGAGATCTTCCTTCTTGCCACTGCATCAAGCTGTCAGGCTAATTTGTTCTCTCATCATGAGTATCATACCATCATATAGCCTCAATTTTACTTTCAAGGGCTTCATTTCCTGATCAACATATTGAGCCACTTCACACAGATCTGTGAAGGTCATTATGTTGTATGACGCCCCATGTTTATTTGGCATTCTTTGTACGCCTGATACTCTCCTTCTCCGCTCATCATGGTAACAGTCACAAACCATTTATCACCTATAGATTTGACTGACCAACGTGTTTTATGGTATATAGTTCTTCATCAGACTCATCTTCTGATATCTCTTCAGTGACCATCTGTATAGGCTTGTGTTGCTTCTTTCTGGTCAAGCACATGTGTGAAATGATCCTGCTTCTTGCAGTTAAAATGCTTATTTCCCCATGCTGGACAATCTTTCTTTTCTTGTGCATGCGTCCTCCGCATATTTGCATCCTGCCCTTTGTCCGTGATTGCTCTGCTCTTTTAGCTTGGACTGTCTCTCAGCATAACGTATCTCCAGGTCTGCTCTGCCATACATATGCTCTAGCTGACGTTTCACAACTTCTGCATTTTGACACAGATCTATCGCTTTCTTTAGCATCAGTTTCTCATCTTTCAGTAGGCTTGCTCTCACTGAGGGGTCTCTCATGCCTAAGACCAATCTATCTCTAATCAGATCATCTTTTAGCTGTCCAAATTTGTGATTCTGCAAGCTGCATTACTGCCGTCACATAGTGTTCAATGGTCTCGTTTTCATGCTGAACTCTAGTGTAGAATACTTAACGTTCATATGTAACATTCACTCGGGATTCAAATGTGCGTTCAAGGCTTTCAAATTCTCTGTCATCTTTTTTCTTTGCTCATCAGTTAGATTTCAGGTAGTCTACACTTTGTAGCAGTCCTTCCCCAGCACTGTTAATAGTGTGGCTACTCTTATTGGTTCAGGCTTGTTCAATAAGTCTTTTGCAATCTCAATTTTGCCATTGTAAGTGGAAAAACTGCCAATTCTGCAACATATCACTGTTCAATTCGACTGGAGATGGGATTGGAAAGTTTACAAAGTTTGCCATGTTCACTCAGTACTTTTAGTAGCTTTCTGCAGATTTGTACTTTTCTGTCTGGCTTTCTGAGCTGTCTCTCACTTGCAGCTTTGCAGCCTTTGTCTGATTTCCTTTGTCCTTTTCAGCAAATTGTGAACCTTTTCGTGTTTGTGGGTTCTCAATGTCTTCTCTGCACCTTTTCCTGGGTTCAAAGATCTACTTTGTCTCCATTTCTGTATGCCATGTTTCATGTATAAGGACTACAGATTTCATCAGTGTCTGTCTCAGTGAGAGTCATTATTGAATTGATCTTAAGATGTCTGCCTCCAGAGGCAGCCTCATGGCATAGTCACATGACTATGGAAAAGCCAGATATGTCAATCAGACTGGTTACATTTCAAAACGCAAATAAAGCATACTGACACTTGTGCTGACAGTTGCTGTTTAACATTAATAAGAAATAGATCCGAAGTTCCAATAAATTAACATGCAAAATTGAAATGCAGCAATTTGGAAGTAGTAGTTCAATCTCACATTAGAATGCTTGAGTTTCATTCTAGTGTTTCAGTCAACATTGTCCTGGTTAAATCAGCATTTTACAGTCAACCTTAAGTAACCATTGTTCCTTAATTCACTACAATAACTATATCTGTGCAATTAGGTAGGCATTCTGTTTCTCTTATTAAAAAAAAAGGTATAGTCCATAGTCATATTCTGATTAATTGTTTCAAAAATGCTTTTCAGATTTTATTAGCCTTTTGTTAATTGTGGGGGAAAAAAATCTCCAACTTTCTATTAAATTTGTACAATTTAGTGAAGAAAATAAGTCCAGAATTCAAAACAACTTCTCTATTGTCATTTACCACAGTCTCTGTATTACTTACCAAGGTATGTTTTCATCTGGTTATAGTAAGTGACTAGATCACTATTTTGTCTCTCGATTATGCTTTTTGCTTTGCTGTATATTAAGGTTTTCTTTGATTGAGAGCAGGAAGAAATATCCAATGGGGTTGCATTGCTGTATGAAAATAAACAATAGTCAGCCAGTTATGTTCATGGAAAATGATATTCTACAAGTTTAGTATTACACTCAACTAGTGATTTTTTCAAAGCATTATTCAGTGTTAGAGGTTTTATAAGAACATGAGTACCAGAGGTATTAGTATTACTGGGCCACTGCTTTATCAGCATTGGGGGTGGGCATGGTAGTACTGGGATGGAACATCAGGATTTAATAGTACCTTGCACAGGCACCCAATCCCTGGAAGCACTGGGTGGAAGCTTTCAGGTTTCTAGGAACACTAGAGGGAGGTTGCATTAGCTGCTTACGATTTTGCATTATCAGGAGAGGGATTTTGAGAACAAAGGACTTTTTGGAGGAAGTTCTTAAGGTCAAAGAGCAAGGGAGCACTGGGAATGTGAAATAGAAGTCTGTGGATGTGGGATGAAAGAAGCTTGAGGAGTGAGATCCTGAGCTTCAACAAAACTTGGCTGGGGAATTTGAAGCACTGGGGCTTGTTCTGGTACTATTAGCGGCAGCAGGGTTTAACACTCCTGAGTGGGAGGGGTGGCCAGAAAAAATGACCCCCTTTCCTTTTCAAATCATTAGCCTTCCCCCGATGTCATGCATTCTCATTGTCACTTTGTCCATCATCAACTGGTTCCGTTTTTTCTCTTTATTCTTTCATGAGAGTTGGATGTCGCTGGCCACGCCAGCTTTTCTTGCCCATCCCTAACTGCCCTTGAACTAAGTGGCTTGCTAGGCCATTTCAGAAGGCAGTTAAGACTCAAACAAGTTGTTGTGGATCTGGAATCACATGTAGGCCAGACCAGGTAAGGATGGCAGATTTCCTTCCCTAAAGGACATTAGTGAACCAAAGGGGTTTTTACAACAACCAATAATAGTTGTCATGGTCACCATGGTTAGCTGAGGCTATCTTTCAATTCCAGGTTTATTGACTGAATTTAAATTCCACCAGCTATAGTGGTGGGATTTTAACACATGTCCCCAGAGCATTAGCCTGGGCCGCTGGATTACTAGTCCAGTGACATTACCACTACGCCACCATCTCCCATATCTTTATGTTCTTATTGTCAAGTATTTAAGCATACATATTCTGTGTTAAAATTATAGCAAAACAAATTATGGGCTGGAAGTACACAGTTTCTCATATGGACACCCAGGATGGCCCACAAGTACCATATTAGCGTGTTTGCAGAATTATTCTGTCCTTACTAAAAAGATAACTTTCCGCGTGGTGGGAGGGTGTAATTACAATAAGGCAACTCTACAGGAACAGTTTCCATTATAAATGTAGACATAGAAGCTCATAACAGATATGTGTGTAGTCATAATTTTTTATAGATATTAATATGCAGATGTATCTACAATAAGCTGCTGAATCTGTAAATGGAATAATGTTAGTTATACAAGAAGGTGAGGCGAGAGTGACTGCCCTTGACATCAAGGCAGCATTTGACCGAATGTGGCATCAAGGAGCCCAAGCAAAATTGGAGTCAATGGGAATCAGGGAGAAACTCTCCACTGGTTTGAGTCATACCTAGCGCAAAGGGAGATGGTTGTGGTTGTTGGAGGTCAGTCATCTCAGCTCCAGGACATCAGTGCAGGAGTTCCTCAGGGTAGTGTCCTAGGCCCAACCATCTTCAGCTGCTTCATCAATGACCTTCCTTCCATCATAAGGTCAGAAGTGGGGATATTCGCTCATGATTGCACAATGTTCAGCACCATTTGTGACTCCTTGGGTACTGAAGCAGTCCATGTCCAAATGTAGCAAGTCCTGGACAATATCCAAGCTTGGGCTGATAAGTGGCAAGTAACATTTGCACCGCACAAGTGTCAGGCAATGACCATCTCCAACAAGAGAGAAGCCAACCATCTCCCCTTGATGTTCAATGGCATTACCATCACTAAATCCCCCCACTATCAACATCCTGGGGGTTACCATTGACCAGAAACTGAACTGGACTAGCCATATAAATACTGTGGCTACAAGAGCAGGTCAGAGGCTAGGAATCGTGCGACGAATAACTCACCTCCTGACTCCTCAAAGCCTGTCCACCATCCACAAGGCACAAGTCAGGGAAGTGATGGAATACCCTCCACTTGCCTGGGTGAGTGCAGCTCCTACAACACTGAAGAAGCTGGACACCATCCAGGACAAAGCAGTCCGCTTGATTGGCACCACATCCATAAACATTCACTCCCTCCACCACTGACACACAGTAGCAGCAGTGTGCACCATCTAGAAGATGCGCTGCAGGAATTCGCCAAGGCTCCTTAGACAGCACCTTCCAAACCCACGACCACTACCACCTCAAAGGACAAGGGCAGCAGATAAATGGGAACACCACCACCTGGAAGTTCCCCTCCAAGTCACTCACTATCCTGACTTGAAAATATGTTGCCGTTCCTTCACTGTCACTGGGTCAAAATCCTGGAACTCCCTTCCTACCAGCACTGTGGGTGTACCTACACCACATGGACTGCAGCGGTTCAAGAAGGCAGATCACCACCATCTTCTCAAGGGCAACTAGGGATGGTCAATAAATGCTGGCCCAGCCAGCGAAGCCCACATCCCGTGAATGAATGAATTAAAAAAAAGGTATTTGAGGCTTTGCTTATACTAATCTGTTAAGCACGTTTTCTCATTCTGCAGCTATGGTACAGCTGTGTTGAAATAGACAGTTACTTTAAAGCAACAAAGTCCAATTGCAGTAAATAGAAGATCTCAAGGTCAATTCAAGGTTAATTTTTGTTGCAGAGGGAAATTTGCAGATTGGGCAGTGCTTGTAAATTTCCAGTTCCTGGTTAAAAGAAACCAATGTAAAATGAGTTATTTTATTCTGTATGAAGCTTGAAATGTGATGTATACATGCAATGTGCCCATTTAAACACAGAGTACAAGTAATTGCCTCTCAGTATCTTGGATTTCTTTCTTCAGAGAAGGGACACTTACCTGATATCAGTGGGACTGATTGTCTGGAGTTGGTTTTCATCAAGGAGACACAACACGCTACCGCCAATAATGTTCAATACATCTGCATTTAACACTCCAGGTGCATTCAAGTATCTTGAAATAATGGCTTTTCTCTGAATATTAGAAGAACAGAATGTTAAGAGAATGACTATAGCTGCAGCATGTCAACTTATTTAAAGTGAATTTCATATGACAAGAATTTCAGCATATTTCATTCCTTAATTCACATTTTTGGTGGCATTTAAGTTTGTCATTAAATTGTAAAGAGCATCTCTTTTTATTTCAATTGGACTGTGGATTAAGATTACAATGGCTGCCATTTGAAAGACATGTCTACTGGAACAGTGTGAGGGATATACACAATGTTGCTGTCCTGGAACAGAGTGTGCCATGAAAGACATGATGGTGCTGAGGAGGAGTCTGATATAATGGGGAACTGCCTGGCAATGTTTTAATTGGCTCCTGACCAGGTGACCAGGGTTTGTGAGAGAGCAGTGCAGCAGAATAGCTCCTAGCCTGAAAAGAGAAAAGACCTAAAATCTCTTTCTCCTGTGTGTGTAAGATTCCAGTAATTCTACAATAATAGCTGGCTGTTTCTTTCCCTCATATCTCTATAACCTGCTCTCTTTCTGAAAAACCCCTGTCAAGAGAAAAAGGAGAAAATCACCATTAGAGACACTGGTGCTCAACCAGTGAACTAAAGACTGAAATTGTTAGGAGTACCACCTCGTGTCATCAACAAAGAAATGAAAGGAATTTAGAATACATAGATCAAATTTAACCATCGAATCCTGTACTTTGGAATAGGTGCTATTGAACTGTTTTATCCCACCATTAAAATCCATGTTTTTGTGTGTCTTATGTGCCTTGTATGTGTGTGAATAGGGATTTAAGAAGGGGCAGAGTTTAGGTTATAGAGTTAGAAATTAGCAGTTCAAATTTATTTCTTTTGTCACTGGTTAAAGACAATTTGTCCAATAAATAGTTATTTACTTGTTAAGTTTAAAACCCGGTGCTTGTATTCTGTTAACCTAAATTAAACAATTAGGTGGTTTGATCAAACTTTTCACAGTTGTCACGGCTCGGGGAGCAGTGGGGCTTGATATTGCAGCGCACTATCCCTAGTGAGTCATGGCAAAGTTGTTTAGGACTGTCAGTGTCAGAGTGTACTCCGATTACGACTCCCCGTTAGCACTACCACAGCAATTACGATCAGTTGCAGAATTGGAACTCCCTCTAGTCTGCTCAAGTGTCTAGCTCCATTAAGTGTCTTCTAACCCCAACCTCAAAGCAGCATTAAGAGAGCATTTCCATTTCTCCTAGCAGCAAATCTGGAGAGCCTGTTTGGTTGAGATTACCAACTTACTTTAAATTAATAGCAACTTTGAGCTGAATATCCATTGAGAATAAAAAGTTGAGAATTCCAAAATCAATTTCACAAAGAATCTTTATTGCTTGGATTAGATTTGAATTTAGATCTTAGAGATAATGAATTGTATGCTCTATCTGCACTACCCATTTCCCCAATTGTAAATACTTTGATGGGAGCATTATGAAATGAGTGATTTTATAGTAGTAGAATTCTCTACTGCAGTCACTAAGCCATAAGCAAACTATAAAACACATCTGTTTTTCATCATGGAATGTTAATGTTTTCATATGTAATTTCTCCATTTGCCAAATGTTGAAAGAATAGCAAAGAAATGTCAGTATGTCAACCCAACTGACCCCATTCCAGACTCCTCTTATTGTCCTATATTTCCATGTAACCAGGAACAACTAAAGTCCCAGCCCAGATTATTTGAGTTTTAAGGCAGATATTCTTTGAACCAACACAATTCCTCAACTTAATTATTTTTGTTACAAATTTCCTTATATTACTGCACCGTGTTATCACTCTGGCTGTTTGGCAGTACAGCTGAAATGGTCTCCAGTTTTGTTACATTCCAAGTGCTGATTTCGGTAGAATTATACACAACAGCGATGTAACCCAGTGACAGAACCTTCTCTTCTGGTAGCCCATGTGGATAAATCTGTTTCAGAAAGACCCAGAATTATAACATTTGTTCATATCATTGTACAGAAGAATTTAGAAACAAAATAAGGGACCAAACTTTTGATCCTTTTCAACAGATAGTAGCAAGGATAATTGAAGTAGTAAAGAAGAAAACATTACACCCAACCAGAAATGTTTTACATTTGTTGTAACTTTCACAAGGACGACTTTAAAAGGGTCTTCCACATATTTGGCGACCTGATGATGTAAATTAAATGGTGGATCCACTGATGCCATTCAGCAGGGCAAGTTGCTGGGGAGCCCACTGGATAGTGAAATTTTAGATTTTTGCTCTAGGTTAACCAGCAGTAGCTCCACACTTTCTCTTTGTGTTGGAGCCACTCTGGGACATTCCCTTTTGCTGACGCTAAAATACCCAAAGAGCCTGCCCTTATTAGACATCAGCAATAAAATAAGTACAAACACATTTTCTAGTACTTTTCTCCTATGAAAAATGAGGGGGAGGGAAGTCAAATGAATACTAGAAAAGAATTTCTCCTGTGCTTCCTTCAGGTCATAGTTCTTACCAGATGCTAAGCTTTTAAACCTTGTATCCTCTGTATAAGGGGGACTCTCTCCTCTATAATTTAATGAGGCTCTCTATTTGTATGCATTATATTTCCCCCCATTTCCCTTGTGTGCTTGTCTGCCAGACACCATTCTTGGTTAATAGCCCATTGAATTATCTGCTGTCATGGAGTTGAGTGCTCTTAAGTAACTGTATACTGGAAAATGTACATGAACAGCCAAATGTCTATGTCTCTCCTCCACTGATCCAACACTTAACAGAGAAAACATGATTCTGATGAGGGTGAGGAGGTCCTTGTTGGTGATGAGGCTCGCGCACTGGCCAGATGAGGCAGGCACACTTGGGAAGCCCTCATAGCTGCCAGGTTTGTGGAGGATGATGATGACATGCAGTGAGGACACTCCATAGACCTTCACATAGCCTCTGAGAATGTCTGACTCCTGTCTGACCGAGGGCAGCTCGCTTGCGCTCCATGATCAGGGCCATCTCAGAGACGCAGCCATGAAACTTTAGACGCATCTGTTGCTGTGTCCACCTTCAGCACCTCAGCACTTCAGGGGCTGGCGCACAGCATCATTGGTCGCAGATGCTGGTGTGATGGGGGCCAGCCCCACCTTAAAGGTGCTGAGAGCACACAGAGAGTATGAGAGAACTCTGTGGCGCCTGCCCACTACATTCTGGCAGCAATGACCAGCACCATCGAGGTGCAGGCATCAGTAATGTTTCCAGGGATTGTGAGGCTGGACCATTACTGTAGTCTGAAGGCCGCAAAGAGCACAGGGAAGAGGCCCTGGACTGAGACACCTGCCTTTTACCTTGTGCGGAAAGGTTTCACATCTGAGTGACAAGAACACCGCTCATCATAACAAGGAGCCACAGGCAGGGAGACATTCTTGGGAGGTTATTGACAATAGTGAACATTATGTACAAGTGATTAACACCCGTGCTCAGGCTGTGCAACTAATTCTCCTTAACTGTCCTAACCCTGCCGCTACGTCTTGGTGCTCCTCGGACATCCACAGCGGAGGTGGTGGTAGCCTGCTGACTATGACGCTCTGTCTGTGATGACATTGGCGCGCATCCTTTGGAGGGCCAAGACTTGGAGAGCCTTGGTCTGCTTTTGGGGTCCTGCTGTGTGGCAGTGATACCCTCCTCGGCCTGTGAAGCTGGATCTTCAGAGGTCACAGGAAGAGGGGAGTCAGATGGGCTGGTCACTCCCAGAGTCACCTGGGTGGATGGCCCCAGAGTGTGCACCTGCTGATCCTCCTCCCTATGGGTGCCCAAGGGCTCCTGGCTGACTCCGTGAGCGGAAGGGGTAGCTGGAGTGTAATCGAGCTGCCCAGCATCCCTCTCGCATACACACTGTTGGAGGCCAACTATGGCATCAGTGATGGAGTTAAGCCCGCGCAGCATGCAGGAGTGACATCCTGGACCAAGGTCTCCATGGCGGCCGCTATGCTGCCAGTGTTGACCTCAGTGCATTGCAATGCCGGCGCTATCACCTCAGCCTGAAGACGGATGGACTCCTTCATCGTGCCTTGCAATCTGAGGTGTGTAGAGGACACTCCTTCCTGTTGTTCCTAGTTTGCCTTTGCAGCTCCAGCAACTGTGACAAGACCGAGTCCAGAGGCTCATCATCTGACTCGGACTCAGCAACATTTTGGCCTCCAGCAGTCCTCCGAGAGCTGGGGACCTGGGAAGTCCCTGCATCTGTCTGCTGTGGATCGGAAAGTGCAAAGTGCTCACTAGATTGTGATCCTGAGGCTACTCTAAAGCTAGGTCCCACCGAGGTGTGTGTCTCTGCGCTGGTGGGGGGTGTGGGTGAGCACTGTGATAGGACTTCAGGAAGGGTGCCTTCAGATTCCTCTTCAGAGATTTCTTTGGAACTTGTTTGGAGACTCTGGGCCGTGGACTCCATCAGCTGTTTGGCAAATGAGCTTGCAAAAGCAAGGGGAGATAATTAGTGCATGGCAGTGGCCCGTGAAAGAGGACACATCACTCACAGTGTGGTTGTCTGATGGGTGTTGCACTGCTGGATCCTCACTTGGTAGAGCAGGACCAACCTCACCATCAGCACAGGATCGGTCCTGGTCCTCGCCGACCAGCTGGATGGCTCTGTTTTCGAATTCTGTCAGAACTTTGAATTCTGGCATCCCTCCACCTGTCCACGACCTTTCCCTCCTGTTGTGTGCCAGCTTGTCCTGCATGAATAGAGATGGGAAGAGTGTATCTGGATGCCTCCCGGGCCAGATGATAAGTATGCCTGGTCTGTGTGGGTGGTGAGTGGTCCCATGGATGGGATGAGGACAATGATGGTGTGTGTGAAACAGTGAATGGTGATGTCCCTTGCACTGGCAATGAGTGAGGGCCCTGTGGATGTGTGATGGGTTTGTGAGTGTGAGAATTGGGAGTGATGAAAAGAGTGACTTACCCTGACAGAACGGAGGAGATCATTCATCCTTTTGTGGCACTGGGTGGCTGTCCCCCTCTGCAGGGCATTCGCGGTGATCACTGCTGCCACCGCCTCCCAAGCCAGGTTGATGACATTGCTACCCATCCTGTGGCCAGAGCAGGGGTAGAGCACATCCTGGCGGGCCTCCACGGGCATCCAGCAGTTGCTCGAGGGACCCGTCGTTGAAGCGGGGGGGCAGCAGTCTTTTTGCCTTTGCTGGCCATGTCTCCCAGGCAGCGGTGGTGAGCTGGTAGTGATGAGCGCTTTGCTGACAGCTGCCTGTTAAAGATGATGGCCGGTGTGATGCAACAGTGGGTGATGGTGAGTGAACGAATGACAGCCCGCTCGCCATGGAAATGGCGTGTTTCGAGAGAGTGAATGTATAATGAGGCGGGCTCGGGAAGATATGGTGTGAAAACCTGCCATTTTCATCGGTGGGTAGGACTCCATTTTACCCAGCTGCTACCACACTTAGTGCAATTCTGGGAAAATTCCGCCCTTGGTTCTACCCTCTATGAATGCTTCCCTCTGCTGTGGCTTGTCAGTGCTGTAGAAGATGAAATCCACCTGCTTACTGCAAAGTGAATTTTGCACTACCGCTGGTAACCAGCAGTTTAAAATAATGAAATGACCTGGCAGTATTTAGATTACTACTACCAGCAAAGAGAGGTGAGGAAAGCCAATTCAGCAATTTGCCAACAAGAAGTAACACCAGCTGGGAGCATAGATCGGGACAGCACAAGCCTGCAGGCCACAATTTCTTGGAATGTGATTCCTGCTAGGAATCAAATAATCACCCTGGGATGTCCAGCTATGTTGATTCGTAGTAGCTGGGTTATCAAAGGATAATTTCACCTCTGAAAAAAAAACCTGACCAGGAAGAAATTTAGTTATGTTCATGATTTATTGGGCCATTTTCAAAAAAATCTAATTCTATTTGTGGTATCTCAGCTAATATCGAAAAGCTGGAAAGAGGGGGTCGAAATCTGCAACTTTCTCCCCAAAAATGGCTGTGGATCCGGGCCAATTCAAATTTTCAAGACTGATATTAAACATTTTTTTGTTCCATGTCCCTTGATGCAAGGTGGGTAAATAGAGTTAAGCTACAGATCAGACATGGTCAACTTGAATGGTGGAACAGGTTTGAGGAGCTGAATGGCCTTCTCCTGTTTCCAGGTTGTCCTATTGACTCCAGCCCAAATACCTTATTGTATCAGGTTGCTGCTGTGAAATTAGGCCACAATTATATTCTACCAGAAATAGCTGCTTTGCTATCTGAAACATATTGACAGAGATAATTCACACAATAAAATAGCAGGATGGACGGGAAAAAGAATTTACAGTACATGTTAAGATAAGTAAGCATAAGGATAAAGCAAACTTTTGAATGTAATTATTGTGTAAATTTAAAGCTTATGATTCTTTCGATATAACTTCCCCTTCACTGACGGAGAAAACACTTGTTCATTTGAATTACACCTATACAAAGGTCGCCAGGTACATATCTCATCAGTCTCTTGCTTAAACTGACAATGCTTATTCTTCACACCATGCATCTTTACCTGATTCAAATGATTTTTGAGAACTTGAAGTTGTTCTTTAGAAAAGGCAAGATTTCCCAGCTGAGACAGTTGCTCATCCAATACATTATTATCCAGACATACATCCAAATCTGCTGCTCCATATTGTGCAGGTAGCATTACATCAAAAGTCTTATCTGCTGTTATTTGACCAATTGAGCACCCTGCAAATACATTAATTAATAAAAGTGTCATTAAGTTTGAGAAACAAATGTAATTTAATGCATTATTATAAAAGCTGATGTTTTTAAGTCTTCCCTCCTGAATGCGAGTTTTATTGTGGTTCTAGAATTGTTCCCATGTTTGTCTCCTTAATGCATGAGCTGAGACTATAAGCATCAGCAAGTCTTTCAACAGCAGAGGTCATCTAGCTTCGTAAGGCTGAGTAGCACACCAGGTGATGCACTGACCCACTGAGCCACCGGAAGGTTCTATCCAAATTCTTTGATTGCCTAGTCAATGGGGAAGATCATCCTGTTATTACACCTGGGCACATTTCAGCACACCGCATGGAGGATAACTGGACAGGGATGATTACTTGCCAGTAATGGAAACCAGCGGAATTTCCTCTGTGTTATGATAATTGAATATGCTTGGTAATCTAATAAACCCAACAGCAATAGCAAGAAAATCTAAATCCTATGTATCGATTTTTCTATTGATTGCAACTATACGAGTGAGATGTTGATTTTCCTTGGTATTAGCAGCCATGAGTCAAAGTTGCCATTTCTCTCTGAAATGTCACCAATCTTCAACATGGGTAGGGGAAGAATTAAAAAAAAACTCAAATCACACAAAACAGCAGCAATATGGTGAGCGGAAAGCAATGTTATGACAGGATCAGCTAGTAAAGGGTGGTGTGAAACCTGGGGAGTGTATTCCGGGTCAGCAGTCAAGGACAGTTTTCAATGAAGGTCGAAAATTCTCACTGGAAGAACCAAAAATGAAAGGAGAGAGAATATCTTGAACTGAGGGTTATTAAAGCACTAATGCTTCACGACAAATGACTTTTGAGATAAATATCATTTAAAAGTGAACTGGGAAAATATTTGATAAAGGAGAAATATGAAATTATTGGGGGAGTGGCAGAAATGGAGAAGGCGCCAGCATAATCATCTGACAGGAAAAGTGGCCACCTCCTGTGCTGAAATTTCTATGATTCCATGAAAAGTTTCTCTTATCGAGTCAGTTAGCAACTATTTAGAAATGTTGTTGCTGGGCTGAGTTTAGGATGATGTCAAACACCAAGCCCACTGCCCTTTGTGCAACTTCTGTTTTGTTCAGGTCGGTGTATAACCATCAGTTTTGGTATGTCAAGTCCAAGTGCAGATCAACTTTGACTGAGGTTCCCAGTTCAGAGTTGGCACCTTTACGTGGAATCCAAATTCATAAGAGGAATACAATAAAAATCAATCATCACGGTCAGAAGTAATGTGATTAGAACGTAAAATGATCAACCTGCAAGAATGCTTCCAACCAGAATTGACAACACTGCATAAGTGATTACGTACCAGTTGCACGTTTTGACATTGTCACTAAGGGTAGTTTCGAGAGTAAATTTCGTTGATTTTGGATTTGGAATCTAGATTGTCTGCTCACATACGGTCTCAGCCCTTCTAAAATAACAGTCTGTGGAGGGAAAAATATCATTATAAACAATAGAAAACTGCTGCCTTCAGAGAAAAAATTTTTTAAATACAAGATTAAATGTTTGTCAATAAAGTTTACATTTATCAAAGTGCCTAAAATGTCCTTAACCTGGATTGCCCTTCATGTATTATTATACTAATAGGGCTTAGCACATTTGTTGCAGCAAATATCATTGTCAGATATTGGAAGTGTTAATCCATTTAATATAATTTCAGAGCCTTTTAATGATTTTATACCTTGTTGACTTTACTCCATGTATCTTTATTCACAGCAAACACAAGTGTATCCAAATTTCTCAGTGTGAATGTTGTCCATGTGGAGGGATCACTGAAGACAAATTAAAAAAACAACTTGGGTAAATTACTGTACAATTAAGGAGGAGTGTTAGAGATTACTACTGCTACGCAAAGCATTTTATTCAGATAAAATTAGTTTAAACATTGCAGAAAATTGCATTTTATTTAAAGAATATAGGCATTACAGAACTAAACTTAGATATTCATGTTACAGACACATTTCTACTAAAATTATACAAAAGGAACTTACGGAATGTTATAAAAATGTTACAATCCTCATAGTACAATGACAATTATACAATTCTGTAACTTGTATAAAGCCTTATGTACAATCTATCACTTTTAGTGCATTCATTTATAATTTTATTAAAAATTAACACTAAATTCCCACTTCTTAGTGTTATCAATGTTTATTGGACCTTTCATGTTCAGTGCAAAATATTATTTTGAAAACTAGTATATTTTAACAGTACAGAAAACATGAAGCTGAACGAGAACTAATATTTAGGTAGTTTCTATTAGTATCACCTACCATGTCAAAGAAATGGGTATGTTGAAACTTACCCAAATGTGCTATTTTTACTGTTGAGCAGGGTATCAATAGCACTCTGTTGAATGGATGTATAATCAGCACAATTTTTCAAAGCCTCTAATATAGAAATATCAGCCTTTGAGATGTTTCCTTCATAGTCACAGATCAAATTATTTAATGTTGTCACATCGCCCTTTGACAGATTTTTATTGGAAAGTTTCTAAAAGTAAGAATAAATATAAAAATGTTAAGGAAGTGAGCAGTATTTTTAGTTTATGTTCCTTTTCTTTAATCTGCCAGTCTGCTTAGATCTTGCTGAGCTATTCATAATTTTCTTGGCACGGAGGACAGGTATTAGAGCTAAATAGAACTGGGGCGGAATTTTTCATCCTGCGGACAGGCGTGCGCCTGACCTGAACGGGAGTAAAATAGTGCGCGAGGTTATTGCACACTCGTGTAATATTTTGGTCAGCGGGGTTGGGCGAGAATTGGCTGACAATTAAGAGGCCTATTAAGGCCCTTAAGCAAGTAATTAAAAGTTATTTTTCACTGCCTGTCCAGCTTTACAGTTGGTGGGTGGGTAAATAGACCAGGCGGCTTTTGTATTTTATACGAAACCTCATCCACAGATGAGTTTTCCAATAGTAAATAAAAAAATAAACATTTTTTAATATCATTTTTTAACATGTCTTTCTTCATGTGGCTGAGTCACATGTGGGGACATGTTTATATCATTTGTAAAATCTTCATTCTTTGATTTAAAATTCTTCAGCTCCCTGAGGCAGCTCTGTGCCTTCAGAGAGCTTTCAGTGCACGCTCCCCCGTGCATGCACAGACTTCAGTGATCGTGCTCCTCCACCCTGCCCCTGGCAGCGTTGAGGCTCTCAACATGTGTTTCAGGCTGGCTGACCGTTAGTTGGCCAGCCACTGTAGTCACGGGCAAAGCCCGATTGTGGGCGGCGGTCCGTTTCATGGACGTTCCTGGGCCCACCCAACGAAGGGAAAATCCTGCCCCTGGAGTTTAATTTAACTGACCCGCCAGAAGCAGGGTGGGGGAGGTGGAGGTTAGAAAGATGCAGAGTTTTAATTCCATAGCATGATGTCACCAATTGGTTCCCTGCCTGGAACTCAGCATATTTGCAGGCTTGGCTTCCAGTTGGATTGGAACAGGTTTGCAGAAGCTGTGGGGCAAGGTAGGTCCAGTGATTGGGGGCGATCTCAGTCAGGCAATCCAAGGGTCCAGGGACATTGGTTATGGAGGTTGACGATTTGGGTAGGGGGATTGGAGGCCTCAAGGAAGCAGAGGGGGAAAGAGGGAGGGGTGCAAAATTGGAGGGCTGCGGGTGGGGTGGTGGAAAATCGCAGACTTGGGGGCAGGAGTGAAAGGATTTGAGGTCTAGGAAGGTGATCGGAGGCCTGGGGTTGGGGAGTGGGGTGGAAGGTCAGAGCCTTGTAGGCCAGAAGATTGGGTGGCAGGGGGTGCCCAGGCAGTTGCACTGAATCCAAGAGGTATGTGTAAAGGCACACCTCTGGAACCTGCAGTTCTCACCTGTAAGTAGCTGCCAGGTTTGCCAAAGATTGGGAAACTCAGCTGTCCATAGTTAAAGTTGAATAGCTGGATAACAATGAGGCTCACAGCATTCAAATATCAAACACTGCTCCCCCTCCCCGCCCTGCCCCATCCACCTTCCTGCCTCAGCTGAAGCAAGAAGTAGGTTTGAGGCAGGTTTTGGTCAGGATGCTGAATTTTAAGAGATTAATCCCCCACACCAAACCACCCCTTCCCCCTCACATTTTTGTTAAAACTTCTGCCATCCATTACACAGAAACAGGCAATTTGGCCCAATTTGTCTATGTAGGTCCTTGTGTGCCACAGGAGCCTCCTCCCACTCCCATTTATTTAACTATATCCTCTATTTATTTCTTCCTCATGTGCTTTTCTAGTTTCCCCTTAAATGCATCTAAGCTATTTGCCTCAACTACTCCTTATGTTTCACATTCTTATCACTTGTTGGTAAAGAAGTTTCTCCTGAATTTTCAATTGGATTTATATTATATTTATGACTTCTAGTTTTGGATACTAATACAAGTGGGAAACATTTTCTCTCCATTTATCCTATTAAATCCTTTCATAATTGTAAAGATCTCTATCCGGTCACCCTGCTGCCTTCTCTTTTCTAGACAAACATGGGCCATTCTGTTCAGCCTTTCCTGAGAAGTATATCCTCCGAGTTCTGGGGATAGATTTTGGAAGCCTGCTACTGGTATCATCCTTGTGAATATTTTTTTGCATCTTCTCCAGTGCCACTGTATCCTTTTTGTATGTAGACCAGAACCGTGCTCTAACTGAGGCTTCATATAAGCTTAACATAATGTCTCTGTTTTTTAATTCTATGCCTCTAGAAATGAACCCTAATGTTTGATTTCTTTAAAAATGGCCTATTAACCTATGCATCCACACTCTTAGATCCCTTTGCATCTCCACCTCATTCAGATTCTTATCATCCAAGCCTCCTTATTCTTCCCAGCAAGGTGCACCACCTCACAGTCATCTGTATTGAAACTCATTTCCCAATTACATGCCCATTCTGCAAGTTTATCAGCGTTTTCCTGTATTTTGTGCAGATCCTTTGCATTAACTACGCCTCCAAATTTGGTGGTGTCACCCTCAAATTTTGAGATTGTTCTTCTGCTTTCCAAGTCCAAATCATTTAGGTAAATTGTGAAGGACACCGAACCCTGTGAAACACCACTTTTTGCCAGTCTGAGTAGCTACCCTTAACCCCTATTCTGTTTTCTGTTTTGTAGCTAGCTTGTTCCTGAACCTTTGAGAATGTTGCTGTTACTATGCCAATACTAATCCCAAACAAGCCAATAAGAAGAGATGAGAAGTCAAGTAGCTATAGTTGATATACCAAGATTCCCTGTTCCCAATAAATATCTGTTGCTCCTTTTGATGGTATGGCCGAGATAGAGAACTACTGTGTCAAGAATTTTCTTGGGGCATTGTGCACACTTCCACTGTAACTTCAGTACAACCTATGAACAGGATTTCAGCCAAATTTTCACCACAGTTATGACAGCTTTGCAGAGAAGCTCTGAGGAAATTTACCCCCATGGACATGAGCCCACATTTCACTGCTTCAGCAACCTGAGCATTCATTGAAAGAAAAAAAATAACATTCACCACCATCAGACAGCTGTGTAACCTGCTCAGGTTTCCGATAAAACAACTACTGATCAATCACTGGCAATCTGCACCTTGTATCAGCTGCAAACTGGAGAAACTCTCAGGACAGCATTATAAACTGACTCCTGTCAAACTGATTTTAAAAAATTAGATAGGCCTTTTATGTATTACATGAACAATGTGCATTCTGCTTTGAATATGACTTGTCAAAGGGACTGATTTTCTGGAGTTGCTACCCTGAATTAAACGTATAAAGCCTCTCAGGTTCTGAGGAAGAGTCTGCAGCCAAAAGGTTAACTGATCTGTTCTCTCCACAGACGCTGGCTGATGGACTGAATGTTTCCAGCAATTTTTGTTTTAGTTTCAGATTGCAGCAACTACAATTTTTTTGCTTATTGATTCCAAGCGCTCTCTCTGCCTGACTGAAAAGCCGCTTTACAAATATTTTTTCAGGAGAAGAATAATGTGAGCAGCTGCACACCAATTTGGTACATGCACATACTAAGATAAAGACTGTTATTTCTATAAAGCATTTTTATTATGGACATAGTGCCCTCTTGAATAATTAATTTACAAAAATGTTTAAATTTCAGTGCATATTAGTAATACTTTTGAAGAATGTACTCCATTAATGTCAATTTCCAGTACCTTAAAAGTTGACCTTTTAATTTGAATGCTGCAACTATCACAATTTGTATGTTCCACTTGTTGCAAACATTACTTTTTTTACAATGAAGATTAATTGCATATCTTCTAGGTACCAGGAAGAAGTCAGTTAATTTGTGCTCAGCCAATTGCAGATTAACCAGAAACCATGGGCAGGATTTTTCACTGAGCGGGCGGGCGTGGGCCCACCTGCTTGGGTGTAAAATGATGTGTGATGATGTCGGGCGAGCGTCCCGATGTCATCGCACACTTGGGCGATATTTTGGTTGGCAGGCACACACGGGAGTTGGCAGTGCACCTGCTGACAATTAAAAGGCCTATTAAGTCCATTAACAAACCAATTGATTTTGCACTTTTTGCGAAACCTCATCCATGGGCCCATGGATGAGGTATTGATCCATCATTTAAAAAAATAATTCATCCTAATTTCTAACATGTCCCTGCTCATGTGACAAGAGTCACATGAGGGGACATATTTGTTAACATTTTAAAAATATTTATTTTTTATTTTCAAAACTGTTCATCTCCCTGAGGCACAGAGCTACCTCAGGGAGCTTTTCCAGTGCATACTCAAGGGCATGCACTTGCCCTCCTCCCCTCCCCCCACACAGGCAGCACTGAGCGCTGAAGCACGCGTTTCACACTGGGCAGGCCTTATTTGGCCCGCCAGTGTGAAATCGCGGTCCGGCACCGATCGCGGGCAGTGGTCAGCTTCCTGAACGCCCCTACCGAGCCCACTCGACAAGGGCAAAGTTATGCCCCATATCTTCTTCACATATAAACAAATGATGATGACTGTAACATCGCCAATAACCTGTTTATTTTAAGTAGGCAGCTTTTGGCATCACAATTGCAAGTTTAAGCCATTAGGTAGAAAATTCCACACACAATTGTTAACTGTTAACCAGAAGTATTTAAAATCCGACTCAATAATCAGATGTGGAGTTTTACTACTGGTAACACTAACCGAGAAACACTTCACAGCATTACATTACAAACATTTACAAACAGGGAACATAAACTGACAGCTGATAATCTCATTCATCTTGCATAGCAGACAAGTAGTGGCGTACTGCCTGCCACAACATGAAACATTATCCCAATTGTCAGTGTTCATTTCATTAAATACAGATATTATTTAATTGGAGTTTGTGCTCACCAGGCATTTTTTAGCATTTTCCATTAGATTCTTCCTTCTTTGAGATCCCTGAGGCAAAATGTTAATGTTGGCATGTCCAACTGCACGGTAGAAGTCTGTGCAAGTTTCAGTTGAGAATGTTTCAGGGCTAAAAAGTTGAACATTGCAGGTTAAATTCCACTTTATGATTGATTACACTTTTTTTTGTTTCTTAACCTTTGTACTATAACTGCTGACCTTTCACCTATAATCATTATGGTGGGAACGGCTGCGAAAAACAGCAAGAAAAAAATTACCCAGCCTCTATCCAAGTTAAGTCTGTGCCAGGAAGGCCTGTGGCCCTAAGGGACAATTAATGCCCAATTAAGGGCTCTTCTGCCGCCGTTGGTATTAACTCAGTGGCAGGTGGGTCTGTTGCCATGTTTGCCATGTGAATAGCACAATGTGCAAACCTGTGTGGTCTCCCCGGAGCAGGGTGGGGGTGGGGGGGGGGGGCATCCCTTGTTCAAAGATACTTAGATCCCAGTCAAGAGATTGGCACTGCGAAGGGGCAATATCACTGCTGCCCTTGCTGCCGACCCTGCTATGCTGCCCTCTCCACGACCCCCTTCTTACGAAACCCCTCCCCACCATTACATAACTCTGGCCTAGGTTGTTTTGAGATCACCTCCAGTGGGTGTTGTTGCAGTAGCAGCCACCACCTCCCCAATGGCATTGCTGAACAAAAGAGCTGCCAGCTTCCAATTGGCTGGTAGCTCTCAGCAGGTGGGATTTGTGCTCCCAGTGTCCTAATGTTGTGGCCTGTTAAATGTCTGATTGGCTCGTAATTCGGTGGGCCTTCCCCAAAAGAGGCAACGCAGGTCTCTCGCCAGCTCATCAGCCGGCAGCTGAGAGCAATCCCCCCACCACCGACACCTCCATAAAATTCCCCCAAAATATTGGCTCAATAGTCTGGATTTCAAATAATTATTTGGATGGCGATACTGCTCCGACTTCCTATTGACTTTCTGTTATGAAGTACTTTTGACAACATTTTGCTTTTCTGGCTTTTAACAAAGTTTGTTGGAGAATTGTAGGGCTAGAGGAAGTTACAGAGATGGATAGAGCAAAGGCATGACGGATTTGAACACGAGGAATAATAAATTGAAAATGGAGTTGTTTGGGGACCTAGAGCCAATGTTGGTCAGCAAGCACAGGGGTGACAATGAACAGGATTTGGTGAGCTAGGGCATGGATAGTTGAATTTTGCAAGAGCTCAAGCTTTTGGAGGGTGGAAGATGAGGGGCCAGCCAGGAGAATTTTGGAATATTCAAGCCTGGAAGTAACAAAAGCAGGAAGGATGAATGTTCAAAGGTACAAGTTAATAAAAATTCTTGTGAAATGAAAGTGGAATGAGTACTTTGTATTATAAACAACTGTTTAATCATTTGTCTATACAAATGAAAACAAAAGAAAACAAACACTGCAAATCTTACCCATAGAACAGCAAGACATCCTCAGGCAAGGCAGAAATGCTTCCTGGTGTTCCGCTGGAATTCAGTCTTCTAGCCATGCATATCAGCTGAAGAAACAAGTTTTCACCATTAAATAAAATTCACAAAGCATTAAATAAGACCTCATTTCTTTTAACTGTATATTTATCAGTATGCTTTTCTGCTTACATGGTTTTATCCTAAAAAATATTAGATACATTTTAAGTTAGAGCAAACAATGAATAAATAGTTTTCTTTTCTACCTGACGGCTAATTGTTTAAAAAGAACCCATCCACTTACACAGAGTTAAAATCAGGCCCATATATTTTTTGTTTTAGTTGTTCACAAAGCCAGAATTCTTGTAAATTTTAACTTAACTTTTTGATCTTATTTCTCCAAGGGCAGGATCTTCCGGTCAGCGAACGGGGGTGGGGCCCACTCACTGACACGTAAAATTAAGTGGGATGACGTCAGTGGAACTCCCAACGTCACCCCGTGTCATTTCCATTTTCAGGTCGGCGGGGGTGCAGACAGATCAGCTGTGCGCCCGCCAACCTGTCAATGGCCTATTGAGGCCATTGAAAAAGTAATTAACATCATTAATGGACCTGCCTGTCCAACCTTAAGGTTGGCGGGCAGGCCAGGAGCCCTGGCGGGCTTAAGAAAAAGCATGAAACCTCATCCACGGGTGGGATGAGGTTTCAAGAGGGTTTTAAAATATTTAATAAAGGTTTCAATGAAAGTTATGGACATGTCCCAACTCATGTGTCACATGAGGGGACATGTCAGGGAAATCTTGCTATCGTTTGTTTAACAATTTTTAATTTGGAGCCGATCTCCCTGAGGCAGCACTTAGCCTCAGGCAGATCGGTGCACTCTTTCGCGTGCATGCGCGAAAGAGCGCACTCTCGGTTGAGGGAATCCCCTCTGCCCGCACAGGGAGCGCATAGTGCTTCCTGGCGGACATCATGCTGGGCGGGCCAGGCGCGCCCCCAATTGGAGGCACGCCTGCCTGCCTGCACGTGCACTTCCCCCCCAACGGGGGGAAGATTTTTCCCTAAATATTATTCAAATTAGTCAAATACTGTTAAGTAAAATTTGTCAAGATCAAGACACCAGCCTTAATCCAGTTACGTTTGTCATATTATGCCCTAGATTGAGAAAGATTATGGTTGTATACAATTGGTAGGTTCAAATGCCGTTATTTTATTTCTAGAATGATCATCAAAGGATTATAATAAATGTTAATACTTGTGAACATCCTGGGGGAGAATTTTCTCCCCATGGAGGAGGCTGAGCAGGAGCGGGCGGGCGTGCAGCTGATCATCGCCTGCGATCGGCTACGCACCGCCATTTTACGTGGGCGAGCCAATTAAGGCCCTCCCAGCATGACGTGCACCCAGAAGCAGTAAGCGCTCCCTGTGCGGGCGGGGGGAGGAGGCTGGGTCAGGGCCTGCGCGCGAAAGAATGCAGAAATCTCCGAGGCACAGAGCTGCCTCAGGGAGATTAGTTAGATTTTGAAAAATTTAAATAAAGAAAATGAAAAATTTTTGAGACATGTCCCCTCATGTCACGTGAGCTGGGACATGTCAAAGAATTTTTAAAATAATTTTTATTGAATTTTTAAACACTTCATGAAACCTCATCCCGCCCGTGGATGTGGTTTCATGATAAATACGAAGGCTGCCTAGGCTCTCCCCCTGCCCGCCAACCTTAAGGTTGGACGGGCAGCTCTGTTAATTATTGTAATTGTTACTTAAATGGCCTTAATAGGTCTTTGACAGTTCGGTGGGCATGCAGCCGACTCCGATGTGTGCCCGTTGAACTGAAGATCTGAATGACACGTGGTGACGTCGGGACGCACGCCCGACGTCACCGTGCATCATTTTATGCATCAGCGAGTGGGGCCTGCTCCCGCACGCCGCCCCGAAGATTCTGGCTCTGGCGTTTAATTCTGATTTCTGTTTACGCAAGTGCATGAAACAAAAATAGTAATTTAAGAACATTCATTATTTTCAAATGTCTTGAAACAGAATTTTAGATTGAATTTGGAATAGTTGCAACTTACAGTTACAGAAACAGAAAATTAAACAAAAGGATTGAAACTGTGCTGTCTGATATTGGAAATGAACCCATTAACTTGTTAAGAAATTCCTTTGACCATTATGTATAAAAAGACATTAATCCCTAGAAAATAAATTATTTGAGGTCTTTGTGAAAGTAATATGCAAAAGATTTGAAAATGATTAACACCTTCCATGCTCTTGTAGCATGGCATGAGTTCAATCCAAGGATGTAGATTGGCATTCTATCCTTACAGTCCTCAATTAAAATGTATTAGAAGACAATAACTATACATCACTTCCTTCTATGTTATATAGATGAACAAAGAGTTTAATTTGTAAATTAATTTACCTGATCATGGCTCAGTGAAGTCTTACCCTTCGTGGCTTTAACAAATTTCTGGAATTGTTTACTGTTCAATTTGCTTCCTGCTGCACAACTGAAACCTTGAAGAATGGAGGCTGAAACACTGCAACATAGAAAAGCATTATTAATGTTTGTCAATAAGACTTTCATAAACTAGCATTTAGAAAATGAGGGTCTATTATAATGGTATTATCTTTCTCTGACATTCTGTATAGATTATAATTGTTGTAGGGTGTTGGATACCATTTGGTAGGTCTTAATGAAGTCTTCATAGTCTCAAGCTAGGAGCTGTCTCCATGCGTGCTTGTGCACATGGCTCTGACTGACCCCTAGGTGTGGGTCATGTGTTCTCTTACATCACTGCGCAGGCGGTACTGTACTCAGTCCCACGTTAACCCTATAGGTGCCAGACCCTTAACTACAATAATGCTTCTTTTGAATTGCTTTTACAATATACAGTTATGTGCTTATGATCTAACAACGTATATAAGTTAATTCCTTTCTCTGTAAGATTAATTTTTAATTGCTCAAACTGATCATGACTCAAATGTGATACTGGAACTAAAAATAATTGTGCACTTTGGATGAAACTGATATTTCACCGAAGCAAATGTATCATCTGCGGATATAAAGCATAACTTTTCTGTATATACTACTGATTAAATCGCAACAGAATACTAGCCTATGTGATATTATTTATAATTGCCACCAAAGTTCTGTCTTGCTTTTTCAACTGAGGCGTGAACCCGTTAGCGTAAAGTTAACAATACTCCTTGTGAAAATTTACATCGGGAATTCGAGAATAAAATACTTACTTGTCAAAATTTATGGTAGAATTTCGTGTCAAAGTGCCAAAAAACACAGCAGCCTAAAAAAAAAACAATCATAAACTGTACACGCTTTCATGAATTTTAGCTCATTAGGAGCAGCTGTTATTCACCTAAATGACAAAATTAGGTCACAATTATTCAAATTGATTTATAAATGTTAAGAAAATAATACACAGGGTTTAGCAGCATGGGCAGCATTACAACAACTTATTTTAATTATTGACTGTGCACCATAGTATTAAGGTACATGATTCACAGGGATACCAAGATTACTTTTCTCTACCTTCTATCATTACAAACTGCATGCTTTAAAACAAAAGTACAAAATCAATAAATCATGAGCAAAATTGCAAATGCTTGGTTTACTGCACTACAGCTGGTTAGGAGCAGGTCAGATTTTTAAGTGGCGCAGTGGAATAGAACAGCAAGGGGAAGATTTGTAAGCAATGTATTACGATCTAGCTAGGTGTAGTAAGAAATATATTGCCAGACTATATCAGAATATCATTAGGAATTGTCTTGCAAGAGACCTGTCATTAAGGCACAAAAAGAATCAGTAAATTATTAAACTTCAACAACTGCAGTGCTGAACTCTTGTTCAAAAATATTTCAAGTTTACAATTAAGTGCAAAATCAGCATCATGCTATCTGTTTTAATTCCTTTTAAACGAGAAGGAAGCAATACTTTTTCTGTTGCTAGTTTTCCACTCCTGATCAAAGTGATAACTAGTCCATCTTCCTTTTCCAACTGTTAGGATGCTACACAAGATGTGCTTGGATAGTATCCCAAATTCTAATAGGCATGGATATTCAGCACAAAGCTGAGCGCACTTTGGCTTTCTCTCAGAGTTTATAAGGATCACTGCAGGTGAGAGATATAAAAAATTTGTATTGGTGCAATAAATGGTGCTCTTTGGAGGTTAAGCGACATAGTTGGAGCAGAATAATCAGAGATTTAGTTTGCAACTGGCCGGTGCTTTGCCTCAGTTGATATTAGAACTGGCTTCCAAACGTGGAAAAATTGTCTACTCCACAGAATTGGTTCTTTGCACCTAGGTGAGAATGAAATTTTACAAAATATTCTGAATTTTTATTTCAGTTATTTTCATCAAACATTTCAATAACTTACTTGTCCAGGTTTCCATTGTTTATTATTCACAAGAATTAGATTAATATTTTTGGAAATCAGTCGAGGCAAACGTATTTTGGTTGCAAGTTTAGATGGAACCATCTGTACTGCTGTAATGGGATCATTTGAAGATTCAATAATCTAAAGAAGAATCAAACACATGAAAACATTTGGTAAGAGTGAAACAAGGCATTACTTTAAAAGATGGGCTCCTCCTCTTCCTGAAGCCTAAGGATTTTTGGATTGGAATATATGTTATTAATTATCGAAACTCCTTCCTCCCAAAAAATAAAAGAGGAATAGCTAAATAAAATGGGTGGAATTTTCCAAGGGCCTTTGTGGCAGACAGCTCACCACCACCTTCTCAAGGGCAATTAGGGATGGGCATTAAGTGCTGGCCTAGCCAGCGATGCCTACATCTGATGAATGAATAAAAACATTGCAAATCCCTTAAGGAACAATGGCAGGTGGTTGGTCTGTGATTTTCTGCTTGTGACATTCATAGATCCAGCAATTTGGGTGGTCATAACAACGAGTCAGCAATTTTTTGATAAGCTGCGGACTGCACATGAAGCCTTGCTACTGGTATGGAGCCTCAAAGTTCTGCTCAAACATTCCGGACTCAAGCAGATGTATATAAAAATCCCAATAACGTTTTATGGTTTAAAGTTCAGAATAGAAAGATAAAAAGCTGAATGTTATCCTAGAGATTTGGGTATTTGGTGTTGTCACAAACAACTCTATACCTGCACATGAGATACAACTAGCAACAAAAGACATTGTAATTGCACAGTCTTATTCTATAAAGTCCATCAAAACATCAGACCTAAGCAAAATTTTGCAATTTAAATCTAGTTTCATCTCAAAAGAAAAATGTTTAAGCTTTTCTTTTCCTAGTTGTGCTATGGTAACCAGCATCTGTACCTAAGGCAGGAATAAATTCATAGGGTAGAATCTTCGGCTTGGCGAGCAGGACTGGGGCGTAAAATGACGCGCGGCGACATCGGGTGTGCGTCATTTAGATTTTCAGTTTGGCAGGCATGCAGCCAAGTTGGCTGTGTGCCTTCCAAACTGTCACAGGCCTATTAAGGCCATTTAAAAAGTCAATAAAGCAATTAGCTGAGCTGACCGTCCAACTTTAAGGTTGGCGGGCAGGTGAAGAGCCCAGGCAATCTTCGCATTTTTTATGGAACCTCATCCATGGGCGGGATGAGGTTTCATGAACGTTCTTAAAGTGTTTGAAAAAACGTTAATAAAATTAATGGACATGTCCCAGCTCATGTGACAGTTTCACATGAGAGGACATGTTCTTGAAATTTTTTTTAAAATCTTTATTTAATGTTTTATAAGTGAAAGTAATTTCCCTGAGGCATGCGGGAAAGAGCACACTCCCCAACTTAGGCAAACCACCCCCCCCGCCCCCACCGCACAGGGAGCGCTCAGCACCCACATAAATTGGCAGTGCCCAGTTGATCGGGAGCGCTGATCGGCTGCGCGCCTGCCTGCACCCGCCCCCTCACAAACCACCCCCCTCCAAAGGGGAGAAAATTCTCCCTATAATCTAATTAGTTCTTCATTGTTTAGATTCTAAGATTTAACCCTGGATGTTTCTTATTGTAAGGTCTTTCACTGAAAATCATGCCAGAACTAATTACAGCAGAAGAATCAAGCACTGTTGCAACATTTGATTTGCTGCAGCTGTTTAAAGAGACAGACCAACAACAGGGGAGGGGTGGGGGGTATGTGGGGAAGGGGAGCTGGTGGTAGTTGAGCAGTCTATCTAAGTGAAAAGTTATTCTACTGAAAAAAAAGTTATGGGCAGGGTTTAAAGTGAAAGAAGACTTTTTCCCAAAGAAGCAGAGCATCAGTAGAGACCTGGTCTACTCACTTGGCATTATTTACATGAGGTGAGGTGGATGGACAGAAATGGTCTCTCTAAATTTTCTTTTTGTTTGCGGTTTGTTTATTTCAATTTTATGTACAGTACCCTAAAGGAATAAGCCTGCGTGATACCTTTATGATAGTTGTGCGTGCATGCAGCTTAGAGGGAACATTGGTGGTGAGATCTGTCCCCAGATGGGAACATATCACAAGGCATCCCCCATCTCATTTTTCTACAGTATCTGCCACAATCCCACATAAAAGATGTGGCATTTATGATGAATAGCCAGACCAATATCTGTCAAGAAAACAAATCTGAAATGCAGAGAATAGATTACAGCTGAGGTTTTCTGAGTTGGCGCTGGTAGTGAGATACTCTGTTCGCCATTAGTGCATAATCAGAAGGTCGCGAATGTGTTCCAGTTAACAGAAAATTAATTACAGTGTGCCTGCAGTCTTCTGATCTGTACTGGCAGCCTCTTGGTTCCTCAGCATCTTTGCAGATTTGGAAAATTTACCCTATTTATGCAGATAAACAAAATGGGGCTAAAACTCAGCACTAATGAATGTGGATTCCAGTTTAGTGCTGGTTTTTGCCTGCCTGAAACCTTAGCAAATTGGCTAAAATCTCTGGGGGCATCAGGGGGAATGGTGGGGGGCTGGCTGGGGGAAGGAGGCTTTGTCCACCCCAGGGAGTGGACACACCTTCTCCCTGGCCCCAGTTGAACTATTTCATGGGCTCCCACATTTCTTTTTACCTGATAAAGCAAATGCTAATAATCCATTGTCCCATTGCCCTGCTGAGATGCGAGGGAGTGAAAACTCTCAGGCTGGGCCTCCCAACTCCAGCTCTTCCTAGCCTAATGGCCTTGCAATAGAGACAGTTGCAGTGAGCGTTGGTGGAGTTACAGTGAGTGCATGTGAGAGAGGTCAAGGATTTTTGTCTTAACCTTTTTAAGGTACTGATTGTAACTAATTGTAATGAACTTGAGACTTTTTAAGTTGGCCACCAGTGTAACTCTAAATTCAAAAGCTGTACTATGTCCTGAAAAGTAAAGTAAAATGGTAATTTTTTATCCCATGATGGTACTCAAATTTATTGGTCACTTACCTTTTGGACAACAAGTACTTGCACAGGCTCAGGAGCAAGCAATATATTTTCTACAAAGGTAGTGTCATTAACGACAATGGCGATCACACTGCTATTGATTTTCTTAATTTCATCTCTTGAAAGCCCAGATACTAAGGTTCCCAAATTCAATAGGTTGGTAACATTGTTAACCTAATAAGTAGAATAAAAAATGGTTAAATGTGATGAATTCTATTCATTTGGCTGTTATTCCTTCAGTCTGCAGCTCCATGGCCTTACCAATGCCTGAATACGGTTACATTATACTGCACTCGACCATACTGGAGCATTTTTCAAGTCATTTGTCATATACGGTACTTTAATTGTTATATCATTTTATTGGGGCTGGACTCGGGTCTTCTCCTAGCCTTGTATTTTTAATTTATTTAGGCACAATTTAAAGTTAACAATTCGGAATTGCAGCCAGCAGTATAAATCTCATTACAATAAGAGCAGTGGGCTGGATTTTCATGGAGTTGGGAGGCTCTGTGGAGAAGTGAAAATGGTGGCCGGGACCCGATTCCAGGAACCTGGCCCCAATCCCAGGGTTTCTGATTCTCAGGAGTGCTTTTTAAGAATGTGGGCTGGTTCGGGTTGCAAGCTGACACCCTGCAGTCCCGACCTGGCTGGCTCCATTGTGGGGATAGGCATGTTCTAGTCTTCCGCAATTTTCATGAAGTTGGGCCAGGTTCTTAGAGATTTGTGATTCACGGCACCTCAGGGGTGTCACAAACCATACTTAGCATGAGGGAACCTTTTGAACGGTAAGTTCTAAAGGCCCTCTTCATGTCCTCATCATGCCAAGTTATGTCCCTCATTTACTCCCTATGCCCCTCGTGCCCCATGCCAAAATATGCCCGCCCCCACATTCCCCCTATGGTCCTTCATGCCAAGATATGGCACTTCCATGCCCGTTCATCCACCATACACTGTACAGAACCAATTAACCTTATAGTGACAATAGGATGTGAAAAAGAAAGTTTAAAAAAAGTCATGCATTGATAACTTTTCACTTTCTTTAAAAAAAAACTCCCTTTTACAACAGGCCAATAAAAGTGTCAATCATCCAGACCCTTTAAAGTATCAATTGTTGAAACTGCAAACACTTGAAACCTCTTGTAAACAAAACATTGTGAAATTGGCATAAGATACCAGAGGGCTGGAGCTATCAATCAAGCAACGTTTTCCTTGCAGCTCAGGTGCTTCAGTACTCTAATGGATTTCTGGGCTCTCAGCCAAACCTCATTATGCATTCTTGGCTTGAGAGAGTGTGTGTGTTGTGGGGGTGGTGGGGTGAGAGCTAGAGGGCTTTACCTTTTTCATTATAACTGGGATAAAGTGCCCCAGCACCAAGGCGGGCCTTTTAAGCAGCTTGCCCCTGTGGCTGCCTCGGAACTCTTCCCATGTCAGCTGCCCAACTACAGCATCCCCAACCCCACCCCACAATGAAATTGCTGTCTTTCCTAGCGCTTTCACCTGAGGCGGGCAGAACGAGCCAAGTATTTTCCTGACTCCCACTACTCACCTCAAGGATGAAAAATAAGCCCAATGACTCTGTTAATACCTTCTGATAGAAGGATTGGTTCTGTGCTCCCAATCAGGTGTGAGACTCACAGGGAATGTATATAGTGGGAAATTATGCAGCTCCTGGGGCTGAAATTTTCGATGAGCGGGTGGGTGCACGCTCTACCTGCTCGAGCATAAAATGACGTGCGATGACGTGGCAAGCGTTCCGACATCATTGCAAACTCATCTGATATTTTGGTCGGCGGGCATGCGCGGGAGTCGGCAGAGTGCCCACCGATAATTAACAAGCCTATTAACACCATTTGAGTAATAACCGAATGCAATTTTTCGCTGCCCATCCAACCTTGTTGGCGGGCAGGCAAAAAGGCCAAGCAGCCTTTGGATTTTTTATGAAACCTCATCCACGGACAGGATATTCCATGCCTCGACTAATAAAGGCAAGTATCCCATATGCCTTCTTAACCACCTTATCTACCTGTCCCGCTACCTTAAGGGACCGGTGGACATGTGGTGAGGTCCCTCTGATCCTCGGTACTTCCCAGGGTCCTACCATTCATCGTGTATTCCCATGCCTTGTTTGTCCTGCCCAAGTGCATCACCTCGCACTTATCTGGATTAAATTCCATTTGCCACTGATCAGGCAATCTGACCAGCCCGTCTATATCCTCTTGTAATCTAAGGCTATTCTCCTCACTATTTACCACCCCACCAATTTTCGTGTCATCCGCGAACTTACTGATCAACCCTCCTACATTAAAGTCTAAATCGTTTATATGTATCACAAACAGCAAGGGACCCAACACCGATCCCTGTGGAACCCCACTGGACACAGGCATACAGTCACAAAAACACCCCTCGACTATCATCCTCTGCTTCCTGCCACTCAGCCAATTCTGGATCCAATTTGCCAAATTGCCTTGGATCCCATGGGCTCTTACCTTTGTTATCAGTCTCCCATGCGAGACCTTATCAAAAGCCTTGCTGAAGTCCAAATAGACTACATCAAATGCATTGCCCTCATTTACACACCTGGTCACCTCTTCGAAAAATTCAATCAAATTGATCAGACATGACCTCCCCTCAACAAAACCATGCTGACTGTCCTTGATTAATCCCTGCTTCTTCAAGTGTAGATTAATCCTGTCCCTAAGAATTGCTTCCAATAGTTTCCGCACCACTGAGGTTAGACTGACTGGCCTGTAGTTCCCTGGTTTATCCCTTCCTCCCTTCTTGAATAATGGTACCACATTGGCTGTCCCCCAGTCCTCTGGCACCTCTCCTGTGGCCAGGCAAGTATTGAAAATTATTGCCAGGGCCCCTGCTATCTCCTCCCTTGCCTTACTCAACAGCCTGGGATACATTTCATCCGGGCCTGGAGATTTATCAACTTTAAAGCCTGCCAGACTACTTTCTATGCTAATTTCTTTAATTATATCACAGTCCTTCTACCTGACTTCCATACCCACGTCATCCCTCTCACTTGTGAACACCGACACAGAGTATTCATTTAGAATCCTACTTACGTCTTCTGGCTCCACACACAAATTACCACTATGCTCCTTAATGGGCCCTACCCTTTCCCTAGTTATCCTCTTACTCTTAATGTACTTGTAAAATAACTTTGGATTTTCCTTTATTTTACCTGCCAATGGGATGAGGTTTCCAACAGCAATTAAAAATTAAATAAAAAGTCACATGAGGGGACATGTTTTTAACAGTGGCAAGTTTTTTATTTGAGAGTTTTTAAATCTTCAGCTCCCTGAGGCAGCTCTGTGCCTCAGGGGGCTCTCATTGCGCTCGTCCTCTTCCCACCCACACCTCGGCAGCGCACAGTTCACATGCCAGCCACCATGAAATTGATGTCGGGGCCCAATCGCAGGCAGCGGTCAACTTCGTGATCGCTCCCAGGCCCGCCCGCTGTGTCCGCCCAACAAGGTAAAAATCCTGGCCCTGATTTCCAACCACTAATTTTAATGGTCAGGACATTACTTCTTGCATTTCAGCAGATTTTCACCATGTGCTTCCAATAATCCTAATTGGCAATATGGAATCAGTCCTATTTTGTTCATTAATTGCACAATTCCTTTGATTTATTTAAACCTTACCTGAAAGTTGATAATTGTCAACCTCTTTACCAATGCGTTAGCTTTGCCATAGGTCCAGCCATTGACTTCACGCAGGCTGCCCAGGGATTTTAAGACATCGCTGCCATTGATGTTCTTGATCTGTTTTGTTGATAGTCCAGCAGCTGATTGGCCCAGGTTAATAAGAGTATTGGAGGAGAAGCTTTGAATTTTACTCACTAGAGCAACTGCAAGCTGCAAGAAAATACAACCATCATCAGGGTTTTCAAAAGCATTGTCCTCATGAGTGCAAGAGTTCCTACCATAATAATAACTTACAGGGTTAGGAGATTTTACAAGAAGCTTGGTTGAAGGGATGTTTTGAGAAGGCTTTAAAAAGCAATGAATGAAAGAGAGAGATGGAAAGGGTTTGGGGAAAGAGTTCCAAAGATTAAGAGAAAGATAAGGTTCTATTATCAAACGGGGCATTGAATGGGGGGGGTGGTGGGGGCGCTGGTGGGGTGGGGTGGTGGATGCACAGGAGACTAGATTCAGAGGAGCAGAGGACAGGGAAGGAAGTAAGGCCAGAGAAGGTTGCAGAGGTAGGATGGGGCATGGATATGGAAAGATTTGTAGATAAGGGCATGGATTTTAAGTTCAATCTGTTGCTTAATGACTGATCAATGTGGGTCAGCATGGATGGGGGAAGGGCAAAAGGCAGGTGGGGCTCAGTGTGATACTAAGTTGTAGACAAGGAAATTTCAGTGTATGGAGGTCAAAAACCAACAAGGAAGGCCTTATATAACTCAAATCAAGAGGCGATTAAGGCTAGATAAAGGGGCTTTTAGTGGGTAGAAAGTGGGGTTTGAAACTTAGCCCTGGATTGATTAGAACTAATCGTTTGGTGGTACAGAACTTGAGTATTGCTGAAAAAAGAGACATGTTGAAGATTCTCATCTTGCATGCATCAGGACACTCGCAAGAATACAAATATAAGGGGAAAACAACAATTTATACTGTATGTGAAGAGTGCTGATTGGTTGGCAAGTAGACTCTGATTGGTAGAGGCAATGCCATGAAGAATGCACCAGTGATTATGACTGACAGTTAACTGCTGACCATAGTTTGAAATTTAAACCTGGTCTGATTGGTCAAGGCATTGCCCTGAGGAATGAATAAGCAAATGGCTGTTACCTATGCTGTTTAGCTGAAACAGGCGCAATGTGTGTACATGTTCTTTCTTTCTGCAAAGAACAGGGCCCCACATATTAATATATGTAGCTTACAGTGCATGCAAATGCACCACACTGCGAGCCTGACTATCTTTAATTATCAGTGCAATTCTTAGCATGAGGATTATTTAGCAAACATTATCTCTTTTTTCAGTAATATTGATTAGAACAATGAAACTGTGTGAATTCTGGTTCAGCTTGATGATGGAGTCAACAGGAAATGTGTGGTATGCTGGCAGGGTCTGAAAACAAAACCTTTGGCCTTTTTAATGTTTAATTATAGTATAGTCTGGATCATTAACATTAATATCAGGCAGGCAGTCTAATATTGAAACAACAGCACAAAAAGTGATCTGATCCAACAGGGCCTAGATTTTCCACTCAGTTTACATGGACAGAGGTAGGCAGGAAATTCAATGGTGAATAATCTGCCAGTTCCCCACTCACAACCCCCAACACTTTTGGGGTTACATTGCTGGACATGAGACAATGTACAATGGTCTTGATACTAAATCTCCCATGACTCGCAGTAGGTATCAGGGAGGTTAAAAATTAAAAATTGGGGATTGTATCCACACCCCACCTATGTATGTGCCACCACTTTACAGCAGCAAGTTGTGCGTGTCCTGCTTGGTGGAGTGGGACATTTCATTAATATATTTAAATCAGGTTCCTACATTGCAATTGGAAGCATGATTTAAAGTTAGTATTAGCTAAGTTTTCCAGGGCTCGGGAAAGCTGGCAGCAAATTGAAGGCAGGAGCTAGCTGTCAGCTCCAGCAGTGCTTTTCATAACACTCCGCGTGAGCTAAGAGGAGCAGGATGCCCTTCCAACCCCTCAAGAAAGCCTTGGGTCTCCCTTCTACCAACGGGAATCTCTCTTTGCTGCCACAATTGGCAACCTCCCCCCACCTTTAGCCATTCTTCCTTGCCATTGCCACGTTCCTCCACAATCCCCACCCCCATAACCAAATCTTGATCTCTTTCTTGCCACTGCCCAGGAACCAGATTGATGGCTGGCCCACTACCAAGCAGGAAAACCATAGGAAGGAGGTTGCAGTCTATCAATTTGGCCAGCTGTTGAGCAGGAGACAAAAGAACATGTTAATTATAAATTTAGCAGGACCTCAGTGTCCCCAGCCTCTCCTGGCCTCCCCAACTACTACCCTGCCCTGAATCCTTCCCACAAATATCAGGGCGTACATGCAAATATCACACTGTTCCTTCACTGTTGCTGGGTCAAGATCCTGGAACGTCCTCCCTAACAGCACTGTGTGCGTACCTGCACCTCATGGATTGCAGCGATTCAAGAAGGCAGCTCACCACCACCTTCTCAAGGGCAATTAGGGATGGGTAATAAATGCTGGCTTGCCAGCGACACCCACATCCCCTGAATGAATAAACAAAATAATATGTTTGCCCATCTATACAATATACAAATACAACATGCCTCCTGTCATTGTACCTTAGCAATGATAGATGCAAGGAAGGTCTGTTTGATCCAGTGTTGTTAAAGATTGCACATTTAAAATTTAAATAACCACTTATGAAACCAATTACTGAACAATTAATTATATAGCTAAAGGCACCAAAATTAAAATAGCATTAAAAGTAGTTCTGAAGAAGTTATATTAGACCCAAAACGTTAACTCTGTTCCTCTCTCCACAGATGCTGCCAGACCTGCTGTGTTTTTCCAGCACTTTCCTTTTATTTAAAACAAAATTATTTTGGGGGGATTTACACTGGCAGCACTATGGTCAGTGGCAATGCTATGCTGTGACAGGCCCTCCCAAAGCTTGCCACATTCAACCTTTACCCCAATGGCTGAAGCTGTCTGCCCATCAAGATTATGTAAATAACACAAAGGCCAGGAAAGTAACTAGGATCAAGAGCACATCTTTGCTAATAGCGGAAGTCCTGCCACACTGAAAACAAGTAGTAAATTCCTACCTGCATTTGTTCATCTGTTGGTGCCGTTTCATTTGTGCCATGAGTCTGGCAAGCTTTGTTTGCTTTCTTAAGCAGGGTTACAGCCTGCTGTGTTGTTAAAGATTGAACTGATGAGGTACCGGCAATGAAGCAAACCAAACTGTCAGGAATGCTGCATAAAAATTGAGAAGCCAACAACAATCAGGATTCATTATGCAGATACAGTTGGAAAATGCAACACAATATGAAGCATATTAAACCAACAATGTAAACACTGTCACACATAGTAAATCACTGGCATCAAAAGCAGTAAAACATACCTTTTAAATTCTGTACTGTTTTCCCTTAAAAATGATCAAAAACTGCCTTGAAGACATTGAACTGGGATTAAAATTTACAATAGAATCTGATATATTTACAGTGGAGAGGCCACATAAATGGGTGCTATTTTAATTAGAACAAAGACAGTTAAAAGCAGATTTGATGGGAGTAGTTAAAACTATAAGAGGTGTCGATGAGGTGAAATAGGATAAACTAATTTCAATGGGTGGTGAGTTGTTAAGTAGAGGGTATAAGTTTAAGATCACCATAAAAAGAACAATTGTTGAGACCACACCTAGAGTATTGTACATTTTTAGTCATCTTACTTAAGGAGGGACACATTTGCATAGGAAGCAGTTCAGAGAAAATTCACCAGACTAACTCCTGGGGTGAAGAGCTTGTTTTATGAGGTTGAAGAGGTTGGGCCTATACTCATTGGAGTTTTGAAGAATGAGAGGTGATCTTGAAGATTCTGAGGGGGCTTGACAGAGTAGTTGCTGAGAGAATGTTTCTCTGATGGGGGGAAATCTAGAACTAGAGGGCTCAGTTTCAAAATAAGAGATCTCCCATTTAAGACGGAAATGAGGATCCTCTCTTGGGATAAAGGGTATAGAAGGTTGATAGTGTTTGGAATTCTTTTCCCCAGCAAGCAGTGGAGGCTGGGTCATCAAGGGAGTCAGGGTTATGGGGACAGGCAGAAGTGGAGTTGAGGTTACAGTTAGATCAGCCATGATCTTATTGAATGGTGGAGCAGGCTTGGGGGGCTGAATGCCTACACCTGCTCCTACTTCTTGGGCAGAATTTTTCCATTGGCGAGCTGGGGGCGGGGCCCGTTCACCAACGCAAAAATGATGCAGGATGATGTTGAGGGAACCCCTGACGTTATCCCGCTCCATTTAAATATTCAGGAAGGCTGGGGGACAGCGCGATCAGCTGTCCGCCCGCCGACCTGTCAATGGCTAATTGAGGCCATTGACAGGATAATTAAGCCAATTAAAGGCCCTGCCCATCCAACCTTAAGGCTGGTGGACAGGCCAGGAGCCCCAGTGGGCTTCTGAAAAAACATGAAACCTCATCCACCGGCGGGATGAGGTTTCATGTCTGTTTTAAAAAACTTTAATAAAGTTTATGTGATATTTATTAACATGTCCCATCTCGTGTGACATTGTCACAGGAGGGGGACATGTTAATAATTTTTTTATTTTTCTATTTTTCAACATTCAAAAACTGTCAGCGCTCTCCCTGAGGCAGCACTTAGTCTCAGGGAGATGTGCGCACATGCGCGAAAGAGCACACTCTGACAGTTGGGGAATCCCTCCCCCCCACACAGGAAGCGCATAGCGCTTCCCGTCGGGTGGCCCGCTGGGTGGGCCTTAATTGGCCCACCCACTCAAAATGGCAGCGGGGCCTGTTTCGGCGGCGGCGATCGGCTGCCTGCCCGCCGCCGAGCTGGTGGGGCCCACCTGCCCATCAAGGGCAAAATTCTGCCCTTTTATGTTCTTATGTAAAAGAAGAGGTTCAGAGAATTATTTTTCATGCAGTTTTGTTAGCGTATGGAATGGCTGAAACGACTGGAAGCAGAATCCAGAATAGCTATTGAAATCTAAAAAAGAACAAAAAAGAGTAAGGGGAAAACAAAGGGGGAATGGAACTAAGAGGATTGCAATGTCATTGGGCTGGCAATGGCAGGATAGGCCATATGGCCACCTGCTGTGCTACAAAGCTCTAGGATTCCCACGAACATAGCTTTGAAAAAAACTGTTAGCGACTGTCATGTAATTTATATTCGATTCAGATATTAAATTAAATAACAAGCTGCAAATTTTCCAATAGAATAGCAAGTATCCAGTAAAATATTACATCAGTGATTTGGGTGCACTTTTGTAATGCAACATTCAACTTCATGTTACCACAGCTACCTCGACTACAGCTCCTCACACCCTGCTTCTTGTAAAGACTCCATCCCATTCTCTCAGTTCCTTCGCCTCCGTCGCATCTGTTCTGATGACGCTACCTTCAAAAACAGCTCCTCTGACATGTCCTCCTTCTTCCTTAACCGAGGTTTTCCATCCACGGTCGTTGACAGGGCCCTCAACCGTGTCCGGCCCATATCCCACGCATCCTCCCTCACGCCTTCTCCTCCTTCCCAGAAACATGATAGGGTCCCCCTTGTCCTCACTTATCACCCCACCAGCCTCCGCATTCAAAGGATCATCCTCCGCCATTTCCGCCAACTCCAGCATGATGCCACCACCAAACACATCTTCCCTTCACCCCCCCTGACGGCATTCCGTAGGGATCGTTCCCTCCGGGACACCCTGGTCCACTCCTCCATTACCCCCTACTCCTCAACCCCCACTTATGGCACCTCCCCATGCCCACGCAGAAGATGCAACACCTGCCCCTTCACTTCCTCTCTCCTCACCGTCCAAGGGCCCAAACACTCCTTTCAAGTGAAGCAGCATTTCACTTGCATTTCCCCTAACTTAGTCTACTGCATTCGTTGCTCCCAATGCGGTCTCCTCTACATTGGAGAGACCAAGCAAACTGGGCGACCGTTTTGCGGAACACCTGCAGTCTGTCCGCAAGAAAGACCCAAACCTCCCTGTCGCTTGCCATTTTAACACTCCACCCTGTTCTCTTGCCCACATGTCTGTCCTTGGCTTGCTGCATTGTTCCCGCAAACTGGAGGAACAGCACCTCATCTTCCGACTAGGCACTTTACAGCCTTCTGGGCTGAATATTGAATTCAACAACTTTAGATCTTAAACTCCCCCTCCCCCCATCCCCACCCCGTTTCTCCCCCATCACCCCCCCTTTTTTTTTTCAATAATTTATATAGATTCTTCTTTCCCCACCTATTTCCATTATTTTTAAATCTAAAACTAAAACCTTGTTAGTCTTTCCACCCCACCCCCACTAGAGCTGTACTTTGAATATCCTGTTTTCCATTCTTAATTAGCACTTTTCTTAGACAAATATCACCACCTTCAACACCTCTTTGACCCTTTTGTCTGTGACATCTTTTGATTATCTGCTCATCTCCACAATCACCACACCCTCAACGTCTCTCTCCCCCCTGCCACCTCCCCCCCCCGCCCCCCCCCCCCCACCTTAAACCAGTTTATATTTCTCCCTTCTCCTAACTATGCTTCAGTTCTGCCGAAGGGCCATGAAGGCTCAAAACGTTAACTGATTTCTTCTCCGCCGATGCTGCCAGACCTGCTGAGTTTTTCCAGGTAATTCTGTTTTTGTTTTTTATTCAACTTCATTTTCATCATGGAATCCTCCACCATCAACATCTAGGGGGTTAACATTAAACTGAAACTTTACTGCATCAGCCATATAAGTACTGTGGCTATGAGATCAGGTCAGAGGCTGGGAATTCTGCAGCAAGTAGCTTACCTCCTGACTCCCCAAAGCTAGTCCACCATCTTCAGGACACTTGTCAAGGAGTGTAATGGAATACTCTCCACTTGCCTGGATGAGTACAGCTCCACTAACATTCATGAAGCTCACCACCCTCCAGGGCAAAACAACCAGCTTGATTGACACCTCGTTCACCATCTTAAACATTCATTCTCTCCAACATTGGGACACAGCAACAGCAGCAGCAAGGGGTAACATCAACAAGATGCACTGCAGCAACACATCAAGGCTCCTTCAAAAGCACTTTCCAAACCCACAACAAGAAGGACAAGGTGAGCAGACACATGGGAATACCACCAGTTGCTTGGTCGCCTCCATGTCACACATAATCCTGACTTGAAATCATATCACCGTTCCTTCACTGTCACTGGACCAAAATCCTGGAATTCCCTTCTCAACAGTAATGTAAGTGTACCTACACCACATGGACTGCAGTGACTGAAGAAGATGGCTCACTGCTATATCTTCTTCAAAGGCAATTAGGGACGGCTAATAAACGATGACCATGTCAATGACACTTATGAATGAATAAAAAAAGGCAGTAAATGCTTTTAAACTTTCCCCGAGTTAGAAAAAACTAATCATGTCAGTATTCAGATCTGTTTTACTCCAAGTTATGCGAATGTCACTTGTTTAATTGTGCCGAAAGTTATAAACAACGTATACCTTGACACATTAATGGCTGTATTTTTGAAGAGTGCATTGGCATAAAATCTCTGGATATCTTCAGGAAGCTTAAGACTGTTCAGAAGATTTAGATTGTCCTGGTTGGCTGCAAATATCTGTAACTGCAGAAAGCAGGTGTTAATCAGCATTAGGATTTTCACAGCAAATATTATATTTAAGGAATAATAAGTAAGAGACAAGTCAACATATTCATTTGTAAGGGCAGAAGAAGAAAGGAAGATAACTTAAGCGACTGAATAACATTGTTATACATACTGTTGCATCGTCGGTGAGCATAGCAAGGTCATCAGTGCTTGTATAGATCAGAAAATCCCCCAAGTAATTGGCAAACCAAGCAGTAGAGTTCAGAGCTGGATCACTTGCATTATAACATCTTGGTTTGGGACCTAAGTAAATAAATGAAGTGCAATCAGAACAGCATGAAACAAAGATTTCCTCCAGTATTAGTGGGTCTCCTGTGAACTCCCTGCAAAGTCAGCGAATTTTCCTCAGAGAGTATTAATGATGCTGCCTGGTATAGGCTTGGAGATCTGCAGCTTTTGGACGCTCCGTCCAGTGGCAAAAGTGCATTGTTGTGGGGATAACTGTAACACAGAATGGTGATGACCAAAAAAGGAGTGAGTGATGTACATGGCAAATTTAATACATCAGAAATGGATAAGTTAAGCCACAAAGTTTATATGTATCAGGAACTACACAGCTCCAGGAAATTCCTCTGCATGGTCACCTTCATGTTTCTACTCATATTAATGGAAAAAGTGAGCACAGAAAGGAGTTTAAAAATCAGAAGATTTGATTAAATTCAGCCTAGAAATTGTCTATGATGTCATTTTCTCTGCTATTTTGCTGAGGTATAAATTGCTACATGTTAATACTTGGTTTTAATGACAAAGGCCAGAATTTTTCAGTCGGCGTACCCGAACATGCCAGCGTATAAAATGACACGCGATGACGTCAGGCGTGCGTCCTGACGTCATCGCGCTGTCTTGTGATGTTTAGTTCGGCGAGCGTGCACCAGAGTTGGCTGTGCGCCCGCCGATAACTAATAGGCCTATTAAGGCCATTAACAAATTAATTAATGTAATTGTTTACGCTGCCTATCCAACCTTAAGGTTGGTGGGCAGGCAAGGAGGCCAAGCGGCCTTCACGTGTTTTAGGAAACCTCATCCACGAGCAGGATGAGGTTTCCTAAAGCTTTTACCACTTAAATAAAAAAAATTTCTGAAATATAAAAACATGTCCCATCTCATGTGACACAGTCATATGAGATGGGGCATGTTTGATTAAATTTTCAAACCATTTCTTTATTTATTTCAAAAGCACTTCAATCTCCCTCAGGCAGCTCTGTGCCTGAGGGAGATTCACAGAATCACAGAGTGCAGATGAGGCCCTTTGGCCCAGCGAGTCTGCACCGACACGTGAGAAACACCTGACCTACCTACCTAATCCCATTTACCAGCACTTCGCCCATAGCCTTGAATGTTATGACGTGCCAAGTGCTCATCCAGGTACTTTTTAAGGATGTGAGGCAACCCGCC
Organism: Cetorhinus maximus; assembly: GCF_964194155.1. NCBI lineage: Eukaryota > Metazoa > Chordata > Chondrichthyes > Lamniformes > Cetorhinidae > Cetorhinus > Cetorhinus maximus. The sequence continues at coordinate 73,920,583 of NC_135893.1, read as the reverse complement.
TCCACCCCCTCCCAGGCAGTGCATTCCAGACCGTCACCACCCTCTGGGTTAAAAAGTTTTTCCTCACATTCCCCCTAAACCTCTTGCCCCTCACCTTGAACTTATGTCCCCTCATGACTGACCCTTCAACTAAGGGGAACAGCTGCTCCCTATCCAACCTGTCCATGCCCCTCATAATCTTGTACACCTCGATCAGGTTGCCTGGAGGGGATTGAAGCGCTCTTTTGCGCACACGCATGATAGAGCGCTGGCCCCGACTCTCACTCCTCCCCTTGCCCACACAGGTAGTGCTGAGCGCTACGGCTCACGTCTTACGCCGGGCGGGGCCTTAATTGGCCCACCCGCGTAAAATGGCAGCGTGGAGCCGATCGCGGGCGGCGGCTGGCTCCGCGGCCGCCCACTCCCATCGACTAAAAAATTCAGGCCAAAATGTTACTATTCTTAGATTGTTCAGAACCAGAATATATTACAGTTCTTAGCCACTACCCAAGTCAAATTGCTATCCCCAAAAATCCATTCAGCTATTGCATTTGTAGAGAGGGTAAATGTGAAAGGGAATGCAGGTGAAAAGATTATGAGCACTGTCTTCCAAACCTTAAAATCTGTCACCAACACAGTACAAAATGTAAGCTGAATACCTTTACGTAGGTAAGTTCTGATGCTCTTGTACAGTTGTTGTCGAATGTTTGTTGTAAATTCAGAGAACCGTGCATTTAGGGTCCGTATTCTAAAAGAAAAAAATCATAAAGTGAATATTAAACTTTTTAGTAATCATACACCTTTTCCCTGAAGGTAATATTGATAGTGAGAAATGGGTGATATCAATTCAGTCACTAAATTGATAACATCTGCTTTATACTGTCACCCAAAGTCACAATTATTCCCCGCTTTGTTCGTACACTAGAGGTTATATCTCCAGTTTCAGATTACCAGCTGGCAGCCTCATCTGCTAGAAGCATAATTTCCACAACATGTAACTTGGTAGCGAGAAGACTGCACACCCCATACTCCTGAATTTAGTGATGGGAAGACTTTGCCCAAAGCATGAAGTTGGAAGATTACTGCAATTAATAATTTTAAATAGCTTTTATTCATATTTTTCCTCATCTTTTAATCACATTTTGGTCATTATTTTCCCTACAGCTTCCTTTAGCCAGGAGGGACAGCCCAGACTATGGATAGCTGTATCATTCTCTCCTGATATTGTCTAGCTAATTGGAATTTGACTCCATTCAGCAAGACAGTATGTCAGCCATGGCTCAGTGGATAGCACTGTCATCAGAAGGTTGAGGATTCAATTCTCACTCTGGGGACTTGAGTACAAAAATCTAGGCTGATACTCCAGTTGATTACCGAGGGAGCACTGCACTACTAGGAGCTGCTGTCTATTGTATGAGATGCTAAACCAAGGCCTTTCTGCTCTTTAACTGAACATAAAGGAACCCATAGCATTATTGTGAAAAAGAGCAGAGGAGTTATCCTCAGTAGCCTGGACAATATTTATTGCTCAATCAGTTGCTAAAACAACTGTTTGTGGGATCTTGCTGTGTGTAGGTTAGCTGCCATATTTCCTACCATACAACGGTGACTGCACTTCAAAAGTACTTCATTGGTTGTAATATTCTATGGAATGTCCTGAGGTTGTAAAGGCGCAATATACATGCAAATATAATATAAATACAAGTCTGTGTTTAAGTTTCCTTTGAATGATAATAAAACAGTATTTTTGTTGTTCTCTATCATGACCGATGCAGTTGGTAAAGCGGAATTTTTTAAAATCCCAGAGGGAAACTTTAAATAACTGTCATAGCATATAACTTTAAGTGTTATGTTTGAGATGCGACTCTAAATTCAGGAATCAGACCACCAGTTCTCGAGGCTTTACATTAAACTAATTGAAACATTTTATTAATTTACACACGTTAAAATATATACACGTAGCTTCAAACTACTACTATCATAACTTGTAACAAATTCCCAAACTAATCTCCATTAAAGCAACAGCAACCCATAGACTTAATCAGACACCAGGCAAAGCATTTTCACCTTATGGATTCAAAATGAGGTTCTTTGCACTTTTGATCATGTGGAGCCAGTTGGAGGCTTACAGCTGCCTTTTGATCTTACATTGCCTCTGCTCTGCACACCCGAAAACTGAAGTTATACCTACCACCACTGATTGAATTCAAATTCTCATTGTCTCACCAGCCTCTTTGAACTTCACCTTTTAACAATGAAACCCCTTTCATAGTGCCAATTTTATTAGTAATATTGCTAGGTAATTGCTAGAAAGGCGTCAGATTTCACACCACTTCTTGAATGCTCTATTCAAAAAATGCAAATGCACTCTATCTCTCTTACATATCAAAACTAGTACCCATCAAAGCACCCAGACTAGCTGGCTTTAATCCAATTAAGACACACCCGCAGACTAAGCCTTGATTTTAAAAGAAAAATATTTTCCAAAATATTATATACATTAATAGCTTCATGACATTCTGATAATTCTGTCATTAACTCCAAAATGAATTGCCTTTTTCATCCCTCCATGTTGTTAACTGGGAACCTGCTGCCAGGCCTCTCCATCTCTGCTCTATAACTGTGCACTAAATGGTGCAGGATGTCTCTATGCATCTCAGTGAATAGTGCTTGTCCTTCATTTGGACACTACTCGTGACAGAATATTCAAGTCATCATGAAGGGAATTAAAGAGTTGTACCTCCAACCTACTATTCCATTTGTGCCCCAATAAACTGTGCCACCACGCTTTTTCATATCGAGAATGATATTTACATACAAGTGGTACAACAATCTTTGGAAAACCTGACCAAAATTAGATAAAAAGTAATATTTGGATATTTTTAAAAACAATACCATTGAATAAACTGAGATACAATATAAAACAAAACAACATTCTTTTCAATCTCTCACTTTAAGTAAATTGTTAAGAACACTGCCAATTAGTTAGTATTTCAAATGTTTCAAAGAAGTGGAAAAATACTTTGAGATCCAATACTGAGAACATACATGATTTGAGCTCCATTGCAGCTCCCGTTGGTCAAAATTAATTCAGTCAAGCTTCCATTCAGTCCTGGTATCAGCAGTTGAAGCCTAGTACCAAGCCAGGTCTGGAGTTCAGTCTCATTTGAACTGGAAATAATTGGCTCAGCACGATTCAGAACTTCACTTAATAAGGCGGACCTCACCTCTGGGACCAATGTTACATTGTTCTGGAAAAGTTAACAAACAGTATGAACTGCACCAAGTTCTATCAGGTTAAAACATATATACATGCTCAAATTCACATATATGCACTCTTCACATAAATAAATTCTTAAATTATTAACCAAATTGTCACCAGTTACCAAGTTGTTCTTCATTTTGCAAGTGCTGGTTTAACTTGTTATACATAAGCCTGATTGGAAGATGGTTGAGACAAACTAAAGTAGTTTCTCTGATCTCTGAACATGGATTGTTGTCTATTTCACTGAGTCAATGTGATTCAGTATTTTTTATAGGATAAGGGATCTGATGATTTATGAGGGATTCCCTGTGGCTTTGATGCAGGATATTGGTTTGGACAACTCAGAGAATGAATTTCTGTCCATATTTCATTGAGATGTTGTATTGTTTATAATGATAAAGGTTTTGATGATATATGAGGGATTGCATTTGATGTAGCATTGCACAAGATATTAGGTTGGTTGACGGGAATGGCAGCACAGTGATAGTGTCACTGGGCCCGAAATCCAGAGGCCAGGACTGATGCTCTGGATCCACCATTAATATCCTGGGGGCTTTACCATTGACCAGAAGCTTAACTGGACCATCCACATAAATAATGTAGCTATAAAAACAGGGGCTCAATTTTACGAGGGGCGTTGAACCTCAATGTTGGGGTAAAAAGTGGGCCCAAAGCCCACCTGCTGGCAGTGGGACCTGCTCAGTGCTTTTACCACATGCCTAATTAGCTGCCTGTGGGCCCACCATCCAATTAAGGACAGCAGGTGTTAAGTCGCTGAACATCCATCTGGCAAAGGAAGAAGCTGGACCAGTTGTCTTCAACATAGCTTTATTTACAAAGCCCAATATAACGTTAAGTACAGATTACTTTTCCCTTCCACGCAGCTCCTCTCCACAGGTTCTTATATATGTGCCCTAATCTTTCCCCAGTTGGAGCATGCACTCAATTGTCACAGCATTTACAACATTAACAGTGGGCAGGCTCCCAATGCTGCCATTCTAATCACTGTGTAGAGTGTTGGAGGGCAAACCCCTCCCGTGAGGTGGTGGGGTTGTGGGTGCTGCTTTTCATCCCTGCAGCCCCTTCTTTGGCTCTTGAGACCTTCCCAACTGGGCTGTCACTGGGACGCTGCCTTCATTTAACTGGTGGCTGCCCCAGGTGGCAGGTGGTCACCCCACAATTGGCAAAATGCCAATGTCAATGTAAGTGGCTCTTAATAGAGTTTTTACATGTCAATCAGTTACCTACCACCTTGGGATGGACAGCCTCTCTGCATTTGGTGCCGCCGTCACTGCATTTTACTGATGGCAGGATTGTGTTGTGGACCCAGCTTCTCATGATTTTACCGCACCCCACCTCCCTCCACCAACCACTACCTCCTTGGGGGCTGGTAAATTCCTGGCTTTGAGTTCATATTCCATCACAACAGTTGGTGAAATTCAAATTCAATTAATTAGTAAAAAGGCTGGAATAAAAAGATAGTACCAGTAATGATAATAATGAAACCACCATAATGTAGTAAATAGACATCTGGTTCACGAATGTCCTTCAGGGAAGGAACTCTGCCATCCTTACCTAGTCAGGACTACATGTGACTCCAGACCCACAGCAATGTGGTTGACTCTTAACTGCCATTTGAAATGGCTTAGCAGGCCACTCAGCTGTATCAAACTGCTACAGAAAAGTTGAAGAATAAAACCAGATTGACCACCTGACATTGATCCAGGCACCGGAAACAACAAAGGCCTACACTGCCCAGTCTACCCTGCAAAGTATGCCGCAGTAACATCTGAGGACTTGTGCCTGACCTGGACAACATTCAGGCTTGAGCTGATAAGTGGTATGCAACAATTATGCTACACAAATGGCAGGGAATGACTACATCCAAGAAGAGAGAATCTAACCATCTGCCCATAATGTTCAATAGCATTACCATCACTCAATCCCCACCATTAACATCATGGAGGGTTACCATTGACCAGAAACTTAACTGGGCCATCCATGTAAATACTGTAGCTATAATAACAGGTCAGAGGCTAGGAGTTCTGCAGTGAGTAATTCACCTCATAATGCCACAAAGCCTGTCCATAAGACACAAGTCAAATGTGTGATAGAATACTCTCCACTTGCCTGGATGAGTGCAGCAACAACAGCACTCAAGAGCTCAGCCCATCTAGGTCAAAGTCGCAGCTTGATTGGAAACACCCTGCCCTCACCACCTTTTAAACACTAACTCTCTCCATCACTGACACACAGAGACAGCAGTGTACATCATCACTGTAATTTCTGTCAACACAACATGGCAGGCGAAGCCGGTCTGTGTATGTGCACTGGCTCGAGCATACACAGAAACCCAATGGTATCAATCCGCTGCACCCAGCCTGCCTGTACACCTTTGTGCACGCATGAATGACATCACCACATGAACATGAAGTGATATCCATACGCCTTTGCGTGGTGACTTCACATACATAACTGTGTGTGCGTAGTTAAGGCCCGCCTGGAAACAAGGACACATGCGCCAATCAGAAGGATCGCACATGTGCAAATTTCAAAATTTCACGGTCAGCTGAATTGGTAGAGAAAGAGACTGAAAACGGAGACATTTTGTCTGCTGTTTCAGAGGAAATTTATCTTTTTATTTTGCAGTGCAATTTTTCAGAAGGTGAGTAAACAAGATTAATGTTATTTGCTGCTAAAACATTTCATTGGGCAGGATTTTCAGGTCGCTGGGCAGGCCCAGGAGTGACCAGGAAATGGTCTGCCGCCTGCGATCGGCCCCCGACTGCGATTTCACACCAGCCAGCATGAAACGCACGCTGAGAAGCTCAGCGCTGCCGGGGTGGGGGCAAGAAGAGTCCGAGCGCAAACGTCTGTGCATGCACGGGGGAGAGCGCACTGAAAGCTCCCTGAAGGCTGGGAGCTGCCTCAGGGAGCTGAACAATTTTAAAATCAAAAATAAGTATTTTTAAAATCTGAAAAAAATGTCCTGACATGGGACTCACTCAAAATTACATGAACAGAATGAAAATTCTGCCCAAAAATTTATATTTATTTTTTATTTAATTGTGGAAACCTCATCCCATGGATGAGGTTTGCTAAAAAATCAAAAGGCCACCTGGCCGATTCGCCCGCCCGCCAAGCATAAGGTTGGACAGGCAGCGGAAAATATGTTTAAATTAATTGCTTAAGGGCCTTAATGGGCCTCTTAATTGTCAGTGGGCGTGCTACCGACCCTTGTGTGCACCCGCCGACTGGAATAGCGCACGAGTGTGCAATGACGCCGGGACGCTCGCCTGCAGATCCCAGATCCCAAAGGGAGATAGCTCAGAGAGCTAATGTGCCCTATAGTCCCTCGATGTATCATTTAACAGTGGCAGTTTGGCACGCGTACTCAGCTCCATTCCGTTGCCTATTGACTGCCTGTCTCAATCAATGCCATTGACGCCTGCTCTCTTCTTTGTTTCTCCCCCGGCAGGCTCTCTGAAAGTTCACAGTAGAAAAGGCCACAGGATAGTTCAGCAGCATCGACAACAGACACCATGCACAGCCACTGTGAAATCCCAGATGTGCTTGCCTTGCTGGTGACAGCGATCAGGCAACACCTGGCGATCATCTTCCAATGAGAAAAAAACTTCTGTACTTAGTACAGGCTATGCTGTACTCTATAGCTCATAACATGTTAAAGCAATTGGCTATGGCAGCTTGTACTCCATTTTCTCTTGGCTCAGAGACATAGTGTTCAGTTTCCATTAAAATGAATAAAACTTGGTAGCTCTGTGTGGTGTAATTTATTCTGAGGGGAGGAGCGAGCAGTCTGAAGTTGGCAATAATCATGATACCGAAGGTATGGAGGACACTTCTCCCCACCTCTATCTTTCTCTCTTTCCTCCTCCTTGCTTATGCTCCCCAATGCCCCCACCCCCACACCATACACCCTGCTAAAGACATTGGCACCCCCATGCAGCCAGAAGTGTGCAGGGCTAGGCGGGCATACCTACAAAGGGCAGCGAGCCTGTGCCTGAACAGACCAACCCCACCTGGGACACAGCCATCCACCTCAACTGCGGGAACTCCCTACCTGCCACCCACTGCAGCTTGAAGGTGTTGACTGTACAGCACAAGAGAGCTGGAGAGCACATGCCACGGCCCATTGAGCCTGCTCAGCCCCTTTATCTCTTAAATCCCTGACAGCAAAAATCTGCCATCCCAGCTTTAAAGATATTCAACGATGAAGCATCCACAGCCCTCTCGGGTAGAGAATTCCAAAGATTCACATTTCAATAAGATTGCCTCTCCACATAGGTGGGGGCTTCTACTTGCTCAACATCCAGGTTACTATGGCTGATAGGAAGCTAAAGTAGCAGGTGTGTGAGTGATACCAATCAGTAGCCACAATGCGTTTGTGCTGTTCCACTCATGTGTCACAACTGTTTGTCTAAGATTTATAGAGAGATCAGTGGTGACAGGTGCTTCCTTCTGCAGACCTGACTGATGAAACTTGTTCTGCTGAAGGGTCATGAGGACTCGAAACGTCAACTCTTTTCTTCTCCGCCGATGCTGCCAGACCTGCTGAGTTTTTCCAGGTAATTCTGTTTTTGTTTTGGATTTCCAGCAGCCGCAGTAGTTTTTTGTTTTAAACCTGTTAGGGACCCACTCAGTGAGGCAGGAGAGAGGTTTGATGATAACCTTGGCACAGGGAGGGCCATATTAGTGCAAACGACTGGTCTTCCGGGGATGTGGCTCATTTTGGGAGGCAGCATGCAGGGAGGTGAGGGAGGGGGAGGAACCGATGAAGGGTTATGCATTTGGGGAGGTCAAACAAGGCAAGGAATGACAAAATAAATGGTGCTAAACTGAGAAGTTTAGGAGAATAGAGAAAAAAGTGGAGTGCCTGTAAGGTTTAAAAAGTAGGTTTAAAAAGTATATGGGATGCTTTCTTAGTCAATGTACAAAACATAAGAGCAAAGGGGTTATACTAGAGCTGTATAAAACATTAGATAGATCACAGCCACAGCAAAGTGTGCAGTCTATGCATGGCATTACAGGAAGGATGTGGATGAGCTCATGAGGGTGCAGGGAGCTCACAGGAAGCGCCACAACCTGCAGAATAATGGCCAAGAGCTGGAAAGTGGGATTAAGCTGGAGCTGGATGGCATGGTTTTGGTGGGAGCTAACACTGTGGGCTGGATTGCCTCATTCCATACTGTGAATTTGCAGTGTGTCTGTATTTAACAAGTGATAATTTCACAAATGTTTCTGAAAAGCTGCAGTAGAGAGTGACAAGTAGGAAATACCACTGTGCAATGAAACATCATCCTTTTTGATGAAAAATACTCTAGTTGGAGAGGGGTACCTTTATTTATTGTCACTTGTTATTAGGTATCGCAGAAATACATCTCTAAACAACAATCCACATGAGACATTAGCAAGCTTGCAGTGTGGGCCACTTTGTGACAAGTGAGGTTCGATAGCATTAAGTGCAAGGAACCTCAAGTGTATAAGCTTGAAGAGAACTGAGGATCCTCATTGCAAGTAGAAGCTCGTTCTTCCCACACATCTTACAGAATACAGAATTCACAGGGGTTGCCCAGGGAGTGTATCAGCATTAACAGAGAGTGAGTGTGTTTCAGTATTTGCAGGGAATCCCTCAGGAATATGTCACCATTTAAATGGGGTCTCCGGGGAGTCTCAGTATTTACAGGGGGTGTAGGGGTGCATGTCCACTTGCTAGAGAGGGTGTCAGTATTCGCTGTGGGTCTGTGAGAAATGTGCCAGTTAGCTACATGGGTTTCCTGCAAAGTTCCTGCCAATTTGATTCACTCCATGTGATAGCAATAAACGACTAAAGGCTCTAGATCCTGCAAAGGCTATGGGCCCTGACAATATTCCAGCAACAGTACTGAAGACTTGTGCTCCAGGACTTGCTGCGCCCCTAGCCAAGCTGTTCCAGTCCAGTTACAACACTGGCATCTACAAGGCTATGTGGAAAATTGCCCAGGTATGTCCTGTACACAAAAAGCAGGACAAATCCAACTGGCCAATTACCGTCCCATCAGTCAACTCTTGATCATCAGTAAGTAAAGGAAGGGGTCATCAACAGTGTTATCAAGTGGCACTTGTTTAGCAATAACCTGCTCACTGATGCCCAGTTTGGGTTCCGCCAGAGCCACTTAGCTCCTGACCTCATTGCAGCCTTTGTTCAAACATGGGCAAAAGAGCTGAGCTCCCGAGGTGAGGTGAAAGTGACTGCCCTTGACATCAAGGCAGCATTTGACCGAGTGTGGCATCAAGGAGCCCTAGAAAAACTGGAGTCAATGGGAATCAGGGGGAAAACTCTCCGCTGGTTGGAGTCATACCTAGCACAAAGAAAGATGGTTGTGGCTGTTGAAAGTCATTCATCTCAGCTCCAGGACATCACTGCAGGAGTTCCTCAAGGTAGTGTCCTAGGCCCAACCATCTTCAGTTGCTTCATCAATGACCTTCCTTCCATCATAAGATCAGAAGTGGGGATGTTCGCTGATGATTGCATAATGTTCAGCACCATTCACGAGTCCTCAGATACTGAAGCAGCCTATGTCCAAATGCAGCAAGACCTGGACAAATCCAGGCTTGAGCTGACAAGTGGCAAGTAACATTTGTGCCACACAAGTGTCAGGCAGTGACCATCTCCAACAAGACAGAATCCAACCATCTCCCCTTGATGTTCAATGGCATTACCATCACTGAATCCCCCACTATCACCATCCTGGGGTTACCATTCACCAGAATTGAACTGGACTAGCCATGTAAATACTGTGGCTACAAGAGCAGGCCAGAGGCTAGGAATCATGCGACGAGTAATTCACCTCCTGACTCCCGAAAGCCTGTCCACCATCTACAAGGCACAAGTCAGGAGTGTGATGGAATACTCCCCACTTGCCTGGATGAGTGCAGCTCCAACAACACTCAAGAAGCTGGATACCATCCAGGACAAAGCAACCGTTTGATTGGCACCACATCCACAAACATTCACTCCCTCCACCACCAACGCACAGTAGCAGCAGTGTGTACCATCTACAAGATGCACTGCAGGAATTCACCAAGGCTCCTTAGACAGCACCTTCCAAACCTATGACCAATACCACCAAGACCACCTAGAAGGACAAGGGCAGCAGATTGATGGGAACACCACCACCTGGAAGTTCCCTTCCAAGTGACTCACCATCCTGGCTTGGAAATATATCACCGTTCCTTCACTATCGCTGGGTCAAAATCCTGGAACACCCTTCCTAACAACACTGTGGGTGTACATACATCACATGGACTGCAGTGGTTCAAGAAGGCAGCTCATCACCACCTTCTAAAGGGCAACTAGGGATGAACAATAAATGCTGGCCCAGCCAGCGAAGCCCACGTCCCATGAATGAATAAAAAAAAATGTCAGTATTTACAGGAAGTCCCAGGACTGTGTCAGAATGTACAGGGTGTCCATGGAGAGTGTACCCGTATTTACGGGCAAACCATGGGGAGTGTATCCGTATTTATGGGGCGTTCATGGGGAGTATAGCAGTCCTCACCCCCATCGCCCTCCCCCTCCTCAACCCCCATCCCTCTCTTGCTCCTCACCCCCATCCCCCTCCTCCCACACTCCCCTTCCTCATCACCCCCTTCCCACTCCTCCTCACCTCCATCCCCCTCCTCATCCCCAACCCTCTCCTCCTCACCCCCATCCCTCCTCCTCACCCCTTGTTCCCCCCTCTACCCATCCCCCTCCTCTACCCATCACCCTTCCTCTTAACTCCCCCCTCATCATTACCCTCCTCCTCCTCCACCCCCTCTTGCTCACTGAAACCCGCCCCTTCTCATCCCCATGCCGCTCCTCCTCCTCACCCCATCCCTTCCTCTACCCATCTCCCTCCTCCTCATCCCCCTCCTCTCCTCATCCCCTGCTCTTCTCACTTCAACCCTCCTCTACCCATGCACTCCTCTACCCATCTTCATCCTCCTCATCCCCACCTTCTCGCCCCATCCACCTCCTTAGCCCCTCCCCCTCACCCCCTGCTCCTCCTCCTCTTCCACCTCCCCTCAACTCATCCTCTCCTCCTCCTCACCCCCACCTTCTGACCCCCATAGTCACCCCCTCCTCCTCTACCCATCCCCCTCCTCTCCTCACCCATCACCCACCCCTGCGCCCACCCCAGCCCCCGCCCTATTCCCACCGAGATGGCACGTATGAATGTGGAGTCTGCACTTTGTATCTCAGATTCGACCAGCAAGTGGAAATGTGAGCAGACAGCAAGATCAACACTCCAACACACGCGCACAGTTTGAGGCAGCAATTGGGAGCTGGATCTTAACAGGGGAAGAAAAGGGAAAGAACACCACAGACCTGCACATCTGGATTCAGAAATAATCAAACAATCAGATTCACAATTCTCCATTTAGCTTGAATCAAAGTATCCTGAGATATCCAGTTAGATTAAAAACACATTGGTACATGTGGTCTGTCGAATCGAACATATATAGTAATGTGTTTATGTTGCAGTGTACACTGAATATAGTAAATCTGTGTGAACTATAAAAATGTGGACTGATTGTGATCTTCCAATATACATTTGGGTTTGGTGTAGTTGCAGTGCCTGAGCAAAGCATTACTGTTTACTTATGTGACTTTCACAAATTAAACTGACATGGACAAAGAATGATGAATGGGAATGTTGTCTAGTTAAACAAAGTGCAGATGTAGAGGTAGAAGTAATGGGTGTGCTTGATAAATCAAGGCTATCAGATCAAGGGGAGGAAACAGCTGTGATTATTTTAGCGATGCCATTTTTGGTCCTAGCCGCTGCTGACTCCATCCCTATGATGTAAGGGAGCAACAGAATCGATTGCGCATGCCTGGCGTTGGCTGCAGCATTGGTGGCAAATGCAGCCATGTACCATGTGCAAAGTGCACTGTAACAATTTGCCAAGCCTCCTTTGACAGCACATTCCAAACCCAAAACCTCTACCACGTAGAAGGACAAGGGCAACAGATGCATGGGAACACCACCACCCGCAAGTTCCCCTCCACAATCCTGACTTGGAACTACATCGCTGTTCCTTCACTGTTGCTGGAGCTCCCTTCCTAATAGCACTGCGGGTGTACCTATACCACATGAACTGCAGTAGTTTAAAAAGGCAGCTTACCACCACCTTCTCAAGGGCAATTAGTGATGGACAATAAATGCTGGCCTTGCTAACGATACTCGCATCTCATGAGTGAAAGAAACCTACAGGATTCAGGGTTACATTTGATCGGACACTATATTAAAATCACCATCCATTCATTATCATATGATTTATTCCTCGCGGTACCATTAGCTGTTGGTGTTTCCTACCTGCTTTGCCTCAAAGCTGAAAATGTCCATGAATTGAGTAATATTATCAAGTGTTATGTTGCTCATAACCTTCCGTGCATCATCTGAATCCTTCAGTGTTCTAGTGCTAGCAGATAATTGGGCAAGCTGTCTTACAGTCAGTAAATCCACAACATCAATCTGGAACAAAAATATGAAATATTATATTCTATTCATTCAGTATTTTAGGCATTCAAACCAAGAGTTATTTACTTAAAAGTTATTCACTATTCTTAAATAGTTTTAGTATTTTCCAAAGCAACGTTATTACCCAGGGAAATATGTTGTAAAAAAAATCTTTTAACACCTTTGCAAACAGAGGAAGTCTACAATAATAAGATTGATGACTTAGCGGCATAATTTCATTGATTTCTATAGGTGTGTCAAGGTTTTAAATGAATTTTAAGTGAACATGAAAAAAAAATAAAGAAATATCAGTGTGCTGCAGAACATGTTGGGCTGAATTTTCGGGCACCCTGATGTAAGAGACAAGGGAGGGGGGCCTGAAAATACTGGCGCTGACCGGCATGTGTCAGTATGGGGTGCCATTTTTGAGGAGGTTAGTTTGGGCCCAGGAAAGCCGCCCACCCACATAAGCCCGGCAATTAGGCTAATTAAGAGTCTCGTTAAAGGTAAGTTTATGAGGCCTACTGGTATTTTCCAGTGGCTTCCAGTTACCTGATGTGATGGGGAAGGGGGTGGGTGGAGAGGCAGATCAACAGCCTGGAGGCAAGCCCCCAGGTGGCAGGCTGAAGAACCAGTGCTCCTGGACAGGTCTACAGTCCCTTCATGCCTGCCAGGGTGGGGCTACAGTCAAAGACCACCCTGTAAAAGGGGTTCTCTGCCACAATGTTGGGCTGGCTGATTTTTGCATTTTTAAATTACATTTTTGAAAAAGTAGCTGAGAGGGTATCTTCATGTTGAGGCGCCCTCCCTGTTACTTAGCTTATACTGCAACCGGGTGCTCCTCTCAAGCTGGAAGGCCTCTCATCAGCCTTCTAACTTCGAGAGTCTGCCCTCCACTTTTTATTGGAAAGGTACTTGGCTCCATGCCAATTAAGGGCTTACTTGTGTGCAAGTCTTAACTTCAATCAGTTTTCCCCCGGAGGAGGGTTTCTGACCTGAAAACAAACTCAGTTCCCATTTCCTGCATTTGTGGTGAAAATTCAGCTCATAGTGTCAGCTGGAGTGGGGATTTTTTCCACAGGTCAGTGTAACTTGATGAATTGTTAGGCTTCAAGTATTGATCGAGTTCGAGGATAGATGTTAAGTTCATTATTCAGCCTATGTACAGGAAGCATCTACCATTGTGATTGGGGAACATTGAGCAAAGAGTTAATTTGAATTAAGAGCCATGGGAGTTACAGTTATTCTCCAGAAGTGTAAAATGGGCTCATAAGTTGCTGTTTTACACAGCCCCTGCTTTTCTTTTCATTGCCTTGAATGTATGCGATGTAAAATGGACTGCCAATCTACTTGAGCAAAATTTGGCAGGGGCATTCTGTTGCCAGTTTTTACATTTCTAAACTTCTCAATGTGGTGCCAGAACCCTGATGTGACTGATATTTTTAAGCATCTGTAAAATAAATTTGCACAGCGTTCTCTAGAGAGGACTTCTGCTGTTAGAGGCTTACTCTTGTAAACATGTTATTATTTAGAATCTGGCATCTTCTTAAATATCCACTAGATGTTTCATATCTTTATAAATTTGTCTGAATAGCCTTTTTCACTTAAATTTAAATTGTCAGTAATATTTTTGACTAATTCCTTTTGCTAGAGTTTTGCATAGCAAAAGCCAACTAAAATTGTTTGCATTCCTCTAGATCAGAATAACTTACTCCCATGAAGTTACTGTTCAGAGATACTAGCTTGCTGTATTCAGCTTGTGACCGGAATCTGCCAAAGTTCTTGAGTATCCAATCTCGGCTGCCAGTGGTGTTCACAGTGCATGCAGAACCTACAAGTGGAAGGTGGACCAGCATTATTACGACACCACAAAGATAGCTCTTTACACTTTAAACTGTAGTGAGGAAATATTCAAGACAAGCCCACCTCCAGTTGGTAGGCTTGCCTTGCAGCCATTTGTTAGGTTGCTTGAGACAGGACTTCCATTCTGGAGGTGCACCCCCTTGCCTCTACCAGCCCATGCAGTGAAAGCTGCCAGGCTCAATGCTTGGTGTCGGCCTCTCCCGCTACTGTTTAAATTCCACAGCAGCAGGATAAGACTCTTAAGTGACCACTGGCCACTTAAGAGCCTCAAATGGCCTATGGGTGGGCAGGCCGCCTAAAGGTTCCCTCACCACTGGTAAAATTGTGGTAGGGGCAAGAAGGTTAAGCAGTTGGCAGGGTGCCCATGGCACTTTACAAATTTGATGGCCCCCTGCCACCAGCCATCTCACTGTCTGGAGGCTGTAAAATCCAGCCTAAGGTGCTTTCTTCCTACATTCGAGGAGGAAAATGGAGTTGTTTATGCCATTAATGGCATCTAAGCAAATTCTTTCCACTCTCCTTCAGCAGGGTACTAAACAGCTTGGAATCAGGGGAAAAGCCATGTTGTTTGAGGTCTGTGCATTGCAAAATTTCTATTAAGAAGAAAGAATGCCATACAATTGAGATCACTGGTTAGAAAAGTTAAAATATAGTCAGCGTTACTTTCGTGAAAGCACTCCCAATGTCATTGAGAGAAATCTGCAAAAACTTCAACTTGTTGTGACTATTAGAGATTTACACTTTGTATTCAATCTTTTGTCATGCATCCTGAAGCAATGATGATCTACTGAGCACTAAAAAAATAACTGCAATTAGCAGTAAACACAATGTTAATGGATAATTTTGTACTTTAGCTTTCAGCAGCATTGGATAAAATCATGCCAGACCATTAAATGTGCATTTTTGTATCATGATTCATTATACTATGTAATTTGCACATTCAGGTGAAGTAAGAAATGAAGTAAAACTAGAGGCTGAGAAGACTATATTATTCCATAATTAACATTTACAGAAAATAATTGAGTTGTTACAGTTCTGAATGCTTTCTTTTAAAATTAATTTCTCTGATTACTGTGTGTCTGGTCTCGGGGGTCAAAATGTTAAGCAATGTTAAGGGTGTTATTCAAGTTATATTTTCTTTGGACCACGAGAGGCCATTTGAACTGCTTGAATATTGAAATACAACTCTATGTAACTACACTTAAAAATCTTGCGATCCATGCAAAATCAATGTCAGCATCAAATTAGTAAGCATCATCTCTTCGAAGCAAAGTCTGCTTAGAAATCCATTATCTTATCAGAAAACTCAGCATAACTTATTAAATAAAATTATATTTTTAATTAAAAATGTCATAGAATGACTCTTAGGAATTCTCATATGCACTCCACATTATTCAGTTCTGGGGGTTTAAATTTTTAGCCCATATTGTCTACATTTTTCAGCACATGGAAGGTGTTTGATGGCTTGTAAAACTTGATGGTAGCTAAATTTATTAAATTAAAATGAGAGTTAAACAATTAATGCTCCAAAATACAGAAACTGCTTTACTTTTTTAAAGCAATTGTGCAACTGTACATTTTTCCTGAAATAACCTGCTGAATTTTATGTGCCATTGGTGGGCATGTTTCCCATGGGGGATGTACCTAAAATAGGGTGGTCGCCCAACCCATCACCTCCCCGCCCACCCCAGGCTTTCTCCCATAACGCAGGGGTCAGGTGGGCACTGAAATTGGCAACCTGCCTGCCATATTTAAATGAATAATTAAGGGTCAATTAGGCTTTTCAAGCCAATTAACCCCGATAATATGCTGCCCATGCCATAAAACGTTTGGCGAGGGCAGCAGGACGGGAGCAGGAAGCCCATTCTTTAGACTTAAATGTTTAAAGGGCGGGAAAGAGTGGGCGGTTACTCTTCGGGGGTTGCCCTTCACTGATCGCGAACCCCCCCCTTCCTTAGGTCGAACCCCCCTTCCTTCCTACCTATTCCCTCCCTAATCTACCCAAACCCTCCAGGCCCAAAACCCTTGACTTATCTGCTCCGGGGATCCACGGGCATTGATCTTTGTCTTTTCTTGTAGTCCCGGCAGCTGCCACTGACACCTTCCTCTGATTAGCTGGCAGCTCAAAAGGGCAGGATTTCAGCCCCAATGAGGGATGGAAGTCCCACTTGGCCCTCGTTAATCAGTCCCACAATGCTTTATGGCTGCAGGGCGAGTTGACTTGGAGCATTGTAGCTCCATGCCAAAGTTGTTTGGTTGGGGTTGGGTGGGGGGGGACAGAGCATGTCATCTGCACACCCTGTATTATTCCACCCAACAAGTTAGAAAATAATACTTTAATAGAAGTCGAGTGGTTAGTTATATGCAATAAAAGTGGTGCTCGGATACAAATCTAATAATGGTGAGTCAATTTCTTTTCTGGTAGGAATTGAAAGCTGTGCCTGATATTGTTTCTCAGCTGGTAGGCTACAATTAAAGGGCCAGGTGTATCTAGATACACAGCAATTTAAGTGGGCTTGCTTCCGATTAGCCACTATAACCTCAGTGGAATCCCTGAAAAAACTGCATAAATGGCCATAAAATGGCAGTAAGATGTACAGTCATTCCTTTGGATATAGCTGCTAGACTGGGCCTGTGGCAGGTGGCGAAGACAACAAGACGGAAAAACATACTTGACCTCATCCTCATCAACCTGCCTGCTGCAGATGCATCTATCCATGATAATATCGGTAAGAGTGACCATCACGCAGTGCTTGTGGAGGCGAAGTCCCGTTTTCACATTGACGATAGTGCCATACAACAGGATGGAGGTTATCACCATGCTCAATAGGATAGACTTCAAACAGATCTAGCAACTCAAGCCTGAGCAACCATGAGGCGCTGTGGGCCATCAGCAACAACTGAATTGTATTCAACCACAATCTGTAACCTCATGGCCTGGCATATTCCTCCACTCTACCATTACCACCAAGCCAGGAGATCAACGCTGGTTCAATGAAGGAGGGCATGTCTGAAGCAGCAGCGGGCATATGTAAAAATGAGATGTCAACCTGGTGGAGCTACAACACAGGTTTATTTGTGAGCCAAACAGCATAAGTAGCAAGTGATAGACAGAGCTAAGCGATCCCACAACCAACAGATCAGATCTAAGCTCAGCAGTCCTACCACATCCATTCGTGAATGGAGGTGGACAATTAAACAACTCAATGGAGGAGGCGGCTCCACAAATATCCCCATCCTCAATGATGGGGGAGTCCAGTACATCAGTGCAAAAGATAAGGCTGAAAAATTTGCAACAATCATCAGCAAGAGGTGCCAAGTGGATGATCCATCTTGGCCCCCTCCTGAGGTCCCCAGCATCATAGATGCCAATCTTCAACCAATTTGATTCACTCCATGTAATATTAAGAAACGGCTGAAGGCACTGAATACTGCAAAGGCTATGGGCCTTGACAATATTCTGGCACTGGTATTGAAGAGTTGTGCTCCAGAATTTGCTGCGCCCCTAGCCAAGCTGTTCCAGTACAGTAACAACACTGGCATCTACCCGGCTATGAGAAAATTGCCCAGGTATGTCCTTTACACAAAAAGCAGGACAAATCCAACCCAGCCAATTACCGCCCCATCAGTCTACTCTCCATCACCAGTAAAGTGATGGAAGGGTCATCAACAATGCTTTTAAGTGGCGCTTGCTTAGCAATAACCTGCTCACTGATGCTCAGTTTGGATTCCGCCAGGGCTACTCAGCTCCTGACCTCATTACAGCCTGGTTCAAACATGGACAAAAGAGCTGAACTCCAGGGGTGAGGTGATGGCACTTAACATCAAGGCAGCATTTGACCGAGAGTGACATCAACGAGCCCTAGCAAAACTGGAGTCAATGGCAATCAGGGAAATCTCTCCACGGGTTGGAGTCATGCCTAGCACTAAGGAAGACAGTTGAGGTTGTTGGAGATCAATCATCTCAGTTGCAAGACATCACAGCAGGAGTTCCTCAGGGTAGTGTCCTAGGCTCAACCATCTTCAGGTGCTTCATCGATGACCTCCCTTCCATCATAAGGTCAGAAGTGGGAACGTTCGTTGATGATTGTACGATGTTCAGCACCATCGTGAGTCCTCAGATACTGAAGTCGCCAACTTCCAAATGTGGCAAGACCCGGACAATATCAAGGCTTGGGCTGACAAGTGGCAAGTAACATTTACACCAAACAAGTGTCAGGCAATGACCATCTCTAACAAAAGAGGATCTAACCATCTCCCCATGACTTTCAATGGCATCACCATCTCTGAATTCCCCACTATCAACATCCTGGTGGTTACCATTGACCAGAATCTGAACTGGACTAGCCATATAAATACTGTGGCTTCACGAGCAGGTTAGAGGCTGGGAATTCTGCAGCGAGTAACTCACCTACTGACTCCCCAAAGCCTGTCTACCATCTACAAGGCGCAAGTCAGGAGTGCGATGCAATACTCTCCGCTTGCCTGGATGAGTGCAGCTCCAACAATACTCACGAAGCTTGACGCCATCCACAGGACAAAGCAGCCCACTTGGCTGGCACCCCATCCACAAACATTCATACCCTCCACCACTGACACACAGTGGCAGCAGTGTGTACTATCTACAAGACGCATTGCAGGAACTCACCAAAGCTCCTTAAACAGCACCTTCCAAGCCCACAACCGCTACCATCTAGAAGGACAAGGACAGCAGACACAGGGGAACATCGCCACCTGCAAGTTCCCCTCCAAGCCACTCATCATCCTGACTTGGAAATATCTTTATTCCTTCACTGTCGCTGGGTCAAAATCCTGGAACTCCCTCCCTAACTGCACTTTGAGTGTACCTACACCACATGGACTGCAGCGGTTCAAGAAGGCAGCTCACCACCACCTTCTGGAGGGCAATAAATGCTGGCCTAGCCAGTGGCGCCCACACCCCATGAATGAATTAAAAACTATGTACTTTTGTTTTTCAAAAAAGGTGAATTCTTTCACATGTCCCAAGTTTAAAATACCACCTTTGGCAAAGCCAGAAATGAATATAAATTTACCCTTTATTCATTTTCCATTGGAAGTGTTCAATTGGTGTAACCACTACCAAGACCAGTGAGGCATACTTTTCCTTGAAGTTAACTCTGGCAAAGTGGAAAATTAAAAACACCAGGGGCAGTATTTTATGGCCCCGTTGCGGCAAAGGCGGGACCGTAAAATGTGCCGAACCGTTCAAAAGTCTATTGACTTCGGCGGGAAAATCCCGCTGGCGGGAGGGGCTGTAAAATTCCGCCCCAGATCATGAATCATGTTCAAAGGAGCTGTGCAGGTTAGTCTTATACTTCTGGGATATTACACAATGGTGCCAGACTGTTTTCCATCAGGCGCAGTGTACACTTGCACTGAAATCAGCTGACCACACAATGATGAGAAATTACTTGACGTTGGAGTGCATCATGGGTCAGGAGGCTTAGCATTGGGCATCAGAAGCCAGTGAAGAGAAGCTGACTGCCCATCACTATTTTTGTAACCATTCTATGCCACGACAGCTCTTTTGCTCGATCCATTAGAGCCATTCAATCAATGCAGAGGGAAGAAGGGAGGACCATTGAGAACCCAGTTTGGCCTTATAGCCAAAAAATGCTATTTAAAATAGATGCTGTGATCAGGAGTTGCTGAGATGCTCCAGTTACAATATTGGGAGGTTCCCGATTTCTAGAATAATTGGAATATTAATGAGTCTGGTACATAGTTTGCACTTAAGCTCCCATTGTGCTATGTGCTGATCAGTTGTGTTGGCGATTGTTCAGTGTGTCGGGCATAACAGACCACAATGCCATTGTATACAAGTGCCTAATGTGCTTCAGCGAATCGACCGCTACTGCATTATTGCTTCCAGTGTTTTCAGAAGTTTTTGTCATCATTGAGGGCAGTTCAGTTGATGTGATGTATATGGACTTCTGGAAGGTGTTTGATGAAGTGGCACGTAACTGGCATGCCAGCAAAGTTGAAGCTCATAGACTAAAAGGGGCAGTGCTGCATGGATATGAATCGGCTAAAGGATGGGAAATTGAGAGTAGCAATCAGTGTTTGTTTTTCAGACCAGAAGAAGGTACATGGCAGAGTTCCTCGTAGTTGGTACTAAGACCACTGCGTTTCATGATTTATATTAATAGCCCAGACTTGGGTGAACAGGACACAATTTCAAACTATGCAGATGACAAAATTTGGAAATGTAGTGAACAGTGAGGAGATGAGACACACCGAGACAGACTGGTGGGGTGTGCAGATCATGGTAGTTGGAATTTAACACACAGAAATGCGGTGTTACATTTTGGTAGGAATAAAGAAGACAGGCACTATAAACTAAAGGGTACAATTCTAATGGTGGTACAGAAACAGAAGGATCTGGGAGTATATGTGTACAGCTTGTTGAAGGGGCAGAGGAGGTTGAGAACATGGTTAATAGTGAAAAATCCTTTCCAAATCATAAGTAGAAGATGGAGTGATTTGGCAGTGTGTAGCCCTACTGTAACAAGGCATGATTTAACTAACAGCAAGCAGACAATATAGTGCAATTCTTCTCCTTATTTATGGATCCTGGGCTTTCTAAAAAGAGGTATAATGTACAAAAGCTAAGAAATGATGAATTATTTTTCATCATCATTAGTTCAGCCACAACTGGAGTATTGTGTTCAATTTTAGGCACTACACTTTAGGATGTGAAGGCCTTGGAGAAGGTGCAGGGAATATTTACTAGAATGGTTCCAGGGATGAGAAACCTCAGTTATGTTCAGTTAGATTGAAGAAGCTGGGGTTGTTCTCCTTAGAGCAGAGAAGGCTGACAGGAGATTTGACAGATGTGTTTAAAATCATGAGGGGTCTTGACAAAGTAAACAGAGAGAAACTGTTCCCAATGGCAGAAAGGTTGAGAGCTGGATGACAACAATTTCAGGTGATTACCAAAGGAACCAAAGGTGACATGAGGAAAAAACTTTTTGCCCAATTAGTAGTCGAAAAAATGGTGAGGACAGATTCAATTGTGGCTTTCAAAAAATATTTAGTTGGGAATTGAATGGAAAAATTTACAGGCTGCAAGGAAGGGATGGGGGAGTGGTACTAGCTGGTTTGCTCTTGCAAGGACCGGCACTGACACACAAGCCAAATGGCCTCCTTCTGAGCTGCATCGAGTCTATAGCTCTATGAAGTGATGTGTCTTGCTGATATTCTATGAGGCGATAACTGGACATTGCCTGGCTGCAATTTATTGGTTACTATATTTGATGTCTGCACAATACCTGATGAATTGAGTTGGTTCCAGAGGTAATTCAATGCCAGTTTGTATGCATCATTTATCTGCGACATTGTTAAGCTCGGGTATACTTTGTCCAGTCCTTTAATTCTGCATGGATTAGAAAAAAAAAGTGATTGCACAATGTTGCATGAACTTTAATAGCATTTTTGCATGAAAAACACAACAATAATAGACTGCAGCCTCCCTTAGAAATGTCAGAGGAAGATTTTCTCTTCACTATTTGTAGTGAAATTCAAATATTGTGCCTTAGGAATTTGTTTGTAGCTTTGTTATGAATAGTGAGCATGAGAAATCTTCCCTCAGTGTTGAAATGTAGATTGTATACATTGCACGACAGAAATAAAGGCCTGGGGCAGGATTTTTGGCAGGCACGGCAGGCGGGCCCAAGAGCACCGGGAAACAGCCCGCCCCCGTCAATTGGCCCCCGACCACAGTTTCATCCTGGCTGGTTAATTAATGGCCGGCCAGCGTGAAAGGCGTGCTGAGAAGCTCAGCGCTGCTGGGGAGGGGGCGGGAGGAGTGCGAGCGCAAAAGTCTGCGCATGCATGGGGGAGTGCATGCTGAAAGCTCCCTAAAGGCAAGGAACTGCCTCGGGGAGCTGAAGAATTTTAAAATCAAAAATGAAGCTTTTGAAATTGGAAAAAAATGTCCCCACATAGGACTCATTCACATTAACATAGACATAATAAAAATGTCAAAACGTTTTTTTTTAAAGTAATGTTGGAAATCTCATTTCACCCGTGGATGAGGTTTCCTAAAAAATCCAAAGGCTGCCAGGCTGATTCACCTGCCTGCCAACCGTAAGGTTGGATGGGCAGCGTAAAAGAGCTTTTAATTAACTGATTAATAGCCTTCATATTAATGGTCTTAATGGTGTGCACCTGCCGACCAAAATATTGTGTGTGCGCGATGACGTTGGACGCTTGCCCGACATCATTGCGCGCTATTTTACACCCTATCGGGTTAGGCGTGCGCCTGCCCGCGGGTCGTAAAATCCTGCCCTTAATCATTTTTGGACTTATTTTGGCAAATACACATGTATGTTGGAACTGGTAGCAACTATTAAATACTATAACCGTGACTAGATATCCAAACAAATAAACATTAAAAACAGATTGGTTCCTCCATTCTCCACAAACTTTTTTTTGCAAAGTTAAAGCCCTTTGGGATCTATCCTTGCTATAAACTTTGTATCCTCATCTCCTGACTCCCCACCATCTACATGGCACAAGTCAGGAATGTTATGAAATACTGTCCACTTGCCTGGATGAGTGTTCTTTCAAAAACAAAAAACTCTTTAAAAAGCTGGACCCCATTCAACACAAAGCTGCCTGTTTGATCCGGATTGCATCCACTACCTTAAGCATTCACTTCCTCCACCACCAATGCCTAGTGGCATCAATATGTACCATATACAAGATGCCGTGCAACAACTCACCAAGCCTCCTTCGACAGCACCTTCCAAACCTGTAACCTCTACCATCTAGAAGGACAAGCGTAGCAGATGCATTGGAAAACTACCACCTGCAAGTTCCCCTCCAAACCACACACCATCCTGACTTGTAGCTATATCACTGTTCCTTCACTGTCGCTGGGTCAAAATCCTGGAACTTCCTAACAGCACTGTGGTTTACCTACAACAGGTGGACTGCAGTGGTTCGAAAGGGCAATTATGGGCAACAAATGCTGGCCTGCCAGTAATACTCACACCCCATGAAAGAATTTAAGAAAAGTATAGACTGTGCACTCACATGGCTTGGTTTGATTCACAAGTTATGTTAGTAGGTATAGCAGCAAGGTCATTAGTTTTAATACTGGGCAGCAGAAGCAGTAAGTTGGTCTGGAACCAGTCAGCATAGTCTGCCGTATTAAATGTTGGAAACTGGGGCCTTAGACGTTGCAAGATCTTGCTCAGCAACACATCTCTTACTGCTGTGTTTTGGATAACTGAAGTGCCCATCTGAAATAAAATTAAATCACATGAAAAATCATCTTAAAGATCCTCTGGGAACTACTTAGTATCTTAACACCAAAATCTAAGAAAAGGTTTACTACACACTTGAATCCATGCAGAGATTACTACACATATAATAAATTATAATATACAATTCCACATTTAAAAACGACAACATTTTTGCAGTTGGCTTTAGATGAATTTTACATGTCAAGAACAATATATTTTATTTTTCTCTCACAATATCTGGCATAGTGCCTTAACGACAACTGAAAAAGATGAGAATTCATTGTGGTGTCACCATCTTCCATCAAGCCTTCTAAATGAGAGGACAGTCACCTTGCTGACCAACAATTTATCTTTCTTCTGAAAGACTGTCAGTGATTTTTAAAATTTTTCCCATTGTAATTAATTACACCACTGTGCATTAGTGGGCAGGGTGTATTTTCACGTGACCTCTTCCATCACATGGAGAAAGCCATCCATCAATCCAATGGTCATAATATGAAGCCCAAACAATTTCCTGTTCCCTTAACCACCTTATATATCTGTACATCCCTTCTCAGACATATCTTTTCCAGGAGGGAATGTTGGATGGGGTGGTGGGGGTGGAAAGGGGTGAGTAGACATTGGACATTGTGAGTCCAATCATGGGGTCTGTTAAGTAGCCAGCTTGAGGAACTGAGGGTGGGGCACAAAGTGGCGGGTGAACAGTCCTGCTCCTCCTCACCCACAAGTAGTAAACTGTCACTTAAAATGGCACGGATTAATCAGGGATAGTCAGCATGGTTTTGTTAGGGAAGATAGTGTCTTTCTAACTTAATTGAATTTTTTCAACAAGTAACAAGGATTGATAAGGGTAATGCGGTGGATGTTCTCTACGTGGATCTCAGTAAGGCATTTGACAAGGTCCTATATGGCAGACTAGTCAGGAAAGTGAGATCTCATGGGATACAGGGGAAGGTGGCAGGTTGGATCTGAAATTGGCTCAGTGACAGGAAACAAAGGGTAATGGTCAATGGATATTTTTGCAAAAATGGTTTCCAGTGGTGTTCCACAGGGGTCAGTGTTGGGGCCTTTGCTGTTTGTTGTACATATTAATGATTTAGACTTAAACATGGGAAGCATGATTGGGAAATTTGCAGATGACAAAAATTGGCCATGTAGTTGATGCTGAAGAGGATAGCTGCCGACTCCAGAATGATATCAATGGTTTGGTTGAGTGGGCTGAGAAGTAGCAAATGGAATTCAAACCAGAAAAGTGCGAGGTAATGCATTTGGGGAAGGCAAACAAAGCAAGGGAATACTCAATAAACAGGAAGTTATTGAGAGGGGTAGAGGAAGTGAGAGACCTTACAGTGCATGTCCACAGATCCTTGAAGGTGGCAGGACAGTTGGACAAGGTAGTCAAGAAAGCATGTGGAACGCTTTCCTTTATTGGGCAAGGTATTGGATACAAAAGCAGGGATGTAATGATGTAACTGTATGAAACGCTGGTTAGGCCACAGCTGGAATTTTGTGTACAGTTCTGGTCACCACATTACAGGAAGGACATAATTACTCTGGAGAAAGTGCAGTGGAGATTTACAAGAATATTGCCAGGGCTTGAAATTTTCAGCTATGAGGAGAGATTGCATAGGCTAGGGTTGGTTTCCTTAGAACAGAGGAGGCCAAGGGTGAACTAACTGAGGTGTACAAAATTATGAGGGGCCTAGATAGGGTGGACAGGAAAGACTTGTTTCCCCTAGCTGAGGGGTAAATTACCAGGGGGCGCAGATTTAAGATGATTGGTAGAAGGATTAGAGGGGACATGAGGAAAAATTTTTTCACCCACAGGGTGGTGGACATCTGGAATTCACTGCCTAAGTTAATGGTTGAGGCTGAAACGTTCAACTCATTTAAAAGGTACCCGGATCTGCATCTGAAGTGCTGTAACCTGCAAGGTTACAGACCAGGTGCTGGAATTGGGATTAAAATGAGTGGTTGGTTTCTTTTTTTCTCATTTTTAGCTGGTACAGACACGATGGGCTGAATGGCCTCTTTCTGCACTGTAACCTTTCTACGGTTCTATGGTACTGTAAATGCACTTAACCTCAAGGAGCTGGCTCCTTAACTCCTCCTTTTACAGTTGGAAATGTGGTTAAAGTAGATGCACACAGCCTCCTTAACATATTCTAGCGCTATACCAACCTACTGGGAGTGGAGCAGTTGTCTGCCACCCAGTTCCCCCAATCCGCATCTGGTAAAACTGTAAGTGGGCAAATTGGGGTTGGTTGCCAAAACTAGATGTGATATTAAAGACACAGTCTGCCCAGAGCATTATCCAGTTAGGTCATAACTTCCTCTGACACATATTCTACAAATTTGATTATACAGCTCAAAAGTTTTTGTTTTGTTGATGGTTGCTGTGCATTGGTTGGACATGAAGGTGGCTGAATCTACTAAGTTACCTAGCCATCTTTCAGCTTGTTACTTAGCTAGTTTATTTATTTGTGTTTCCCATTTTCCTTCCTGAGTGCAGTACTTCACATTTACATTAAACTTCATCTGTAGTTTTATTATTTTCCCACTTGCAAATGCTAGTGGTCCCAATATCGAGCCCTGGGATGCCCCACTCAGTACTTCTCCCTCCCTCAATATAACTTTGTTTTTTTACCATTCAGGTAGTTTCTTTTCCACTCTATAGAGGAAATTGGTAGTGAAAGAAAATTTGAAGAATGCACAAATGCACTTATAAATCTGAACAATCCCTGTGGCTACATTTTTTAATTTGCATGTGCTTTGTCTCGAGTCCAATTAAGGCAATCTTCTAGGTATTCAGTTTCCCTTAAATAACAATGGCATGCATACTATACTGATGGAAAGCTACTTAAAGAGAAAAGCGCAAATTCTTCTTTTGATTATTAAATGCTACCTGCATTTGGAGTGAGATAGAAAATCTGCATCTTCAAAGCTACAATAGAAATTTGATACACATAATATTAAATTCATATTTTAATGGCATCAATAAGAAGTGAAAATAAGCTATTGGAGTGTCATAAAAAAACTAACTTGTTCACTAATATCCTTTGAGGAAGACTGTCTAGTTTATATACAACTCCAGTTCCATGCCAATGTGTTTTACTCTTAACTGCTCTCTCCAGCATGCCACTCAATGGTATCAGGTCAATGAGAGATGGGCAATAAATGTCAGCCTTGACAATGACACCCACATCTTGAGAATGATTAATTAAAATACAATGGCTAACTTACTGTTTGTGTGTCATTGACAAAATGGTTCATGTAGGTCTTCAGTTCACTGAAGCTTCTGCTTGAAAGTGCATCAAGGATCTTGTTGATGTTTCCAGTATTGGTCAAAGCATTTGAGTTCACAGTCAGCTCAGATAGTTGCCTCGGAGTGAGTAAGTCCAGCACGTCAAACTAAACAAATTTGAAGTTGTTAAAGTGGAGCGTTGTTGAAATAAGCACTGGAGTAATGCCTCCAAGCAGTACTACATGCATCTGATATACAGTATCCACATGTTGTCAGCATATCGAAGGTCAGTCAATCACCCATTTGTACTGTTCCATCAGCTTCACAAGTATGACTATACAAGGGAAGCATTTTGCTGAACATGAAAAGTAATACATAGCTTTCGCTGTTATCTGTTATCAGTGGGGGAATGTATAAACAGCAAAATATCTCATGAATGGCAAGAAAAAGATTAAGAAACTTCTATTATTCTATTTAATTTCATGAAATAAGTCTTCGCCTTTCCTTTTCCAAATTCTGGACCTTCTGCATTTTATAATGATGGTTTAATGTTGCAATATCACATGGCAATCAGTGTCAATGCCAAAAATGGCACAGGTCACAACAATGGACTGAAATGTGCATTGTGGTACACAAGGAAAGTGGCGAATGTAGACATTTAATAGTGTAGAGGCCTACAGTGTATTTTATCTTATTCTAGTTTTATCATCCACCTCACACCTTATTCATAGTGATCCTTTTAATATAGTTGCCCAACACTTGCCTAATGTTAAGATGTGACTCAATAAGTATACAGCTTATACCGGGATAGCACATTAACACAGTGCAGTGGAGTATCAGTGTGCTATATCAGAGAATGGTGGGCTATAGATCCACATCCACAGTCCACCGCCACCCCATCCCACCCCAGTAGAAACTAGGCACTTCATCAGAGGGAGGAAGGAAAAGTTAGAGGGAGATTTACCATGATCTTTCCCACACTTCTTGGTAATCAATTCCAAAGTGATGGGCCATGGTGGCCATTAAAAAGATTTAAATTTCTTATTTTAGCTTCTCAGTTTCTTAAAAAAAAAACAGATTCAATAACTTACTCCGCTGAAATTCAAATTTAGCCTGGTTAAATCCTTTATCTGAACAAGTTGACTGAACATTCCCCAGTTCATCAGCAGCCAGTCCCTGGATCCATTCGTGTTGCTGATACAACCAGCACCTGAGGTTAAAGGATGAAGAAGGTTACCTGTGTGGTGGATATTTCCCAGTAGATTGTCACGAACTTTATGTATATACAAAATAACGTTCAACTTTTTTTAAGCTCACAGTGCTTCAATCAATGGTCTCTCACATTGGAAGCAAGTAAGTTGTGTTTGAACTTGCAATTTAAGATTTTTTTTTATTCGGCCATGGGATGTGGGCGTCACTGGCCAGCACTTATACTTGGCCATCACTATTTGCCCTCAAGAAGGCTGCTACCTTCAATCAAATTGAGTTTCTGTTTTCAGCTGTTGCATGTGCACAGGTGTGACTGAATAGATCACTGGGTTATCATTATGTGGAGAATTATCCCCCCGTTGGGGGGTGCTGAGCGGGAGCGGGTGGGCGTGCAGCCAATTAAGGCCCACCCAGTGTGACGCGCACCCGGAAGTGCTGAGCACTTCTTGTGCGGGCGGAGGGGAGGGTGGGGGGGGAGGGTGGAAGAGAGGCTGGGTCGGGGCCTGCGCTCTTACGCGCATGCGCATGAAAAAGCGCAGAAATCTCCCTGACGCACAGAGCTGCCTCAGGGAGATTAGTTTGATTTTGAAAAAGTTAAATAAAGAAAAGAAAAATTTTTTAAGACATGTCCCCTCATGTGACAGTGTCACATGAGCTGGGACATGTCTATGAATTTTATTAAACATTTTTATTAAAGTTCAAAAACCTTCATGAAACCTCATCCTGCCCGTGGATAAGGTTTCATGATAAATGCGAAGGCTGCCTGGGCTCTTCGCCTGCCCGCCAACGTTAAGTTTGGACGGGCAGCTCTGTAAATTATTTTAATTGATGTTTAAATGGCCTTAATAGGCGGGCACACAGCTGACTCCAGTGCACACCCGCCAAACTGAAGATCTGAATGATGTGCGGTGACGTCGGGATGCACGCTCGCATCACCGCGCGTCATTTTACGCGTCGACGAGTGGGGCCCACCCCCAGACGCCAACCAGAAGATTCAGGCCTATGAGAAATATGGCCAGATATTTTATCATCCATTAAATTAACTTCATGGGCAAAGTTATTGTAGAAATATGATTTTATTCAAGGGATATATGGAGGAATTTTTAAATCTGAAGGTTTGAAGCAATGCTAGAGGCAATTGCAACAAGGCTCTTCATATGTTATCATTTCTCAAATATAGTAAACAGATGTTATGAGGCAGTTTCATTCAAATCCCCATGGATTATATCCAATGCATTTATGACTGACATGACAAACTACATTGCTTTCTGAAGCTAACGTTAAGATATACTGATAGGAAACTGAGAAGGAGACATTCTTAACAATACTGTCATAATATATCTAAACATTTTTTATCACTGAGAAACCCAAGAAAATTGACCAAGGTGCACAATGAACATAACAACCAAGGATGTAGAGAGGAGAGGCAAGATAAATTAAGGAGTAGTGATTAGATGATGCCTAGCTTGGATTTGCATGCCTGAAAAATGTAGAAAATCCACTGAATCCTAGTAAAGGATGAGTGAATGTCAGCAGGATGAGTATTAATTTCATTAGAATGGGAATGCAAGAAGGAAGAAACTACAGAATGGTATATTCAGAGCTTAGTAGATGAGGAAAATTCTGGAGAGTACTTACCATATTTGGACTGATAAAATGAAATTGAAAACAAAGTTGCAGCAGGGAAAGGTTGGATATTGAAGGCTAAAGATGAGTGAGAAATCCCCTTCAAGATGACGAGTGATAAAGAGAAAGCCAAGTACTTGAAAATTCAGGAGGGTTCTTCTGGTCTCTTGCTGTAATTTTGCTGGCAGACCTCTGGAAACCCCAGGGGAAACAGCAAAGACCTGGCATAATCAGGGCACACTTGATATCTGCTATTTTCCCCAGGGTAGTACCATTCTCCCACTAAGTTATGGCTGGGAAACTCTACCACCTTGGAACTTCAGGATTTGTGCTTCTTGGAGGTAATTTTAACAATGGAGATGCGAGAGTGTCTGCCTCATATCACCTTTTTACTACACTTGAGAAATGATAATATATTAAGCAACTCGTTGCAACTGCCGCTAGCATTAATACAAACCTTCAGATTTAAAAAGTCCTCCATTTATCCCTTGGATAAAATCATATTTCTACAATAACTTTGCTCATGAGATAAATTTAATGTGACTACAAGAGCAGGTCAGAGACCGGAAATTCTGTGGAGAATAACTCACCTCCCAACTCTCCAAAGCCTTTCCACCATCTACAAGGCACAAATCAGGAATGTGATGGAATACTCTCCAATTGCCAGGGTGAGTGCAGCTTCAACAAGACTCAAGAAGCTTGAAACTAGCCTGGACAAAGCAGCCTGCTTGATTGGCACCTCATCCATCACCTTAAAACATTCACTCTGTCCACCACCGACGTACAGTGGCAGCAGTGTGTATCATCTGCAAGATGCACTGCAGCAATTCACCAAGGCTCGTTAGACCACACCTTCCAAACCTGTGACTTCTACCACCTATAAGGACAAAGGCAGCTACCCCTCCAAGTCACACACCATCCTGACATGGAACTATATCACCGTTCCTTCACTGTCGTTGGGTCAAAATCCTGGAACTCCCTTCCTAACAGCACTGTGGTTGTTTCTATAGCACATGGGCTGCAGTGGTTTAAGATGGCAGTACACCACCACCTTCTCAAGGGCAATTAGGGATGGGCAATAAATGCTGGCCCAGCCAGAAATATTCACATCCCATGAACAAATGAAGAAAAAGTTCCATTTGATGTAATATTTGAGTTAGACCACATGTTTTCATAGATGAAGGAAGAAAAGGGTGGTGCCATTAAAGGAAAGAGGTAGAAGCCTCTGGTTAGAATTGAGGGACCAAGGAAACAGTATCTTTGAAAATTGTAAGAAAACCTCATTTGGCATTAAAATAGTTTACAAGATGTATAAAATTTGGCAAATCTCAGAAACATACAATTTTATTGCAATATTACAGTAGCAACCTAACTGGATGTAAATCCAGTTCACTCTGTATTTTTCAATGGCCTTTCTTGTTTACCTGTGGTGTTGAGGTAGATAAGGATCCACATGTTTAGCACAGTCTCTCTTGCTGCCTGTGACATCTCCTTGAATTCATTATTGAGTCCTTTTATGCTAAAATGGCAAAACATTTATAGTATTACTTATTGGGTAGTCAGATCTGTAGCATCCATTCATCTAACAGACATACCTGTAACTGTATGCTTAATAATCAGGGCTGGTCTATGTACATCTGTTGTTGATCTATGCAGGTTACTGTTACTGGAGATATAAGGTCCCATGGGCAGAATTTTGCCCTTGGCGAGCGGGGGCGGTTGGCAATCCGACCGTCACCCGCGATCGGGTCCGGAAGGCGATTTCACCCTGGCGGGCCAATTAAGGCCCGCCTCAGGTGAAAGGGGCTGGGGAAACTCTGAGAAGGGCGGGTGGGGGCAGGGGCATGATGTCCACTGGGTCCAATGGCAACCCGGCGGCCGATTCAAAAGTGGCCCAGGCAGCCCCTGGCGGCTGCCATGGAAGGACGTCTTCTGTACTCTTGCTATGGACGGATTTTAGTGTGGTTGGACTTGGCAGGCGGGAGGGAAGGTCAGCGGGGCAGTCTGCCCTGCATTTCTCCGACGAGTGCCTCACAGCCCTCCTGGAAAAGGTGGCTGCCAGAAGGGATGCCCTTGTCCCCAGAGACGGGAGGAGGAAGCCACTGCACATCACCAACAGGGCATGGGAGGTGGCGACATCCCGGGTGAGCAGCCACAACATGGTGAGGTGCACATGGGTGCAGTGCGGGAAGTGCTTCAATGATCTGCTGCAATCGGCAAGGGTGAGTACCGTGTTGGCATGGGTCAGTGTGGAGAGTAGTTAAGGGCTGGCCATTCCCGCGTGGACCTCAGGGGTGTTAGAGTATGAGTGCCAACTGTCAATGACACCAGAGCTGGCCAATGTGGTGAGCCCTGGCTGCTTGGACTGAGCGCCTTGCGGGTTAAGGGCCACAAACCGGATGTGCCCTGTAAGGTGTTCCTCAGGTGGGGTTGGCCATGGTGCTGCAGGTAGAGAGTGGACTAATCAATGTCCCTCTATCCTTTCAGGAGAAGACATCCAATAACAATATTGAGAGGATGCGAACTGGCGGGGGACCCCTACACCTCCTCATCCTCACTCGCTATGAGCAGGAGGCCCTGGAGCTTGAGAGATGGCATGTACCTTGATTAACCGGCTGTAGTCAGGCGAAGGTAAGAGTGCAGTGCACAGAGGTGAGAATGTCAGATATTGCAACGATTCTAGTGTCATCTCTATATTGATTTGTGCCTTGAAGCTGGAGTCCCCATTGATAATCGAAAGACGAGGGCACCATAATGCAGATCTCTGTTGTCTCACCAGGGTGCCTGTCATTCACAGTGACAGTGTGGTGACTTTAATGAATGACATGTCCTTCTTCTCCCTTTTAGGCTCACCAGCAGGCCTTCGCACTGAGTACCCTGAAGGGCCACCCCTGACCCCGGAGGACCACCATGCTCCCTACGCACCTGCATCACACCAGCTTTGTCAAGCAGGCAGCAGCGCATTCACCAGCACCTCGGTGGGCATAAGATCGCTGTCTAGTATCTTGGTGCACAATGGTGAGGGCGCTTCACAGTTGCTTGAGGTACGGGTGGAGGCAGAGAGCGCCCAGAGCACCCAGGGCGCCGGCAGTCGGAGGACTGCTGGACACCAGGACAATGCTCAGTCGACGGCTGATGATGGGTCTCAGGAGTTGTCCATTAGGCAGCAGATGCTGGAAGTCCAGCAGGGTGTGCAAGAGGATCTGGCGGAGATACATGAGGGAATGCGTGCCATGGTCTCCGTTTGGGAGGAGTCCCTGCGGAGCATGACCACTGCGTTGACCCTCATGGCGGAGCGCAATGCCTCTTCCATGGAGACAGTGGTGACTTGCATGGAGAGGACACTCCAGGAACAGAATCAGGAGTCCCTGGGGATGCACTCGGACCTGCAAGCCCACATGCAGACAATGATCTCAACTGGTCAGTGTCCCTGTGGGAGATGGATTGGGAACCAAGTATCCCAGCTAGGTGCCCGTCCATCAATGGTGAGCAGGGAGGTCCAAAACGACCTCATGTTGACGCACAAGCTGCCCGACGTCTCTGCGGGCTCCTCTCAGGGCACTCCGGATGACGGCAGCAGCTCCTCTGCCCCTCTGCCAGTGACCATGGCATCTGATGAGGCTGCGGCGACTGGGGAGATGCTAACCGTGGCACTGGCCGCTCGCTCCCAGGCGGGGTCAGCACAGGCTCCACGGGCCAGAGGACGCCCGCCAAGGTCATCAAGGCCGACAAGACATTAGAGTCAGCAGGCTGTCTCCAATGCCCGTGTCAGCGAGGGGGGAGCACTTAGACGTAGCACCCACAAATGGAAATGTAAAGCACCTTAAGCACAAGATAGACTTATCACGAGTGCAGCTGTGTCAACATCCTCTTCCTCCACTGGGTCCCACCTTACCAGTGCCAGATTGTGGCGAGCGCAGCATGCAACCACTATTAGTGGTACCCACTCAGGGGACTATTGCAGTGTGCCCCCTGAATGGTCCAGGCATCGGAAGCGCATCTTGAGAAGACCAATGGTCCTCTCTATCACCGCCCTTGGGGAGGCATGGCTCCTGTTGTACCGATGCTCAGCCTCTGTTCTTTGATGGTGGAGCAGCATCATGAGCTATCTTTTCAGGGGATAGCCCTTGTCATCCAGCAGCCATCCATCCAGGCGGGCTGGAGCATTGAAGCTTCGGCATCTGGGAGTGTCTCAGGATGTAAGCGTCATGGGAACTGCCAGGGTATCGTGCACAGACTTGCTGAATCTGCATCTTGTGATCACACACTATCTGCACGTTCATGGAGTGGAATCCCTTCCTGTTGATGAAGGCACCCAGCTCACCCGCTGGCGTCTTGATGGCCACATGTGTGCAGTTGATGGCATCCTGGACACGGGGGAACTCAGCAATCGCTGCAAAGCCTCTGGCTCACTCAGCCCAGTTGGCCTCATCCATGCGGAAATGAATGAAAGTCAATGCACACCTGAACAGAGCTTCTGTCAAGTATGACGCGACTGTGGACAGTTGATTGGGAGACTCCATACAGATCCCTCACTGAGCCCTGGAAAGAACCAGAAGCATAGAAGCTGAGGGCCACTGTGATCTTCAGAGCCACTGGCATGGGGCGTCCACCCACATAATCAGAGCTGATCTCAGTCCTGATCCTCTGACAAATTGAGGTCACTGTCTCCCTCGAGAGGTGGAGCCTCCTTCGGCATTGCACCTCAGACATGTTGAGGTAGCTGCATCACCACCTGTAAACCCTGGCAGCCGGATAATGCTGTCTTCTGTGGCCCCTTCTGCCTTGGACTGCCAGCTGGACCTGCCCCACTTATGCCTGTGCCTCTCCTCCCACAGGTCGCTCCCCTGGAAGCTGCATTCGGACATCTGGCCTCCTCTCCCTTCTGCCCCTCTGTTCCTCCTCTTCCTCCAGCAGAGACCACAATCCCCATTACCACAGTTATGGAAGGCTTTCTGATACCTGGAAGAGCCTACACAATCAGAATCTTCCAGGGGCCTGGAAGACAACAATGAGTCCTGAAATGAAACCTAGAAATGATCAGAATGCAGCTCTGAAGCGAGATGAAGCTGTCCAGTTCACATAAGCGACCAGCAGCTCAGGATCTCCAAATCTCCTCACTACTCACATTGACAATGCTGCTGACCCTTCTTATCCCGCCCGTGGATGAGCTTCTGCAAATTGTGGCCTACCTGTTTTGCCCGTGCGATGGCCAAAAAAATCGTACGGGCTAAGTAAATTTGGAGACAATTGATGTGTCAAGGGCCTTAACTGGCCTCTTAATTAGTGGCGGATGTGCCTCCATCTCCCTCGTGCGCCTGCTGAGTGAAATATCGTGAGTGCGCGCGTTGACTCCAGGACGTCAACGCGCATTATTTCATGCTCCAGTGGGTTGGGCGCGTGCCTGCCCGCCGAGCGAAAAATTCTGCCCTATCTCATTGGCTGGAGTTGTTCATCTTGATACTGGGCCAAGGGCTTATTAGAGGCTCCCAACTTAAGGCTTTATTGCACTTGTAAAGATATTTACTTAGTATTTATCAATGTTTTATTCAGGTGGTCATTAGGGGTGGTTTCACTGAATGTGGCCAGCATTGGACCCAGTTACCTCAGGGCAAACAATGTCATAGCAGAGATCTAAATCTGGTGTCATGCCCCTTGTTTACATATAAAATAGCCTTATGCCTGGATAAGGCACGTCCTTGTTTGTCCTTACCCAATATGGTGAGTAGCCAGGCTTTAGCAGACACTGTAACATCTGGAAAATGGGCACTGCTCAACCCAGTTTCTAGGCCAAAAATTTCAACTGCTGGCCACCTGTTTCTCCCCTGGAAAGTTGGCAGCTGAAAATCAGAGGTGGGGGCACCTCAGCACCCCATTGATGCCTAAGGCTCATTTTATGTAATTTTCAGCTGACCCTGTAAATGGGCTACCAGCTCACCCACCTGTGATCAGCATAAAGCTGCTTAAATATGAAAATAATAATCCTATGCAAGTTGCACACCTCAATTACAAATTTCAGGTACAAAATGCAGAAACTATATCATGCACTCCATCAATTTGTGCCAGGCACTGAGTAGCCTAACAGGAGACCCCAAAACAGATCGTTGGAGGCCACTCAAACAAAGAGATTAAGAATTGTTCTTATTTTTATGGGGCCAGGGGGAGAAAGATATTCCATTGCAAGGTTTGACCAGCTGACTGGCTTAGCATCAAAGTCAGCTCATTTCGCACCCTCCTCAACTATTGAGTTGCAGTAGGTTGCCCATTTGATGCCCACAACTCACCAATGGCATTTAAAAGAAGCTCAACTCCTTAAAGTTTACACCTGTTTTTCAGCAGATTTCAAATTTCCTCCCCAAGGTAAACACAAGGTGAAATATGAAACTAATTTTTCCCCCACATTTCTTTTATCTCTTTTGTTCTAAAGACAGTGACTTATGCTAGATTGAGGTTCCATGGGCAACAATTCACAGGCACCACATCTTTCTGCTCATTTTTGGCTAATAATACTGAGACTATTACTAAGTTAACCAAAGTGCTGGTTTCTGAGGACAAGGACGAACACCCTGGGGAATGTTGTGAGCCCAAGTCGTTCGTGACTACAATCTGCTGTGTATGATTCTAAAAGAGAGCCACACACTTACACTGCTTGGTACCCTTCGCAGGTTGTGTTTCTGATCAGAAGGCAGCTCAGCACTGACTTGGAAATGCCAGCAATGAAAGGCCTGAATCGCTCCTGGAACCATTTTGTCAAGAAAGTTGAACTGGCTAAGTTTTCATTGGTTTTCACAGTCTCCCACAGGACGTTCATGAATGTGATCTTCGTCATCAGAGGAATTGGTGAAGTGCTCAAGGTCTGAAACAAACCAAGGCATGTATTTAAACTCAGTGAATAAAGAGATTCCACTGCAGGCATAAGAAACTTTCCCTCACTTCAGAACTAAAAGAAATACAATTCATAAAATTGCTCAGACTAATGTAATGAACAAAGTAGTTCCTCTGATCAATCTAGTTACAGGTTAATTTAATTGTTAATGTAGGAAAAACACCAAAACATCAGTTAATACTTACAGAATGGAAAGTCACATTATTTCACCTTGTGACTTATTACTTCTGAAATAGCATTTGACAGCTTACAATGGAGAGCACTTAAATACCAAAAATATTCAGTAAGTCTGGTGCAGTGTTACTGATTTTCACTAGAGACTGGATCATTATTTCTATGTAGTCTGATGTGTGTGTAGATTTTAAGAGAAGTCTAAATTAATAAGTTACAAATGGTCATAAGGATAAAAATGCTGTTGGGTGAATATGCTTATTGCTTAAAGACCAGTCTATAATTTTGAGATTCTAGTTTGAGATATTCATAAAGTTGATTCAAACTCTTACATCTAAATTTTCAGTTGTCCAATATTAAACTCATGGGGTAGAATTTCACCCATGTCAGGCGGGCTCGGCGGGGGTGGTCGGGAAGCAGACCACCACCTGCAATCGAGGCCAGAAGGTGATCTCACGCTGGCAGGCCTTAGCATGAAACGTGAGCAGCAGCGCTCAGTACCGCCTGCGCTGGCACACTTCATAATCTCCCTTGGCACAGAGCTGCCTCAGGGGGATGAAATATTATTTAAAAAAATAAAGAAAATAAAAATGTAATGAAACATATCCCCTTATGTGACTTTGTCACATGAGCAGGGA
Source organism: Cetorhinus maximus (assembly GCF_964194155.1). NCBI lineage: Eukaryota > Metazoa > Chordata > Chondrichthyes > Lamniformes > Cetorhinidae > Cetorhinus > Cetorhinus maximus. The sequence goes on along the minus strand of NC_135893.1, from coordinate 73,882,924 downwards.
CATGTTTTTAATTGAGTTGTAAAATTTTTATTTTTAAAAAAAAATTTACTTTAGGAAACCTAATTCTGCCCGCGGATGAAGTTTCCTAAAATGTGCAAAGGCCGCTTGGCCTTTTCGCTTGCCAGCAAAAAAAATCAATTTAATTGATAATTTAATGGCCTTAACAGGCTTTTTAATTGCTGGCGGATACGCTGCCAACTCTGGCGCACGCCCATCAAACGAATTATCGCGCAACTGCATTTGATGTCAGGGCACTCACCCAACGTCAGTGCGCATCATTTTACGCTCAAGCGAGTCAGGCGCATGCCCGCCTGCTGAGCTAAAAATTTCACCCATGGAATAAAAGTAGAAAATTTGGTGCAGTAATGATGTCCTGCCCCCAAATATCTTTCAAAGACAAGAGATAGCATTCAATGTCCAGGTTATTCAAAACCACAATTTCCAAGTTAGAAATCAAGGGCCAGATTTTCTAAGTGGGTTTGAGAAACCAATGCCCAGATAAATTCCATGTCCCAAGCCCGCACCTCACTCATTCGTAAATGCAAATGCCTTAATTGGACTAGAGGTGAGCTCTCTATCAGGCGATGCTGGTGCCTACCTGGCACCAGCAGCAAAAGCAGACGGCAGCCATGTTGAGGCCTGTCAAGGCCTAGCCGATGAGAGCAGGCAGCTCTACAAAGGGCATCTCCAAACAACCCATCTACTTAACCCTTCAATCACCACTTGTCCTGCATGTGGCAGAGTCTGCAGATTGTGCAATGTTATCAGTCATCTCAGAACTCACTGAACGGAGTGAAAGCAAGTAATTCTTGATCGTGAGGAACTGCCTAAGAAGCATAGAGGTGTGATATGGAGGACGACAGGGCAAAATTGAGGTACCGTGCATGTTCAGGCGTAGGATACCCGAGGGCCTGATAATTTTAAACATTACAAAAAACTTTCTCTTTGCCCCACAGCAACATGACAGCTCTGCACTAACATGCAGCAGACTGTTTGGGTTTGCCGAAATCTCTATTTGAAATTATGTTCATGACCTCCCTGGTCCGTTAACAAGAAGTGCTAAAGGACCTTAAGGGGCCAATAATTGTAAAGGAGTGAGTTTTCCATTCCCTTCACTCCCTTCGTGCCACCCCACTCCCTTTAAAAGTTGCAGACTGTCCTGGAGGCATCAGAATTCAGAGGTCACTGCCAAGACCACGATTTTTAAATTGTGTCTGCCTGGGTCCTGATCTCTGCCAGCAACTGAAAATCCAGCCCCAATTGTTCAGCTTCTCAAGCTGGCAGGCACCTAGTTTATGGATGGTTATTTTTTAAATAAATCCAATAAACATGTTTTGAAATCTATAAATTATATAGAGATGTTTCCTTAAGCTTATATAATTATTGTAAATATATGGTTTGTTGAATGCTGGCAAAGTCAGTTACCAACCAGCCCTTTTGCTTTGTAGACAGAAGTATTACCAGGTCTGGAGATGTATCTGGGTTTTATTTTTTATCATTGGTGAATTTAAAACATTTAGTGCTTTCAGTGCCTTGGCCAATATTCCTCCTTCAACCTACAGAACCAAAATCATTGCTTGTGGGATTTTCTATGCAAAATTGCCGCTGCCTTTGGCTATAGTCACTGCATTTAAAAACATCACTATGTTTCTAACAATTATATACTGTATAAATGCAAATATTTCTATCTTTGCATAGGAATATGTCTATCATTTCCTTTGTATGTTGTTTCTCATCTAAAGTTTAATTATCATTTACCATGTTGTTGAATTTGTCTAGTGCCTCGTTCAGGGTGGTTTTGTCCAGCCTTTGAATGAATACACCCAACGCAGTTCCATCTGGCTTACTCAGAGCCTTTGCAGTAGTAAAGCAATTAAATATAGAGGTCAAGTGATCACTGGTTAGACCTGCCAGCAGTAGATTACTCTGTAAAGAAATCAATTTCAAAAAACATTAGGGTAATACATCTCAATATATTTAACTGATCTAAAAACATCACAAATAATGGAACTCTGCTTTGATGTTCAATGGATCCAGCAGTATAAGATGCTGGAATTCAGAAACTAAACTAACATAGAACAGCATAATAGCAATTAAACAGCCAGGCATTCCAGATCCCTACTTCATTAACTGTGAAATGCCTGAAGATGTTTCTGAGTAAAATAAGGTATATAAATTCAGCTTTTCTTCTTGGTTAGCCCTCAATATTACAAAATTCTTACAGCCAATTTCATGTATCTTTTATATTTGACTGAAATCACAGTGAGCCTGGTCTGCAATGAAAAGAACACCACACATGTTGGATGGAATTTTACGGCCCCATCGTGGCTGGGGTGGGGCCATAAAATGTGGTGAGCTGTTGAAAAGTCCATTGACTTCTGCGGGACTGTAAAATTCGGCTGGCGTAAAATTCCACTCATTAGCAAACTCTGTCCCCACTAAATTCTACAGCTAAGATTAACCCCTTTCTCCAGTCTTTTGAGCTCCAACATAGATCTGAAATGCTTACTGGGTAAAGTAACCTTAAGATAAATTAGCATAATTGGTACTGATACTTGATATTCATTTATTTAAATTTTTGGTGGATGTTATTAAAAGCAAACACCACAAAATTATACAAAAATAACTCATTTCTACTGGGATCCCATGTTGAACTTAGAATTACTTAAGTTTACAGCACAGTATGAATCCATTTGGCTTATCATAACTGGGACTGCCCTCATATGGAGCAATCCAAACTAATCTTATTGTTCTACTCTTTCATCATAGATCTATATAATCCTCTGCATTAAATATTTATCTTCTCTTCCCTTAAATTATTCAATAATTTCTGCCTCAACTACTCAATGTGACAAAGCATTCTAACCTTTAACAAACTTTCTGCATAAGGAAATGCTCTCAATGACAATTTTAAATTGATAAACCCTCATCATTCACTTGCCAACCAGTGGAAATAGTATTTCCTTATTTAGCATATTAAGGCCATTTATGATTTTAAAGTCTCTACTAAATATTTTCTTATCCTTCAATGTTAAAAATGCTTAATTGAAAAAAATCGGGAAAAAAATCAATACAGAATAGAAAATCTACATATCAGCTGTTCACGAAGCACTGTATATGACAGACTGTTGGACAAATATGTAATGAAGAATGTTAGTGGTGAAACTCATTATTTTACTAAGCATTAGAAATAATCTGGATTAAAATGCACAGGCTGCATTTATACCACTTTTGCCTTAATTCAAAGTAGCGTTGGGATACATTGATGCAAAACTAACAGCATAACTCAGAAGACAACAGGCTACATTAAAGCCTTGGGGTGTGAGATCCCTCTTCGCTGCTCCTGAGTTCTCCAAGTATGCAACATATATCCACTTAAAATTGTGCAGCATTATTTTGTATTGCAAGTAAATTCATTGGATTACTACCACCTTTACTGAAATGAGGAATGTTACCAGCAACAACATTTTAGCAGACTGTTATTCTCATGTGAAATTCTGGACTATGACAAAGCTTACTTGAGCACATGCGTAGTATGTAATGTTGAAATTACAAAGCTGGAACTTGTTGACAGACATCAGAAAACTGTTCACAGCTGAACTGTTGGGGTGGAAATGCAATCTATTATCCGGAGAGGAATTACATTGGAATTTAATTAAAACTGTTTTACCATCAATACAATCTTAAATATATTCCTTTACATTATTATCTGCCAAGTGAGAGAAACTCTGAACTCTGGGAGCAGATCCAGTCATGGCTTTCAAAAGAAAATTGGATCATTATCTGAAGAGGAAAATTTGCAGGACTACGGGGAAGCAGGGAACTGGAACTAGGCAAGTTGCACTTTAGCCAGCATGGGTATGACGGGTCAAATGACCTCCTTCCATGCTGTAACCATTCAATGATTCTACGGTGATTGGAAAAGCTGCTTGTAATGTGATGAGCCTTCCAGGTTTGATCCCTGGGCTACACTAAGCGAATCTCAGCCAGGTTGATGATGAGGATGGTATCATTGGCCTCAACTAGAGAAGGGAAAACGTTCTGCAGAGTTCCTGCTAGCTACTACTCTCCTTTGATCCCAACTATAGGTACGGAATTGCAGAAGTCAGTTGAGGACAGGATTGGACAAAGCTGTAATTTCCCCTATAGGCGAATGTGTTCCAGGCATTCCAGGGCTAGTGTGCACTTGGAGAATGGCCACTTAGATCAGATACTGAAGAATGGATACACTATATTGATCCGTACTCCAGCACTGTGAGAATGGACTCGAAAGGTTAACTGTTTCTCTCTCCACAGATGCTGCCAGACCGGCTGAGTTTTTCCATTACATTCTGTTTTTATTTAGATCTCCAGATCTGCAGTATTTTGCTTTTATCACCAATGTTCCCTCTAGGATGCATGCACGCACAACAACGCAGCAATCCTGAATGTACTGCACAGTGCAATAAACAGGTTGTATGCAACAGAGAAAAATTAGAGGGAACTTTGAACATGAGGGGATAAAATTGGGCAATGAGCAAGGCTCCTGTCTACAGGCAGGATTTGACAAAGAAGTTCCTAAAGGGAGGCAGGAATCTGGTTTCACAGGACAAATCAATAGTTTAAGTGAACCAATGTCGATATTGATTGGCCTCAACTTCTTACCTGTTTACTGCTGCACACAAAGCTGTTTCTGTTTGAAATGTAAAAAAATATATATTAACAGAGAAAATGTACAAAGAAAATTGGATATTGAGTTTCACAAAAATGAACTTACCATTAAATGTAGTATTGCCGCACTAGCAAAGAAAAAGCATAAATAAATTAATCTTAGTTTCATAGTGCCAAATATAAGCTAAATATATTCTTGGAAACATAGGGCAGGATTTTCCCCTCATCAGGGGCGAAGTTGAAGTGCGGACGCACACAGGCGCGCCTCCGATCGGCACCCCCAATCGGGGGCGCAGTGCCATTTTATATGGGCAGGCCAATTAAGGCCCACCCAGCGTGACGTCCGCACAGGAGCGTTAGGTGCACAAGAGAGCACACTCATCTCCCTGAGGCTAAATGCTGCCTCAGGGAGATTGGCTCTACTGTTAAAAGTATTAAAAATAGAAAAAAAAAATTTCCTGACATGTCCCCTCAAGTGAAACTGTCACTGTCACATGAATTGGGACATGTCCACAATTTTTAAAAAAACTTTAATTAAATCTTTAAAAACCTACATGAAACCTCATCCCGCCCGTGGATGAGGTTTCATACTTTTTCTAATTCCCGCCAGGGCTCCTGGCCTGCCTGCCAACCTTAAGGTTGGGTGGACAGGTACATTCATTAGTTTAATTACTCTGTCAAAGGCCTCAATTGGCCACTGACAAGTCGGCGGGTGCACAGCTGATTTTGCTGCGTCCCCGCCTACCTGAAAATTTAAATGGAGCGTGGTGATGTCGAGAGTTCCGCCCGACGTCACCATGCGTCATTTTACGCGTCAGCGAGCGGGCCCTGCCCCCTCCTTGCTGATGGGAAAATCCTGCCCATAATAAACATGTATGTAAATATACTATAATGAATATATAAATTCAAACATATATACTTACAATTATACAGGAAAATATATCATATACATACGCATATATACCAGACAATACATTAGAATATATCATAATAAATAAAGAACTATTATATATACATATGTACAAACACACACACACACAGTTCAAGAAGGCAGCTCACCACCACCTTCTCAAGGGCAACTAGGGATGGGCAATAAATGCTGGCCCATTCATCCCATGAATGAAAAAACACACACGCACACACATACACAGATCCTATTGTAGCTGAACAAAAGTATTAACATGTGAAAAGTATGATTGCGTTTTCTGTAATTTCATGAATAATGTACAAAAGCAACAGGCTTCGTACAAATTAAATAATGAAAATAATTCAACCAGTTTGGGTTATATAATTCCTCCTTTCACTCATATTAGCATGTTGAATTTTCATTAACAGTAGTGATGGAAAAAAAACCTCCTATATGCATTTCAAAAGCAGGTAATTTTGCACAGCACAATACTACAGCACTCCAATGCCACTTGTGGAATTGACATGCTTTTGTTGATACCAGTTGCCACCAAGAAGGGTTCTCCTTCTTGCTGTGCCGTCAGCAAGTTTTGCTGCTCAAAAGTGCAAGGGTACATCCCACCAGAAGGCAGATGAAAAGTTAAAAGGACAAGTCCTGCAATGACACAGAACAGCCATCAAAGAAGTTGAACTTCCTCTCAGTAGACAAGTTTCTTCTTAACAATCACAAAAAATACTTTTCATATAAAGGTAAATTTGGTGAATTTGTACTCCCAACACAAAGACTGGTTGGGAAGAAGCACAGATTACGAAACTGATTCTTGGTGTTAAGCAACTTATTTGCAATCCATGCCCTTATCCAGTAAGTATATAGCAAGGTTCTATGTCGAGAATGCAATGTTGATGAATGGACCATATCAGGAATGGCTAACAAGACATTGTCCATTAATATGGTTCTGTATCAAAGAATTAAAGTAAACATTATTAAATCTATCTTACCATGAAGTTAAGTTGGGGATCTGAAAAAAAAGTGAAAATATTATTAAAGGAAACTCGCTTTTAGATGCTGATATGCCTGGTGTATGCTTCTAGTTTTTTAAACTCATAATGATCTGTTTGTACTCTGAACCAAACCACAACGTTTGGGTAAAACCCTACTGATATTTGTGGTCCGAGGGAATGACTTGTTAGGTGCTGAAAAATACTTGAGTTCAGCTTTTCATATTTCTTCCACTAAGTGTTGAGTTTAACCTCAAGACCAGAATTTTCCCTCGTTATGCGGGCTCGGCGGAAGCTGGCGGGGACGGTTGGGAAGCCGACCACCGCCCGCGATTGGCTCCGCTCTGCAATTTCATGCGCAGGGCGCTTGGATTGCGAGCAGCAGCGATCAGCACTATCTGTGCAGGCAGTGGGAAGAGGGAGAATGGGCCTAGCACACAGTTCACACATGTGCGCGAAAGAGCGCTTCAATCTCCCTGAGGCACGGAGCTGCCTCAGGGTGATTGAAGTGCTTTTTAAAAAAATTAATAAAGACAGTAAAAAATGTTTTAAAATGTCCCCTCATGTGACTCTGTCACATGAGCTGGGACACGTTTTTAATTCAAAGATAAAGTTTTTAGTTAATGTTATTTGCTTTAGGGAACCTCATCCCGCTCGTGGATGAGGTTTCCTAAAAAATGTAAAGGCGGCTTGGCCTTTTCGCCTGCCCACCAACCATAAGGTTGGAGGGGCAGCATTAATTTAATTTTAATTAGCTTGTTAATGGCCTTAATAGCCCTTTCAATTATCGGCGGGTACACAGCTGACTCCAGTGTGCTCCTGCTGAACGAAATACTGTACGAGTGTGTGATGACGGGCCGCAAGCCCAGTGACATCGTGTGTCATATTGCGCTCGGGCGCGTCGGGTGCGTGCCCGAATGCCGAACGTTAAATTCTGCCCCAAGAGTATATATTAGTCCTGAACACATAGGCCACTATCAATGCCATGCTAAACCTAAGGCATTATTCTTCAAAATGGGATCCATGTGGAAAAAAATTGTCGTTCATCTAGGGCCAAGAACATCTTGTGCAGAAAGCCTGGTTTCTTGAAAAGTTTCTATTCTATACTTTTTTTTGTATTTGTTGACTTACTATCATATCGTTTGTTACTGCAATAATAAAAATTATTTTCTTTTTTAAAAGCATAGCTTCCTTTTGGGCAGCAGACATGTCCTTTATAAGGCCAGAGAATCTCTTCCAGTGTATTGAGTTGTGAAGCTGGGTCACAACATTGTGTCAATATTTGTGAAGGGTTTGCTGTATGCCAAATGTTTGAAAGCCAGTGCGCCATGTGGTTGATATTGCATTTAGAATTATTGACGCATTTACACGAAAATAGAACTAAAATGTGCAGCAATGTTACATATGAGAAATTATACTGAAAGAGTTTACGTACATCCATGTTATTTTGTACGATGCTTTGAGCAGGATTGAATAACAATAAATATTTCTCCACAGTATTCCTGTTTTTAATCAGGACACGTACCTGATGAAGGATCTGGAATTCCTCCTGACAACCCAACACTCCTCACTTCAGATTGAAAGTGTGAGCTCACCCAAGCTAACACTACTGTTTCATTGGCTCCAGTTTGAAGAGCTGGGAGGTTTATTCCAAGCAAGGCTTGCAATTGCTCGGCAGAAAGTTTCTAACAACAGAAAGAATATGAGAAGAATCAACATAAAAACATTTGCCTACACATTTCCTTTCAGAGATAAACCCATTATTTACCTTAGCTCTGTGAAAGAAAAAATTGACAGCATAAACTAAACTGTGTGAATGAACTAGGTTATTTTGGAATTGAACAGCTTCTAGTATTACAGAATAAAGTGAATCTAAAACCTGAAAACAGAGTCGATAGCTTTTGATCAATTATGAAATTATGACACGTGAACTGTTAGATTGTGTGGAGCAAACTAACAGGTAATCACATTATATGTTTTGTTCTTAGTATCTATAACTACCAGATGGCAGGTCCAAGGATGCAGATGGTGGAAATCAGAAATAAAAACAAAAGGTCCTGGAAACACTCAGCTTGTCAGGCAGCATCCATGGAAAGAAACAAGAGTTAATGGCCAGAATCGTGTGCTCTCACTAGTGGTGAGCTTGAAGGCAGGAAGGGCATTTACTTAGGCAGGATGGCGGCGTACTGGGACCCCGCCCTTTCCCAGCTCCACCAGAATTAAGTTCTGGGCATGAAGATCCATGGCTGACTTTTCCATCCTGCGCCAACTAAGGCCCTTATGTGGTCAATTAATTAACACTTAAGAGCCTCATCCCACTGCCACTGGTATGAACCCAGCTGCATGTGGGCCTGTCGCCATACGGCATGTACAACAGGTAAAACTAGTTGGCCAGCTTGTAACCTCCTGTGGCGGGGAGGGGGTTGTATGTCCCTTAATTAAAGGCACTCAGTGCCTGATTAAGGTTCGTAACATCGGAAAGGGGCAGGGGGAGGTAGGTGAGAAGGGTCAGCTGAGAGCCACCCCCTCAGCCCTTGCTGGCAACCCCCGGCACCCCTTTCCCCATGACCACCAGCCCGTGAACACACCACCCCTCACCACCCCCACACATTACTTATCTGTGGCAGGGACTCTGGGAACCTGTTGTTCCAGTAGCAGCCATGGCCTTCCCAGTGGTGCTTCTCCGCACAAGAGCCGCTGGCCTCTGATTGACCAGCAGGCTCAGTGGTCGAGACTTCTGCCACCGCGGTCTTGATTCCAGGGGAGGTCCCACTGCTTGCCCCGCCACTGCCTGACTGGCATGTGTTTCGGTATGCCTTCCCAAAAAGAGGCAGCACAGGTCTCCCACCGGCTCTCCAGCTGCAGGTGTGACCCCCCCCTGGCGCCTCAACAACATCCTACTCAATGTTTCAGGTCGATGACCTTTTCTCAGAACCATCCTAATGAAAGGTCATCTTGACTTGAAACATAAACATTGTTTCTTTACACAGGTGCTGTCTGATCTTCCAAAATTATAGGAATTGCTTTATTATCCTTATGTTATTTTACACAGCTAAAATACATACTTCAAATATAATGTTAAATACCACCCTAGTTGCCCTATCTTTGTTTCTCCCATTTTTTTCTTCACCACATTTGTGATTTTAGCTTAGTTTTGTTTTTTTCTATATATTCTCATTTAACTTAACCATCTCATTTCCATCTTCTCCTGACTGCTACCATCCAATAAGGAGCTGAAAGACATATTCAAAATTTGAATGAAGGCCCACCTCCAAAATTTTGTTTTAACCAGACAACTACAATATGACCAGATCAGTCTCTATTGTGCCAAACATGGAACCTTTTCTGCCTGAGAAGTACTCACTAGCAACCTCAGTGTTTGACTCTACCCAGGCAAATAAACTCATCTATGATGTAGCAAGGCTAAGAGATTATAAAGTTGGGTGATCCTCAAAATCACAAAGATATTTGAAGCGAGAAAAGAGCTCATTAATAGAAATATTGGATAGTACAGAGAATAATTTGTTAATAAACGCTTGTTAGAATAACAATCTGGGAATGCTTTAATATCCTATGGGAACACTGGTGAATTCTGTCTACACTAATCTTACACCGCTGCCCCATATTGTGTGAAGTCTGTTGCCATTTAGCACAATGATATCAAGAGTGATTGTCATTAAAAACAGCTCACCATTCATTACAGTGTGGGAAGACAATACCTGATCTTACACTTCCCATTACAACTGAACAGCTTTCATAACATGGGGAGAAGCTTCTGCCTATCGGGCGGGCCAGTCGGGAGTGGGCACGGAGCCAATCACCGCACGCGTTCGGCTGCACGCCACCATTTTATGTGGGCGAGCCAATTAAGGCCCGCCCAAAGTGACCCACGCCTTGTAGTGCTCAGCACTACCTGTGCGGGCAGGGGGAGGAGGGAGAGTTGGGGCCTGCGCTCTTTCACGCATGCGCACGAATGACTGCAGAAATCTCCCTGAGGCACAAAGCTGCCTCAGGGAGATTAAGTTCAAATTGAAAGTTTAAAATAAAGACAGATTTAAATTATTTAGACATGTCCCCTCATGTGACAGTGTCACATGAGCTGGGACATGTTTATGAAATGTGTGAAAAATATTTATTAATTTAATAAAATGTTCATGAAACCACATCCCGCCCGTGGATGAGGTTTCATGTAAAATGCTTTGGCTCTTTGCCTGCCCACCAACCTTAAGGTTGAAAGGGCAGCCCTGTCAATTATTTAAATTACTCTCCTAATGGCCTTAACAGGCCTTTGACAGTTCGGCGGGCACGCAGCCACCTTTGGCGTGCGCCTGCCAAATGGAAGATCATTTTACGCGGCGGCGTGCGGGGCCCGTCCCCACACGCTGACATGAAAATTATCCCCATGAATTTATATTTTTTCCCAGGAAGTTCATAGTTGTTCCCTGATGGAAATGCATAACTGAACACAAGAAATAGGAGCAGGAGTAGACCATGTGGCCTGTCGAGCCTGCTCCATCATTTAATACCATCATGGCTGATCTTGGGCTTCAACTCCAATTTCCTGCCCACTCCCGATATCCCTTAATTCCCTGTGATACCAAAAATCTGTCCATCCCAGCTTTAAATGTACTAAACAAAAGAAGAAACAGGAACCCTCAACTTTTGTGATCAAACCATATTATTCTAATATATACATACCATTACTTCTTCAGGGTTCAGCTTTATAAAGGTTGCAAAGTCCATGTTGACCTTATTCTTTGCAAGGATGTCCAGATCAACTGCTTTGGCACCATCTTAAGAAACCAGACAAATTAATTTATCACATACCAGTAACAATCTCCACATATGAACTGGTATCCATTTAGAATTCTGTGTTATAAATAATTTCTTCAAGATGGAATGTCGTATAATTGTCTTCCAGTATTTATCAACACATTGGGTAGAATTTCACATTTATCGGGCGGGCTCATTGGGGGCGGTTGGGATGCCGCCAGCGATTGAGGCCGGAAGGCGATTTAATTGGCTCACCAGTATGAAATGCAAGCGGCAGTGCTCAGCGTGCCTGTGCAGCTGGGTGGCGGGGGGTGTGCGAGCGGGGCAAGTGTGAACTTCGTGCATGCATGCGAGTGAGCTCTTGAAAATCTTCCTGAGGCACAGAGCTGCCTCAGGGAGATGAAGAGTCTAAAAAAGATAATGAAGAGATTAAAAATGTTATAAAACATGTCCCCTCATGTGACTCTGTGAGCTGGGACATGTTATTAATTTAATTTTAAATTTTATTTTTATTTGCATTAGGAAATCTCATCCCGCCTGTGGATGAGGTTTCCTAAAAAGTGCAAAGGCCACTTGGCCTTTCCGCCTGCCCGCCAACCATAAGGTTGAACGGCAGTGAAAAATTCAATTAAATTGATTTCTTAATGGCCTTAACAGGCCTTTTAATTGTTGCTGTGTGCGTTGTTGACTCTGGCACGCACCCGCTGAACAAAATATTGCACAACTGGCGGGTTGACGTAGGGACACTCACTCCTCTTACGCTCGAGTGGGTCAGGCACGTGCCCGCCCGTCAAGGTAAAAATTTTGCCCATTTTTTGTGTGCTATTCTTGTACAACACAGGCACTTTCATCATTTGGACTCTATTCCCCCAGTAAAATGCTGAAATTGCTTAATTCAAAATAGTACGGGAATTTGCGCTAAGATTTACAAAATACCTAAAAGAAAAGAAATAATTGAATAAAATAATTAAGTAATTAATTAAAACAAATGAGGATGGCAGGACAGGTAATTTGTCATGGCTGCAGCATGTGGGAGCTCCTGAATAACATTGTGATCCAGGGCAAACACGTCTGCAGTAAGCGTCTGCGTCTTGAGAAGCCTCAGCTCAGAGCCATTGAACTGGAGGCTGAGCTGCGGACACTGTCACATCAGGGAGGGTGAGAGTTACCTGGACACTCTGTACCAGGAGGCGGTCACACCCGTTAGAATAGGGTCTTCTGCTTTGGAAGGTGACCAGGGAAAGGAGGCTGCGACTGCAAGTGAGGCAGGTAAGGGGACTGAAAGGCCAGGACTGCAGGAGTATCAGCCTCTGCAATTGTCCAACAGGTTTGAGGTTCTCTCCTCTTGTCTGGGTAGGAGTGGGGGCTGCAGGGTGGATGAGCGGACTGGCTGTGGCACTGTGGTACAGGAAGCCATTCAAGTAGGGGGTGCAAAAAGGAATGTAGTGGCAGTAAGGGACAGTATAGTGAGAGGGAGTGACACTGTTCTCTGTAGCAAAGAGTGAGAATCCAGCCTGCCCGGTGCCATGGTTCAGAACATTTGCTCAAGGCTGGAGAGGAACTTAAAATGGAAGAGGGAGCAACCAGATGTCGTGGTCCATGTAGGTACCAACGACATAGGCAGGACAAGGAAAGAGGTTCAGCATAGTGAGTTTGAGGAGCTAGGCACTAAATTAAGAGGCAGAACCTCAAAGGTAATTATCTCTGGATTATTACTTGAGCCACATGCAAATTGGCATAAGGCAAATAGATTAGAGAAATTAATGTGTATCTCAAAGATTGTTGTGGGAGAAATGGGTTCCAGTTTGTGGGGAACTGGCATCAGTACTGGGGAAAGTGGGGACTGTACCGTTGGGACAGTCTACACTGAACCATGCTGGGACTGATGTTCTAGCGAGCTGCAAAACTGGGGAAGTGGACAAGGCATTAAACTAAATAGTGGGGCAAGGGGTCAAATTTGGGAAGATGTGGAAAAGCAAAGAGTAGAGGCAAGGCAAGAGAGAATGGTACTAATATAGGAAATTATAAACAGAACATGACAGGAAGGGACAGAGAGTACAAATCCAAGAGTAAATCAGCAGGTAAGGCCAGACATTACAAAAATAATAAAAAGGACAAAATTAAAGGCTCTGTATCCAAATGCATGTAGCATTCGAAACAGAACAGATGAACTGATAGCGCAGATAGAAATAAATAAGGACGATCTGACAGCCATTACAGAGACATGGCTGCAGCATAACATTTGGGACGTGAATGTTGAAGGGTATGTGACATTTAGTAAAGACAGGAAGCTAGGGAAAGGTGGATGGGTGACTGTTCATTAATGATAATAGCACATTAGTGAGGGATGACCTAAGTTCAGGCAACTAGAATGTAGGAGCAGTTTGTGTTGAGATGAGAAACAATAAAGGCAAAAAGTCACTTATGCGAATGATATACAAGCCCCCTAATTGTAACTACATAGTAGGACAGAGTATAAAGGAAGAGATAATGGGAGCTTGTCAGAAAGGTACACTGATAATCAGGCAGACTGGAAAAAGCAGATGAGCAAAGGTAACCCAGATGAGGAGCTCACAGAATGTTTTCAGGATAGTTTCTTGGAACAGCACATTCACAATCAGAGAGCAGGCTATCCTAGACTTGGTACAGTGCAACAGGATGGGATTAATTTATAGCCTCATAGTGAAAGAACCCCTAGTGATCATAATATGATTGAAATTTATATTCAGTTTGAGGGAGAGAAGAATGGGTCCAAGACTAGTATTTTAAACTTAAATAAGGGCAATTGAGGGCATGAAAGCAGAGCTAGCTAGAGTGAACTAGCAAATGAGGTTAAGGGATAGGTTCATAGCGATGCAGTGGCAGACTTTTAAAGGGATATTTCAGAATACACAGAATAGAGGCAGTCCAAAGAGAAAGTAAACTTCCAAGGAGAGAATCCACCATATGTTGTGGTTAACTAAAAAGTTAAAGACAGTATAAAACTCAAAGAAAAAACATATAATTGTGCAGAGATGGGTGGCAGGTCAGAAGATTGGACAGAATATAAAGAACAGCAAGGAATAACAAAAAGATTAACAAGGAGGGAAAAATCAGAGTTCGAGAGAAAGTTAGCTGGAAACAAAGATGGATAGTAAAAGTTTCTATAGATATTTAAATAAAAAGAGTTAACAAAGTGTGCACTGGTCCTACAGAAAGTGAGTCTGGGAAATTAATGGAAAATAAAGATATGGCAGATGAGTTGAACAGGTATTTTGCATCAGTTTCACTATATCAGTAACATCCCAGAAATAGCTGTAAATCAGGAAATGGAAAGTGGGAGGAACTCAGGAAAATTACAGTCACCAAAGAAGTGGTATTGAGCAAATTGTTGGAGCTGCGGGCTGACAAATCCCCAGGTCCTGATGGACATCAGCCTAGGGTCTTGAAAGAAGTGGCTAGTGGAATAGTTGATGCATTGGTTTTAATTTCGCAAAAATCCCTAGGGCAGAATTTTCCCCCCATTCGGGGAGGTGGGGGGGGGGGGGGGGGGGAGTTGAGGAGCGAGCACTTGGAGGCGTGCCTCTAATCGGCGCCCTCAATTGGGGGGCACGCCGGCCTTTTATGTGTGCGGGCCAATTAAGGCCCGCCCAGTGTGACGTCCGCACAGAAGGGCTATGTGCCCCCTGTGCGGGCGGGCTTGGGGGGGCCGGGGGGAGAATCCCTCAGCCAAGAGTGCGCTCTTTTACTCATCTCCCTGAGGCAAAGTGCTGTTTCGGGGAGATAAGCTGCACATTAAAAAATATTAAAAATAGAAAAAAAAATTCCCTGACGTGTCCCCTCATGTGACATTGTCACATGAGTTGGGACATATCCATAACTTTTAAAAACACTTTAATTAAATTTTCTAAAACCTACATGAAACCTTATCCCGCCCGTGGATGAGGTTTCATGTTTTTTCTAATGCCCACCAGGAGTTCCACCCGACATCACCGCACGTCATTTTACGTGTCGGCGAGCAGGCCCCGCCCCTCGATGGGAAAATCCTGGCCCTAGATTCCAGGAAGGCTCCATTAGATTGGAAAATAGCTCCTTATTCAAAAAACGAGGGAAAACAGGAAACCACAGGACAGTTAGCTTAACCTCTGTCATAGGGAAAATGTTAGAAGCTATTATTAACCATAATATAGCAGGGCACTTAGAAAGTTTAAGGCAATTAGGCAGAGTCAACATGCTTTTATGAAAGGGAAGTCATGTTTAACCAATTTATTGGAGTTCTTTGAAGGAGTCACATGTGCTGTGGATAAAGGGGAACTGGTGGCTATAATGTAATTAGATTTCCAGAAGGCATTTGATAAGGTGCCATATCAAAGATTATTGCGGAAAATAAAAACTCATGAGGGTAAAATATTGGCATGGACAGAAGATTGGCTAGCTATCAGGAAACAGAGAGTAGGCATAAATGTGTCTTTTTCTGGTTGGCAAGATGTAATGAATGGTGTGCCACAACGATCAGTGTTGGGGCCTCAACAAAAGGCTAGCATGCAGGGACAGCAAGTAATTAGGAAATCTAATAGAATGTGATTGTTTATTGCGAGAGGGATTGAATACAAAAGTAGGGAGGTTATGCTTCAGTTGTACAGGGCACTGGTGAGACCACATCTGGAGTACAATGTACAGTATTGGTCTCCCTATTTAAGGAAAGATGTAACTGCGATGGAAGCAATTCAGAGAAGGTGTACTGGACTAATCCCAAGAATGGGTGGGTTGCCTTATGAGGGAAGATTGGATAGGTTAGGCTTGTGTCCACTGGAATTTAGAAGAGTCAGAGTTGACTTGATCAAAATCTTTAAGATCCTAAGGGGTCTTGACAGAGTGGATGTAGAGAGGATGTTTCATCTTGTGGGGGGATCTAGAATTAGGGGGCATGATTTAAAATTAAGGGGTCGCTCAGTAAAGACGGAGATGAGGAGAAATTTTTTCTCCTCAGAGGGTCGTGAGTCTTTGGAACGCTCTTCCTCATAAGGGAAATGGAAGCTGGGTCTTTGAATACTTTTAAGGCAGAGCTAGGTCGATTCTTGATTAACAAGAGGGTGAAAGGTTATCGGGGGTAGGCAGGAGACTACAATCAGATCAGCCATGATCTTATTGAATGGCGGAGCAGGCTTGAAGGGCCAAGTGGCCTACTCCTACTTCTGCTCCTAGTTCGTATGAACAATTGCAGCACCTGTTAAAAGCCTGAATTAAACACTGACCCACAGCCCTTTTATTTTAACTAGGTTTCTACCCGTGTTAAATAACACTGTTTGGAAAATCTACACTATTATAGCGTAACTATTTAATGTTTATTTTTCAAACAACCTGTATATGGCAATTCAACATTAATATTTTTAGAACTTGATTTAAAAAATTGAGGTTAATAATCAATTTGCACATGTTGGCTGATTTGAAATTGGTGGAATAGATAAAATATGAGATTCAAAATGAAAATTATGAGATAGATTTGTAGAAACCACCCAATTTTCAATTCCACTAAAACCAACAGGAATGAAAATCAGGTGGTTTCTCTAACAGGCGGCTGATGCTAGTTTTATGCCTGAGTGGCAAACTGAAAATCTATCTCAATCTTTGTCAAAATGCATGATGCTGCTTCTTCATTTTGCATGGGGGTTATATTCACCTTAAACTAAAAAAATAACAATGCTCATTAGATAAATATAACAAAACAAGTTTGCAAGTGTTAGGGAGAACTAGATATCTGGTGTCAATCTGTAAATGGATGCGTGCAACCAAGAATTTTCTCACATGGAGCTGCCACACAGCAGGTTGCGTAGGTCACTCATACAGGTCTGTTTTACAGGAGAAACTTTAACTCTCCTTGCTGGGCTAGACTGGGAGCGCAAGAGCAGTCAAAATGGAGCAATTTCTAAATTTAATGTCACTAGTTTTGGTAGAGATTAGTTTCTGTTAGGGCAAGCAGGAACCTCCTGCATAAATTCTAAGCAAGGTCCAATGATGTCAAAAGGACTCGGATGAGATATTAGCCAGGGCTTAAGCTGAAAGGTCACTGCGGCTTTGCTGCCAGGCTGTAATAGGTCCATGGGCAGAAGAGACACCTAAAATAATTGCTAAATTTTAATTTGTGGAGTCAGGAGGTGCAGGTGTACTCCTCTGGGTTCCACATTGGAAGTTGTGGCCTCCAATATCCTAAACAGCCCTCCCCCACCCTCTTCCCTCATGTGCGACTCTCCTGAAAGTTCCTCCCTATCACTTACTGGGATGGTGGGCCAGACAAGACGTGGACCAGCAACATTTAAATGAGGCCTAGTGGTTAAAATTACCATGATCTCCTATTGCATCTACCAGACAGGCGGTCAACTTGCTGGTTTAGATCCAAGTTTAGATCTGGTCTGATGCAATGCTTGGTTTAGAAGATGTACTCTGAGTTGGATGAAGTCAGACAACAGGCTTTGGCTGCTTTTCCACCCTATATCATCTTAAAATACTCAAATACTCAAAAGAAATACTCAAGGCATTTTAACCTATTGCCGTTTTTGTAAAATCACATCCTCATAACTTGGTAGTTTGACTTTCACTATCTGTTATTTTAACTTAGTAGCGAATCCATTCATGCTAAAATCTGGTCTGCGTTACTTTAACATAGTTGTTATTTATTTTAAATGTGTTAAAATACATGCATTTATTGAACCAGTGAAGGAAAAACTTGTGGTTCTAAAGCACCTTCAATAGTCTCAGGATGTTCTAAAGCTTCTAACAGCCAATGACTTACTTTTGAAGTGTAGTCATTCTTGTTAAGTAACCAAATGCAGCAACTAATTTGTGCAGAAAGGTCCCAGAAACAGTATTGTAATTATGGCAAGATAATCTAAAATGGTGTTGTTGGTTGAGGCATAAATGTTGGCCAAGACATCTGAAGAACTCCCCTATTCTTTGAATTTGCCATGGTATCTTTTACATCTTAATAAACATGCAGACCATGCATTGGTTTACCATTTCACCTTAAAGACAACACCTCCAACAACGCAGCAATAACTCAGTACTGCAATGAAGGGTCAGCCTTACAGCCAAGAATAAATTAGCTCACCACTTTCATTATGCTTTAGATTTAACTTGTCAACCAGCCAAAATGATGAATTTTTTTATTCTAACCCAAATAAAGACATTTATCGAATATGGTTAATGTCAAGAATCAAGTATCTTACCAAGGTATGACTTTATTAGATTGAAGTAAGCAATTGAGTTATTTTGCTGAGATATTAATTCAGACAATGCTTGGCTGTAAAGCAGGTTCTTCTTTGACTGAGTGCATGTGGAAATATCCAGAACTCCAGCATTCCTGTGGAAGAATAGATACAAACTTAATTTAAAATACATGCAAGAATCAATATGCTTTCATTGACATTCTTGTTAACTGTCATTCTGTCATTAACAGTCACAAATATACAATTAACCTTTTAATTATTGATACTGGTAACTCCCTTAGCCCAGGGAACAGTAGCTGCACATGACTGGCAGTTGCAATGAAATAGTAGCTGACATTCCTGTATGTCAGCAGCTGGACCCAATTACCATAAGATAATATTTGACATAAAGGATCACTGGATAGGCCACTCTAAGAGACTAAGGCAGGCTGCTCAAAAATATACGAGAACAAGTTTTTAAATTGATTTTCATGGGGTCAGCTCAGCATTAATCCTTCTCTGGCTCCACAAAAAAAGTTCGCACCTGGTCCAACCCTTCTGTGTCTTCTCCCCCCACCCCCCAAACTTAAGGTCCCACTTGAGGCTCAGCTCCAAGGCGAAGGTGCCAAATTTTGCACTCCTCCCCCAACCAGTCAGCTGTCAGTTACCACTAGTTCAGCATTTCCTCAGCTCACTGAGATTATTCAAATGAAGATGGCAACACCCATCACCTGCCTGATGGAATCAGACGCTTGAAAATTCAACCCAAATATTTGAATACTGTCTAGTTTAGGGATTGAAATAACCAGTTAATCAAGATGGAGCTCATAAAATTGGTTTAAAAATCAGGAATCCTAGGAGGTGGTCTTAAATTTTTTTTTATTTGTTCATCTGATGTGGACGTTGCAGGCTAGGTCACCATTTATTGCCCATCCCCAACTGCCCCCATTCAGAGAGTGTTTAAGAGTCAACCACATTGCTGTGGGTCTGGAGTCACATGTAGGCTAGACCAGGTAACTCTTTCGAGTACATTCACAGTTCTTGGTTTTTCCGGGAGTGGGACATGAACCCGCAACTTTCTGATTCAAAGGCGAGGGTGCTATGAACTGAGCCACCAGGTAAGGATAGCAGATGGACAGCATTAGTGAACGAGATGGGTTTTTACAACAACCTGCAATGGCTTTGTGGTCAATCAGGCTTTTTTTATTGAATTCAAATTTCACCATCTGACATGGTGGGATTCGAACCCTGGTCCCCAGAGCATTACCCTGGGTCTCTGGAATATTAGTCAAGTGACAACATCACTATACCACCTCCTACCCCTGAATCTCACATGAACTGACCAGGGGAAACAATTTGTGGTAGAAGGAATACTCTTATTTAAAGAATAAGTTTATTTATCTCCAGGAAGTAGGAATGCTTGTACCTTTCACCTTTTCATTGCTACTGTTTGGTTTGTTGGGGAGTGTGCTGAAATGATTAGGACAGTCATTCACATTGCATTTGGAACAAGGACATTTAATAGATTTGAGAAAACTAAGAGGAGAAGGATACAATACTTACGTCAAATTTGAAATAGTCACCAGCTGACTTTCCTCCAGAGTGCACAAGTTAGGCCCACCAATAGCTTTCACAGAAACTGCATCGAGAGTTCCACCCAATTGTAGGTATCTTGTAATAATGCCTTTAACCTGAAGAACAGTTCATAAATCACTAAAGAGAAGATACCAAATAAGTTCCATGTTTACCCTTGTCCGTTTACCTTCCTTGTGTAACCCTTGAAATTATGTTCTTTAGAATATGTAACCCAACACAACATTCTTTTTAATCCCGCCACATAACTGGAAATAAAACTTTCCAACAGTTTTTATTATTCAATTTTTCCTGCCTTTCTTTTCCAAGTAACCATTACTCATTACCCTATTTCCGATTTTGGTCACTGCTAAGTTACAGCTGATTACTAAGAGCTAACTAGGAGCAGTCTATGGCAATTCACTGTTAACCTGACCCCCATCTCAATCCTGTTAGGAAATAGAGTTAAAAGCCTTCAGTTCTAATTGGTGCTTCTCCTTTCCAACAATTTGCAGCTGGGATCTTGCCTATGACTTGTATTCTAGCAGACATAGCACTTGAGTATCAACAACTATCACATGGCCCATACCATTGTGTTTCAAATGTTGGATCCTAAGTATTCACAATACCCTTTTTACAGTTATCAGAACGGAGTAAAATTTGGCATCTATTAAGTTTTAATTTGGTTTAATGGGACCTGAAATTTTTGCTCATAAAGCTATAAGACATCAGTCTTGAATTTTATTTTACTAATATTTTACTAGTTTTTGCATCTAATGCATTGATAATCCTTAGAATTGTAGCCTCCACTAAACTCACTAAAATAGCAATTTCATTGCGGATATTTGGCATGCATTTGACCCTTTCATTTTATTTGCCAAACTATTGGTAGTTCTGACTTGTACAGTTTTATCCACTAACTCCAATCTTTGCTTTGTTAGGGGCGTCGCAAAGATAAGTCTCTGCAACTGGTGGTTTATGCCTTCTGCTTAATGATAATGCATGAATTACACAATATTTCCATTGTGTTTTTAATAAATAATGGAATAAATATAAGCATTTGTAACGCTTCAACAAAAAAGATTGATATGTGCTAATATGGATTTATGAGTTAATGCTACTAAACTGTACAAACTGTAATATCTTCCAGTCATATAATTCCCATTAATGAATGTTTCTATTCTAATTCATTAAAGTTTTTCAATTCTTCACCTATCACAACATTCTGGACATTGCGAAGAGGTATATGAACTCTTTGTTCTTGGGCACCATCATGAATTGCCAATATTAAGCCAGTAACAAGCATATTTCAAAAATATAGTGTAACAAAAGGGGACACAGAAGGGGGAATTTTAACTCTTGGCTGGGCAGCTAGTGGACTACAGGGGCTTGCCATTCAGGAAGTGCTGCAAGAGGCCTGGTCGAATAGAATGGCCAGGCCTCATTAACACAGATGGGATGATATGCCCAAAGGCAGTTCACTGGTTTTTGGCCATTGAATATTAGGTGGCCCAGAGGCCATTTGATCAACACTTAGGCAAGCTGACATTCGTTTGGAGGGGTGGCAGCAAAGACCTGCAGGGAACAACCTGGGGCAGCAGTGGTCCAAGCTTTCTTTGAGATGCCCGGAGAAGTATTCTGCTCTCAAGGCTGTTAAGTCATCTGTTTCTTGGTTATCAAGTTTTACTGAGTGAATCTGCAACAACAAATACTCCCACCAGGCTACTGTGTATACCTTAGGACTCTGTTTTACAGGTATTCCTGAGGCTTCTACCTGAATCAGGTGGTTTCATCAATAATTCAAGAAACCAACCATATTGAATTGGGATGGAGGTTAAAATTCTTCCTGGATTCCAAATTTCCTTCAGGACCAAATCCCTCTATATTTGCAGATATCAATATTTTAAAATTCATAATATCCTGGTTTCAATACCGTGGTGTTTGCCAGCTCTTGCATCATTAATGTAGCAAGTGTCTCAACTTGAGTGATATTCCAGTTTCTGACTTCTGTCCCATTAAACACAATGGATATGTTCCCTAGCAGTTGAATCTGGTTTTCTGGTAGTCCATTGAGGTAAATCTGTTTCAGGAAAGCCAACATAATAAAATTCATTCACTTATTAAGGTTTTATTTCCCAGTATTCAAATACAGTTTTAAATGCCTACTGTAGTTACAGTATTGAATGGGACTGATTGACAGATAAGTTCCTTACACTTGAGACTACTACCTAGAATCTTTGCTTTGTAAAAGATGTCTCAAAGACATGTTGTTACAAATAATGGGTTCTGCCCTCTGTCTAATAATAAGTATACCTTGATAATGGGCTGATTAACTGGACAGCAAATGAACAGTTAATGCTGGAGAACTGTATAAGATGCTATCTTTGCCTGTCACATAGTCTACACCAAAGTGAAATGCATAATATTTATACAATTATGACAGACCACAATAACATGACCGCAGAGCTTAACCTGTTTGCAAATCCTTGACCTAGTATATTTTCCTCTGCTTGCTAATTTTAACAAAAACTAGAAATGAGAAAACAGGGCATAATATTGCCTTTGGTCAGGGAACAAGAACAACGTTCATTTATGTAGAACCTTTAATATAGACAAATCGCCCAGTGGGATGAAAATCATGGGGTTGGGGGGAGCAGAGTGCGATTCACTCTACCAGATTAATGTTTAGGCAGTGAAGTTGAAAACATACCCCCTAAATAATAAAATATTATACTAGAAGTAAGAGAAGAGCAGAGCAACAATCATGTTATTTACCTGATTGAGTTTGTTTTTCAGAACTTGAAGCTGATCAGAATCAAAGTCAAGGGTGCCCAATAACTCCACGTTATCTTTTAATGTAGCATTACTCAAACAGGCTTCTAGCTGGGCAGCATCATAATTTACTGGGATCAGCTCGTTAATGACTTCTGATGTTATTTGTCCCACTGTACAGTCTACAAATAAAGTTTTATTTGATATACCAACTCAGTTTGTTCTCAAAGTATTAAAAATGACTGTTCATGCAAAGTCTATGGATTATTGAATTGCGGGTCAAACACAACACTTGTAGTGATTAGAACCATAGAACCATAGAAAAGTTACAGCACAGAAGGAGGCCATTCAGTCCATCTTGTCCATGCCAGCCTGAGGACACCCAGGTGCCCTTTCTAATCCCACCTTCCTGCACCCGGCCCATAGACTTGCAGCTTACAGCACTTTAGGTGCAGATCCAGGTACTTTTTAAAAGAGTTTAAAGTTTCTGCCTCTACCACCAACTTGGGCAGCGAATTCCAGACACCCACTACCCTCTGCGTAAAAAAGTTCTTCCTCATGTCCCCCCTACACCTTCTGCCACTTATCTTGAATCTATGTCCCCTGGTTCTAGAATTCTCCATCAAGGGAAACAATTTTATCCTGTCCACTCTATCTATTCCCCTCATAATTTTGTTCACCTCAATCAAGTCACCTCTCAGCCTTCTCTGTTCTAAGGAGAATAACCCCAATCTATCCAATATCTCCTCGTAGCTACACTTTTCTCACCCTGCTAACATTCTTGTAAACCTCCTCTGCACTCTCTCCAGAGCTATTACGTCCTTCCTGTAATGTGGTGACCAGAACTGCACACAATACTCCGGTTGTGGCCTCACCAGTGTTTTATACAATTCCAACATTATATCCTTACTTTTATATTCTATACCTCTGCCAATGAAGGAGAGCATTCCATATGCCTTCTTTACAACCTTGTTTACTTGGACTGCTGCCTTCAGGGGCCTGTGTACTTGTACGCCAAGATCTCTCACTTCATCTACCCTTCTTAGTATATTCCCATTTATTGTGTAATCCCTGTAACTGTTTGACCTCCCTAAATGTATGACCTCACACTTCTCTATGTTAAAATCCATCTGCCACTTTACTGCCCACTCCACCAACCCATCTATATCATTTTGGAGATTATGGCTAACCTCTACACTATCTACTACTCAGCCAATCTTTGTGTCATCTGCAAATTTGCCAATTGTACCCCCCACGTTCACGTCCAAATCATTAATATATAACACAA
Organism: Cetorhinus maximus; assembly: GCF_964194155.1. NCBI lineage: Eukaryota > Metazoa > Chordata > Chondrichthyes > Lamniformes > Cetorhinidae > Cetorhinus > Cetorhinus maximus. Next base: position 73,858,783 of record NC_135893.1, on the reverse strand, counting down.
ACAGCAAGGGTCCCAACACTGAGCCCTGTGGAACACTACTTAAGACAACTTTCCATTCGCAAGGGCATCCATCGACCATTACCCTTTGTTTCCTGTTACAAAGCCAACCATTTATCCAGTTTGCCACATTACCCTGTAATCCCATGGGCTTTTACTTTCCTGACCAATCTGCCATGTGGGACCTTGTCAAATGCCTTGCTAAAATCCATATACACAACATCCACTGCACTACCTTCATCAACCCTTCTTGTCACTTCCTCAAAGAATTCAATCAAATTTGTGAGGCCAGACCTTCCTTTAACAAATCCATGCTGACCATCCCTGACTAGTCCATGCCTTTCCACATGACAGTTAATCCTATCTCTCAGGATTGATTCTACTAATTTGCTCACCACCGACGTAAGACTAACTGGCCTTTAATTGTTTGGCATTTCCTTTGATCCCTTTTTAAACAATGGAGCTACGTTTGCATTTCACCAGTCCTCCGGTACCTCCCCTGTATCTAGTGAAGATTGGAAAATCATCCTCAGAGCATCTGCTATCTCCTCCCTGACTTCCTTCAGCAGCCTTGGAAACAATCCATCTGGCCCCGGTGACTTATCAACTTTCAAGGATTTCAACCCTTCGAGTACTTCCTCTCTCTTTATGACTATCCCATCCAATATCTCGCAGTGTTCCTCCTGAACTATTATATCTACGTCCTCCCTTTCCTTTGTAAACACGGAGACAAAATATTCATTCAAAACCCTTCCCACAGCCTCTGCATCTACACACAAGTTTCCATCTTCATCTCTGATAGGTCCCAATTTTTCCTTAACTAACCTTTTAGCATTAATGGTCTAGCTTCATTATGTATTCTGGGCTGAGGGCCCAGGCATCTATTAGAGTACTGAAACATCTGAGCCCCAGGGAAAACATTGCTTGATGAACAACTCTGGCTCTCTGATCTCTTCTGTCAATTGCAAAATATTTATTTCCATAAGATAAAGAGGTTTCAAGTGCTTTCATTTTCAGCTATTGATACTTTAAAGGGTATGGGTGATTGACATTTTTATTGGTCAGTAGCTCAAAGGAGTTTTTTTCAAGAAAGTGGAAAGTTAACAATGAATTACTTTTTTTAAAGCTTTCTTTATACATCCTATTGTCACTATAGGGTTCATTGGTTCTATACAGTGTATGATCGGTGAATGGGCATAAAAATGCCATAGTTTGACATGGTGGCATGGATGTGGGTGGGTGTGTGGGTGGGGGGGCATGAGGTGGCATGGATGGGCATGGGGAGTGTGTGGGGGGGTGGGTGAGGGGCTTGAGATTTGAAGGCTAGAGGGCCTTCCTGTTTTCATTATAACTGGGAGAAGTCCCATAGCATTGAGGCAGGCCTCTTCAACAACTCACCTCAGCATCCTGTCATCCCTGTGGCTGCCTCTGAAATCTTTCCTGGGTCAACTGGCCTGACTGCAGCCTACACCAACCACCAGCAACCCCTGCACCTCCCAGAATGAAAATCCCATCTTTCCTTGTATTTTCTCCTGAGGCAGGGGGCCAAGCCGGTAATTTTCCTGACTCCCACTACCCGCGTGAGGATGAAAATCCAGTCCTGTTATTCTTGTAAAACTTAATTAAAATCACTTAATTAAAGATTCTATTCATGGGACCAATCACATTCACGAAGAATTCACAGTTTTTATTTTAATTAATGAGGCCTCCATGCAGATAATAGTGCTTTATTATTCAATCTTTCCTACTCCTACTGGTTATTTACCTGCTGCTCGCCTTAATCTTCTTTGTCGTCTGAGCTGCTTTAAAAACTTAAGCACATCTTTTCGTTTTCTAAACCTTTTCACTTTTCTGATAACTTTAGGGATGGCTTCATTAAAGGCATCCTGCAGGGTACAAAAAGGAAATACTCTTAGTATATGATTAATTACATGCAATTCTCAAGTAGTAAAAACATTATTTTCCAGAAAAATCTTGGATCCAAAAACTATGGGCAAGATTTTTACCTTGTTGGACGGGCGCGGTGGGTGGGCCTGGGAGCGGTCACGAAACCGACCGTCGCCCACGATCGGGCCCCAGCCATGATTTCATGCTGGCTGGTCAATTAACGGCCAGCCAGCATGAATTGCGTGCTGTCGGGGTGAGGGCAGGAGGAGGGAAGTTTGCGCATGCGTGCAGGTGCGCGTACTGAAAGCTCCCTGAAGGCACATAGCTGCCTCAGGGGGCTGAAGATTTATAACAGTATAAATAAAGATTTTAAAAATAAGGTGAACATGTCCCCTCATGTGACTCTGTCACATGAGCAGGGACATGTTATAAATGAGATTTAAACATTTGTATTTTATTTTTAATTCCTATTGGAAACGTCATCCCGCCCGTGGATGAGATTTCATGAAAAATCCAAAGGCCGATTGGCCTTCTCACCCGCCTGCCAACCGATTGGTTAGATGTGCAGTGAAAAATCCGATTTAATTAATTGATTAAGGGCCTTAATAGTCAGTGGGCGCACTGCTGCCTCTCACGCGCGCCTGCCGAACGAAATATCGTGAGCGTGCGCGATGACGTTGGGACACTTGCCTGACGTCATCACGCACTATTTTACTCTCGTTCGGGTTGCATGCACACCCGCCCGACGAGAGAAAAATTCTGCCCTATGGATTCTTTGTGGGGTCAACCAGAATCTGAGAAAATTCACTTGAAAAAGAAACACACGCTGATGAGCGAACTTGAAGTTGAGAAACTTGTGGGGCAGAATTTTCTGCCTACTGGGCAGGCGGGCCTGACACAATCTCCGGTGGGCAGGGAGATGATCCCCGCCAGAGAAGCGGGCCCCGCCGCCATTTTAAGTGGGCTTGCCAATTAAGGCCCGCCCAGCGTGACACCTGGCAGGAAGCGCTATTCGCTTCCTGTGCGGGCGGGGGGGGATTCCCCAAATGCGAGAGAGTGTGCTCTTTCGTGCATGCGCACATCTCCCTGAGGCTAAGTGCTACCTCAGGGAGATCGCTTACACTTGTTCAAACATTAAAAATAGAAAAATAAAAAAATCCTTAACATGTCCCCCTCATGTGACAATGTCACACGAGATGGGACGTGTTAATAAATTTCACTAAAACATTATTAAAATTTTTTAAACCTTTTTTTTTGAAAAATATACTTTATTCATAAAATATCTGGAAGAACATTCCAAAACATTTCAAAATCACCATCACAAAAGTACAATCAGATTCAACTTTTACACATAGATCACAAGGTGCATCAATACAATCAATGAATATTACAATCATTCCAATATGGTCAATGCAGACAATCAGACAATGGTATTGGAGTTATCAACATATATCATGTTGCACTCTGAGGTGCTTCAATACAATTATAATACAATTAGTATTCAATGCATACATTCATTTTGAGCTGTACAGCCCGAGGGGCTCTCAACAGTTCCCAGCCCCTCGGTGCACTATGGCAGAAAGGTCTTAGACAGTGCCCTTTCCCCATTGCGCCTTTGCGGCGGCTGCCCCAAGCTTTAGTGTGTCCCTCAGCATGTAGTCCTGGACCTTGGAATGTGCCAGTCTGCAACATTCAGTTGGGGACAACTCTTTGCGCTGGAAGACCAACAAGTTTCGGGCAGACCAAAGAGCGTCTTTCACCGAGTTGATGATCCTCCAGCTGCAGTTGATGTTTGTCTCGGTGTGTGTCACTGGGAACAGCCCATAGAGCACAGAGTCCTGTGTCACAGAACCGCTCGGGATGAACCTCGACAGAAACCACTGCATCTCTCTCCAGACCTTCTTTGCAAAGGCACAGTCCACAAGGAGGTGAACAACAGTCTCGTCCCCACCACAGCCACCTCGAGGGCAACGTGTGGAGGGGGTGAGGCTCCTGGCATGTTGGAAGGATCTGCCGGGAGGGCCTTTCTCACCACCAGCCAAGCTATATCTTGGTGCTTGTTGGAAAGTTCTGGCGATGAGGCATTCTGCCAAATGACTTTGACAGTCTGCTTGGGGAACCATCCCACAGGATCCACCCTCTCCTTTTCCCTCAGGGCCTCAAAGACGTCACGTGCCGACCACTGCCTGATGGACTTGTGGTCAAAGGTGTTTTTCTGCATAAATGTTTCCACGAGGGACAGGTGGTACGGCATGGTCCAACTACTTGGAGCGTTCTGCGGCAGCGTGGCCAGACCCATCCTTCGCAACACCGGGGACAGGTAGAACCTCAGCACGTAGTGACACTTGGTGTTTGCGTACCGAGGGTCTACGCACAGCTTGATGCAGCCGCACACAAAGGTGGCCATCAGTATGAGGGCGATGTTGGGCACGTTTTTTCCCCCTTTATCTAGAGGCTTGTACATCATGTCCCTGCGGACACGATCCATTTTCGACCTCCAGATATAGCGAAAGATGGCTTGGGTGATCGCCATCGCGCAGGAGTCTGGAATGGGCCAGATCTATGTCACGTACAGCAACAGCGAGAGTGCCTCACACCTGATGACCAGGTTCTTACCCGCAATGGAGAGGGAGCGTCGCTCCCACATGCCCAGCTTTTTTTTCACCAGAGACACTCTCTCCTTCCAGTCCCTCCGAACCATATCCCCAGCACCTTTAGGCGTCAGCCCTGACGGTGAAGGGGACAAAGGATCAGTCAGCCCAGTTCCCAAAGAACATGGCCTCGCTCTTCCCACGATTTACCTTGGCTCCCGAGGCCAGTTCGAACTGGTCACAGATATGGATCAGTCTGCGCACCGACAGCGGATCCGAGCAGAAGACGGCGACATCGTCCATGTACAGGGAGGCTTTGACCTGAGTGCCTCCACTGCCTGGGATCATCACTCCTCTTATGCCCAGGTCCTTCACGATGGACACAGCAAAGGGTACTATGCAACACACAAACAGGACAGGGGAGAGAGGGCAGTCCTGCCTGACTCCAGATTTAATAGGAAAGCTATCTGATTCCCACCCATTGATTGAGACTGCGCTACTGATGTTAATGTAGAGCAGTTGGATCCAATTGCGAATTCCCTCCCCAAACCCCATTTTGGAGAGCACATCCACCATGTAGGTGTGCGATATTCTGTCAAAGGCCTTCTCCTGATCCAGGCTGATGAGGCAGGTGTCCACACCCCTGTCCTGCACATAGGCAATCATATCCCTGAGCAGCGCGAGGCTGTCAGAGACCTTCCTGCCGGGCACAGCGCAGGTCTGGTCAGGGTGGATCACCAATTCCAGAGCGGACTTGACCCGATTGGCAATGACCTTGGACAGAATCTTATAGTCCACATTCAACAGTGAAATGGGTCGCCAATTTCTAATTTCCTCCCTTTCCCCTTTGTGCTTGTAGATGAGGGTGATGATGCCTTTCCTCATGGATTCTGACATACTGCCGGCCAGGAGCATACTCGCGTACACTTCTAGCAAGTCTAGGCTGATCCAGTCTCACAGAGCAGAATAGAACTCCGCTGGCAAGCCGTCGCTTCCGGGAGTTTTACTCTTCTCGAAGGACTCAAGGGCTTTAGTCAGTTCATCAGGAGTTAGCGGTTTGTCCAGGCTCTCCCGTGTACTGTCGTCTAAGACCTCCGTGATAGAAGACAGGAAGGACTGGGAGGCCGTGCTGTCTGTGGGCTTCACGTCATACAATCTGACATAAAAGGATTTGCTGATCCTCAAAATGTCGGAATGCGATGACTTTACTGAGCCGTCATTTTCCTTCAGGCTGCTGATCACAGAGCTCTCTCTGTGTATCTTTTGGAAGAAGAAACGTGAGCACGTCTCATCCTGCTCCACGGAGCGGACTCTGGACCGGAAGATGATCTTGGAGGCCTCCGAGGCAAAGCGTGAGGCTTGCTAGCTCTTCACCTCTTGGAGTTCCTCCTTGACATCGACCCCCATCGACTGCAGCCGAAGCAGGTTCTGCATGTTCTTCTGGAGTCGGGACATTTCCCTCTGTTCCTTTCTAGCTTTCTGGGTGCCTTTGAGGATGAAAAACCTCTTCATGTTTCTCTTGATCACTTCTCGCCAGTGTGTCAGGGACTCAAAGAGGGGTTTCACGGTTCTCCAACCTTTGTAATCCCTCTTGAGCTCCTCAATGTTCTCTGAGGTCAGCAGTTGCACGTTTAGCTTCCATGCCCCCCTGTCCACCCTCTGATCTTCCTCTAAGTGACAGTCAGCCAGTGGGAGGCAGTGGTCAGAGAAGAACACCAGCTTGACGTCGGTGGATCTGACTGCGAATGCACGGGACACAAACAGGAAGTCAATCCTGGAATGGATGGATCCGTCTAGCCCGACCAGATGTATCTACACTGCGCTCCGTCTGCAGAGTTGCTGAAGACATCGTGCAGCTTGGCATCCTTAACTGTTTCCATCAGGGATCTGGACGTAGTGTCCAATCTGCTGTCAGCCCTGCCGGATCGTCCAGCTGCATCGATGATGCAGTTGAAGTCACCCGCCCAGAATGACCGGCCTGGAGGTCGCCAGCAGCAGTGGGAGCTGCTGAAAGATCGCCAGCCGCTTGCCCTTTTGTGCCGGGACGTACACGTTAATTAACCAGAGTGGAGCATTCTTGTACATTACGTCGGCTACAAGGAGGCGCCCACCCACCACCTCCTTAACCTCAGAAACGGTGAAATTGCCTCCCCGCAGCAGAATACCCAGGCCGGAGGAACGAGAGTCGTTTCCTCCTGACCAGATCGATGGCCCATGGGACTACCATCGTGACCATTGCCTGTAGGAGCTGAGGTGCGGTATCGCACACTCCTGCAGAAACAACAGGTCAGCTTTGACCTTGGCAAGGTAGTGCAAGGTCGCAACACATCGCGTAGTAGATTTAATGCTATGCACATTTATGGATACAATCTTTACACCTATTTTAAAGCATTTAGTCGCTTACCCAACCTGCTGTCTTTGAAGGTTCCAGACCTTTGGTCTGCTCCTGCATACCCATAGTGTCCACAAATTGCCTCACTTTGGATGGGCTGAGGAAACTGTCCTGAACCACCCCATTGGAGATGTTCCACTCAGGTGGCATCTGGGGGTTCGTGCAAAGAACGGGATTTGAAATGTCCTCCGTTGGAGAAGTCTCTCCAATTCTCACCCCCTCTGGGGCGTTGCTGCTCCCGGCTTCCCGGAGCTGGTGTACGCTAAGCGCTTCACTGTTCCTAGATTCCTGGGGCTGGGGTACGCTGGCCTCTGCGGGTTGTGGGCAAAGTTGGGGTGTGCTGGTCTCCTCATTGTTTCCAATGTTCTGGAGCTCGGGTGTCTTGTCCTCCAACTCCCTAGAGCTTTGCCGCTTCTTCTGTCGGTGCCGCCCTTGCACTTCTTCGTCTGAAGAGCAGCTATCCTTGTCATCCGTGTCGGATGGGAGACGCCTCTTGCCACTTGTCTGGGAAGTGGCTTGGTCCCTTCTTAGCCCGTTCTTCCTTTTGGCTCTCTTCACCAGCTACCACTCCCCCTGCTGATTTTCTGCTGCTTCCTCCTCCATTGATTCGCTCTCCTGAGGAGTGGGAGGTTCAGGGGGCAGTGCTGTTGATTGGCTGGCTGCTGCCTCAATCTTTTCCTCCACCTTGTCTCTCTCTGTGCCCTCCTTTATCCCGTTGTTCTCATTGGGGGCTTTGGTAGTTGGAGGGTTGCAAGTGTCCTTGGTAGTAGTGACATGAAGCATTTCATCTGCTTCCCCCTCGTTGGCTTTGGCTGCCTGTGCATAAGTGAGGCCGCGTTTGGGGCAGGTCTTGTAGAGGTGGCCTGATTTGATTTACAATGCAGTTTTATCTAAAGTGGATTAACTGCATTTTCGTCAATAAACCTCTCACCATGGCTCTAAATCCCACCAAAGGATCCCCGCAACACAGATCTAAATTCCCCCAAATAAAACCCATGACGGTATTAAAACCCACCAAATAAACCCCTTACCACAGCAATCCCCCCAAAAAACCTTCACCGCAGCACTAAATCTCCCAAAAGTAATGACTCCTCACTATGACACTAAGGGCAAGATTTTCGAGTTGGCGAATGGGGGGGGCGGGGCCCGCTCGCCGACACGTAAAATGATGCGCAGTGACATCGGGCGGAACTCCCGACGTCACTGCGCCCCATTTCAATTTTCAGGTAGGCGGGGGCTCAGCAAAATCAGCAGTGTGCCTGCCGACCTGTCAATGGCCAATTGAGCTATTGAGATAGTCATTGAACTAATTAATGGACCTGCCCATCCAACCTGGCAGGCTTCAGAAAAAGCATGAAACCTCATCCATGGTTGGGATAAGGTTTCATGTAGGTTTTAAAAAATTTAATTTAAGTTTTTAAAAATGTTATGGACGTTTCCCAACTCATGTGACAGTGTCACATGAGGGGACATGTCAGGGAATTTTTTTTTTTCTATTTTTAATAATTTGTACATTAGATCCGATCTCCCTGGGGCAGCACTTAGCCTCAGGGAGATGAGTGCGCTCTTTCGTGTGCATGTGCGAAAAAGCGCACTCTTGGTTGAGGGAATTCCTCCCCGCCCGCACAGGGAGCATATAGCGCTTCCGTGCAGACATCACACTGGGCGGGCCTTAACTGGCCCACCCGCGTAAAATGGCGGCATGCCCCCGATTGGGGGCGCCGATCGGAGGCATGTCTCCGCGCACCCACACTTCAACTTCCCCCCCAACGGGGGGAAAATCCTGCCCTAAGTATCCTCAATTAGCCCCTCACAGTGTTTAAAAACCAGGCCAGAAAACATGTGACCTCTGGTTAATCATTGAAGACTCTCTTAGCCACATGAGGCCTCAAGACAGTCCCAGCTGGACCTGTGGCGCTTGGATAATAGTTCCCCTGGTTGCTGGAGTTTTAGAAGAAAGGGGGCTGTTGGAGGGCAGTTAGTGCTATGGTGGGGGCTTACTGAAGTGATTTAGTATTGAGGTGTGGCTTTATTGAGGAGGTTAAATTGCTGAGGTGGTGGGCTTGTGATGGGGTTTAATATAATTTAATTTGTTGAGGTGGTGACTCCATCCATGTGGCTAGGCTGGATTTAGCCAGTGGGCACCAGAGATGGGGGCTTGTTGCCGTGAGAGGGCTAGGGAATGGTACACCCGGAAGGGCAAGATCCTCCACAATTTCTGTGGCAATCTGGACCCTGCTGGTTGGTGTCTTTCAATATTAACAACAACAACAACAACATCAGGAATTAATGTTTAAGGAAGCAAACCTAGCACAAAATCTGGAGTAGAGTCCCATTAGGAGGTTGGTGTTTCCCTCAAATTAGCACCTTCTGGGAACTCCTACACTGGCTAGACTATAAAAGTATAGGCTTTTGTCTTTGCTCTGGATATCAGCAACAGATGCTTGACAGGTCTGCACCTCCTAAAACAATGCCTAGACTATATAACTACATTTAGAATGGATACAAGATGCAGCATTTTGCCTTCTGTGTTTAATGCTCTGATTAAAAAGGTGTGAAACATGTTCGTAAAGTGGGACTGGGAGTATTTTCTAGTATTTTTCAAATTGATAGCTAACATTATGAAGCCGGAGGAAGTCTATACAAGGAACGGTAAAAGGGTTTAATAGTCCCAAACAGTTAACTTTGCATGAATTGGTAGTGAATCATTTAAATTGTACCTGATCCACTTTTTCCCATATCGAAGACAAAGCCAAAGGAAGGTTTCCGAGTTCAGCCACTGTACGGGATGTCCATGATCGAGGTAAACTACAGGCAAACAAAAAACTCTTCAAGTTACTAAATGAATTCTTGCACATGACAGTTTGGCTGCAAAATTTTATTCCTTAAGATCTAGTTGTTCACTGCTACGAGTTCAGTTTTGACTCCAAAATAGAGTCTGCAGTGTGTGTACAGTTGTAGTGCTGGCTATGCTCAAGACCATTTTGGTAAGGTCATTAGCATGCCGCAGGGTGTGTCCGCTGGTCATACGCAGAGTTGCTGTGTAAAGCTGATTTGACACCAGCAATGTCATTTTAGGGCTCAACGCTTCAGCTAACAATGCCTGTTAAACGTGCACAACTGAACACTTCTTCAGCAGCAGTAAGGACACCCCCCAATCACTAAGAGGATCATCAACTACTTTCAGGTTAGTTGTTGATTGATTTCTATGTGCTCTGCTCTTATTGTTGAATATTTTGGTGCTGTCTAGAGTTCTGTGAAGTTGATAAATCTACAGGGAAGTGTGACACATGCTGAAGGGCTTAGTCTTAACTTCAAGGATTCTGTATATACCATTTGCTCCCAGATGTGGGTGCAGCAATATGCATTCCCCTTGGACTACAGCATGATAGAGAAGAAAGATCAGAGGTGACAGAGATCAGGACAAACTGAAGATGGCAGAGGATGAGAGGGAGAAGGGCTCAGAGCAGGAGGCCATGTCCACCCAGGGTGTTCAGAGCAATTCACCTGAGCCTCAGTGAGGAACAGTGTGTCACATTCTGTGCTTCAGCATGCTCACTGAAATCTGCCAGCCTTTGCCATCAGAACAGCAACCTTGAGCAGGACGAAGGTGGCATTGTCAGTGGCCATGAAGTTGACTGTGGCTATACTTCCAGGCTGGAGCAGGCAGTATTTACAACATCTCCCATTTTGGCATCTCCTGTTGCATAAAGTAGGTTAATGAGGTTTGGTGCTCCAGGAAAGCTGAATACCTTTAATTCTCTCTTGCCAGAGAGAAGCTGGCAGAACGAGCACAGGGCTTTGCGAATGCTGCAGGTTGGAGGGCCCCATTGACTGCACGCACGCTGCATTGTGGGTGCTGCATGTCAACTTCTGAGATATACTGCAACTGAAATGGATTCTGCTTCCTCAACATGCAGCTAGTGTGTGACCGTAAGCAGTGTATCATGTAAGTTAATGCCCGGTATCCCGGAAGCAGTCATGATGCTTTCATTCTGTGGTAGTGCGCTGTGCCATCTGCTTTTGAGCCAGCATGAAAAACCAGAGGATGGCTACTGGGCAATTAAGGACTTATACTTTGATGGCATGGCTCAAGATTCCAACGTATAATCCAGTCACTCATGGGCATCCAAGCAAGCAAACAATGAAAATCACGCTGCCACAAAATAACATGATACAGCTTTCTACTAGCATGCTGAAATAATGGTCGGAATTTAATGTCCCCACAGGAGGCGGATTCCAAGGCTGGTGGGGTGACTTTGATCAGGGTTGAGGGTCCAGGGTGGGGACCCTGCCACCTTATGGCCTCCTCTGCAATTAAATCCAGGGTTGGAAGGCTTGTGGGCTGCCTTCGCGCTCAGATGCCACTGCGGCCCTTAAGTGGGCAATTAATCATATTTAACCAGCAGCAGTCAAGGGATTTGCCATGTGGAGAGACTGACAAGCAAACTATTGGGTATGCTTGTGGCCTAGCTTGGGTAGGGTTTGGAGAATCCCTCGTTCAAAGGCACTGAGATCCTGGTTGAGGAACATGGCATGATACCCACTTCCCTGCCCTTTTCACCAATCACCCCCTTGCCAGCGAGCCCCTCCCATATCCTTGCAACCGCTATCCCATTGTCATGTACCTTTCTCCAGGGATTCCACAATTTTCTTTTATTTGCTCAAGGGATGTTTAAATCGCTCGCTAGGCCATGTTTACTGCCCACCCCTAAACGACCTTGAGAAGGTAGTGATGAGCTGCCTTGAACTGCTGCAGTCCATGTGGTGTAGGTGTACCCACACTATTAGGGAGGGAGTTCCAGGATTTTGACTCAGCAACAGTGAAGGAACGGCGATATATTTCCAAGTCAGGATGGTGAGTAGCTTGGAGGGGAACTGCCAGGTGGTGGTGTTCCAATGTGACTGCTGCCCTTGTCCTTCTAGGTGGTAGAGGTTGTGGGTTTGGAAGGTGCTGTCTAAGGACCCTTGGTGAATTCCTGCAGTGCATTTTGTAGATGGTACACACTGCTGCCACTGCGTGTAGGTGGTGGAGGGAGTGAATGTTTGTGGATGGGGTGCCAATCAAGCAGGCTGCTTTGTCCTAGTTGGTGTCAAGCTTCTTGAGTGTTGTTGGAGCTGCACTCATTCAGGCAAGTGGAGAGTATTCCATCACACTCCTGACTTGTGCCTTGTAGATGGTGATAGGCTTTGGGAGTCAGGTGGTGAGTTACCCACCACAGGATTCCTAGCCTCTGACCTGCTCTTGTAGCCACAGTAATATGGCTAGTCCAGTTCAGTTTCTGGTCAATGGTAACCCCCAGGATGTTGGGGGTAATGCCATTGAATGTCAAGGGACAATGGTTAGATTCTCTCTAGTTGGAGATGGTCATTGCCTGACAGTTGTGTGGCATGAATGTTACTTGCCACTTGTCAATCGAAGCCTGGATATTGTCCAGGTCTTGCTGCATTTGGACATGGACTGCATCAGTATCTGAGTCGTCACAAATGGTGCTGAGTATTGTGCAATCATCATCGAACATCCCCACTTCTGACCTTATGATAGAAGGAAGGTCATTGATGAAGCAGCTGAAGATGTTTGGGCCTAGGACACTACCCTGAGGAACTCCTGCAGTGATACGCTGGAACTGAGATGATTGACCTCCAACAACTGCAGCCATCTTCCACTGTGCTAGGTATGACTCCAACCAGCGGAGAGTGCCCCCCCCCCACCGATTCCCCCCAGTTTTGCCAGGGTTCCTTGATGATGCACTCGGTCAAATGCTGCCTTGATGTCAAGGGTAGTCACTGTCACCTCACCTCTGGAGTTTAGTTCTTTTGTTCACATTTGAATCAAAGTTGTAATGAGGTCAGATGCTGAATGATCCTAGCAGCACCCAAACTGAGCACCAGTGAGCAGATTATTTCTAAGCAAGTGCTGCTAGATAGCACTGTTGTTGACCCCTTCCATCACTTTACTGATGACTGAGAGTAGACTGATGGGGTGGTAATTGGCCGGGTTGGATTTGTCCTACTTTTTGTGGATGGGACATACCTAAGCAATTCTCCACATTGCTGGGTAGATGCCAGTGTTGTAGCTGTACTGGAAAAACTTGGCTAGGGATGCAGCAAGTGCTGAAGCAAAAGCCTTCAATACGATTGCCATAATATTGTCAGCGCCCATTGCCTTTAGAGTATCCAGTGCCTTCAGCCATTTCTTGATATCATGTGGAGTGAATTGAATTGGTTGAAGATTGGCATCTGTGATGCTGGGGACCTCTGGAGGAGGCCGAGATGGATCATCCACTCGGCACTTTTAGCTGAAGATTGTTGCAAATGCTTCAGCCTTATCTTTTGCACTGATGTTCTTGGCTCCCCAATCATTGAGGATGGGGATATTTGTGGAGCCTCCTCCTCCAGTGAGATTTTTAGTTGTCCACCACCATTCACAACCAGATATGGCAGGACCTCAGAGCTTAGATCTGATCCGTTGGCTGTTGGATTGCTTAGCACTGTCTATTGCATGCTGCTTACGCTGTTTGGCATGCAAGTAGTCCTAAGTTGTAGGTTCAGCAGGTTGACACCTCATTTTTAGGTATGCCTGGTGCTGCTCCTGGCATGCCCTCTTGCACTCTTAATTGAACCAGAGGTGACCCCCTGGCTTGGTGGTAATGGTAGAGTGGGGGATATGCTGGGCCATGAAGTTACAGATTGTTGTTGAGTACAATTCTGCTGCTGCTGATGGCCCACAGTGCCTCGCGGATGCCCCATCTTGAGTTGCTAGATCTGTTCAAAATCTATCGTGCTTAGCACAGTGGTAGTGCCACACAACACAATGGAGGGTATCCTCAATGTGAAGATGGGACTTCGTCTCACAAAGACTGTGCGGCAGTCATTCCTATTAATGCTGTCATGGACAGATGCATCTGCAGCAGGCAGATTGGTGACTTGAAAAATTAACTTTCTAAAAGACAATCACACAATCAAAAAACCTATGGCATTGACCAGCCTGCACACCTGCATAGTATGAGGATGCCTTTAAAAGTCACCAACATTGAGCTCAAAGCATCACAATTTGATCTTCAAACATTTCTTTGATCTTTATCTAATAGCATCTATATTCTCCTTATCACATATTGTGAAATAGAGAAGTATGCAACTCAGCGCTCTTTAACAGCCTGCATATAATTTACAGATGAATAACTTCAAACTCACCCGAATTTGTTGGCTCTGTTGTTAAGTAGGGATTCAATTGCTGTCATTTGATCTTCTGAATACGAGATGCAATTCCTCAATGGATCCAAAATAGTAATATCACAGTTTGCAATAATGGATCCCTCAAGGTCACAGGTCAAACCACCTAGTACTGTAACACTCTCCTTTGTCAAATTTCCACCAGCAGTTCCCTGAAATTCAAACAGATTAAGGCGCAAACTTTAACCGTATAATATTTTATTTTCACACAATTAATCTTAACTCTGTATGTGGCATTACACTTGTTAAAAAATATTATGCACTTAGACTTTGAGAAAATATCTGAAATGTATATTTGATGAGTTTGAAATTGGGCAATAAGGCTCTATGGTAAACAGCTTTTAGACATATGGCCCTGGGATGGCTCGGTGCAATGTGGAGCAGGTTGTGGAGGTTGGGGGAGAGGTGGGGGGCGGCAGGAGTGCATTGGAGTGGGAAGCGGGGGTAGAATTTCTAGTGGAATACAGTTTTGCCAGGTCTCTGGCCTTTTAATTGATGCTGAAAAATTCTATTGGAAGAAGGGGTGGACACATTGTTTCCATGCCCCTCTGTGTGGCCAGTATCAGAAAAGGCTGGGCTGGCAATATGGTGTCATCCATCAAAAGTCACACCATTTTAGCCTCCAGTGCCCTTGAAGCTAAGTATATCTGCATGATTCAAGTGTATTTGTGTGCCAAAACCATACATGAGGCACATAAATGTATCATCTATTAATTTCCTAACAGGGTTGAGAGAATGGTGGCTATTCATTTGTTAATTTTCATAATGCTGGAGTACCTTCCGAGGTAAGATATGACCCCATAAGGTTGTGTCACTGAAATTTCCTCCCCCTGCTGAGACAGGCACCCCATTAATGCCAAAAACCACCCACGATACACTGCCGCACCCCACCTCCCCCCTTCTCATGAAGATGATCATGTTTTATGGGATATAGGGCACAGTCAAGGTTGAAGGAGAGCAACGTCAAGAAATCCTGGCCTATTGCATTTCCAAAGGTAAATAAGGAACCAAAAATTTCAACCCATGGTTTAATTAAAATTGTGGCTTTCTGCTTGCACTGAATGTCAATTTCCCAATGCAGAACAGTGCAGCAGTTTTAATAGCTGTCCTCTTTTCCCTGACATTATCTGTTGGCAGTCCAAATAAAACGCTCCATTTTGGTCAAATTACATGCAGGTTTTATGGTTCCCATGATGGACCAGAGATTAAACGGCACCCAAAAACAAAGAAAAACAAAGGATGATTATATAATATTCCATCAAGACAGGCTAGCAGAAAACAAAAGGGCAACCTGCCTAATAACTGATAAATTTAGAAACTTTATCAAAAACAGAAAATACTGGAGATTATTACACAGCATAGCTTGCAGTGTCTGTGAAGAAAGAATAAAAATGTTGCAGATATAACCTTTCATTTTTACAAACAGTTGCACCAGAAAGATTAACTTTTTTCCTTTCTCCACAGAATGGCTGAACTCCTGACTGTTTTTCAGCATTTTGTGTTTTTGTTTCTAATTTGTGCCCATTTGTATCCTTACCAAGCAGATCAAGGCATCATTCAACAGTTTTTGTCGCCTTTTAGATCCTTTTCTTAAGATATTAAGGTTTGATTTTCCAATAGCTCTGAAGAATGCCTTGCAATTTGGAGATCTCCTGAATTCGTTAGAGCTGAAATAGGCAAAAGTTGATATGATAATGTTAATCTATTAATATTATAGCTTTGTTTTAATTACTATTTATGGATTATAACATTAAAACAACAGGGTTAAATACTAGAGCAGAAATAATTATTTTCATTCCATTTCCCATACTCTTCAGATAATATAAAAATATCAGCAACAATGTGAACAATAAGAACAATTCAAGCTGCAAGAACTCTAGCACGAGAAAACAACATGTTAAAATAATAGCCAGGAGCATGGACTAATATGGTATAAGTGCCTCTTGGAAGCAGCTCATCCAGCGTCGAAGAAACTGCTCCCTCTTAGATAGGTCATAAAAAGCAGAAGTCCTAAAAATGACTCAATAGTATAAGAGGGATTCATAAGAGCCAACTACAAACTTTCAAACTACAATCAAAAATAAAAAAAGGAATTGGAGACCTAAGAACTGCCGAACAGAACTACGCTGAAACCTCTTGGAAAGGACAAAAGGTTACATATCGTAGACAGTACATATTAAAGGACATCTGCTTATTGAGGGCCAGCTCAGAGATAGAGCTCTTCCTTGAGGCTTTTCCCTGCCTTGTTGAAGCTCTGTAACTACAAAGCTGAAAAAAATAAATCTTTATATTAAGAGCTTCCAACTCTCTGCAGAGGTTTCAGGCCAATCCACATCCAACAGCCTGTTCTGAAAACTTTGCTCACATTTTGACAGCTGTGATAAATTCCACCACAGCAGCTGAGCCAAACCACAATATTCTAAAACAATCAACAACATTCCAAATAAATCAACCTACAACAGTCAAATTGTCCTATGTTAATGGATGTTAACGGATCGTTCAAAAATTTCCAGGATCTGAATCATCAACTCCGCCAAAAACTTCCTTCGGGCATACCCTGATTACCAAGTTTCTTTGAAATCCATCCATTAGTTTGAGAGATATATTGTTTACAAACAAACAGACTAACAGGGGCAAAAACATCACCTCTGCTCACCTTCAGTGGCACAAGTAAAAATAGTTACTTTGCTACAAATTTGGAGCAAAACAAAACTTTCCATTCTTTTCAGTAGGTCTCCCTGCAACACAAAACATTCACACCACCACCAACCACACAACCAAGAGGTTGGGCTGATCCAAGAGTTCTTCCAATGAGGTTCCAACAGGTGACTAAGTGGTCTGAGTGGCAGTGGGTAAATGGACACCGGAAGTGGCAGGAGTTGGGTGCTGGGAGGTGAGAGGAATAGAGGTTTCTGAGCGCTGGGAGGCATGAGTGGCCTATATTAATGCAAGTTGCTGGACAAGTGTCATGATGGGTCAAGGCAACATAACCAAGTTTTGGGATTTGCCTAGAGTCAGTATATAATTATCAGATCAGAATCAACACTTCAAGGCTTCTAATAAGAAAATTACTGCACTTTTGCACAGCTTGTGTAATCATGTTTTTTCTTTGATGATCATGCTGAAGGATGAAAGCAATGACAGACCTTAGAGAACTTTACTGTTAGGTTTTGGATACATGGACATAAATGAGATGATTAAGAATAATTTGGTCTGCAATTTTCTCAGGGCTGCTCCTGCATAGCTGTCTGAATTGTAGTGCAAACTGGGTTTCCATCATACTTCCAGCAAAGGTACAGTGGCAGACAAGAGTATTTCCAAGGAAATTCCAAACCCATAAGGAAAACAACTTACTTGAAAAACAACAGAAGATCCTCAGGGAAGGTGTCTATGGCTGATGGCGTTCCATTAGAGGTTAATCTATGTGACATACAGCTTAGCTGAAGAGAGAGACAATAAATTTATGATTAACAAACAACCAGTACAAAGCCAACAAGTTCTATAAAATAATCATGATGCCATCAACATTGCCAAAAACTGATCATCTGATCACTTTGCTGTTTATGAGAATTGCTGTACTTATATTGTTACCATGTAGACAAGCATGGTAGTTGATGGCTGAAACTTTGAAAGCAACCCATTAGTTGTAAAGTACTTTGGGATACTCTGGAAATTGTGATATGGTTCTATATAAATGCAAGTTTTTTTTTCTTGTTGTGGACAACAGTGGGACAACTTTGAAAATTTACCAAAAATATTGGGCTGAATTTTCCCAGTTGGTTTGCAATCCTGACATTGGCTTCAAATCTGGGTTGGGAACCTGGACGTGATGTGACGGGACATCGGTCACGATTTTCCTGGGGGCGGCCAACTAAGAACTCACCTCCAGGACCCCCCATCCAATTAAGGATGTCGGGATGACCAGGGAAGTAGGATGCCTAATCAGAGGGCCAGCGGTGATGTCTAGCCATCTGCCCAGTCAGGAGGGGTGGACACTGAGGTAGGATGAGACTGCTCATGTTGTCAAAATCAAAATGGAGACACTCTCTACAGCATTGTGAAAAATTAAAATAATATACAGCCACAACAGTCAGACCATCAGACTGGAGGGGAAGCCCATCCAAAGGGTAGCTAGCAGCCACAGCTGTCATATCCCGGCATGTCTGTACTTGGGTGATGCACAGGAGATACGATGGTTTCCCTTGCCTGCTGTTGGGCGGTCACTTCCAGTTAGTTGCTGGGCTTTGGCCTCAGTGGGGGCCTGATCACTGCCAGGATGATCACAGTGGCACCATCAGCATTCCCCAATTGGTCCGTAAATTGGGGACAATTGGCTACCTGCTCAAGCTGCACAGAGTCATAGAATTGTAAAGCACTGAAACAGGCCCTTCGGCCCATTGTGTCCATGCCAGCCATCAAGCACCAAACAATTCTAATCCCATTTTCCAGCACTTGGTCCATAACCCTGTATGTTATGGCAGTTCAAGTGCTCATCTAAATACTTCTTAAATGTTGTGAGGGTTCCGGCCTCTACCACCCCCTCAGGCAGTATGTTCCAGATTCCAACCACCCTCTGGGTGAAAAAACTTTTCCTCAAATCCCCTCTAAACCTCCTGCCCTTTACCTTAAATCTATGCCCCCTGGTTATTGACACCTCCACTAAGGGGAAAAGTTTCTTTCTATCTATCCTATCTAAGCACCTCATAATTTTGTATACCTCTATCAGGTTCCCCCCTCTGCTCTAAGGAAAACAACCCTAGCCTATCCAGTCTCTCTTCATAGCTGAAACACTCCAGCCCAGGCAACATCCTGGTGAATCTTCTCTGCACCCTCTCCAGTGTAATCACATCCTTCCTATAATGTGGCGACCAGAACTGCACACAGTACTCCAGTTGTGGCCTAACTAGCATTTTATACAGCTCCAACATAATCTTCCTGCTCTTATATTCTATGCCTCGGCTAATAAAGGCAAGTATCCTATATGCCTTCTTAACCACCTTATCTACCTGTGCTGCTGCCTTCAGGGATCTATGGGCATGTATACCAACGTCCCCTGATCCTCCCCACTTCCTAGGGTTCTACCATTCATTGTGTTTTCCCTTGCCGTGTTAATCCTCGCAAAATGCATCACCTCACACTTCTCAGGATTAAATTCCATATGCCACTGCTCTGCCCATTTTACCAGCCAATCTATATCGTCCTGTAATCTAAGGCTTTCCTCCTCACTATTTACGACACCACCAATTTTTGTGTCACCTGCAAACTCACTGATCATACCTCCGATATTCATGCCTAAATCATTAATGTACACAACAATCACCAAGGGTCCTAGCACCGATTCCTGCAGTACACCACTTGTTACAGGCTTCCAAACGCAAAAACTACCTTTGAGCATCACCCTCTACCCCCTGCCATTAAGCCAATTTTGGATCCAATTTGCCAAATAACCCTGGATCCCATGGACTTTTGCCTTCTTGACCATTCTCCCATGCGGGACCTTGTTAAAAGCCTTACTGAAGTCCATGTAGACTACATCAACTGTACTACCCTCAATCAACTCCTCGAAAAATTCAATCAAATTTGTTAGACATGATCTCCCCCTGACTATCCCTGATTAATCCCTGCCTCTCCAAGTGGACATTAATCCTGCCACTCAGAACTTTTTCCAATAGTTTCCCTACCACTGATGTTAGACCCACTGGCCTGTAATTACCTGGTTTATCCCTACTACCTTTCTTGAATAATGGCACCACATTCGCTGTCCTCCAGTCCTCTGGCACCTCTCCTGTGGCCAGAGGGGACTTGATTCTGCTTCCAGCAAGATTACTCAAAGTTAGGAATGTGACGGGTGGCCAACCTGACATGCTATTTTCTAACTTTGCTCTTGGTGTCACCTCCAAATCTACCTCTGCGGGCCTTGGAAAATTCAGCCCATTTTATCAAAGGACAATTCATATTTGTGATGTGCTTTCTCCAGTTCTAACTGTGCCATTTTCAGCACATATTCCATTATAATGGTACTGCCACAGAAATATCACCGTATGTTATAAGCAGAGAGGAAGGCACTTAGAAAAAGCAAAATTTTTTTTTGCCTTATGGATCTCAATTGTTTGTTACAAGTGAATGCTTCAGAATTGTTTGAAGGCCAGAAAATAGTAGTTTGTTAATGTTCTTGCTACTTTGGATCTTAAAATAAAGTGCAGTCACATATTTACCACAAGTTCAATTTGCATTTCAAACATACATCATACCCAGCCTTCCAACATGCCAACATTATGAAATCAAATGAAATGTTCTTATACTGTTTATTTCTTAAGGTTCTGTATCTGTTAATTCTAAAGTAAACCTGCCAATCTTCTTTATCATGAACAACCACATCCCAACACTTTATCTGACGTTGATAGGAAATAAGTTAAATAGTTCAAAGAGATATTTACCACCAACTACAGCCACTATGAGAAAATATTTTCTATCAATGCTAGTCATTATAGAGATGTAGCTCATGTTCCATATAAATGAAAACAATAGTCTGACATTTCTCAGATTGTGATCCCAACAATGCTCTTCAATGTTGACCCCATCAGAGTTTACGGGGTCACTGGGAGGGTTTGCACAGGTCAAGTGAGTGTAAGTGCCACTTTGGCTGAATCTCCGGTACCTGTCCTCCTATTTATGGCAAAAAGTCAAGTGTTGTGGAGAGGGTTTACCCAGGATCCTCACTTATCATCACACTTTCAGCCCCAATATGTCCACACATTACACCCTTGTGAAGGTTGTTGTTATGTCTCCAATCATTTGGCATGCTAATTATCAGAGATACCAGATTTTTCTTCAGGCCTAGGAGCTAGAGTGCCCCTCAGCATAATTTGTTTGCATGGAGTGGATGAGGTTCTCTCTAACAGAATATCCATACTAATAGCAGAGATCTGACGTAACCAAAGCTCTGCCATTTTCCATAGGGCTGTGTTGGTTTCTAGCTGTGGTTATGGTGAGAGTTCAGCAGAATCCCCAGGAATTTTGCCCTCATTTTACAACAAATATTGCAACATTGCTTCGTAGAGAAACATTGGGCTGGATCTTACAGCCATCCTGGGCATGTTTTTGGTTGGGGTGCAGTGGGACATGTAAAATATGACGCTTAGTTAGCCCACACTCTTTCCACCCACCCCCGACTCATACCCCACAGAATTGTAGGTGGTGGGTGCCATAATCGGCAGTGACCTACCATTTAAAAAAAAACTACTGGGCAATTGAACTTGTTAACAAGCCACCTTAATACGGTTGGCATGGGCAAGCACGTGGGAAAGCCGTTTTCTTGACCCAACTAGTTAAAAGGCAGGAGGGAAGGGAGAGGGTACATCCTTCAGGGGGGTGCCATGTGCGCACTTGGGACACCCTCCGCCTCTAAGATTTTACCCCCTTCCCCCTTTGTCATTTCCTGCCCGGCCACCAAACCCACCCCTCCCCACTCTCACCCTGCTCCCTAGGCTGCCCGATTCCTCCCCATCCAAAATCCCCAAACTTACTCCCTCTGGTGGCCATGTCCTCTTTATCCCAGGGTCTTCTTGCAGCTCCGACTACTGAGTTCTAGCATTGCTGGGACTGCTAGAGCTGACGGCCAATCAGTTGGTTGGCAGCTCTCAAGGACATGACTTCCTCCCACTGAGGGGCGGAAGTCCCACCCTCACCTCTTTAATGCTGCCCAGAGCATGTTATGGCTGCGGGGCGGCCTTGTTTAACATTGGTTTGGGACCGAATTTCTTCTGGGGGTGGGGATGCGAGCACTATGCCCCCTGCCTGTAAAATTCAGCTCACTGGGTAATATTAGATCTCTGGCACTAATTTCACCACCTAGACTAAACTGAATGACCAGCTAACAAAGTAGAACTTTTAAAAAAGAAACCTGTTTGCATTAATAAAATAGAAACAAAACAAACTTTCCTCCATTGTGATTTTTGTGAATGACCTCACCTGACTTTCATCAAACACGGCCCCTTTACCCTTCATTGCTTGAATAAGCTGAAGATATGTACTAGAATTCAGGTCCTTCACTGCACCACAACTGAAGCCTTGAAGGACAGATGGTGAGAATCTGAAACAAATAATGACATCATTAATTCATTTCTAAACAACTCACTATCTTCCAACAGGTTATTTCTTTTCATAACAGCAATCCCGTTCATTACAATCATTCATTGTGTGATTTTCCTTAAATATTATTGAGGTTTACTCATCAGGGCAACTAGGCAAAATTTTCATTTGTTGCATTGTTATGCTACAACCAGGAATGCACTGTTGTGAACAAACTTAACCATAGTCACGATATAAATACAGATGAGAAAAGCCATCTACAACACTTTAGTTCATACCCCCACTGTAGCATCACATGTTTCCTAGATGATTGCAAGGGTTTTTCTCATTACTATATTCAGGAATGCATGCTGTGGCTGGAAAATCACACCTGATGTTGAAATCAGCAACAAACCCTGTCAAGTTCATGAGATCAGGCAGGCCTTCAGAGGTGTCAGCGAACTTATGTGGCAAATTCCAAAGCACAACCTCGGAGGACATTAGTAGTAGCTGATTGAGCCCCTTTCTGGAAGAATGTTCATGTTGGTTGAGTTGCCCTTCCCACTTAAACTTTTCTGTCAATAGTTCTATGGCTTCACATCTCTGTGGATCCAGGTCTCAAACTCAATTAGATACCCAGCTGGTCACATTTCTGCTAGGGTTAGGCAGGCATATCTGGCCAAACTAGATATAGCAGTCACTGATCATGCCCTGGATCCTGTCTGAAGGCCAGGGTGCAGGAGTCCTGCTTCACTTTATCCCTTTGGCATCACTGGCCCTGTACAAGGTGGAAGCTCCACCCCTCAGAATACTCTCAGCATAGATCGGCCCTGATATATCATGGCCCTGTCTAAATTCTGTACTCTTCTGTTGTATTCCTGTCAGATCACTATTTGTTGACCACTATTTATGTAATGAAGAACTTCTGGACTTTAGTCCTAAGTATGCTGTTTTATGTACCTTTACACAATCACCTCTTATTCACATTCTTTGAAGGCTGAAATGTCAAGCTGCTCTAATCCTGTTATCATACTCAGTTGCGTGGTTCTTGTATTATTAGGTATTTGGGACTGTAAGGGTTAATGGGGGACTGGAGAAATAGTGCCCCCCACATTCTGATGTAGAAAGACACATGGGAGAGTAGAGTGTAATAGTGAGTCTGGTAGAAGTCGGCATGAAGATAGCACCTCGTCAGGGCTGTATCCTATATATATGTACATAGTTACGTGTTATTAATAAACAGTTATTGTTCAACCATAAAAGCCTCTAGACCTCTTCATGAGACAACATATAACATTACAACAGTTCTCTGAACTGCTTTCACAGCTGTGTTTCAGTGATCAGAACTGGACACATTACTGATGGAATGATCTTAACTGAGCACTATGTAGGTTGAGTTTGACTTCGCCAGACTTACTGAATGGAATTTTACTGGACCCCAGGAGGCGGGAATGGAGGTGGAGAGGCCAGTAAAATGCCCAGGAGCAGCATTGGGATGGCTCCCTGATGCAGTCTCGCCATTGAGGATGTTTACCAGTGGCAGACATAACTATTCAAATGAGGTTAGATGTTAAAATGGAGTTCTATTTGCTTTTAACATTCAAAGAGGTCTAAAGAGTAGTGTAAATCGAATTGAAACTGGTCTGCTCCTGAAGCTAATGGATAAAATACTCATGTGGTTAAAACATATTTTACAGATGAAAGTAAGAACTTTTCAGCCATAGTATGGTTTACCAATGAATCATAGAAGTATATAGTACAGAAGGCGGCATTGGATTATTGCACCTATGCTAGCTCTTTGCAAAATCAGTTCAAATCTAACTATGACAAACTATTTAATGCTCCAACAACTTCCAATAGTTATTTATTTATTTGAACATTAGTTCTGGCTTTTTTAGTTCTGAATTTTTTTTTAAAGATATATATTATTCTGTATGGAATATATTCCTTTAAATGAATAAAAACAATTCTACAAATAATGATGAAGCCAGACCCAGAGAGAGATATATATTTGAAAAGGCATTTTAAATAGATGAACAGCAGTTAAAAATTACTTACGTTTTATAATCTTTATTCTCTGTTATGATGTTTTCAAAGAATACAGCAGCCTTAGAAAAGGAAATTATAAAATATTACTATGCAATACTAACTGCTTTTGGAAAATTGCACCATTAAAGTAGAAAGACACGTAATTCAAAGCAGTTAAATAAGAACAACTGTGGTGTAATTAGGTAAAC
Source organism: Cetorhinus maximus (assembly GCF_964194155.1). Taxonomy (NCBI): domain Eukaryota; kingdom Metazoa; phylum Chordata; class Chondrichthyes; order Lamniformes; family Cetorhinidae; genus Cetorhinus; species Cetorhinus maximus. The sequence goes on along the minus strand of NC_135893.1, from coordinate 73,834,376 downwards.
TCATTGTTACTTGTGATGATGACAGGTGATTGGTACCAAACATGTGCAAGAATTGGGCGGTGAGGCCAACAGCCAGCTCATTATCCCAAACTGAATTTACCTCCCTTATTTCTGCTGGAACTGGCACTGGCCTATATGTTGAATGCAAAGCCACCAGGAGCTTCTCTAATCTATCCATGTAACTGAAGTTCCTCATCCCCAGAATCATTCTTGTGGATCTTTTCTGCACCCTCTTTAATGCCTTCACATCTTTTCTTTCCTAAAGTGTGGTGTCCAGGATTGGATGCAAGACCCTAGTTGAGGCCAAAAGAGTGTTTAATAAAGCTTTTTCACTATTTCTTTGCTTTTGTGTTCTCTGCCCCTATTTATAAAGCCCAAGATCCCGTATGCTTTATAAGTTGCTTTCTCAACCTGCCCTGTCACCTTCAATGATTTATGCATACATCTTTTTATTCTTTCATGGGGTATGGGCAGGGCTGGCAAGACCAGCAGTTGTTGCCTATCCCTACTTCCCCTTGAGAAGGTGGTGGTGAGACACCTCGAATCACTGCAGTCCATCTGACCAGTGCATCTGTCTATCCTCCAAGTCCCTCTGCTCCTGGACCTCCTTTAGAATTACATCCTTTATTTTATATTGTCTCTTCTCACCCTTCCTACCAAAATTAATTACTCTTCACTTTTCTCCATTAAATTTCATTTGTCACATGACTGACCATTTCACCAGCCTGTCTATGTCCTCTTGAACTCTATCATTATTCTCCTCACAGTTCACCCAAGTTTTGTGTCATCTGCCCATTTTGAAATTGTGCCCTATATCACAGTCTAGGTCATTAATGCAGATAGATCAAGAAAAGCAGTGTTCCTAACAACAACCTCTGGGGAACAACACTATATATCTTCCTCCAGTCCAAAAAACAACTGTTCACCGTTACTCTGTTTCCTGTCACACAGCCAATGTCTATTCATGCTGACTCTATCCCTTTTATTCCAAGGGTTTTAACTTTGCTGACAATCCTGTTAAGTGGCATGTTATCAAATGCCTTTTGGAAGTCCATGTACACCACATCAACAGCATTACCTTCATGAACTCTCTTCATTACCTAATCAAAAAATTCAAGCCAGTTAGTTGAACTTAATTAAACATGGATACTGCAAAGGCTATGAGCCCTGACAATTTTTTGGCAATAGTACTGAAGACTTGTGCTCCAGAGCTTGCCACATCCTGTCACAAAAAGGAGGACAAATCCAATTCAGCCAATTACTGTCCCATCAGTCTACTCTTGATCATCAGTCAAGTGTTGGAAGGGGTCATCAACAACGCTATCAACCGGCACTTACTTAGCAATACCTTGCTCATTGACAATCAGTTTGGGTTCTGCCAGGATCACTCAGCTCCTGACCTCATTACAGCCTTGGTTCAAACATGGACAAAAGAGCTGAACTCCAGAGTGACTCCGTTGACATCAAGGCAGCAATTGAATGTGTGGGGCATCATAGAGCCCTAGCAAAACTAGAGTCATTGGAAATCAGGGGGAATATTCTCCACTGGTTGGAGTCAAACCTAGCACAAAGAAAGAAGGTTGTGGTTGTTGGAGGTTAATCATCTCAGTTCCAGGACATCACTGAGGAGTTCCTCAGGGTAGTGTCCTTGGCCCAACCATCTTCAGCCATTTCACCAATGACCTTCCTTCCATCATAAGGTCAGAAGTGAGGATGTTCACTGATGATTGCACACTGTTGATCACCATTTGTGACTCCTCAGATACTGAAACCCATTATCCCGGAGCCCAGAACGTATGAGCAAATGAATCAGGAACAGCAGTATGTCAGTCAGCCCTGTCAGCCTGCTCCATCATTCAATAAAATCATGGGTAAACTGACTTGGCCTCAACTGCACATTCTGCCTATCCCCAATAATTTTTGACTCCCTTGATAGTCAAGAATCTATCTACCTCTGCCTTAAAAATATTCATTGACCCTGCCCCCACGCTACAGAGTTCCAAAGATTCACAACATTCAGGGAAAAAAAATTTCTTCTCATCTCTGTCTTAAATGGGAGACCCCTTATTTTAAGTTGTGTCGCCAAGTTCTAGTCTCTCCCAGAAGGGGAAACATCCTTTCAGTAGCCGCCCTGTCAAGTCCCCTCACGGTCTTATATTTTTCAATAAAATCATTTCTCAATCTTCTAAACTCCAATGGGTACAGGCCTAGTCTGTTCAACCTTTCCTTGTAAGGTAACCCCCATCCCAGATATCAGTTGAGTGAACCTTCTCTGAACAGCTTCTAACGCATTAATATTCTTTCTTAAATAAGGAGGCCAAAACTGTATACAGTACTCTAGATGTGGTTTCACCAATGCCCTGTACAACTGTGGCGAAACATCCCTACTTTTATATTCCATTCCCTTTGCAATAAATGCCAACATTCCATTTCCTTCCTAGTCACTTGCTGTACTTGCATACTAACTTTTCCTGATATATGTACCAGGACACCCAAATCTCTCTCTGCCTCAGGCTTGTGCAATCTCTTTCTATTTAAATAATATGCTGCTTTTCTATTCCTCCTGCCTAAGTAAACAAGTTCACATTTTCCCATTATACTCCAACTCACTTAATCTATATCCCTTTGCAGGGGCATTTGTCCCTTTGCAGGGATGCAGGGACATCCCTTCACACAACTTACTTTTCTACCTATCTTTGTGCCATCAGCAAATTTAGCAAAATTACATTCGATCCCTTTATCCAAGTCATTGATATAAATCGTAAATTGTTGAGGCACAAGCACTGATCCTTTTGGCACTCCACTCGTCACATCTTCCCAATTAGAAAAAGACCCATTTATTCCTACTCTCTGCTTCCTGTTTGCTAATCAATCCTCTATCCATGCTAATGTGCTACCCCCTACACCACGAGCTCTTATTTTGTGTAGCACTTTTGGTATGGCACCCTGTCAAATGCCTTCTGGAAATCGAAGTACAGCACATCCACAGGTTCCCCTTTATCCACTTTGCTTGTTTCTTCCTCAAAGAACTCCAATAACTTATTCAAGCATGATTTCCCTTTCAAAAAACCATGCTGATCTGCTTGACTGCACTGAGAAGTTCTAAATGCCATGCTATAATCTCCTTAATAATAGATTCCAGCAATTTCCCATGACAGATGTTAAGCTAAATGGTCTGTAGTTTCCTGTTTAGTGGTGGCGCAGAGATTAAATGGAGAATGCATGAGTTTCCCGTGCCCTTGGGCGACCGTGCAGCAAAACCTGTCGGGCTTGCCAGCAGCCTCCCAAGGGGGTGGGGGGCACGTCCCTTGCTTTCAACAATTCTGTGGAACCTGGGGAGGAACCCTATTGAGGAATCTGACATGAGGCAGGGAGGTGGCTGCTGAAAGCCACCTCCCAATCGTTGCCTCTGACCCCTCTCCTGCATTGCACCCCCATTCTGCCTTCACTATCTGTGATCCCTCTGCGATCCTGAGCCTTAGTTGGGTGCATTGCTACCAGCAGTCACTGCTCCTGCTGGTGGCAATGATGAGCTGCCGGCTTCTGACTGGCCAGCAGCTCTTGGCAGGAGAACTTCAGTTGCCGGGAGACCTCAATTTTGGGCAAGGTCCAATGGCAGCCACTTAACTGCCTGAAGCTATGGCACTTGTTTCAATCGAGCCTCCCCCTCGGAACTGACAGGGGGTTCCCTGCTGGTTCTCTGACCGATGGGGAAACCTCCTGTCAGCCCAACAAAATCCCGGCCAAGGAGTGAGGAAGGAGTTACTGAAGTGATTAAATTTGCTCTTGTTGAGTAATAATTTTTTTCTATGGTGTGTGGATGGCACTTGGTAAATCCATCATAAATTTAAGAATGTTTGAACCAAACAACTGCTAAATTTACTCTTGTAGAATTTCCCTTTGTCCCATATGGAGCTCATAAATTTTCCCTATAGGGACACAGTTCAATCTAAATCTAGAGAGCTTTGGTGCAGTTTGGAGAAGCCACGTTTTTGAGATCAATTGCATAGAAGAGTACGGCTGGAATTTAACCATCTAAAACCACACAGGTCACCAGCATAGAGCACTGGTAAGTCTTCTGTTATTTGTGCAGTCAGCCCCTAGAGCATTGAGCATAGAGGTTTTTCATTTTATCCAGAAATAAGTAGGAAGTATCTGGATCCCCAAGGTGAAGTATCAATATAGTGTTCAAGTTGACTGGTCAACTAATTGTGTCCAGGAGGGTTATGGGCCTGCCTGGTAAAAAGTACTGGAAATTGGGAGTCTGTCACAAATGGTTGACTTGGTTCTAAATCTCCATTCCCATTTGTGTTGTTTTCCAGCCACTTTGATTTCTAAGACATCTCGCTTATTCCTTCAACCCAAACCAATGGGGAGGATAGTTAGTCATAAAACAAACGGTAAGCAACTATTTGAGTTCTCCCTTTTTATGCAGGTACTAGAAGCTCGAGGTGAAGCATGCTGAGCTGCATAGTTCACTCTAAAACGTAGAAGTCATTGCCAATCATGACCACACCATGAACACATCATACTGCTTCAAACTGTCGTTGCTCAAGTTGAAGGAACTGAACTGAACTGCAGATGTTTGCCTCTCTAGAATTTAATCATTGTAAGCACTTAGTCCTGGAAAAATGAGCATGCCATCTCATGCCTGTTTCCGAGGAATTCCTTCCAGGAGCTGTTGTTCTAAGTTTTTAGCTGTGGAACAGGAATTTACCTTCAGCCAGTCTGATGTTCTATGCCTCTGACCCCAGTGCAATTTTAGGCTTGCTCTTCAACTACTTAAACCTTATATGAGGCACTTTGGAAAAGTGGCCCACTCTCATTCACTCCACAAATCCACCTCACAACTCAGTCCCGATTCTCACACATTGGTCAGAGAAAATACTCGTATTACACAGACTAGTGAGGAGAATACCACACATATTGTAGTTAAATAATTTCCTTCATGTTTCTTCTAAGTGTCAGCTTCAAAACTGAAGGATACAATCACTTACTTGATTTGGCACCCACTGCTTATTATTGACATCATTAAGATTTAGGCCTGAGGTCAAGAACACAGCTGGGATCTCTTTAACCAGATCTTTTGGAATCTTCCTCACTTTCCTTGAAGGATCAATTTCAGTCTGCAAAACCTGGATTCGAACGAAAAGCAGTTTAATTTAGGAAATGCATTGCACTCTCTAAGCAGGAGTTCAGGATATTGTTGAAGTTTCCCAGATGTGACTAAACACAATGCACAAATACACGCAACAATAGTAACTAGATTTAATTAATTTTTCTGATGCCATTAATACATATGATGCTCACCTTCAGAATGATAATCTGCTGTGTTGGTTGCGGTGCTTCTAGAATATTTCTGACAAAAGTAGGGTTGGAGGTCGCATCAGCAAGAACTGTGGATTCAATACTTTCAAACACATTGCTTGGAACACCAAACACCAAGGTTCCGAGACTGACCAGGTTGTCTTTGTTATTAAACTAATAAAAAGAAAAAGGAAAAAATAAATTCAAAACTATGAAACAGGCCCCGACAGCAATTTTAACTTTGAGCCAAGTGGGGAAGCCATGGCAGCTTTCCCACCAGGTGAAAGGCTGTGGGAAGTGGATCAGGAAGCTAATGAAGGCCTCCAGGTATGTTCTTTTACTTTCTTTTATGGAATCTGGAGGAGCAGGATTGCTTCCCCAAGCCTACATAAAACGTTAGACTTCCTCAACATCAGTCTTCCCAACCACCAAACCCTCCCCACCATGACCATCGTGCCACAAGCACCTTGGAACCCTCTTTCCAATTACAGAGTGCTGGCAGGTTACAAGGACTGCCTTATTTTCCAGAGGCTGGCATCAGCTTCCTGCCCAACTCCCGAAAAGTAGTAGACTAACAAGAGCCAGAGGTTAAAGTCACCAAGTCGCATACTGCCAGCAAGTTTCTGACAAAAAACTGACTGGCCAGAAATTTTACCTTGATGGGCGGGCGGGCCCCACTGGCTCGGCGGTGGGTGGGCAGCTAAACTCCACCGCCGAAACGGGGCCCGCCGCCATTTTGTGTGGGCGGGCCAATTAAGGCCCACCCAGTGGCCTGCCCGACAGGCAGCACTATGCGCATCCTGTGCGGGGGGTGGAGGGAAAGAGCACACATCTCCCTGAGACTAAGTGCTGTCTCAGGGATATTACTGACAGTATAAAAATCTTTAGAAATAGAAAAATATTAAAATTATTAACATATCCCCCTCATGTGACAATGTCACATGAGATGGGACATGTTAATAAGAAGCACATAAACTTTATTGAACTTTTTAAAAACGGGCATGAAACCTCATCCCGCCAGTGGATGAAGTTTCATGTATTTTCAGAAGCCCGCTGGGGCTCCTGGCCTTCCCACCAACCTTAAGGTTGGACAGGCAGGGCATTTAACAAGCTTAATTATCCTGTCAATGGCCTTAGTTGGCCATTGACAGGTCGGCGGGCGGATAGCTGATTTCGCTGTCCGCCCGCCTTCCTCAATATTTAAATGGACCGGGATGACGTCGGGGGTTCCTCCCAACGTCATCCCGTGTCATTTTCCCATCGGCGAGCGGGCCCTGCCCCCAAATCGCCGACGGGAAAATTCTGCCCACTGAATCCAGTGGCTTTCCACTGGAAACATGCTGGCAAGTAAAATGCCCCCTTTCTTTGTCTTCAAAGGCATGGGCAATAAATGCTGGCTGCCTGCACACCCCGTGAAAGAATTAGTAAAAGAAACTGATCAGAGAATCCCACAGTTGTCTGATCCCAGGAAGTCATATTACAGTTGATAATTTCTCAATGTATTAAACTACTTTTTGTAAGTATACTAGTCACTCCACTTACATCTCATAAATTCTCTGTAACTTTCAGAGTTCAATATGATTATAAAACTTTAGTTTCCCGTTTATTCATATCTTACCTCCAAACCACTACTGGATAACTTGGACACAATGTTTTTGGCTTGACCAAGGTTCCATCCTCTGACATTATTCAAACTTGTCAGGGCTTCCTTGAAATTGTTTGCATCAGTTTCTTCAATCTGTGACACTGACATTCCAATAGCTGTTTGTTTCAAATTGTTCAGAGTGCTGGCTGAAAAATTGTCAATTTTACTCACTAATGATCTGGAGAGCTGCAAGGGATAAGAAAAGGAAATGCCATTAAAACTCGAGATTCGTTGAATAGAAATTCGACAGATATGCGAAAGACTAGGGTGCAGCATTTGTTTCAACTAACTTTGACATGAATGCAAAAGGTGCCAAGGGTTGAGTTGCAATTTTTCAAGACAACTTATGAGCCTCCTTTGAGCACCAGTTAACACGGCCCATACCCTTCCACTCTACTCCCACCCTTATGCTATGATACAAGGGAATAAAAGATACATGATTAGCTACAGATCATGTTTTTAACTGGGATCTCAGGACCTTAGGAGGTGATATAAAGGGATCACAAAGAATTTTTTTAAAATGCAGATTTCTTTTCATCTGGGGCTGATTGTAAACAGTAACTCGAGGATTCTTAATTTTGACTTACTAAGACATTATTTCTTGTTTACACTGTTTAAAAATGTTTTCTGCAGTTATTTGCTGACACTCTGAGCTCTATTTTAACTTCCATGCAGGAAAGCAACAAAGCAAAAAAACCAGCAGGAGCTGTTCTATTGGTTTCTCGGTCTTTGCCATCACTTATAGGATTTATTGGTCAAGTGACAGCAGATACTGAGTAGGGTATTTCAATTAATTCATCTTAGTCTTAAAAATTCAATTGACCCTGCTGTTTGGGAAGAGAGCTCTCTGTCTCAACCACCCTTTAATGAAAAGTCCTTCCAGATTTTACTCTTAAATGGTCTAGCTCTAAGTTAACATTTAAACAAAAATCTGCACCGTTGTCTCCAGGGACCCATACCATTTTTAGCAAAGGAGGATAATTACTAGGTTGTCTTGATGTTTTGCTGAAATATACATACATATATAATAATGTAATCAATTTCTGGCACAGACATGATGGTCTGAATGGCCTCTTTCTGTACTGTAACTTTTCCATGGTTCTGTACATCAGCAACTGGCAGACAAGAAGTGTCACCCTCTAATGTTTATTGCTAGTGCTGGTTGAATTGGCAATGAGCTCACTTCACTCAGTCAATATCCAATTTTCAGATTATTTTGGAAAATGTATAGTCTCTGTCCAGACAGAAATACACTAAGTGCATGGCTCCCTCTGAGTGTAATTTTGGCTTTGAATAATTGTGCAAACACATGATATTTATTGAAACTAAAATCAGGAAAGATGCTTAATGGGCAGCTGATCCAATATCATCTGTTTTGTACAATTACCCAAAGTAAAATTACTTCAGGTCTCTCTCCCCCATCCCGAGAAAGTCAATCATGTGTAGTACTAACTGAAAGTAGAAAGTTTCTAAGTGTTTGATCATACTCGTTCTAAACAACAGATATACATGCAACCTGTTGGCCTGCACAGTTGTGCAAGCAAGGTGAACATTTTCCTCTAGCTTTTGAAGAGGGTTTTTTTCCTATTACCTTGATTTGTTCATCAGTTATTTCAGACAATGTGTCGCTTGTTGCGTTGGATGTTGTCCTGAACTCACAAACTTGGTTCACCCTTTCAATAACAGACAAGGCTTTCTTTTCATTCAAGGACTGAAATACAGTTGTACCAGCACTGAAGCAAACAAGGGAGTCTGGAATGCTACAAGAAAATGTCAGAGGTTTATTAATGGGTCTTTCAGAATCACAAATTATCAGGATTCTACATATGTACATTTAATAGGAATCAAAAATATAATGCATTGTAGTTATTTAGAAACTGCTGTTTCTAAAGCTTAAAGGGCTGATAGATTCTAAGCATTCATCAATCCTGGTACAAGCTGTAAAATTAAACAGCCCTTTTAAAAAATTATTTACACTAACTAGATCCTAGCTTAACAGACTAAAAATTTATAATGGTGAGAACAGCATACAAAAAGTAACACTGTACATTTCAAATACATTTTTACTTCAATTAATTTTATTATTAAAGATGTTATTGCAGGGCACTTAGGTAAATTTAAGGTAATCAGGTAGAGTCAACATTGTTTTATAAGAAATAGTCTTTAACCAATTTATTGGAGTTCTTTGAAGAATTAACATGTGCTGTGGATAAAGGGGAACCATGGGTGTACAGTACTTAGATTTCCAGAAAGCATTTGTTCAGGTGCCACATCAAAGGTTATTGCTGAAAATAAAAACTCATGGGGGTAAAATATTGGCATGGATAGAAGATTGGGTAGCTATCAGGAAACAGAGAGTAGGCATAAATGTGTCTTTTTCTGGTTGGCAAGATGTAATGAATGGTGTGCCACGAGGATCAGTGTTGGGGCCTCAACTTTTACAATTTATATAAGTGACTTGGATAAAGGGACCAAAAATATGGTTGTTAAATTTGCTGATGACACGACGATAGGTAGGAAAGCAAGTTGTGAAGAGGACATAAGGAGGCTACAAAGGGATATAGATAGGTTAAGTGAGTGGGCAAAGATATAGCAAATGGAGTATAATGTGGGAAAATGTGAAATTGTCCAATTTGGAAGGGAGAATAAAAAAGAAGCATATTATCTAAATGGTGAGAGGTTGCAGAGCTCTGAGATGCAGAGGGATCTTGGTGTCCTACTGCATGAATCGCAAACAGTATGGAGGTACAGCAAGTAATTAGGAAAACTAATAGAATGTTCTTGTTTATTGCATGGGAATTGAATACAAAAGTAGAGAGGTTATGCTTCAGTTATATAGGGCATTGGTGAGACCACATCTGGAGTACTGTGTACAGTATTGATCTCCCTATTTAAGGAAGGATCTAAATGCATTGAAAGCAGTTCAAAGAACGTTTACTAGACCAATGCCTGGAATGGGGGCAGTTCTCCTATGAGGGAAGGTTGGACAGGCTAGGTTTATACCTGCTGGAGGTTAGAAGGTTAAGGGGGGGCTTGATTGAAGGGGTCTTGACAGGATGAATGTGGAAAGGATGTTTCTCTTGTGGGAGAATCTAGAACTAGGGGTCACTGTTAAAAATAAGGGGTCGCCCATTTAAGACAAAGATGAGGAGAAATTTTTCCTCTGAGGGTACTGAGTCTTTGGAACCCCCTTCCTCAAAAGGTGGTGGAAGCAGAGTCTTTGAATATTTTTAAAGCAGGGCTAGACAAATTCTTGATAAGCAAGGGGGTGAAAGGTTATTTGGGGTAGGTGGTAATGTGGAGTTGAGGTTACAGTTAAATCAGCCATGATCTTGTTGAATGGTGGAGCAGGCTCCAGGGGCCATGTGGCCTATTCCTGCTCCTAATTCATATAATTCATATGTTCATTTGTACATATTGCCCTTAATAATACACAGATAATGAAACTTTAATACTGTGGTCTGCAGTACAGTTTATAATATAAAACATCAAGTAGCCAAGGTGTGCAATCCAACATCAGTTGGAAATACAGACCACACCATGAATAACTTCGCCAACTGTTACAATTTCCTCATTGTAACCGAACCCTATCCAATAAAAAACAGTTTTATGATGCCTTCTCCCATGAATCAAGCAATTTTGTAACATATTGTTATATCTAAAGAGTTGCAACGGCCTTCTGTGAATTGAGGCTGATATGCACTTTACAATCTGCAGCTGAGTGTGTACTTTAATGTAATTAGTTTAAAGTATGTAATGAGAAGAATAATTAGTATTTGCTTTACAAACCTCCACCAACTGTTTAGTTATTTCATGCAGGAAAGTGGGGGTGTTCTATTAAATAATCAGGCAAAGATATTGTTGATACACTATTATAAATCACTAGCAGCAGAAACTGAACATTTAAAAACATTTTCTGGACAAATGTGGAAAATGTGCATATTTTCAAACTATATTCAATTATCTTTGTGAATAATTGTTCAAAAATATCACCCAATGACTACATACCTTAAGATATCAATATTTGGGTTGTTGTTCACCAGGAAATTAACATAGAGCTTTGAGATCTCAGTGGGTAATGTCAAATTCACTATGAGTAGTTGATTTTCACGGTTTGCTGCAAAGTCTTGAAGCTGCACAAAGCAGATTGACAGAATGAAAAATATTTTACCACAAATTATAGATTAAATAAAATCACAAAAGGTTCCACACTCTACACGTCACAAGATTAAAATTTTATAACTGATAATCCTTAGCACTAATATGGAGCAGAATAATGTTGCATTTATACTTGGTTGTCACAGAAATCCTAGAAATTACAGAAGTGAAACAGGTCATTAGGCCCAACCAGTCAATAATGGTGTTTAGCCTCTACAAGAGCAATAATTCTAATTCCATGTGCCTCCTTTGTTTCAATATCCCCTTATCCTCCTTTCCTTCACTCTATTCCTTTTCTTTATTCTTGACATAGGGGAAAGTTTTTTCGGTGGCGAGCTGGGGGCGGGGCCCGCACACCGACGGGAAAATGACGCAGGATGACATCTGGGGGAACATGTTAATGAATTTTTTATTGTTCTATTTTTTATATTTGCCAGTCTTTCAGCGGTCTCCCTGAGGCAGCACTTTGCCTCAGGGAGATGTGCGCTCTTTTGCACGCATGCGCGAAAGAGCGTACTCTGACAGTTGGGGAATTTCCCCCCTCGCCCCCCCAGCACAGGAAGTGCATACCTTACTTCGCCCGCCCACTTAAAATGGCGGCGACGGCGATCGGCTGCCCGCCCGCCACCGAGCTATTGGGGCCCGCCTGCCCATCAAGTGCAAAATTCTGCCCATAGTTGCTGCTTCAGTCTTGAAGTGATTTTCTTAAAATTTGTTCTTGGGATGCGAGCGTTGCTGGCAAGGCCAGCATATTTTACCCATCCCTTATTACCCTTGAGAAAGTGGTGGTGAGCTATATCCTAGAAGCGCTGCAGTCCATGAAGTGTAGATACACTCTCAGTGCTTTTTTTCTGTAGCGGTTTGATACAGCTGAGTGATTTGCTAGACCATTTCAGTGGACAGTTAAGAGTCAACCAAATTGTTGTGAATTTGGAGTGACACCTAGGCCAGACCAGGTAAGGATGGCATATTTCTGCCCCTGAAGGATATTAGTGAATTAGATGGGTTTATTTTTAATAACTATCAATAGTTTCATGGTAACCATTACTCAGTCTAGCATTTTATTCTAGATTTATTAATTGAATTTAAATTCCCCAGCTGCCAAAATGGGATTTGAACTCAACTCTCCACAGCATGAGTCCAGGTCTCTGGATTACCAGTCCAGAAACATTACCATTTTACTACCATTCCCCTCCCATGCATTACATTGCCTCACAACTTGTGAAAGAAAGAAATTTTTATGTTCTCTGTCCTAAATCTCTTACATTTAATCTTATATTTATGCCTCTCATTCTAAAGCGCTTCCCTATTGGAAACAATCTATTTATGATACATCTGCTCTGTAATCCAAGTGATGCAGTAAAAATCAGTAATATTAAATACAATGGAAAAACACTATTAGGGAACTTATTGCATTGCCTTGTAATTTTAACCACCTCTATCAATTCACATCATCAATTCCAGTCAGGCAGTACTTTGCTTGCACTGCCAATCTGTAATTGCCATGCCAAACAGAGTTTGCAGAAGAGTCATATTGGACTTGAAACATTAACTCTGTTTCTCTCTCCACAGATGTTGCTAGACCTACTGAGCTTTTCCAGCACTTTCTGTTTGCATTTGTATCATTCCTATGTTTGCCTATATATATGCACTGAGCTTGCCCTGAAGTAAAACTGAAAGGTTTACAGAGCATGCAGGCATTAGTGCTCATACTGTCCAAATACTTAAAATTAACAACACGCAAGTTAAAAAGTGTCCAGCAGACCCAATGATTATTTGCTCCTTTGCCAAGTGCTAGTCTGACACACTGGACTCAAAGTGGCCTTTGTTTCACTGCCTGAACCTATTTGTATTTCCAGATCCAGATCATTAATTAGCATGGCTCAAGAATTGCCCTCAGTGCAGGCCCGTACCTTAGCAATTACCTGAGCCCACAACCAGTAACAGAAATTTAGCTATTGCTGTAGACCTTGCCCCAATATACCTTCATTTGCATTGGAAGGAAGAGAAATCAATATATTCAAATGTCAAAGACATGAATTTTTGCCAACACTAGCTGTCTCCTTGCAGCATCATTAAACGTTTCTGGATATCCGAAAAGATTGATGGCAGCCTATTCTCTGATCCTCTGGTCTGAGGAGCTTAGGTAACCTCAAATGGCTAATTTCTCTGGGTGAATCCACTCTTTACAATGCCTCCACAATATTTACAATTACTTTTAAATGCCTGTACCTATTTTAGGCATAAGCTTCCTAACCATTGCCAAGGATGCCACTCGACCCAGCGTAAGGGGGGACTGCGACAATTTTCTCTGTCTAAAGCCCCAGGGCTAATTCAGGTAACTGCTAAAGCAAGGAAGATTGGCCCAAAGAGCTTTTATTTGCATGTTTACTGAACATATAATTTTAGTGATCAGTTATCTACTAAATCTTTCCATGAAAATGCAATTTCAAATGTTAGTAACTTGTGGGTCAGAACTACACTGCGTAATAAGCAAATCTTTGTCCCCTATTTTAATGAAGATTTCTACTAGTTTATTGGAATTGTGTTAACAGATTTTTCAGAGTAGATTTTCATGTGAACATAATAACACACCGTATTACTTCAACCCCTCTGAAATATTAAACCAGTTGGCAGTCTACACCCCATCAGATTAGTTCCAGTGGCACCTTCAGATAACTTGGTCATTGAGGGAGATCAGTTCTTCCTAGGCTCAATCTCTTTTCTGTGTTATATCTTAGTAGCAAACAGAAAGCTACGTACAATTGATTCGTTGCTGGTGAAAGACTGAAGATCAGATGCTGTCACATTATTCATAAAGAGTCCCAGATATTGAGCAAACCAAGCAGTGGAGTTCAGGACTGGATCATTAACATTGTAGCATTTTGGTTTGGGCTCTGTTACACAAAGTGAACAAAATATTAGAATGGTGATTAAAGAATGGTTTATAGAAATTAAAATTCAATTCAATCCTGTTTCTTTCAATCTATAATGATAATAATAATAAAATAATATGCAGTTTTTGCCTGTCCAGGCTGTTTTGATTGGTCAGTTTAAGGAGTGCATCTGTTGGTTAAGACCTTCGCCTTTTATTCCAGGTAGCTTCTTTCAAATGGATCAAAAGTTGTAACATTGAGTGCACTGCATACTTTATTGGTACAATATAATGTTACAGTAAGGAATACATCTGTTGGTGAGTTGATTTAGTAGGCGGTGCTTAGATTTAGTTTCCGGTGCCATTTATGATGGGAGTAGTAGAAATAAAATCTTGGGGAGAATATTCCCCATGTCGGGCAGGCCAAGCGGGAGCCAATTAAGGCCTGCCCAGCGTAATGCGCAACTCCCAAGGATAGCAGGAGTGGGCACACAGCAGTGGACTGACCGCCGGGTCCAGTGGTGACCCGGCAGCCTGTTTAAATGAAGCGCTGGCAGCCTTTGCAAGGCTGCTCATAATGGCAGGTAGAAGAATGGCAAAGGGCTTCTGGTGAGCAGGGAAGTCCGGAGGGTAGGCCAGCGGAGCAGGCCAGGCTGGAGGGTAGGCCAGCGGGGCAGTGTGCCCTCATTTTACTTTTGAGTGCCTAGCTGCCCTCCTGGAGGAGGTGGCAGCACGACGGGGGGCCCTGCTTCCGAGGGACGGGAGGCAGAGACCCCCCCACCTGACCAAACGTGCCTGGGAGGAAGTGGTCGAGACTGTGAGCTCCCATGATGTTGTGTGATGCATGTGGATTCAGTGCCGCAAGAGATTCAACGGCCTCCTGCACTGGGGAGGGGTGAGTACCATGTTGGCAGAGGTCACTTAATGCAGCCGTCAGCCTTTCCCGCCCCCCACAACCCCCCAGCCTGAGATGGGTTCTGCACCCGCAGCATGTGTGTCACTGACACCCAGATTATAGATTTGGGGGCAAACTCAAGGATCTGCACCTAGGCACAGTGCTGGAACTGTGAAGCACGTCAAAGTCAGGGTGCTAGCATGCTGGGAGGGGAGCTTTCCGGTGGTGGGGCACCAATCCATCTGCTGGCCTTTGCGTTCCACATGCTTGTGTCTCCTTGCTTTGCAAGGTTAGACCGTGTGCTGCCAAGCGTGATGGAGGCAGAATTGGACAAGGGGGGATCAGCCCTGGCTTCTTTGTATGAGTGTGCGGCGGCTGGGGGGTGACAAAGCACTAGAGCCCTGCAATGTCCCACTCTGGTTGGGTTGGCAGGGATGCGATGGGAATTCAGGTGCAGGCTGGACTAATCAATGCTCTTCTCTTCTTTTCAGGAGAAGACTGCGCACAATTCCACCGAGCGGATGTGGACTGGCGGAGGCCGGGCCCAGTTGGTCATTGTGACTTAATTTGAGCAACAGGCCATGGATCTGGAGAGGCACCATGCGCCCAGGTCAACTGGTGGCAGTGAGTCTGGGGTGCCACGGGGAGGTATGTTTGCGGAGCACTGAGGTCACCATGTGTGTCCCAGCAACCATGGCACTGCTGAATGCTCAGTGATTGAAGTCTGCAATATGGGTTGACCATTGATTATGGAAGGATGAGCGCGTAATGATCTGGGGGACAGGCATGCACACTGACATTGTCTCCACTTTAACTAATCAAATGTCCTTGTTCTTCCTTTCAGCACCACCGGAGCAGGGCCAGGAGGAGGAGGCAGAGGGCCCTGACCATTTTGACTCACCAGCATCACACCTGGCATCTCTGCCAGGCTGGCACTAGCTCAGATACTAGCACCTCGGTGGGAGTTAGAACATCGGCTAGTGTCCCGGGGCACAGCGGTGAGGGCACTTCACAGTCGCTGGGGTAGCTGGTAGAGACAGAGAGTGCCCATGGTGTCAGCAGTCAGGGGACTGCAGGGGACCTGGCACATGCTCAGTCGGTGCCTGATGATGTGCCTCTGGAGTTGTCCGCTATGCAGCAAGGACATGAAATGTGGCCGGGAGTGCGGGAGCATCTGGGGGAGATACATGAGGCTATCCTTGGCTTGGTTTCCATGGTGGAGGAGTCTACGCAGATGATCACCGACGCAATGAGCCACATGTCCAAGCGCCATGTGTCCTCCATGGAGAGAGTGGCGACTCTTGTGGAGAGCCTCCTCCAGGAGACCCATCAGGGTTTCCTGGGGATGCACTTGGACCAGCAAGCCCTCAGATCAGCATTGACCTCAGCTGGTCAGTGCCAATGTGGGAGATGGTGTGGGCACCAAGTTTCCCAGCCCAGTGCCCATGCATCCACGGTGTGCAGGGAGGTCCGAAGCAAACTCACGTCGGTGCAGCAGCTGCCTGTCGTCTCTGCGGGCACCTCTTAGGGCGCTCCGGATGAGGGCAGCAGCTCCTCTGCCCCTCTCCGTAGCATCTGGTGAGGCTGCGATGACTGGGGAGATGCCAGCTGTGGAACTGGCAGATCCCTCCCAGGTGAGGCCAGCACAGGCTTCACGGGCCAGAGGGCGACTGCCAAGGTCATCGAGGCCAACAGGACAGCAGAGTCAGCAGCTGTCTCAGATGCCACTCACAGCGTTGGGGCAGCACCAAGATGTAGCACCCGGAAACGTAAACATAAGGCACCTTAGGCACACCATGGGTTTATCACTGCTGCTTTTGTGTTGGCCCGAGATGAGGTCTTTATGATTTGCTTTGAACTGGAACACCCTTGTCATTTTGTTTCACTGGGCAACATTTTCCCCCTGTCCGGGGGAATGTGTGGGAGCGGGCGCGGGTAGGCGGGTTCCCGATCGGCGCCCCCAATTGGGGGCGTGCTGCCATTTTACGTGGGCAGGCCAATTAAGGCCCACCCAGCGTGACGTCCACCAGGAAGCACTATACACTCCCTATACAGGTGGGGGAGGATTCCCTTTGTCGGGAGTGCGTTCCTTCGCACATGCGCGCGAAAGAGCGCGCAGATCTTCCTGAAGTGCTGCCTTAGAAAGATCAGCTCAGATTTGAAACTTCAGATAAAGATGAGAGAAAAATTTCGCTGTCGTATCCCCTCATGTGACACTGTCACACGAATTGGGACATGTCCATAACTTTAATTTTGAAATATTCCGAGATTTTTTTTAATCACTCATGGAACTTCATCCCACACGTGGATGAGGTTTCATGATTTTTCAGAAGCCCACCAGGGCTCCCGGCCTGCCCATCCAACCTTAATGGTTTCAATTAGTTTTTTAATGGCCTTAATAGGCCGTTGACAGGTCGACGGACGCGCAGCCGAGTCGGCTGTGTGCCCACTGACCTGAAAATCGAAATGACGCGAGGTGACATCGGGATGCACGCCCGACGTCACCCCACGTCATTTTGCACGCCGGTGAGCAGGCCTTGCCCCCGCTCACCGAACAGAAGATTCTGCCCATTAAGTTTCTTTGCCTGTGATATTAAATTCAGACATGTGACCATGGCTGAGGGTGCCTCTTTTCTTCTGCATGTGTATGGTTTCCAAAAATGTTAGGAGTGCTTTGTGGGACATTCAGCTTTATTAACAAGGCCTTCAGTTACTATTCCTAACCTGGAAGATTTGGCACATAGGTATAGAGTATGGAGTCTACAGCCCAGGCTTAATCCTGGAGGTCCATCTGTGGTGTGCTAGCTGAAGGTTCGTTGGATTAAAGCCTGCTGGGTGTTCCTGCCTCCCTGGTGTATGCCCGGGTCAGCGTCTACCCCCTCAGCATTTCCCTGTGCATGCTCATCCTCAAACTCACTGCTGGACTCATCGTGTGCAGCCGCAGCCACTGCATCGACATCTTCATCGTCCACTGCGTCCTCCCTTTCCAGCGCAAGATTGTGGAGAGTGCAGCATGCAACCACTATCACCGAGACATGATCTGGGGGGTACTCGAGTGCGCCCCCGAGCGGTCCAGACATCGGAAGCGTATCTTTTGAAGACTGATGGTTCTCTCCACTGCAGCCCTTGTGGAGGGGTGACTCCTATTGTACCGCTGCTCAGCTTCTGTTCTTGGATGGCGGAGAGGCATCATGAGCCACCTTCTGAGGGGATAGCCCTCGTCACCCAGCAGCCATCCATCTATCCGGGCCAAAGCACTGAAGAGCCCTGGCACCTGGGAGTGTCTGAGGATGTGGGTGTCATGGCAGCTGCCTGGGTAACTTGCACAGACTTGTAAAATCAGCATCCTGTGATCACACACTATCTGCACGTTCATGGAGTGGAAGCCCTTCCTGTTGACGAAGGCACCGGCTCACCTGCTGGCGCCTTGATGGCCACATGTGTACAGTCTATTGCATCCTGAACATGGTGGAAGGCAGCAATCGCTGTGAAGCCTCTGGCTCGCTGTGTCTGGCTCGTCTGGTCCCAACGGTAGTGGATGAAGGTCAATGCACGCCTAAACAGAGCGTCTTGACACAAGTGTGGACAGCTGATTGGGTGACACCGCAAAGATCACCCACCGACCCCTGGAAGGAGCCAGAGGCATAGATGTTGAGGGCAGCTGTGAATTTTAAAGCCACTGGCATGGGGTGTCCACCCATACAGTTAGCGGAGATCTCAAGCCCAATCATCTGACAGATATAGTTGACTGTCTCCCTTGAGAGACGGAGCCTCCTTTGGCACTGCACCTCAGACACATTGAGGTAGCTGCTTCACCGCCTGTATACCCTGGCAGCAGGATAGTGGCGTCTTCTGCGGCCCCTTCCACCTTGGTCTACCTTTTGACCCTGCTCCCCTTGTGCCTGCAACTGTCCTCCCAAAGGTGAATCCCCCGGAGGCTGAATGTGCACTCCTGGCCTCCTCACCCCCCTCCTCAGAGGAGGTGCCTCCAGTGGAGAGTTCAGCTCCCATTCCCAGGCTATGGGAAGGCTTCCTGAAACCTGCAGGCCCAAAAAAAATTCCTCACTGCAGAGTGCTGACCTGAGGGTTAAGAGTCCAGACAAAGCAGCTGTTTGAAGTATTGCAGATCACGCAGGCAAGTTTCAAAAACTTTGAAAAATTAATACTTGAAAGACCACACTTGCGAGCCCTCTTATCCTGCCCGTGGATGAGGTTCATACAAATGTGTCCTACCCGCCTGCCCGTTGCGCCTGTCCACCGACCCGAAGATTGCATGGGAGCCGAAAAATTTGCATCGATTGGTGAGTGAAGGGCCTTAAGTGGCCCTTTAATTAATGACGGGTGCGCAGTGGATAACATTGCGTGCCTGCCCAACAAAATATCGCAATGGCGCGCGATGACGTTGGGACGTTTGCCTGATGTCACCGCGCGTCATTTTATGCGCAGACGTCTGGGGCACGCCAACAGGAAAATTCTGCCCTAAGAAGAAATTTGATAGAGATGTTCAAAATTTTAAGGGGTCTTGACAGAGTAGAAAGAGAGAAACTGTTTCTGTAGGTGGAAGAATCAAGAACCAGCAATCATTTAAGATGATTGGCAAAAGAAGCCACAGCAACACGACGAAAATTTTTTAATGCAGCGAGTGGTTAGGATCTGGAATGCACTGCCTGAGAATGTGGTGAAGGCAGGGTCAATGCAGGGCTTCAAAAGAGAATTGGATAACTATCTCAGGAGAAAGAAAATTTTGAAGGGCTCCAGGAAAAGGTGGAGGAGTGGAACTAAGTGAGTCACTCTTTCAGAGATCCAGCATGGATACGATGGACCAAGGGGCCTTTCTGTGCTGTCACCATTATATGATTCTGATAAGTTGCTTGAGGCATAGTAAATTGCAGCCCTGTATGACCCATGTGTCACTGACTACAAATGGTGCTTTGTGAATGAATTATATGAGGTCGGTGCATGTATTATTCATTTCTTTGCTGTACAAATATTTCAATGAGTAAACATTATGATATTCATAAGACTATATATCAGAATCAAATAGCCTCTATCTCAGACTAAATAAAGCTAACTTTACTTTGTTTAGACATAGGTTAGAGCCCAGGAGAATAGCAGGGAAAGTTGCTGTCAGCATTGATCTGTAATTGGCATGTAGCTGAGCAGTCAGTAATACAAAATCTCACCATGTTTGAGCCTTGCAGTACAAAACTAATTTCCCTGCATGTAACCTTAAAATCTACCCTATATAAACTAGAAATTGGATTGCTAACATCTGATAAATTAATTTGGTGGCTATATCCTGTTTACTGAACAATGTGTTCCTTTCACATTATTTTAATTCCACGCATTGCATACAAGATGCATACAATACATACCTTGTTGTAGATAAACTTTGATGCCACTGTAGATTTCCTTCTGTTTGTCTGAGGTAAAATCACTGTAACGAGTATTCAGTGTTCTCACACTAAATGTAAAATGTAATTTTTTAACATCTAAGCATTTGAGTTTTTACAATTAATTTCTAAAGTTCAAGCAATATAATTGAACTGATCCCTGTAACATCATCAGAAAAGAATAACTGCATAATCTACTGTATTTTTACTTTCTTACACATGTCCATGGGACCTGCAATTCCTCTTCTGCCAGAAGTGTGAAGAGTTAAGAGATTGGTCGTCAATCTGCTGAGCCCTAGGCCTTCTCTGAAATCTCACGATGAGGGCATCTGCCTATGAAGGGTGGGCACCCACCCACTGGGGCAAATTAGTAGGGGAAGGGAAGAATATTAAGGATGTTAACCATGTTGTCTAAGGATGCCGCACATGAAAAAATGGTCAATAACTCAAAGTTGCTCCTTTTCCAATCTGTGATCACTTGTCATTGGGTAACTGGTATTTGAGTTACTTGCAGACTCTAGCTCCACTATGACCTAGATCTGGCATGCTGGCATGTCTCTAACATGTAGGCAAACTTAGTGCTAGAGGGAGGGTGGATGCAATAGAGTCAGAACCAGCAAGACTTTTGACGGACAACTTTAATTCACTATTCCTGCCTCTTCTGATGTATTTGAACTGAGGGGCCAGGGATGGGAGCAGTGATGGCTTCTTTTTCCAGCATCATTTGATACCACAATAAAAAGGGACAGAGATCTGACAGAACTGCCCCATATTCCGGCCCACACACTCCCATTGCTCCAAGAATGAACCCAGCAATTTCAGATTCATCATGAGTTAAAAAAAAAAAATTTGTCTGTGTGAAGGACTAAGTAGTTTAGAAATGTTATAAGGGATTGTTATCACAGCAACCGACAACTGATCAATGAGCATGTAATCAAATTTCAACAATACTCAATTTGCATCTTCTCCTCAGAGGTGACACAATCAGATATTTTAAAAATCATAACATTTGAAAGATGTTTTTGCGTCTGTTAATTAATAGAGATTAATTTCTCAGTTAGTCAACAACTCCATTATCGTATCATATGATTACCAGGATGGTGGAAGGTGAACTAGATGGGCCTTAGGAATTTTTAGATTATAAAAGACCATGTAAAATCAATTTGCAGTATTCTGTTTTTCACTATATGACTGGTGATATAAAATGGACCATAACTTTGATCAGTAGAATCAATATTGAAAATGTAAACAATGTTCTTAGATCAGGAGTATGCACATCGTTGTGTCAGGAAATCAATTCATTGCTATGGAAGAGATTAGTAAGTGATTTTGCTGCTGCACATACTTAAAATGGAGCATGAATAAATTCAACATGAACTACATCAAGATAATAATAATTATGCTTTGAATTCTTATAGGTGACATATATATTCTAGTTATTGAATGAAGTATGCCACATGTAGCTATGGAAAATCATTATGAGAGTCCAGTATTGTTCAGGTTAACCTGGAGTTACAGTACAAGGAATAATTAGCAATGATTTAGCTCTGTGAAACTGATTTGATTGTAACTTTGATGACTCCGTAAAGAATAAGCTAATGTTTCTGAACAATTGGCACAGAATAATGGTAGAATTTATTAACATAAAATAGATTATAAATGGATATGACTATAGTTACATTTTCCTGTAAGGAAGGCACTGGACTCGAAGGGTTTTGTTGGAAGCCAGGAGGTCAGTGGTGATGAAAGACAGATAGGGACTTAGTCTGGCATTAAGCCATTCACCCTGTTCTGTGTCATTGAGTACAGGCAAGCTGTTGACAAACTGAGGCCATAGGCCCTCTATGATGCTGGTTCGTTTAGCATCTGTCAGATTATCCTGAAAAAGAAATAGGAAATGAGTTTGTTACCGTTTTAGATACATAAAATTACAAAACAGATGGTCTAAGTTTACTATATTTGGTGTTTGTTTCAAGCAGAGGCTGATATTTAAATTATTGAATTTTCTTTAGCAATGACCCAAGAGAAGCCAACTCTCACTCAATATATATATACAAATGAACTACAGCAATTAGCCATGTTTTTGAGAGAGGGGGCCAGCATTCCTTATACTATTTTTAACCACTCCCTCTTAGGGACAGGGATGGTTACAGCTGTGGCTTTAGACCGCTCTGTGGAGAGATTCCCCCTCCTTGCTGACAGCTTGACAGCTGTGGCCTCTTCTTATTTCTAAACTTTTTAAAAGGTCTTCAGAGGGAGCCTCTTTCATATACCTCCATCAACAGCTTCCACCTCTGATGGTGAATCTGCTGATGTATCAGGACTGGAGGACCTTCTATTGGCCCTCCAGAATCAGGAGATCTTTCTGACCTTAAAAATCACAGCGTGCATATTTGATGATGGTAGTTTGTGTGACATGCTTAAGTGCAGAAAAAAGTTCAAATGATTTTGCCTGTGTTGGGGAGCTTGGATGCAAACAACACAATGTTATAATTTGATTTTGTGCTCAATGTACTGTGATGTCTAAATCTTGCATCATGTGGAATCATTAGAAATTAGCCTCCAATCGTTCATATATCTGAGAGTTTTGTGGGTATGACAGGTAAGGAAGCTAAAGTTGGTAATCCTCAAGGTGCTCTGCTAAACTTTGTGGGGTTGAACTCTATACACGGGTTCTCTCAGTTCTCTCCTGCAACTTTGGTGTAAGATCCCTGGAATTCCCAGAAAAACGGCATTGCAAAAATTTAAGTTCATAACATGAGATCATAAGAAATAAAAGTAGGAGTAGACCATTTGACTCCTCAAAGCTGCTTCACCATTCAATAACATAATGGCTGACCTGACTGTGGCCTTAACTCCACTTTCTTGCCTGCCTCTCCCATAACCCTCGACTCCCTAGTAGATGAAAAATCTCACCAACTCAGCTTTGAATATATTCAATGACCCAGCTTCCACTGCTTCCTGGGGTAGAGAATTCAAGATTAATGACCCTCTGAGAGAAGAAATTCCTCTCTGTCTTACATGAGATCCCCTTTATTTTGAAACTGTGCCCCCTAGTTCTAGATTCCCCAGCGAGGGGAAACATCCTCTCAGCAGCTAGCCTGTCAAGCCCCCTCAGAAATTTATATGTTTCAATTGGACCACCTCTCATTCTTTTAAACTTCAATGAATATAGGCCAAATCTGCTCAACATTTCCTCATAAGACACCCCTTCATCCCAGGAATCAGCCTAGTGAATCTTCTCTGAACTGTCTCCAAGACAAGTAAGTAAGGAGGTCAAAAACTGTATTGCAGTACTCCTGTGATTCTAAAGCTTTAAATAACACTGGCAACTCACATCTCGTGTCTTTTGGTTGAACTGATCCACAAATGTTGCCAGATTTTGGATGGGTTGGTAATTCGTTAACACCATTATCAGAATATTGTTGTCGTCAATGAATCCAGGCCTGCTGAACAAATCAGCAAAATCACTGGGATCAGCGGTATTAAACACCTGTAACAACACAATAGGGAAATTCTTAACCTTTTTGCGACAGACTGTATGAGGCAATTAGAAGTAAAGGCTGTGCTGGACGTTGAACAAACTGGGCAATGTCAAAGTATTCTCCAATAGCATAGTGCTTCTGTGCGGACGTCACATTGGGCGGGCCTTAATTGGCCTGCCCACGAAAAATGGTGGCGTGCCTCCGATCGGGGGCACCAATTGGAGGGCCGCACGCCCACGCCCACTCCTGCACATCCCCCCCGATGGGGGGATAATGTTGCTCGTCATATCCAATGTGCATCCATAAGTGTTTTTATTAAAAAGTAGTAAATGGAAAAGAATTTCTGCTCAATTACCCCAGTAATATCAGTGCATTTTGCGTGGAATCAACCAAACCAGTGGAAAAGATTGGGAATTTAAAATGAGATTTTAATACCCAAAAATACTTATGCTCAAGTCTCTGCATTTTTTTAATGATGGTTCAAGATTCAATTCACTCAGATCAAACCCCACCCACAAAACTGGTCACACCACTGTGTCGACATTGCTTGATTCTGCTGACCGTGCTGGTTAGAATGGTTCGTCAAATTGCACTAATTTTCTTAGGCACACAGGCACAGTTACCATATATCAAAAACACTGAATTTACTAAGAAACCAACTGGTGTACACCAATGCAAGTAGTAAATGGTTTAGTATAGCTTTTTTAAAAAGACATTTTAAATGATTTTAAATGAAGTTACTCAAAGGTAAAGGATAGTAGACTTATTAAAAATGCTTATTTTTTGTGATAGATCCATTTTCAGATGTATTAATAAAACTGCACCAGGTTACCACACTTAAATATATCAAGGAATACTTCTTGATAGAAAGTAAACAATTATGTTTTATTTCTCTGCCTGATTGCACTGATTCATGAAAGATTTTGTGTTTGGATTATGCAAAATATTTTTAGTGGAAAGTTGAACTGGAACCTAACCAATGCAATTTCAAGCACATTTTGGGCAGTTTCCCATTGTATGTGTGAAGTGCAGTTGGGCGGTGGTGGGGAGGCTGCTATTTCAACAGTGCCTATGGGTTTTCAATATTAATATTAATGTTCAAACATCCAATGACACTTGCACCATGACGTTTATAATAAATTTTTCTATGAATGTGATATTCAAAATAACAATTACACACATAACTTCAGTCATTTATTACAGAAAGTATTAATCCTTGTTCTTGTTCTTTAACAGTTACAAAGCTAAAGACAGGATCTGTAGAAAGATCCTTGCCTCCCCATAAGCTTCTCACTTGGAAAGTTACACATGATACGGAAGACGGTGTTTAAAGAGGCATCAAATGTTTTTTTTCTCCTTAATGCATTTTATTTATGGCTGAATTTACAGAAGGCTACAGAGGTTATTCTGGAAACCAGACTGATCATATGGAAAATTGAAGTGTTTTAAACAGCTTGACTGAGGTGTACACTGGAAGGTCAACTAAGTAACGTCAAACTGAAAAGACACATACCCACCCCACTTGACACTCAAAAGCAAGCTGGTCCCAATTTTACCGTGAAGCGGAGAGGAGGAAGGCTCAGATATTTGCGGAAATGTGGGAGGTCCAGCTCAATTCAGCTGCAGGCTCTCATTAATTTTTTTTACTCCATTTCCTGCCCAGCCAGAATAAGAGGCAGGCCGGCTGCCAGGCGGAAAAGCCTGCAAAAGAAGGATGCAGCCAGGGAGCTGTGGGGACAGTCTCAGCAATCAGAAAAGATTGGAGCATGTCAGGCGGTTGGCAGACCACAGGAGGGAAGCAGATCATGGGATGGGAAGGCAGATTGCTGTAGAAGATTAATTTGGGTGCCTGGGGTGGGGGGAGAGTAGCGCTCCTGCTCCTCTTGACCCACAGCCAGTGCTCCAAATAAAGCGCCTACCTGTTGGATTTGGCAATTCTCACCTCCCGTCAGCTAATAGATTTCCTGAATCCTTATTTACGTATTATAATTAATGGCCACCTCTCCAGAATGGCTTACGTGGCCAAAACACAAAAACACCACAGCTAAACTGGAAGTGGGCACCTTCACAGTGGGTTGCTGTCAAGTTTCACTATTTGCCAATTCAACCCAACCCCCAAAACCCTCTCAGGCCCTTCGTGTTTAAAGTTACCACAGCTGATTTTACCTCCACTGCACGGTTGGAAGGAACAAATGATGATACATCAGACAGAGTTAGAAACTCGGAGAAATTTTCAAATTGGCTGTCCAGGTAAAGGCTGAAACTGTTGTTTTCATAACAGCGAAGAGGGATTGCTAGGGAATGAAAAAGAACTGTAAATGTTTTGGTTATTTTCTAACAAGTACTTGCATAAAGATATTACCTTGTGACTTGGAAACTGTCACCAATTTAGCTGTGTTAATTCAACTGAATAAAGATAAATTCATTTGATAACTAGTCATCAGGATAAACGGGTTGAAAATCCATTACCCTTCCAGCACAGGGGTGTACTAGAAGAGTCAGAAACTACATTGGGATCCAGATATACCAGGACAGCTTGCTGCAGCAATTATCATTGAGAGGTCTGTGGTACCTGAGAGTCCTTCTGTCAGAGCATTCCCCATTTCTGGCCCACAGAGGGACTGCAGTCGGGTTATGACCTTTAAATTGAGCTCTACTTGGGGCCCAGGCTAGGGTCAAAACCTAGACATCTGCAAAGGGACAATGTTTATATTTAAAAGCAGTGCTCTTACAAAGGGGCAGTTTAGCATGGTTTCTAAGGATAGGGAACAGGTATCATGACATTCCCTCTAGCCCAGGAACCTCCACCAGACTTTCTGGCCTCTTTTATTATGGTGCGGCCCTCATTCTGACCCTTGTGGTACAAGTATCTGCCATTGCAATGTAAAATTGGGAATTTCCCCTAGCCCAGGGTGTGCAAAACCTATTATTTGGGCAAAAAGATTTGGTTTAGGCATATTCCCCTCTATTTTCTCTAAAGTTATGGATGTGTATTTATTACAATAACTAGCATTGTTTTAAGCTCAAAATGCTGATTGCATTACCACAACTTATTTTCACAGTACGAGCTTGTGAACAGTGAGTACTGGCATGAATATTCTCTAGTCCATTGGGAATGTTCCATAGAGCAAGTGTTTACCAGTGCAAGTAACTTGATGTTGCTCATTTCCATGTGGAAATCAGCATTTTATTGCCTCCTGCATTTTCATGCTAAATGGCCCAAATTGAGTGGTATGCAGCAGACTGCATGTCTTGGAACAACTGTACAAATTGGTCAAACGTGTCAAATATCTTTCAAATGCAAATTAGAGCAAGGGAGTTAAATTCTGGAGCTCCCAACTCCCCTACCAGACACAATGTTGTTCCCCACTTGCAAACGGTGAGGGTTTTGGAGTTACTAATATCGGACCCTGGAATTCATCATATTGAGGTTGGCCCAGTGGGAGGATGTAGGTGCTCCAAGTTTGGGCCGCTGTCAACTCAACAGTTAAGTGAAACTTGAGGTATGGGGCCTGGGAGGGCCTTGAACTCAGGATTGAGAGTTTCAAAGGAGAGTTTAGGATCTGAACTCAGGATTGTGGGCTGGGTGGACTGACTGGGGCCTCTGTCAGGATTAGTAGACCTGGAGATTGGAACCAGGGTGCAGGAATCAGAGGCAATCAGACATACTTCTGACATGTCTTCCTTCTTTCTTAACCAAGGTTTCCCCCCTAACGTGGTTGACAGGGCCCTCAGCCCTGTCTGTCCCATCTCGCGCGCCTCTGCCCTCACCTTCCCCTTCCTCCCAGAACCATGATAGGGTCCCCTTTGTCCTCACTTTCCTCTACATTCAAAGGATCGGCCTTCGCATTCAAAGAATCATCCTCAGCCATTTCCGCCCGCCAACTCCAGCATGATGCCACCACTAAACACATTTTCCCCTCATCTCCCTGTCAGCATTCCATAGGAACCTTTCCCTCCAGGACACCCTGGTCCATTCCTCCATCACCCCCCATACCTCATCCCCTTCCCACATCACCTTCCCATGCAATTGCAGAAGGTGCAACTCCTGCCCCTTTACCTCCTCACCGTCCAAGGGTCCAAACACTCCTTTCAGGTGAAGCAGTGTTTCACTTGCATCTCCTTCAATTTGGTCTACTGCATTTGCTGCTCCCAGTGTGGTCTCCTCTAAATTGGGGAGACCAAAGTGGGTGACCACTTTGCGGAACATCTTCGGTCCGTCCGTAAGCATGACCCAGACCTTCCTGTCACTTGCCATTTCAACACACCACCCTGCTTTCATGCCCACATGTCTGTCCTTGGTCTGCTGCAATGTTCCAGTGAAGCCCAACGCAAACTGGAGGAACAGCACCTCATCTTCCAATTAGACACTTTACAGCCTTCTGGACTTAACATTGAGTTCAATAACTTTAGACCATGAACTCTCTCCTCTATCTTCACCCCTTTTTAATCCCCTTTTTTATTCATTTTTATTTTTTATTCACATTTTTATTTATTTTTATTCATTTATTCATTGTTTTACCCCCTTTGTTACCCCCCCTCTATCCCATTTTTTATCCTTTTTTCCCCCACCGCCACCCCCTTCCCTCACCCCATCCTCAAAAGGGCCATGTTACTTGTTCCATGTTGTTCTTTCACACACTGCTTACCCTTGTTCTGCTTTTATCACATTCTGCTTTCTTACCTTTACGCCACTATCAGCACCTTTTTTAGCCCTTACCACTACCATTAACACTCCCTTTGTTCTTCAGTTCATGACATCTTTGTCAATCTCTCCTTTGTCCCCACCTATTGCTGGCCTTCTATCTAGCTTCACCTGCTCCACCCTCCCTTAAATGGTATAAATTTCATCACATTTTCACTTCTCTTTAGCTCTAAGGAAGGATCATCCGGACTCGAAACATTAATTCTGTTTCTCTCTCCACAGATGCTGCTAGACCTGCTGAGTTTTTCCAGCATTTTCTGTTTTTGTTTCAGACTTCCAGCATCCGCAGTATTTTGCTTTTCTCTTTGCGATCAGAATAGTGTTGGAGGTAAAGGTTTGCCTTATTTTAAAAATGTGATGTTTAGGGTTAGTTTAGCACTAGCTGCCTCTGCCTCTGGTCAAACTAATGTTGCAACAGAGATCTGAAGCAGGCGCTAGTTCCCTTATTTGCACATGCAAAGGCTGTAACGCAGCAGTTCCCAAAATGTGCGTCATAAGCCCAATTAGATTTGCAGAAACAGTGAATAGATCACAAGAAATAAAATCACATTAATCTCCCGCTCCCTCATATTGTCCCAGCAATGGGAAATAACCAATCACAAGATGAACTCCCGAAGTTTGTCACTTTGATTTGCTGTGGCTCCTCTAATCAGGCATGCTGTGACGTAACTGTGTGTCTATGTCGATATGTCAGAAGTTTCCCACAATGCCACCTTGGGGCAAACGTGATGGAGGCAAACATGAATTTAGTAACCAGCAGCAGCCCAGTCACCAAGGACCTGGGATTTTCATCACACATTTTCATATTTATATGACATATTATATGTTGATCTATAATATGCAAACTTTAATAATTATATACTATATGCTGCTATGCTGCTTCTTCATTACTGTTTTGTTTTTGATGGCATCTGAGGTCACGTTAATTTTCAAGTGTCAAAATGGTGCTATATTGGAAAATAGTTTGGGAAATGCTACCCTAAAGCCTGCTACAGGCACAGATAAAGGAAACCTTTGGTTTGTCCTTATCCAAGTTGGAAGCGTGCACTTTTCCTGTCCACTATTTTGGGACCTTTAGAGACCGTGTAGTGCCTGAAACATGGGCCCTATACGATCCAATTTAAACCCCACCTCTTCATGTTTTGGCAAAGCCCAAACATGAAAAAACCAACATGATCAATATCACACTGAAAGAGTAGGAAATTGAAAAAATTATTGGGCAGTCATACAGTATGAAAAGTTAAGTCTTAAATTACATTGTCTGTTGAACAGAAACAATCACATTTATGAAATTAAACTTAATTTCATTACCTTTAGTATAAGTTAGTATGTTTCGATATATAGCTTCTTGAACACTACTAGTCAGCTGTTGCTTGATTGAGCTCAGTGTTGAGACACTACAAAAAAAACAAATGAATGAGATACATTGATCGCTGTAATTGACAACAGTGTTCTCTTAATATGAAACTGTAGATTTCACAAATTTATGTTCCTAGTTTGGAGTTACTTGCAATGGAAGCATACATTAGAAATTTGTACATGAAGATCATCGGACCCTAAAAAATTAATGGATAGGAAGTTTTAACAGATGGAAAATCCAGCAGGTCGCATGCCCAAAATCCCAGAATGCCTGCAGCAGAAACTCATAAAATGTATCTTCACATTATGAAATAAAGAATTTTTCATGTTGTTGGAATAACTATAGAAGCATAATTGCAATTAGTAACTGATTTATTTTTGGAAAACTTTCCTTGACATCAAAGGGGTTTACTGTAGATGAAGCAATGCCATCAAAATTAAATTCCAAATTTTCCAATACATTCACAATGGTGGTGCAATTAGATTCCTTTTACTCCTCAGCTCCTTGAAAGGTGCTGGTAGTACAGGCAGCTCTCCAGCCATACGGACTTGAGGTGTTGGCTCAGTTTCTTTTTCCAGGCCTGTGGAGCTTTCCCAGGGTTTTCTGTTTTTGCTCCAGTATCCAGTATTATTTGAGAGTCTGGACCATGGGTTATCATAGCTGAGCCTGGTTTTGCATTTATTTGATATTCACGGATTTCCATTTCATAGCAATTGCAATGAGGTGTAGGCTTCATGGCTGAGATTTCCTCAGAGAGTCAAAGGTATACTGCTCCAAATGGCACCAATTAATTCAGCACACTACAGAGCTTTTTTTTTGTGACTGAGGAGAACATTATGTGAAGCATTTATCTATCAAGCTGTCAGGGGATCCAGCTGCTTTAAGACTGGACAGCAACTGACAAAGAGCAAGAGAACAGTTGCCAAGCAATGCAAAGGCAAAGACACAAGTCCCTTTGCCATTAAATTTCAAAGTGTTCTTCGCTGCAACCAAAAGCAGCAAGGCCACGTAAATCAATTTCCCCATTTTTGTACCGAAACAAAAAAAAACTCCACTTACATGATTTGAGATCCATTACAGCTCTCAGTGACAAAAATTAAAGGCACCATGTTTTCAGTGAGTCCTGTGAGTAGTAGTTTCAGCCTTGTGCCAAACCAAATCTGGAGCTCAGTGTTGCTGGCATTCAGAAGAATTGGCTGTGTGCGGTTCAGAACTTCTCGTAGTAAAGCTGTTCGGACACCAGAAGCGAAAACCACATTGTTCTGAAAAAATTTGGGAGGAGAATGCAGAGTGGAGGGAAAAACAGCATTAATTCAAAAATAGGTACGAACTGATAAATCAGTACTGAAAACTGCTTTCAATGTCAAGGGTTTTCAGACACTTCAGTATCCATTGATCCAGTCTCCTTCATAGAAAATTCATGTAGCAGAAGGTGAAATATGTGCTGCAATGTAAATTTTATGATTATGTTTAACATTAATAATTTTACAAAAATAACAATAAATTTGCGCTGCTATGAATGACCTGCGCATTACAACTCTCACAGAATTAAATATTACTGGAGATTCTCTGATGCGCTGTGTTCACAATGATACATACTTTGGAAACTAAACAATTCAACTGGGGATAAAAACAGAAAGTGCTGGAAATACTCATCAGGTCTTTCAGCATCTGTGGAGGGAGAAACAGAGTTAACATTCCGAGTTGAATATGACTTTTCTTCAGAACTCTTCAGGAGTTAACTCTGTTTCTCTCTCTCTGCAGATTCTGCTAAACCCACTAAGTATTTCCAGCACTTTGTTTTTATCTCAATTTTCCAGCAACTGCAGTACTTTGCTTTTAATTCATCAGGGAAACTGCTGAGTGGCAGTGTTTTAAACGCGTAAGGCAGTATTTAATCCAGACGATGGGTGTCTCACTCGCCAGCCAGAGAGCAGCAAATCACCCCCTTTGGGGAAAACCCACCATATTAACTGCCAATTAATTTAATTAACTTAAGTGGCCAGTGGCAGGGCTTTCCTGGGATCAAGGACCGCGGGGCAGATATCCTGCTCCCCAAGAGCTGTCGGCCAACCAGGAGTTAGCAGATGTCCATTGCAGGCAGCACTAGAATGAGTGTTGGCAGCAGCCAGCAATGCGCTCACCAGAGGCTCAGGATTAGCAAGGGACCCCAGGCCATAGGTGAGTGAGGGTTGCATGGGGATCATGGGAGAGGAGTGAGGGGGTTGGCTTTCAGTGAGACCTCCTTCCAAATCCCTTGATCAGGAACTGAGTGCCTTTGAATGAGGAAATCTTCCCTTGACAGTCCACAAGCTAACACAACAGGGTTTGCTTTTCGGGCTTCCCACGTGGCGACCATCCTGCCTACTGTTGGTTGAATACTAGCAGCATTGAGATGAGGCCCTCAAATGGGCATGAATTACCCACTTAAGGGCCTCAATTGACAGCGGGGCAGGA
The DNA here is from genome assembly GCF_964194155.1 of Cetorhinus maximus. Taxonomy (NCBI): domain Eukaryota; kingdom Metazoa; phylum Chordata; class Chondrichthyes; order Lamniformes; family Cetorhinidae; genus Cetorhinus; species Cetorhinus maximus. Next base: position 73,802,096 of record NC_135893.1, on the reverse strand, counting down.
AAGCTTCCCATGAGTCTTCACCTCTTGGACTTAATTGGGGCAGAGGTGGGAAGGCAACGGCGTCCCCATCCAGCACCCTCCCAACCAATTAAATGCCCCCGCCAACCTCCAAACCCACCTCAGGGGAGGGTATTAAATTCTACTCATAGCATTTTTAAAAAGATTACTTGAAACAGTCTACTACCTGACTGGCAGCAGTTCTGAATTTTTCGATGAAATTAGTAACAGTAGCACTAGTGATGCTGTTGAAAAGCTTCTGCACGTCATCAGCGTTAGTCAATGTTCCATTCTTACCAGCAAACTCTCCGAGTTGGGAAGCTGTCAGTAATTCTGCTACATCAAGCTGTGAAATAAGAAAACCCTGAAGACTAATCCTGTTATAGAGATGATCAGAATCCTGCAGGCTAACAAATCACCAATCTTCATAGGGGCACACAAAAAATTGGTTTGGTGCATATATTCTGTTGATTTCTATCAACTTGTAATCATTGAGCTTCCAATTGGTGGTGTAGAAATTATTCTTGGGTGGCCAATGCATTATCACCCATTTTGCGCTACCTTCCACGATAAATTGCTACCCCAGTAAAATTCACTGAGACTTCTATTTAAAATAACATTGTACTCAAGTGCCAATTTATTTTCCATCGTTCTGTCATGTTTGATAAATAGCTGCAGTTAAATTTGGACATTGCAGAAGTTCCATTAACCTTTTTATCATTACATGATACCGCGTGGCATAGGAAAATAGAACATTTTAGTAAATGTAAACTTGTACAGACAGCCATTCGTAGCTTCATTGAGAGAGTAAAAGGCAATTGCACTGTTGAATAGCATCTGTTTACAAATGGGAACTTTATCTTTTGAAGCAAGGAAAACTTCATAAAAACTGGAGACAAAATTAGATGATTTAACCTACTAACCTATTGATACCTTTAAAAAGTATAACTTCATAAAACCTAAGTTGCCACTTATAAAAGACTGCAACACTACAATATCATATGTAGCTATTTAACTGTTGTTATTTAAGTCTTCTTCACATTAAAGATTCAACTAATAATTTCATTCTTATTACAACAAACCCAGACCAGCAAAATCATTTTATTCAGCATTCTACAAGCTTATGATTGGTTCTGTAACTCACTGCATTGAAGTCTGAATTCAGCCTGGTTAAATCCCCTATCTGGACAAATTGACTGAACATTCCCCAATTCATCAGCAGCCAGACTCTGGATCCATTGGTGTTACTGATACAACCAGCATCTGCAGTTGAAGGATAAAAGGAGATTACCTGTGTGCATTCAACATTTTCCAGTTGATTATCCAGAAACATTTCATATCTTATTGTGCTTCTGTCTGATGAATCGCTTAGAATGAACTTCTGCAAGAGCTATGTTTGAATAAGAATTGCTCCGAGTCCATCAGCCAAGCTGGCTCCCTTCAATTGCTATTGCATGACATAAGGTTAGACGATTTGGATTGTTCCATTTGTTTTTTTTGGCAATATTGCTCCCACATATTAACATAAACTACAATTAAAAGGAAAACGTTCGGACAAACATTTCATATGTATATTTTCTCACAGTAACATTTAAAGTGCTTAGAAATTTTCAGATTGATCAAAAAGAAATATATGAAGATAGTGACTATTTAACAAATTAAACTTTCATCACATATTATTCTTGGTTTAAATTAAAATCACTGAACTGTTTCAGTGCAGAAGGAGGCCATTTGGCCCATCCTGTCTGCATTAGCTTTCCGAATGAGCAATTCCCTTTGTGCCATTTTCCTGCCTTTTTCCCGTAACCCTGCACATTCTTCCTTTTCAGATAAGTCTAATTCCCTTTTCAATGCTTCAATTGGACCTGCTTCCACAACACTCAAGCAGTGCATTCCAGATCTTAGCCACTTCCTGCATGAAAAAATGTTTTCTTACATCGCTTTTGCTTCTTTTGCAATTACTTTAAATCTGTGCTCTCTCGTTCTTGATCCTTTCATGAGCGTTAACAGTTTCTCCCTATCTACTCTGTCCACACCCTTCATAATTTTGAATACATCTATCAAATCTCCTCTCAGCCTTTTTTACTCCAAGGAAAACAAACCCAACTTCTCCGATCCATCTTCAAAACTGAAGGTCCTAACCCCTGGAACTGTTGTTGTGAATTTTTTCTGGACTCTCTCCAATGTCTTCACATCCTTCCTAAAGTGCGGTGCCCAGAATTGGACACATACTCCTACTGAGGCTGAGCTAGTGTGTTGTACAAGTTCAACATAACTTCCTTACTCTCGCACTCTATACCCCTATTAAAAAAACCTAGGTTACTGTATGCTTTATTAATCACACTCTCAACCTGCCACCTTCAATGACTTATGCACATATAGACCCAGGTCCCTATGCTTCTGCACTCACTTTTTTTTTAATATTGTCTCTCCATGTTCTTCCTACCAAAATGAATCACTTCACATTTCTCCACGTTGAACTTCTTCTGCCATCTGTCCGCCCATTCCACCAACTTGTCTATGTCCTTTGAAATTCTACTCTATCCTCCTCACAGTTCACAATGCTTCCAAGTTTCATATCATGCACAAATTTTGAAATTGCTCCCTGTACATCCAGGCCTAGAAATTAATATATATCAGGAAAAGGAAGGATCACAACACTGACCCCTGGGGATCTCCACGACAAACCTTCATCCAACCCAAAAAATATCCATTAACCATTATTCGTTGTTTCCAGTCACTCAGCCAATTTCATACCTATATTGCTGATGTCCTTTTTACTCCATGAGATATAACTTTGCTCAAAGCCTGTTGTGTTGCACTGTATCAAATACCTTTGGAATCCATGCACACCACACCAAAGCATTGACCTCATCAGCCTTCACTGTTACCTCTCCAAAAAAACTCCAGCAAGTTAGTTAAACATGATTTTCCCTTAAGAAATCCATGCTGGTTTTCCTTAAATAACCCACATTTATTTGTCCATGTAGTTACCAATTTATCCCAAATTATTATTTCCAGTAATTTCCCCACCACCGAAGTTAACCTGACAGGCCTGTAATTGCTGCGCTTATCCTTACACCCTTTTTGAAACATATGCAATTCTCCAGTTCTCTGGCACCACCTCAGTTGAAGCAGGGCTGAAAAATTATAGTCAGTGCCTCCACAATTTCCATTCTCACTTCCTCCAGCATCCTTGGAAGTATTTTATCTGGTCCAGGTGCCTTGTCAGCTTTCAGTTCAGAGAACCTATCCAATTGCTTTGCTTTATCAATTTTAAGCCTTTCTGGTGTCTGAATTACTTCCTCTTTCACCATAGCTTGGGTAGAATCTTCTTTCTTGGTAAAGACAGATGCAAAGTATTCATTTAATACCTCAGTTATGCCCTCTGCCTCCCTGCGTAAATTTCCTTTTTAGTCCCTAATTGGCCCTAATCCTCCTTTTTCCACTTATATATAGAAGACGTTGAGAGTCCTTTTTATTTTGGCAGCCAGTCTCTTTTCATACTCTCTCTTTGCTTCTCTTATTTGTTTTTTCACCTCCCCTCTGAACCTTCTATACTCAGACTGGTTCTCAAAAGTATTTTCTACCTGACATCTGTCATAAGCACACATCATCTTCTTCAGTTCAATTTCTATCTCTTTTGTCATTCAGGGAGCTCTGGATTTGTTTGCTCTACCTTTCCCTTTCAAGGGAATATACCGTGATTGTGTCTGAACTCTCTCTCTGAAGGAAGCCCACTGATCAGCTACCATTTTTCCTGCCAACCTTTGACTCCAATTTATTCAGCCCAGTTCCATACCCCATTGAAATTGTTTTTTTCCCATTTAATTATTTTTATTCTGGATAGTTTTAAAGTTAAATTTACTACATTGTTATGGGTTCTCATTTTGCTGGATGTGAATCTAATTTTCTCACTGACTCATGGGCCTTTCCAGCTTACCTGTGGTGTTGAGGTAACCAAAGATCCACACTCTCAGCACAGTCTCTCTTGTTCCTTGTGACATCTCGTTGAATCCATCATTCAGTCCTTTTATGCTAAATGGATAAACATTGCTAGCATTATTAATCAGATATCAGGTCAATAGCAACCTTATACTTTGTAGAAAACAAGTTGGGATCCTTCACTTAAGATGCTCAATAATCAAGTCCTGTCCCTGTAATCGAAAGCTGACCCATGTACTTCTCCCATGGTGAATAATTACTCAGAGATCAGTTCAAAGCTCTGAGAAATTCATTGGTCACTTAATTGAATTGGGATCTTGAAATTTCCCAGCCGCTCTAAGGGATTTAGTATTAAATGCAACCCCAACTGTTAACATTTTAAGTTGTTTGATGGGGGTTGTGCTTCCAATTGAATAGGCAGTGATGGATTATTGGACTTACCAATATTGACACACTGGACAGACAGCATCACTTGGTACTGAATTGAGTTTAAGTCTTGAAATGTTCCCCACCTGTGTAAGGCATTTAGTAGTACACGTGCTTCCAGACTACTAATATCTAAAAATGTCTTGACATGGATCAATGTTACAATTGAATATGCAGTAATGGATTATTGTAAAAAAAATAGTGATTCACTCACATTGCTTGGTAACCATCACAAGTTATGTTTCTTGTCAGAAGGCGGCTCAGCACCGACTGAGAAATGCCAGCAATGAAAGGCCTGAATCGTTCCTGGAACCATTTTCTCAAGAAATCTGCATTGGTTAAGTTTTCATTGGACTTGACAATCTCCCACAGAGCGTTCATGAATGTGATCTTTGTCATCAAAGGAATCAATGATGTGTTCAGGGTCTGAAACAAATCATGATGCATGTTTAAACTCAATGAATAAAGAGATTCCTTTACGGATTTCAAAACTGATATTTCCATCCATTGGGGAACTTAAAGAAAATAGGAATATTTCGAACCCAAAATATCATACAGCAGAATTGTATGAGCGTAGGGAGCAAAACATATCTTCATCTGATCCGACAGCATCTGTGGAGGGAAAGACAGAGTTAACGTTTCGAGTCTGTATGACTCTTCTTCAGAGTAAATGGAAGTAGAAATGTGATGAAATTTATCCTGTTTAAGGGGGGTGGAACAGGTGAAGCTGGATAGAAGGCCAGCGACAGGTGGAGGCAAAGGAGAGATGGCAAAAGATGTCATAAACAAAAGGTCACAGGGTTGTTAATAGTGGTGGTACGGGCTAAAGGAGATGCTAATGGTGACATTAAGGGCAGGATTTTGCCGTCAGCGAGCAGGGGGTGGGGCCCGCTCACCGAAGCGTAAAATGACGCGGGATGACGTCGAGCGGAACCCCCGACCTCACACCACCCCATTTAAATTTTCAAGAAGGCGGGGGCGAAGCAAAATCAGCCGTGGGCCCGCCCACTTGTCAGTGGCCAATTGAGGCCATTGACAGGATCATTTAAACAATTAAAGGACCTGCTCATCCAACCTTAAGGTTGGCAAATAAAGAAAACATGAAACCTCTTCCAGCGGCGGGATGAGGTTTCATGCAGAGTTTTAAAAATTTTAATAAAATTATTGTGTAAATTATGAACATGTCCCAACTCATGTGACATTGTCACATGAGGGGGACATGTAAGGGAATTTTTAAAAAAAAAATATTTTTCAAAGTCCATGCGATCTCCCTGAGGCAGCACTTAGCCTCAGGGAGATGTACGCTCTTTCATGTGCATGCGCGAAAGAGCACACTCTCGCTTTTAGGGAATCCCCCTGCTCGCACAGGGAGCACATAGCGCTTCCCGCTGGGCGTCATGCTGGGCCGGCCTCAATTGGCTCGCCCAAGTAAAATGGCGGTGCGGCCCGCTTCACTGGTGGGGATCGGCTCCGTGCCCGCCGGAGATCGGATCGGGCCTGCCCGCCTGACAGGCAGAAAATTCTGCCCCAAGAGTGGAAAGCAGAATGTGATAATGGCCGGACCAGGGTAAGCACTCTGGAAAGTGACAGGTGGCCCTAGTGGGAGTGGGGTGGGGGGAGGGGACGGTGGAGGGAAAAAAGATCGAAAATAGGCTAAAAAGCTGGGGCTAAAACAATGAAAAAAAATGGAAATAATTTTTTAAAAAATAATAATGGAAGTGGAAAAAAAAATAAAATGAACGTAGATAAAAGGGGAATGAAAAGGGGTGGGGATGGAGAGACAGTTCATGGTCTGAAGTTGTTGAAGTCAATATTAAGTTCAGAAGGCTGTAAAGTGCCTAGTCGGAAGATGAGGTGCTGCTCCTCCAGTTTGCGTTGAGCTTCACTGGGACATTGCAGCATGCCAAGGACAGACATGTGGGCATGAGAGCAGGATGGTGTGTTAAAATGGCAAGTGACAGGAAAGTCTGGGTCATGCTTGCGGACAAACTGAAAGTATTCCGCAAAGTGGTCACCCAGTCTGTGTTTGGTCTCTCCAATATAGAGGAGACCGTATTGGGAGCAGCGAATGCAGTAGGTCAAATTGAGGGAAGTGCAAGTGAAGCACTGCTTCGCTTGAAAGGAGTGTTTCGGCCTTTGGACGGTGAGGAGGGGGGAAGTAAAGGGGCAGGTGTTGCACCTTCTGCGATTCCATGGGAAGGTGCTGTGGGAGGGGGTTGAGGTGTTGGGGGTGATAGAGGAGTGGACCAGGGTGTCCCAGAGGGAATGGATCCTACGGAATGCCGACGGGGGTGGGTGAAAGGAAGATGTGTTTGGTGGTGGCATCACGCTGGATCACGCTGGAGTTGGCGGAAACGGCAGAGGATGATCCTTTGAATGTAGAGGCTGGTGGGGTGAAAAGTGAGGACAAGGGGGGCCCTATCATGGTTCTGGGAGGGAGGGGAAGGTGTGAGGGCAGAGGCGCGGGAGATGGGTTGAACATGGTTAAGGGCCCTATCAACCACCGTGGTTGGGGAACCTCGGTTAAGGAAGAAGGAAGACATGTCAGAAGCAGTGTTTTGGCAAGTCGCATGATCGGAACAGAAGCAACAGAGGTGAAGAAACTGAAAGAATGGGATGGAATCCTTATAGGAAGCAGGGTGTGAGGGGCTGTCATCAAGGTAGCTATGGGAGTCGGTGGGCTTGTAATGAATATTGGATGAATATTGGTGGACAGTCTATTACCAGAAATGAGACAGAGAGGTCAAGGAAGGAAAGTGTTGGAGATGGACCATGTGCAGGTGATAGAGGGGTGGAAATTGGAAGCAAAATTGATAAACATTTCCAGATCCAGTTGAGATCATGAAGCGGCACCGAAACAGTCATCGATGTACTGAAAGAAGAGTTATGGGAAGGGGCCTGAGTAGAACTGGAACAAGGAATGTCCCACATACCCTATAAAGAGTCAGGCATAACTGGGGCCCATGCGGGTACCCATTGCCACACCTTTTATTTGGAGGAAGTGAGACAAGTTTAAGGAGAAATTGTTCAGTGAGAGAACAAATTCAGGCAGACGGAGGAGAGTGGTGGTAGATGGGGATTGTTTGGGCTTCTGTTCAAGGAAGAAGCGGAGAGCCCTCAGACCATCCTGGTGGGGGATGGTGTTGTAGAGGGATTGGACATCCAAAATTTTTATTTTTTTTCCACTAATTATCATTATTATTATTTTAAAAAAATTATTTCCATTTTTATTCAGTGTTTTATGACCAGCTTTTAGCCTATTTTTAATCTTTTTTTCCCACCACTGTCCCTTCCCCCCACCCAAACCCCACTAGGGCCACCTGTCACTTTCCAGAGTGCTTACCCTGATCTGACCATTATCACATTCTGCTTTCCACTCTTAATGTCACCATTAGCACCTCCTTTCACCAGTACCACCACTATTAACAACCCTTTGACCTTTTGTTCATGACATCTTTTGCCATCTCTCCTTTGCCTCCACCTATTGCTGGCCTTCTACTCAACTTCACCTGTTCCACCCCCACTCAAATAGTATATATTTCACCACATTTCTATTTCCCTTTAGCTCTGAAAAAGAATCATTCTGACTCAAAAAGTTAACTCTGTCTTTCTCTCACACAGATGCTGTCAGACCTGCTGAGTTTTGCAAGCATTTTTTGTTTTTGTTTCAGATTTCCAGCATCTACAGTATTTTGCCTACATCTTCATCTGATCCTTGTCTAAACAATCTGATGAATTGTACAATAGCTAATATTATTGTCGTGGCAACATGTCAACAATATGGTATTTTTGCATCTCTGTGACAATACTAAAATGATCTAATTCTCGGGGAACAAACAACAGTCATTTTGGGGGTCATTTTAACATTTCCCGCCAGGAAAGAACCCGACAGAATTAGATGGGCCAGTGGTGTTACACTGCCCGATTTTACTCTCAATTGAAATCAATGGAAAATAAAACTGGGCATAGTATAAAATATACGGCTGATCTGATCTTGATAGACGGGTCAGGTTAAAATTAATCCCGGTGTCAATTACAACTTTTCATACAGAGGCTGTACATTTGCTGTATCTTATTGTATTTTGAGTTACTTGAGGAAAATAAAGTCCTAAATTTAGAACATTTCAAATAATGGCTACATCTCTTGCAATATCTTATTGTATCCTGAGATAACAGAAGAAAAAGGTGAGGCCTCAATTTGGCAATCCCGATACAACAGGCAGTGACTTCAGTTATTACTGAATAATATTTAGGATCGTCAGGGATGAGAAAGGAGCAGGTTTCTGACTTTTCAAGTATGGAATTCCACCCTTGGAAATGATTTTCCAACCTTTACCTCTCCCTAGCTGTTGGTGCGCTGGACTTTGATCTCATCGTAGTTCATGCCCGGACTCGAACTCCAATCCCCACCACTCAGCCTCATGTCAGCCTGGCCCCAACTTCAGTCATCGGAAGGGCATGCTCTGCTGCTAGTCACTTGGTGGAACCGCAGATGTGGAGGAGGAGGGAGCAGTGGAAATGGATTCTCAGCAGGATTTTGCAGGCGACCAGGGCGGGACAGCAGGTGGGGAGCAGCGGAGCCCAGGTTTCCATGGGGTTCGACAGCCAATGGTTGGGGGGAAAGAGTGGAAGGAACAATGGAGCCCGAGCCTTAGCTGGCTGAATCAGCGTCAGTTTTCAGTCACAGTGGCCTGGCTTCATTAACGTATACTTCAGTTTTTACCAAATTATCTGTTGTCTTTTGTATACTGTTTAATCCAACAAATAGGGATCAACCCTAAAAGCTTCAAAAAAAAACTAAAGCCTGATCCCATAGCTGGTGCTGTGGCAAAGATTTTATCCTTAGAGACACAGACCCGACTGGTGAACTCATCTTCAGCATAAAAGAATCAGCTCTGGTGAACATTAATTTTAAATTTTTCAATAGCAGATTATTTCATTTTCAAAAAATGCAGATCATTTTATTCAGAAGTCCTTTTGAAGGGTGAAGACTCTGAAAAGGGTAGGATCAAGGAGCAAAATATAGGAGAAAGGTCAGCAGATGCTAGGTGTATGCTAAGTGAAGGTTCGCAAAGGATATGAGGCAGGTTTCCCCACTTTGTACTCACGAGGAGTGCCAACCCTCCAGGATTGCCCTGGAGTCTCCAGGAATTAAAGGTGAAATTTCAGGGCATTGCTGCGAGCAAGGCCAGGAGAAAACTTTTTTTTATTCATTCTTGGGATGTGGTCATCGCTGACTAGGCCAGCATATATTGCCCATCCCTAATTGCCCTTGAGAAGGTGCTGGTGAGCTGCCTTCTTGAACCACTGCAGTCCATGTGGTGTAGGTACACCCACAGTGTTGCTAGGGAGGGAGTTCCAGGATTCTAACCCAGCAACAGTGAGGAGACGGCGATATATTTCCAAGTCAGGATGGTGTGTGGCTTTGAGGGGAATTTGCAGGTGGTGGTATTCCCTTGTCTGTTGCCCTTGTCCTTCTACCGGTCATGGGTTTGGAAGGTGCTGCGTAAGGAGCCTTGGTGAGTTCCTGCAGTGCATCTTGTAGATAGTACACACTGCTGCCACTGTGCATTGGTGTTGGAGGGAGTGAATGTTTGTTGAAGGGGTGCCAGTTAAGTGGGCTGCTTTGTCCTGAATGGTATCGAGCTTCTTGAGTGTTTTTGGAGCTGCGCTCATCCAGGCAAGTGGAGAGTATTCCATCACACTCCTGAATTGTGCCTTGTAGATGGTGGACAGGCTTTGGGAAGTCAGAAGGTGAGTTACTTGCTGCAGGTTTCCTAGCCTCTGACCTGCTCTTGTAGCCAGAACATTTATATGGCTAGTCCAGTTCTGTTTCTGGTTTTTGGTAACCCCCAGGATGTTGATAGTGGGGGATTCAGCGATGGTAATGCCATTGAATGTCAAGGGGTGGTGGTTAGATTCTCGACTGTTTCAGTATCTGAGGACTCATGAATGGTGCTGAACATTATGCAATCATCAGCGAACATCTCCACTTCTGACCTTATGATGGAAGGAAGGTAATTGATGAAGCAGCTGTAGATGGTTGGGGCAAGGACACTACCCTGAGGAACTCCTGCCATGGTGTCGTGGAACTGAGATGATTGACCTCCAACAACTACAACCATCTTCCTCTGTGCTAGGTATGACTCCAACCAGCAGAAAGTTTCCCCCCCAATTCCTGGTTCCAGTTTCGCTAGGGCTCCTTTATGCCATACTCGGTCAAATGCTTCCTTAATGTCAAGTGCAGTCATTCTCACCTTATCTCTGGAGTTCAGCTCTTTTGTCCATGTTTGGACCAAGGCTGTAATGAGGTCAGGAGATGGTGGAATCCGAACTGAGCGTCAGTGAGCAGGTTATACCTAAGCAAGTGCTGCTTGATAGCACAGTTGATGACCCGTTCCATCACTTTACTAATTATTGAGAGTAGATTCATGGGGCAGTAATTGGCCGGGTTGGATTTGTCCTGCTTTTTGTGGATGGGACATACCTGGGCAATTTTCCACATAGCCAGTTAGATGCCGGTGTTGTAGCTGTACTGGAACAACTTGGCTAGGGATGTGGCAAGTTGCGGAGCATTAGCCCTCAGTACTATTGCCAGAATATTGTCAGGGCCCGTAGTCCTTGCAGTATCCAGGACCTTCAGTGGTCTCTTGATATCATGTGGAGTGATAGGGGCTTTATAAACAATTGTTTTTATTTTTCATTGACTTTCTTTATTAGTTATGAAAATACTGAGATGTGGTGGTGGGGAGGGGGGTGGGTTTGCATTTGACTAACAGCCAATAATCAACTAATTGGGTTAATGAAGAAACAAAAGCAAAAATGCTGGAAATGCTCAGCAGGTCAGGCAGCATCTATGGAGAGAAAGAGAGTTAATGTTTCAGGTCGACAACCTTTTATTAGAAATTGTTATTATATGGTATTAATATTTTGCTTTTGCAACAAAGAATCTGTTCATTTTCAAATTGGTGTAAGAAGGTGGTGCGCCATGGTTATGGGCTGCTTGATGGTGCTACACGGCTGTTGGAAAGGTTGCTGAGTGAGTGGGAGTGGGGAGGTTTTGGGAAGAACTTCTGCTGAGTCAGTGAGTAAGGGAAGGTGGATAGGAAATAGGGACTTCTGAATGAGTAACTAAGCTAGTGAGTGGGGGGAGGAGGGTTGGGAAGCAGGGCTGCTGACATATGACCTTTGCTGGCAAGACCAGCATTTTTTTTCCCATCCCTAAATGCCCTTAGTGGTGATTTTAAATGGGGTCTCATTGGAAAAGAGTTTGTGAAGTACTGCCATAGTCCTTTGCTTCGTTTCGCATGTACATAATCCAGAAAGGTCATGTGCTGTAGCTAGTATAAACTCATCCTGTATTACATGCACCAACTGCACTGAATACTGAAATGTTGAGGTCACTTTGGTGATTTTATAGAAATGCATCAGTCCACATTCTTGACAGTGAACAAAGGTAAAACTAATGTTTCTGCCCATGAAGTCTAATAATTTCATTTGAATGGCCCAAAAGCATTTGCCTTTCACTACAGTTCATGAAAAGTGCCATAACTACATGATTCCTTGTCACAAAAATTTTCAGACCTTTTTGTCTTCAGCCACTTTCATCCCTGATTTGTATAACTGTACACTTCCTGATGCTATTGTTAAGCAAAATTCCAGCTATATGCCTCAAAGATAATCACAAAATGATACTGAAATACCTAATATGCAAGAATAACTGCCCAAGCAAGCAACGATACTTGACTCAGTTAAATACGGTAATCACTCTCTGATATTCACACACCAGGTATAAACTTGGGAAGGAGATCATCAGTAGGGTCAATACGATCTTATCCACCTCTGGAATCAGATAGGAAGCCAGGAAATGATTTGTTAATTTGTAAAAACTAACAAAGTAAAAACTGCTAGACCAAAGGCAAGGAATGCAGAAATCAAAGCTCTTAGATAAGTTGCTGAAGCCAGGATTATCTTCCAGTCAGCGCAATGCTGGAAATGCTCGACAGGTCAAGCAGCATTGCTGCTGCCCACAAAGTTTTCAGTGTCCTGACTATATTGCACATTTTCACCTGGGATTTCCTATCCTGGCTGTAGCAGAGACGGGACAGCACGGCAAGTGTAAGAAACGATGGAGAGAAAGAAAGCAAATCCCCTTTTGGCAACACTAGCTGCCCGATTCAGGTAAGTTTGTAAAGGTCTCAAGTCTTTTAGTGAGTGACTGAGTGTGTGGATGAGTAAGTGAGTGGATGGGTAGTTGGGCTGGGTAGGTAGTTGGGTTGGGACAGTGATGTGGGGGTGGGGGGGTAGTCGGGTCAGGAGGTGATTGCGGGGGTGGTGTCAGTGTGGTGCTCAGTTCAGTTATGCTGGCTAATCACTGAATTATACAGAAATTAATCAGCATAACATTTCCAGGCTAAGTATCTGGGTAAGTTCCATGTATCTGGCCCAGAGGATCCGTGGCAGCACAAATCAGCCCATCAGAAATTTAAATTTCCTAGGTGGGCGCCAGGATTTCCTCAGCGTCCCGATGCAGCACCAATGGTTGGGTGGCTACAACACAGTCCATCATGCAAGAAATGGTAGTTAACATGCCTGTGTTGTAAAATCTGCCAAAGAGTCCAAATATACCAGCCTACTGTTTCTGAAAAGGAGATTTCTTAGGCTTTTAAGGAGCCGAGTCATGGTGAGAGAATGCTACCACAATAGTCTTCCTCCAGAACACTGGCAGCCCTCAAGGCACACCGGCCTAAGAAGGGAAAATCAGCCCAATAGCTTGTTCTATGATTCAATAACAATGGCCAACTAAGTTTGCATATCTTTAGTCAAATCAGGAAGACTTTATATGGAAGTTTTCACAGTAATGTGTTAAGAAATCCCTGACACTGCATGTATATAGCGGTTTGGATAGTTTTTGCTCCTCTGCAAATTATTTCTGCTTAATAATTAATTACCTTGCTGTTGAATTTGTCCAGTCCCTCATTCAGTGTGGTCCTGTCAAGTTTCTGAACAAAAACGGACAGTGCTGCTTCATCTGACCTCTTCAGATGCTTAGGGTCAATGAAACACTGAAATATACCTGTCAAGGCATCACTGCTTAAACCTGAAAGCAGTAGATCAGTCTGCAAAGAAATCCAATGAGAAAAAAATCATATGGTGGACTAAGGCATTCCGGTACAATGATATAAAATATCAACAAGTGAGGAATACTCTATTGTCAATCAATTCATTAAGTAGTATATTGTGCTGAATGTTGTCATACCAATGATTAAAATGCAGTCATGGGCTGCAGCAGCTCTACATGTCCTTTGCTTTACCTGCATGGAAACACAGCTTACCTTAGCACATGCGTAGTCTTTAATGTTGAAATTGCAGAGTTGGGTCATGTTGACTTTAATTAAGAAATTATTCAAAGCTGAACTGTGGGAAGAGAAATAAACTCCTCTTAGGAAAGGAAATGCATTAAGGAACAAACAACCGAACAACTTCTACTGAATGCTCAACATGTCAAATTATTTGGAACTAATCAAACTTGTGATTTAAGTTTCCACACAGTTTCTACGTTTTTCATTCAGGATACTTTGGGCATTCTCAGTATCAGGTGAAGTCACACACCAGCAAGTTGATCGGGCCACTAAAACAGAGCCCCACCTGAGAAAAAGGTATTCTCTGCATATTCTTACCTGTTTACAGCTTTGCACAGTGTTGTTTCTGTTTGAAAAGTAAGAAAAAAATTATGTAGGAATAAATCACTAAAATTATTGGATGAAATCATAAAAAGTGAAGGAAAAAGCACTCACCATTAACTTTGGTATTATCAGGCTATAGAAGAGAAAGCACAATAATATGTTTACCACTGAACCATCTTAAATTGATGGGATAAATGCAACCTGATTTACAGCGATTATTTTATATGTTTAGAAAAATCATTAAACCAATGTCCTTTCCATAATCTACACAAGCTTAAAGTAACAATTGCGTAAATTTAAAAATAGATATTGAATCCAAAATAGTGGCTTTAAAACACATAAGGTTAGAAACTGGGTTGAAAATTGACCCCTTTAAGTGCAAATTATTGACTGTCTTACCCTGTCATCAGGTTGGGGTTCTGAAAAATAAAACAGAATGATTACTATTAAAAGGGGTTCCCGATAATGTGTCAGTATTTTTAACCACACCACTTCACTAGATTAAATTGCACCCACAGTTACTGCTCTCAGAAGGGATAGGAAATATTGCTGAAATATCATACTCACTTTGGTAGCAAGGCTCATTCAACTGGATGGCAAGCTGTAACTAGTGGGGTGCCACAGGGTTCGAACCTTGGGCCCCAACTATTTACAATCCATATTAATTACTTGGATTCAGGGATAGAAGGTACTATAGCTAAATTTGCAGATGACACCAAAATAGGTGGGAAAGGAAGTTGCAATGAAGAAATAAGAAATTTACAAATGGATATGGACAAGTTAGGTGAAGGGGCCAAAATTTGGCAGATGGAGTTTAACGTAAGGTTATCCACTTTGGTCGGAAGAATAAAAAGGCGACCTTATTATTTAAATGGAGAGAAACTTCAGAATGCTTCAGTGCAGAGGGATCTGGGTGTCCTCGTGCATGAATCACCGAAAGCTAGTATGCAGGTACAGTAGATAATAAGGAAGGCAAATGGAATTTTGGCATTTATTGCTAAAGGAATAGAGTATAAAAATAGGGAAGTGTTGTTGCAACTGTACAAGGCATTGGTGAGACCGCACCTGGAGTACTGTGCACAGTTTTGGTCCCCTTACTTGAGGAAGGATGTAGTTGCACTGGTGGCAGTTCAGAGGAGGTTCACTAGATGGATTCCAGAGATGCAGAGCTTGTCTTATGAGGAGAGATTGAGCAGTTTAGGCCTATACTCGCTAGAGTTTAGAAGGATGAGAGGAGATCTAATTGAGGTGTATAAGATGCTAAAGGGGATAGACAAAGTAGACGTGGAGCGGATGTTTCCCCTTGTGGGGCATTCTAGAATGAAAGGCCATAGTTTTAGGCTAAGGGGTGGTAGATTTAAATCAGAGATGAGGAGGACTTACTTTTCTCAAAGGGTCGTGAATCTGTGGAATTCACTACCTCAGAGTGCAGTGGATGCCGGGACGCTGAATAAATTTAAGGAGGAGATAGACAGATTTTTAATTAGTAATGGGTTGAAAGGTTATGGGGAGAGGGTGGGAAATTGGAGTTGAGACCGAAATTAGATCAGCTATGATCGTAATGAATGGCGGGACAGGCTCAAGGGGCTGAATTGCCTACTCCTGCTCCTAGTTCTTATGTTATGTTCTAATTTGAGAATACAATGTGTCCACATTTGGGCCTGAGTTTTGTGCTCGTCTGGCACGCACGATCAGAGGGCCTGGGAGCAGATGGGAAATTGTCCCCCGAGCACGATCAGCTTCCGACCGTGATTTCACGCCGGCTGGCCAATTAACAGCCAACCAGCGTGATACATGCCCTGAGAAAGGCTCAGCACTGCTGCTGGGAGCGGGAAGAGGGTGCGCGCCAACATCACCGCGAGTGTTGGTGAGTACTTCCAGACAGATGCCTCAGGGAGCTGCAGACCTCCAAATAATAAAAGAAAGCACAAAAATGCTGCTAAAAATGTCCAGGCAGCACAGTCAAGCACCTGAAAGCATACCTCATAAAAACGCTGTCCCCAGATATTTCTATTTATTTTAAATCCTAATGGAGATTTCATCCCATCCTTGGATCAGGTTTAATCAAAAATGTAAAGCCTGCCTGGCCGATTGGCCCGTCCACCAACCGTAAGGTTGAATGGGGTACAAAAAAATCGCTTACAATTGGGCTGTTAGTGAGTTTAAATGCCCGCTTAATTGTTGGTGGACGCTCTTCCAACTTTTGTGCATGCCCACTGAGTGAAATATTGTGCGAGTGGATGATGATGTCGGGATGCTCACGCAATTTTATGCCTGTTCAGGTCAAGCGCACACCTGCCTGTGGAACGTAAAATTCCAGCCTTGATGTTTGACACACACTGTACTGTAAAATGGACAGGCTTCACAGCAAATGTTAGCCTCTTAATCCACTACATTAGCTGTAGTAACTTCATGTACTCGTGATATTCTGTTATACTCAATGTATGCTAATGTACAAAATGGCAATAAAATGAACAGTGAACTATTAACACATTTTCATAGGCACTCTGATGATACCCAGTTCTACCTTACCACCACCAGCCTCAACTCATCCACTGTTGCTAAATTATCAGACTGCCCGCTCGTCATCCAATGCTGGATGAGCAGGCTTTTCCTCCAATTCAAAAGTAGGAAGATCAAAGCCATTGTATTTGGTCCACGCTACATAGTCTGTTCCCTTGGCACTGATCCATCTCCATGGCAACTGTCTGAGGCTAAACTTGACAATTTGCAATTTTGATATCAAATTTGATCCAGAATTCAGTTTCCAACCACATAGCCATGCCATCGTAAAGACTGCCTTTTTCAACCTCCACAACATTACCTAGCTCTGCCCGCCTCAGCTCTGCTGCTGAAACCCTCATCCATGTCTCTGTTACATCTAGTCTTGGCTATTTAAGTACACTCCTGATTGGCCTTCTATACTATACCATCAGTAAACTTGAGGTCATCCAAAAAGGTACAGCTCATTTCCAAATTTGTGACAAGTTCCATTCATCCATCATCCTTAAGCGTGCGGGCCTACACTGGTTCTCTACCAAACAACGTTGCGATTTTAAAACACTCATTCTTCTTTTCAAATCCCTCCATGGCTTTGTTCCTCCTTAGCTCTGTAATCTCCTCCATTCCCGCAACCCTCAGAGATCTCTGTGTTCCTCTAATTTTGGCCTCTTAATTATCCTGACTTTACTGCTCCACGATTGGTGGCCATGACATCAGTTTCCTGGGCCCTAAGCTTGAAATTTCCTGCATAAATCTTTCTACCTCTCTGTCCTCCTTCAAGACATTTTTTATAACCTACCTTCATGGCCCGGCTTTTGGCCATCTGCTCTAATATCACCTTACGTGGCTCAGGATCAAAATTGGTTTTATAACCCACCTGTGGAGCATCTGGAGATGTTCCCTTATGTTAAAGGTGCTATATAAATAAAAATTGTTGTTGTAGAAAATATCTTGGAAAGTGCCATGGAGGCTTTCAAATACACAGCAAAATACAGGCACCTGATGAATTATCTGGAATTCCTCCTGTCAACCCAAGTCTCCTCACTTCAGACTCAGTGTGTGAGGCCACCCAGATGATCACTACGGTTTCATTCACTCCACGCCGAAGAGCTTGAAGGTTAAATCCAAGCAAGTCAATCAGATTCTGAGGGTTCAATTTCTGAAACAGTAAGAACATGTGATGAATGAATAAAACATCTTAGATTTCACACCTCATCAGGGACTTGCCCTTGATGAACCTGACAACATGAAATCGAGATGTAGCGAGGAACTGGATATAGTGGGTATCAACAAGTAATTATTTTGCAGGATCTTGAAACCTTTAGCAGCAGTTTCATATAGATTAATGAGTATAAGCTACATATTATACCTCTCTGAGTTATACTCTAACCATTAGTGTTGTAAGTCACCCCGGACGTGTTTCTCTACAGAAAGCCTGGTGGTGAAGGATAAAACTGGAACTAATCTTTACACATTTTTATCAGCATTTATTCAAAGAGACACACATTACAAACATGCGTCTGCTAAACGCCCACCCCAGTTCCAGTCTGTTCCTATTCCTAGAGCACCAAATGAATCCCTAGATAATGCCCACCGCCTGCATCGAAGAAAACTCAATTCATACACAACTACCAACAAATTATGGTCAAAGCGTGCCTGTTGTGTTACATATGTAATTACAGAATTGAATAACTTGAGGGGTCCCTTTCTGCTGTCATCTAGATATTGCATCTCTCATATGTGCTCTCACATATACTTGGCCCATCTTCCAATAGGAAGACAATAAGCTGCAATAACTTTCCCATGTTAGCAGTTCAGCTAGAAAACAAGTTATTTGGCCTTTTGTTCCCACAATGTATAATCCCATTTGAACCATATGTCCACTGTCTCTATATTCATTATCTAACATATCTTAGAATTTGAAACAGTGCAGCATTTACAATGTTCATTATGCAGCCTTTACATTCATTGTATTTTCAATCATATAACAGCAAACACAATTACCTTTCTCTGTGTTTCAAATACTGAGGGTCAATTTTACAATGACATGCCACTAATCGACAGCACTGTTTCAAGGTCAAAGGCACAGTCTATGGGCTGAAAATGAGCTGTGATGAGACAGGAAAACATATGGAACTGCTGCCATGCTAATGCAATCAGACATTATAATCAGACTTTACCTTTACTTCCTCAGGATTCAACCCTTTGAAGGTTTCAAAGTCCATGTTAACCCTATTATTAGCAAGTGACTTCAGATCATCAGCTGGAGCGCCACCTGAAGAAAACAGAGACATTTCTTAGCTGCCCAATCCATTTTGGCATTTATAACGTTGGGAGCAAAGGTCAAGGGTAGGGCGAGTGCAGAAAGAAGGAGAAAGGCTAAAAAATACAGGAGCACAACTTTAGACAGTTAATTGAGATGCTTCCCTATTTATTACTGTGATGAAGATTCAATAGCAAAGCATCGGCTGGCACTCCCCAAGTTGACGCAGAAGTTTGGGAGAGTCCCTGGGATGCTCCAGGACATTTTTCTAATTCATTCATGGGATGTGGGCGTCACAGGCTAGGCCAGCATTTTTGCCCATTACTAACGGACCCAGAGAAGGTGATGATGAGTAGCCTGCTTGAACTGCTGTAGTCCATGTGATGTACACATCCACAGTGCTGTTGGGGAGCGAGTTCCAGGATTTTGACCCAGTGACACTGAAGGAATGGAGATATATTTACAAATCAGGATGGTGAATGGCTTAGATGGAAACTTCCAGGTGATGGTGTTCCCATGTGTCTGCTGCCCTTGTCCTTCTAGATGGTAGTGGTCGTGGGTTTGGAAGGTGCTACCTAAAGAGCCTTGGTGAACTGCTGCAATGCATCTTGTAGATGGTACACACTGTTGCCACTGTTCGTTGGTGGTAGAGGGAGTGAATGTTTGTGGATGGGGTGCCAATCAAGCGGGCTGCTTTGTCATAGTTGGTGTCAAGCTTCTTGAGTATCGTTGGAGCTGCATTCATCCAGGCAAGTGGAACGTATTCCATCACACTTCTGACGTGTGCCTTGTAGATGGTGGACAGGCTTTGGGGAGTCAGGAGGCGAGTTACTCACCACAGGATTCCCAACCTCTGACCTGCTCTTGTAGCCACATTATTTATATGACTAGTCCAGTTCAGCTTCTGGACAATGGTAACCTCCAGGAATTTGATAGTGGGGGATTCAGCAATGGTAATGTCATTAAATGTCAAGGGGCGATGGTTAGATTCTTTCTTGTTGGAGATGGTCATTGCCTGGCACTTGTGGAGCGCAAATGTTACTTTCCACTTGTCAGCCCAAGCCTGGACATTGTCCAGGTGTTGCTGTATTTGGACATGGACTGCTTCAATATCTGAGGAGCTGCGAATGGTGCTGAACATTGTGCAATCATTAGTGAACACCCCACTTCTGACCTTATGATGGAAGGGAGGTCATCGATAAAGCGGCTGAAGATGGTTGGGGCGAGGACAGTACCCTGAGGAAATCCTGCTGTGATGTCCTGGAACTGAGATAACTGACCTCCAACAACCACAACTAGCTTCCTTAGTGCTAGGTATGACTCCAACCAGCCATTGACTCCAGTTTTGCTGGGGCTTCTTGATGCCGCTCTCAGTCAAATGCTGCCTTGATGTCAAGTGCTGTCACTGTCACCTCACTTCTGGAGTTCAGCTCTTTTGTCCATGTTTGGACTAAGGCTGTAATGAGGTCAGGAGCTGAGTGACCCTGGCGGAACCCAAACTGAGCATCAGTGAGCAGGTTATTGCTCAGCAAGTGCCACTTTATAGCATTGTTGATGACACCTTCCATCACTTGACTGATGGGATGGTAATTGTTTAACTTGGATTTGTTCTGCTTTCTGTGTACAAGACATACGTGGGCAATTTTCCACATAGCCGGGTAGATGCCAGTGTTGTAGCTCTACTGGAACAGCTTGACTGGGAGCACAGCAAGTTCTGGAGCACAAGCGTTAGTACCGTTGCCAGAATATTGTCAGGACGTATAGCCTTTGGAATATCCAGTTCATTCAGCCATTTCTTGTTATCACATGGAGTGAATTGAATTGGCTGACGACTGGCATCTGTAATGTTGGGACCCTCCGAAGGAGGCTGAGATAGATCACCCACTAGGCACTTCTGGCTGAAGATTGTTGCAAATGTATTTGCCTTATCTTTTGCACATGTGCTGGGCTCCCCCATCATTGAGGAAGGGGATATTTGTGGAGCCTCCCCCTCCAGTGAGCTGTTCAATTGTCCACCACCATTCATGACTGGATGTTGCAGGACTGCAGAGCTTAGATCTGATTTGCAGATTGTGGAATCACTTAGCTCTGTCTATCATTTGCTGCTTATGCTGTTTGGCATGCAAGTAGTCCTTTGTTGTTGCTTCACCAGGTTGACAGCTCATTTTTAGGTATGCCTGTTGGTGCTCCTGGCATGCCCTCCTGCACTCTTCATTGAACCAAGGTTGGTCCCCTGGCCTGGTGGTAATGGTAGAGTGGGAATAGGCTGGGTCATAAGGTTACAGATTGTGATTGAGTACAAACCTGCTGCTGCTGATGGCCCACAGTGCCTAATGGTTGCCAACTCGAGTTGCTAGATCTGTTCGAAATCTATCTATTTTGGCATGGTGGTAGTGCCACCAATGCCAAATCCTCAATGTGAAGATAGGACTTTGTCTCCACAAGGACTGTGTGGTGGTCACTCCTGATACTGTCATGGACAGATGCATCTGCAGCAGGCAATCTGGTGAGGATGAGGTCAGGTATGTTTTTCCCTCTTGTTGGTTCCCTCACCACCTGCTGCAGACCCAGTCTAGCAACTATAGCCTCTAGGATTCAGCCAGCTTGGCCTATAGTGGTGCTACCAAGCCACTCTTGGTGGTGGAAATTGAAGTCCCCCACCCAGCGTACATTCTGCACTCTTGCCATCCTCAGTGCTTCCTCCAAGTGGTGCTCAACATGGAGGGGCACTGATTCATCAGCTGAGGGGGAGGCAGAGTGGGGGGAAGGGCAGGGTAGATGCTAATCATCAGGAGGCTCCCCTCCCCATGTTTGACCCGATGCCATGAGAACTTCATGGAGTCCGGATTCTATGTTGAGGACTCCCATGGCAACTCCCTCTTGACTGTATACCACTGTGCTGCCACCTCTGCTGGGATTGTCCTGCCGGTGGGATAGGATATACCTAGGGATAGTGACGGTGGTGTCTGGGACATTATCTGTAAAGTATAATTCTGTGGGTATGACTATGTCAGGTTGTTGCTTGACTAGTCCATGAGGCATCTCTCCCAATTTTGACATAAGGTCCCAGATGTTAGTACGGAGGACTTTGCAGAGTTAACAGCACTGAGTTTGCCGTTGTCGCTTCCGCTGCTTAGGTTGATGCCAGGTAGTCTGTCCGGTTCATTCCTCATTGACTTTCTAGTGGTTTGATACAACTGAGTGGCTTGCTAGGCCATTTCAGAGGGCATTTAAGAGTCAACCATTGCTGCGGATCTGGAGTCACATGTAGGCCAGACCAGGTAAGGATGGCAGATTTCCTTCCCTAAAGGGCATTAGTGAACAAGATGGGCATTTATGGCAATCAATAATGGTTTCATGGTCACCATTAGACTTTTACTTCCAGATTTTTACTGAATTAAAATTGGTGGGATTCAAATCTAAGTACCCAGAGCATTACTCTGGGACTCTGGATTACTAGTCCAGTGACAATACCACTACGCTACTGTCACCCCACACACAGCTTCCACACAGCACTCCACATCAAGTTCACTGATACCAAGCTTGATGGATACAGTTTTGAGTTCTGTACTGGGCAATCAACAGTGTCCAAACACATTGCACACCTTATGTAATTGATGCAAGTGTGCATCTAGCTTCTTGGTTGAAACAGCAGACAGGTATTCAGACCTTCCACTAAGCAATTGGAATAGAGTCCTCAGTGGCCTGTCTCAGTCTCCCTCAAATAATAAAACTACCCAATCCAGAATTTGGGACTGGTTCAACTTCTGCGTCAGACACAAATTCTGTTCAAACACACTTTACAGAGATGGAGTGAGGCTCCTGGAATTCAGTTCTGTCAAATTCAAAGACAAACAAAAAATTCCTATCAAATCATCTTTCTTCCATTGTTGCTTTTCCAGGAGCATTCATCATCATGTTGTAGAAAGGAATTTTAACTGGTTATTTCTGCTCATTTTATTAAACTATAACAGCATTCAGAATTTAATCAACGTGTCAAAAATATCATACATGAAATAAACTGAGCCAACTGTCGCAGACGGTTAAACTGCAGTAATATTTCTGCACACACTTGAGGGTCCTGAAGATTTGCCAATCTGAGCCTCTGAATTTCAATAAGTGGAGAGTGCCCCTACGGTGAGAGAATGTGTACTCCAGATCAGACAAGAGCGAAACTCCACCTGTCAGACTTCAGTGGTTGAGCTTGAAGACTCAAACAGGATGATGGAATTTCTTGGGAGTCCTTTTACTCACCAACATATGCCTTTAGTAGCTGGAAGTAGGGGACTGGGTTACTTTGATGAGAACTCAGCGCAGGGCGTGCCTGACTGTAAAGCAAGTCTTTCTTTGACTGTGTGCACATAGAAAGATCCAGACCTCCTGCATCCCTGTGGGAGAAACGTTACAATGTCAATTTTGTTGAGTGTCTCTGCACAACAGCAAATTACTGCAGCACCTTGCCAAGCATAATCATGGACCAATATATGGAAATCCATAGCCGCCCTCTTAGAGCATGGTCCCGAAGAGAGAGAGAGAGAGCCCCTCTGCAACAGCACCAGGTAAGTGACTTGTACTGGCACCTTCCAGCCTAAAATAAATTATGCAATCTTTTGGCAGTACATGGTAGAGTGTCAGGCATGCCAAACTGACAATTGTATCGGCCAGCATAATTCATACTGTTGCTGACAATATCAATTCAGTGACTCATGTTCGAGAGGGCATATGTATTCATCTAGAGACTGTAGGGGAAAGCTACTGTTGTGATGCTTTCAATAGTCAAATATGTTGTTCAATGGACTGAGTGCAGACCCACGGCATTGCACGTCAGAAAAGGCGGCATGGCTTGACTTCCCCCAATGATACTAAACTATGAAGGAGGGACTGCCTAAACAGGTATGCTCAGTGTTTCTGAAGAGGTCCGGTTCAGAAGTCCAGGCCAGAAATGTGGAGCTCCAGTGCAAGGTAAGGAAAAAGGGATGGAGTGGTAACAACAGTGATTGCCATTACTCAGAAGATTCGGCCCAATGCTGTGGCTATAACAGTGATCTGGCTCAAAGAAGGGCAGGAGTTGCTGTTCATTACTTCTGGATACCAGGTGTTCAGGGAAGATAGGAAAGGAAGAAAAGATTTGGAGGTATTATTAAGGAGAGCATTGCAATGCTGGAGAAAGGGGATATCCCAGAGAAGTCAAGGATAGAATCTATTTGGATAGAGCTAAACAACAAAAATGATGCAATCATGTTGCTTGGTGTGGTCCATAGGGCACCAACTAGTGGGAAGGATGTAGAGGAACAAATTTGCAAGGAAATTACAGAGACATACAAAAATTACAGGGCAAAATTTTACGTCCTGCGGGCGGGCGCACACCTGACCCAATCGGGCATAAAATTGCACAAGACGATGTTGGGTGAGCATCCCGACATCATCGTGCACTCGCGAGATATTTTGCTTGGCGGGCAGGAGCAGAAGTATGAAGTGCGCCTGCTGACAATTATGAGGGCAATTAAACCTGTTAACGGCACAATTGGCTCCGATTTTTTGTTGCCCATCCAGCCTTAAGGTTGGAGGACAGGCGAATCAGCCAGGCCATTGCATTTTGCATCAAACCTCATCCAAGGGCGGGACAGCATTCTCATCAGCTTTATTTTCAGGTGATTGATTATGATGCATGGACACTTTTTCAGCTTTTAAAACCTTTATTTTAGCTTTTTCCGGTCTCCAGCTCTGAGGCAGCTGTCTGCCTTCAGGGAGCTTTCTCGCAGCGCTCACCCACAGTGACGTCATTGCCCTTTCCCACCTTGGAAGCGCTGAGCACTTCAGCGCGCGTTTCATGCTGGCTGGCTGTTAATTGGACAGCCAGCATGAAATCGCGGTTGGGGGCCGACTGTGGTCGGCGGTGCGTTTCCCGACCGTTCTTGGGCCTGCCGATCGGACCCGCCCGCCAAAGGTAAAATTCAGGCCACAGAGTTCTGTTATAACGGGGAACTTTAATTTTCCAAATAAAGACGGGGATAACAGTAATGTAAACGGCAGAGAGGGGCAAGAGTTCCTAGAGTGCCTTCAGGGAAATTTTCTACACCAGTATGTTTTCAGTACAACGAGAAAGGAGGCACTGCTGGATCTGGATCTTGGGGAGTGGACCAAGTGTCAGGAGGAGGACATTTAGTGGATAGGGATCACTGCAACATGAAGTTTAGAATGACTATGAGAAAGGACAAAGAACAATCTAGAGTAAGAATAATTAACTGGTGGTAAGCCAGTTTCAATGGGGTAAGAACGGATATGGGCCGAATTAACTGGAGTCAAAGGTTGACAGGAAACACAGTAACTAAACAATGGGCTAACTTCAAAAAAGAGACAGTTCAAGAACATTCATGGTATATTCCCTCAAAAGGGAAAGGCATGGCAAAAAAAAAGCCAGAGGTCCCCGGATAACAAATGAGATTGAAATTAAGATACAGAAGAAAAAGTGTGCTTATGACAGATGTCAGGTAAAATTGAAAGCCAGGCAGAATATAGAAGGTTCAGAGGGGAGGTGAAAAAGCAAATAAGAGAAGCAAAGACAAAAATAGCTGGAAAAACTCAGTAGGTCTGATAGCATCTGCGGAGAGGAATACAGTTAACGTTTTGAGTCCGTATGACTCTTCATCAGAACTAAGAAATAAAGAAATGAGGTGAAATATAAGCTGGTTGAGGGGGGTGGGACAGGTAGAAATGGAAAGCAATTCACCTCATTTCTATATTTGTTAGTTCTAATGAAGAGTCATATGGACTTGAAACGTTAACTGTATTCCTCTCCGCAGATGCTGTCAGACCTGCTGAGTTTTTCCAGCTATTTTTGGTTATGTTTCAGATTTCCAGCATCCACAGTATTTTGCTTTTATCTTAGTGTTTAATTGACTGCCACTTCTCTTCCAGGAATGCCTACCTTGAAGAAGTACTGCTCTTCTCTCCGACAGGATTTCCGCTTGTCTCTTTTGCCCTGTTCACCTTCATTGTTTTCCATTTCTACCTGTCCCACCCCCCTCAACCAGCTTATATTTCACCTCATTTCTATATTTCTTAGTTCTGACGAAGAGTCATATGGACTCGAAACATTAACTGCATTCCTCTCCACAGATGCTGTCAGACCTGCTGAGTTTTTCCAGCTATTTTTGTTTTTGTTTCAGATTTCCAGCATCTGCAGTATTTTGCTTTTATCTAAGAGAAGCAAAGAGGTTGTTTGAAAAGAGACTGGCAGCCAGCATAAAAGGGAATCGCAAGGACTTCTATCGGCACATAAATAGCAAAAAGGTGGTAAAAGAAGGAGTAGGGCTGATATGGGACCAAAAAGGAGATTTATGCATCGGAGAAGAAGGCATAGCTGAGGTATCGAATTAATACGAGCATTGAAAAGATGTAACACTCACGTCAAGTTGGAAATTGTCGACAGCTGCATTTCATCCAGAGTACATAAGTTAGCTCCACCAATAGCTTTCAAAGAAACTGCATTTAGAATGCCACCTAACTGGAGGTATCTTGTAACAATGGATTTGACCTATAGAAAGAGATGTGATGCACAGATCACAACTCAGTGTTACAAAGCAGGACCAATAAAGCTATGATGCTTGTTTTTTGATGCTTATGTGTCAAAATTTAGAGGTATACAAGATAAAAATAAAATTCCTGCAATTATGCTATCACTATTTAGAAAACATCCATCAAAGGAACTTTTTAATTGTACCCCACATATCGTTTTTCTCAAATTTTAACTACACATTGCCCACTCCCAAGAAATAGCGACAGCAACTAATTGTTTGAAGCTGATTATAAACAGCTTTTGGTTAAAACTGTCCCAAACAGGACCTTGCTTCAAGGAAGGCCATGGTCTTATACACTTCTGAGAGCCAATTACAAACACTGCTCATGATCATGTCATCCTATCTATGCACAAAACAATATGTTAACATTAATATTCTCTTAGTTTCAATACCGTGGTATTTTTCAGCTGTTGCATCATTAATCCAGCAAGTGTCTCAATTTGAGTGATATTCCAGTTGCTGACTTCTGTCGCATTAAACACAGTGGATATGTTCCCCAGCAGTCGAATCTGGTTTTCTGGTAGCCCATTAGGGTAAATCTGTTTCAGGAAATCCAAAATTACAAATTTCAGACAGTTTATATACAGTCGGGCTTCAATTTCCACTTTAGGACTAGAATATTTATCAATGATTGATTTCTAGTTATATTCGTAAAACCTTGACCATACCATATCCAGTGTTTCCACAGTTAATTTTGAAAAGAAAAACATGTGTGCCATTATTCTCTTTCCCTGTTCAACCCTAACTGCAGAGAAGAGATCTCACAATCCAAACTGATCATTCAGTGCCACACTGAGCAAGTCCTCCATTGTTAGAGGTGACAAGTTTGGGAGGGGTGTTAATCAGAGGTCTTTTATGCCCTCTCAAGTGCATGTAAAAGATCCTGTGATAGTATTTGACAAAGAGCACAGGAGTTCTCATGAAGTCTGGGCCAATACTCTGTCAACATCACTAAAATAAAATATGTGATCACTTATCTCATTGCTATTTGCGCTACTTTTCTTTGTGCAAAGTGGTTGTCGGGGTCCCCTACATTATTACATCACTGCAATTAAAAATTATTGTGAAATATTGTGGGAATTTCTGAGACAGTGAAAAACTTTACATCGACCCTACATACCTGCAATAGTCTCTTTTTAAGGACTTTCAGCTGAGTAGGATCAAAGGCAAGAGATCCCAGTTGAAGGACATTGTCTTTCAGCACAAGATCATGCAAACAGACATCCAACTGGGCCGTACTGTAGATTGCAGGCATCAAGTCATTAATATCTTCTGCTGCTATTGGTCCCTCTGCACAGTCTGGAAACACAAGCTTCTATTAGATGTAATATTTCAGTTTACCGGTAAGTTTGCCCTTAAAATATAAAAATTGAACATTTTAACAAGGCAATTCCTGGATTATCGAATAAAAGACACTGATCAGATCGGCAGCTGATAAAGGACCTTTTAGTATTTCTTTGTTATTATCTACAGTGAAAATAATTACAGGATTACCTTACTTTGTCACCTGCAGAGAAGAGAATGCTTCACACAGTGTCATGGATGCCCTCTGTAAACATGCCGTACGTGCCCAATTGTAGATTACTCTCAGTAGCACACAAATTGGTGTGTCACATTAAGATGTTTTTCTCAATGAACAGGTGATAGGTTTGGCTCTATGTGTACTTGAAAGTTCTATTCTGATCTTAACCTTCAAATAAGCGATGCCCCATTGGTCAAATGTATATTGAACAAGCAAATGGATTGAAAGTCCATTAAAGTCCTCTCGTTCCATTTGATATTCATGAACTGAGGCTGCATCACATTCATTAAAGACAGTCCTGTCCTCTTATTGATAAGGTATCATTTACACATATCTTTTCTTTCATTCTTATTCTGGTTACATACTTGTCGTATTGTTTGATCTTCTTTGCAAATTGAGCTGACTTATAAATATCAGAACATCATTAGGTGGTCTCGAATGTTTTGTTTTCTTGATAAATCCTGGAAGAGCTTCAATAAGGGCAACCTGCATGGGACAAAATGTACAATGCTTGAAAAAAAATCAATTCCTGCTTCCTGATATGCCAGCAGTAACATCTGCAAGAAAACATTCTTAAATGATGATAACATTTGCCAGAACACATCGGTGCTAAAGCAAATGAATGGTGGCTGCAGAATGAAAGGAAGGTTGTCATGTAAACTCTACTGTCTAACATCCCAAATTCAACTGAAGTTTCCAGTGCTAAGCATGTTGGAAAAAGTACACAACCGCAGGTAAAAGCAGCTCTCCACAGATTTCTGAAAGCGCCTCACCAGATTCTAATGAAAGCTAAAGTGACATATGCAGTTCCAATACTGGGTCTCCAAACATAAGGTTCAACCAAAGTACCATAACCACATGACAAATCAGTGACAAACTGTCCAAAGTCACCATGCATGTCA
This sequence comes from Cetorhinus maximus, assembly GCF_964194155.1. Taxonomy (NCBI): domain Eukaryota; kingdom Metazoa; phylum Chordata; class Chondrichthyes; order Lamniformes; family Cetorhinidae; genus Cetorhinus; species Cetorhinus maximus. Next base: position 73,773,273 of record NC_135893.1, on the reverse strand, counting down.
TAGTTGTTTCAAACAGAACTCATTCTTACGTGGTTAGCCAAGATTTTGATCAAGTAAACAGTGAAAATATTTGTTCATCATATAAGATTTGGATCACTCAGCATTTATCAAGAAAATGCTCTAACTGAAGAGTCTATTATAGTCTCACCAAGAATTTATATTGGGCTATTTATAAATGTAGCTGTCTGAATCAATTTCTCACCAAAAAAAGCATACCTTCGTTACTTGACTCCACGTGTCAGTCAAAGTCAAGGGAAGATTTCCAAGATCTTGTATTGTAGATGATGACCATGATGAAGGAACACTACAGAGAAAGAAGAAACTCTGAGTTAAAGAATACATTACTGAGATTGCTTAGGAATATAGGAATTGCTATCCTCCCTATCGCTAGATACAACGATAATGAAGCTGTTAAGTAATCACAGTGATCAGTCTCTATCAATTAGTCTACCACAGACCCTAACCTGAGGCGAGGGAAGTGCCAATGGTGAAAAGCTTTAGGAGCCAGAGATTGACAGTCACTTGTTCTTCCAAAGCATGCACGCACCACCACACCTTGCTGGAAGATGGCAGGTTTCAAGCCTAGGTTCGTTGCTATTTCAATCCACCTGGTTTTACCAGTGTACACAGGGTTTGTTGCAAAGACAGTATCCGCATTCCCCTTAGAAAGTCATAGCATTACAAGAAGCAGAAATTAAGCAACTCGGGTGCAATCTGCATGGAATTATGTGAACGCTGAACACTCACCCATATTTGCTGGCTCCACTCTTAAGTCGAGTTTCAATGGCTCTCTTCTGGTCCTCACTGTATGAGGTGCAAGTCTTTAATGCGTCCAAAATGGAAATATCAGATGCTGCGATGACAGATCCCTCAAGGTCACACACCATTCTACCCAGGATTGTCACACTCTCCTTTGTCAGAAGCCTGCCAGAAATTCCCTAAATATTTGGCAACATGAGCAACATTAATTCAGCAGTAGACTATTTTTCTTTTGAAAAAAAATGACACTCAGTTCATCTTTACCACTTGAGAACTACCAAGGTTCCATGAAATAACACTATCATAATTTAACAACATTACCAAGAACGTATGAGAAATTTTAACCTGGCGATGGAGTTCACTGTCAGTTCACGGTGCAACTTCAGCGGAATGTACCCAAAATATATTGCACTGATGAAGAGTAAAGGCCTCATTCCTTTCCGTGATTTCAACTGGGGAATTCAGATATATAACATGCTATGCTGATTGAGTGTAAAGCGTGTGAAGTGTGAAATTGAGGAAAGATCAAACGTCATTTTATTGCAAAAAATTCTTTAGAAGTGCCGTCAATGTGATTTTGTAGGCAAATATGGGAGCCGACTTACACACAGGCAGGTCACACAAACAGGCAGACAGGGCCACAGGCCAATTTTGCATATGAAAGATTGCACCGGCATAGTACAGCACCAAATATCAGAATGGATTATGCGTTAATTCCCTGAATACTATAACTTGCATCGTTCCAGTACAAGGGATACTGCTGACCTAAGCTGACATTCAGTGAATAAATAATTTTGTGGCTGGCAGGTGTAACATATGCTAAGCAAAGACAATGAAACATGCTTCAGAAATCTATTAATACATTTTTACAAATAGTCATTTGGTAGTACCAGAGTCCACCTGTCAACCAATCAGCACTCTTTTCACATAGTAAAAATTGTTGTTCCCCCTTATATTGGTAATCTTGCGAAGTGTCCTGATGAGTGCAAGGCAAAAAGCTTAGATATGTCTCTTCTTTCAGCAATAATGCGGTTTTCTTTATTGTCATGATAGTGATGCTCATTTGTAAGCACCACCTATTGCCTCTATGGCCATGAAAGTGATTGATGTTGTCGTTGGTTTCCCTTTGATACATGAAGCTGGCTGTCTCGTGTGTGTAGGGTCACCTGTTGCACGTTCTAATGTGGCAGTGAAGCCTGATTGCTGACCTCCATGGCTTTCCAGTGTGGGCAAGAATAAATTGATTGATTTTGTTCTGATTGTTCAGTCTTTCTGGGTGGAATTCTCCCAGAATTGCACTAAGTGCGGTAGCAGGCGGGAAAAATCTAATCCTACCTGCCAACGAAAATGCCGGTTTTCATGCTGTATCTTCCCGAGCTCGCCTTATTATTTATGCATTCCTGGGAAACACACCGTTTCCATGGCGGGCGGGCTCTCATTCGCTCGCTCGCCATCACCCCGCTGTTGTATCACAACGGCTGCCATCTTTAAAAGGCAGCCGCCAGCAAAGCACTCAGCGCCACCAGCTCACCACCGCTGTCCGGGAGACATGGCCAGCAAAGGCAAAATGACTGCAGCCCCCCTCCCGCTTCAACGATGGGTCCCTCGAGCGACTGCTGGATGCCATGGAGGCCTGGTGGGATTTGCTCTACCCCTGTTCTGGTTGCAGGATGGGTAGCAATGTCACCAATCTGGCTTGGGAGGCGGTGGCAGCGGTGGTTTGCGCAAACCCCCTGCAGAGGACGACAGCCACCCAGTGCCGCAAAAGGATGAATGATGATCTCTGTTCCGCTAAGGTAAATCACTCTTTTCATCACTCCCAACTCTCTCACTCGCAAGTCCATCACACATCCACAGGGCCCTCACTCACTGCTAGTGCAAGGCACATCACCATTCACTCTCTCACACTCAACATCATTGTCCTCATTCCGTCCATGGGACCACTCGTCACCCACGCAGGCCAGGCAAGCTTATCATCTGGCCTGGTAGGAGTCCCGATACACTCTCACCATCTCTATCCATGCAGGACAAACTGGCTCATAACAAGAGGAAAATGTCGCTGACAGGTGGAGGGATGCTGGAAATCAAAATTCTGACAGAATTTGAAAATAGAGCCATCCAGCTGGCTGGCGACGGCTGGGACTGATTCTGTGCTGACGGTGAGGTCGGCGCTGCTCTACGAAGTGAGATCCAGCAATGCAACATCCATCAGACATCCATGACGTGAGTGATGTGTCCTCTTTCACAGGCAACCACCATGCACTAATTATCTCTCCTTGCTTTCGCAGGCACATCTGCCAAACAGCCGACAGACTCCATGACCCAGGGCCTACAATCAAGCTCCGAAGAAACCTCTGAAGAGGAACCTGAAGGCACCCTCCTCGAAGTCCCGTTACAGCACTCACCCACACCCTTCACACCACAGAGACACACACCTCGGTGGGACCTAGCTTTAGAGTAGTAGCCTCGGGATCACAATCTGGTGAGCACATCGCATTTTCTGATCCACAGCAGGCGGAGGCAGAGACTTCCCAGGTCTCCGACACTCGGAGGGCAGCTGGAGGCCAGATCGTTGCTGAGTCTGAGTCAGATGAAGAACCTCTGGACTCGCTCATGTCACAGTTGCTGGAGCTACAAAGGCAAGCTAGGGGACAACAGGAAGGGATGACCGCTGCACTCAGATTGCAAGGCACGATGGAGGAGTCCGTCTGTCTTCATATGCTGAGGTGATAGCGCCGGCATTGCAATGCAATGCACTGAGATTGACACTGGCAGGATGGTGGCCGCCATGGAAACCTTGGCTCAGGAAGTCACTCCTGCCCTGCTGCGGGATTAACTCCATTGCTGATGCCATAGTTGGCCTCCAACAGTGTGTACGTGACAGAGGTGCTGGGCAGCTCGGTCTCACTCCAGCTTCCGCTCACGGAGTCAGCCAGGGTCCGTCGGGCACCCATAGGGAGGAGGATCAGCAGGTGCACGCTCTGGGGACATCCACCCCAGTGACTCTGGGAGTGACCAGCCCATCTGACTCCCCTCTTCCTGTGACCTCTGCAGATCCAGCTTCACAGGCCGAGGAGGGTGTCACTGCCACACAGCAGGACCCCAAAAGCAGGCCGGGGCTCTCCAAGTCTTGGCCATCCAGAGAACACCCACCAAAATCATCACAGACAGGACGTCACAGCAGCAGGCTGCCTCCAACTCTGCTCTGGATGTCTGGGGAGCACCAAGACATAGCGGTGGGGTCAGGACAGTTAAGGAGAATTAGTTGCACAGCCTGGGCACGGGTGTTAATCACTTGGACATACTGTTCACTATTGTCAATAAACTCCCAAGAATGTCACCCTGCCTGTGGCTCCTTGTTCTGATGAGCAGTGCTCTTGTCACTCAGATGTGAAACCTTTCTGCACAAGATAAAAGGCAGGTGTCTCAGTCGAGGCCCTCTTCCCTGTGATCTGTGCAGCCTTCAGACCACAGTGATGATCCAGCCTCACACACACTGGAAACATTACTGATGCCTTTACCTCGGCTGTGCTGGTCACTGCTGCAGAATGGAGGGGGCAGACGCCATAGCGTTCTGTCATGCTCTCTATGTGCTCTTAGCACCTTTAAGGTGGGTCTGGCCTCCATCACACCAGCATCTGCGACCAGTGATGCTGTGCACCAGCTCCTGAAGGGCTGAGGTGCTGAAGGCAGACACTACATCAGATGCATCTAAAGTTTCATGGCTGTGTCAATGAGATGACCCTGATCACAGAGCGCAAGCGAGCTGCTCTCGGCCAGACAGGAGTCAGACATTCTCAGAGGCTGTGTGAAGATCTATGGAGTGTTCTCACTGCATGTTGTCATCATCCTCCTGCGATCGAGCAACTATTAGGGCCTCCACTGCAACTCCATGACAGGAGCATTCTCACAGAGGGTATTGGCGCTGTGATAAGTCAGACTGGAGTCAAACATTCTCAACTGCAATGTGAGGATCTATGGGGACACCTCACTGCATGTCGTCATCATCCTCCACAAATCTGGCAGCTATGAGGGCCTCCCGAGTACGCCTGCCTCGTCTAGCTAGTGCAACAGCCTCATTCCCGTCGTCGTCATCGCCACCGAGGGCCCCCTCACCTTCATCCCCGCCTGAGTCCTCCTCATCGCAGGAGACGTGCAGCTCCTCCATCTCCTCCTCAGCCAGCTCCTCTCCCCGTTGCAGCGCCAGGTTGTCAAGGGCGCAGCAGACGACGACGATGCGGACTGTGTTGCAGGGCTCCACCAGATCAGTCCAGGCACCAGAACCGCATCATCAGCATCCCGATGGTCCACTCCACCAAGTTGTGAGCTGCTACATGAGCTTCATTATCGAGTCGCTCTGCTGCAGTCTGAGGCCGCTGCACGGATGTCATCTGCCATGGGCTCTGCGGGTAGCCCTTGTCCCCAAGGAGTCAACCCTGCAGCCTCTGCGGGCCCTGGAAGACTGCAGGGATCTGTGAGCAACTCAGGATGTAGGCGTCCTGCACACTCTCTGGAAACCATGCGCATACGTGCAGGGTGCGTTTCTGGTGGTCGCACACCAGCTGCACGTTCACTGAGTGGAAGCCCTTGCGGCTGATGAAGTCCATTGAGTGTAGCGATGAAGACCTGAGTGCCACATGAGTGCAGTCAATCGCACCCCGCACCTGTGGGAATCCCGAGATCAGGGTGAATCCAATGGCTCTTGCATCCTGGCTGTCCCGGTCCCGGGCAAAATGCACAAAGTTGTGTGCCATGGAGAGGATGGCATCTGTGACCCTCATGGATGCATTTGTGGGTGGCGGATTTTGAAATCCTACAGAGGTCACCTGTGGAGCCCTGAAAGGAGCCACTGGCATAGAAACTGAGTGCCGCGGTCACTTTCACAGCTACTGGCAGTGGATGCCCTCCATGTCCCCTTGGCGCCAAGTCTTGCAGTAAGTGGCAGGTGTGAGCCACCAGGTCCCTAGACATGCGCAGTCATAAGCGACACTGGTTCTTAGTTATCTGCAGGGATGGCAGGCGGTGTCTATAGACCCTGGGTGTCGCTAGGCGCCGAGCAGCCACGGCTCGCTGTTGCTCCTGGGCAGCATGTGCAGGACCCCTGCTGTCCCTTCTTCATGAGGTTGCTGTTCCTGCCTTTGCACGGCCAGGTGCCTAAGTCGCTCTCTCCTCCGTTTTCTATGGTCTCTGTAAGCCATCAGGCATACAGCTAGGTCACCAGGCTCCATGATCCTGACGTGGTCCTCCTGCAGCAGGAAAGAGGGAGAGACGTGGTTGTCATGGTAAGGCATGGAATGCTTGGTGGCCCTTTGATGCTTCCATGTTGCTTGCGTGGGTGGGCAGGCTAGGACTCTGACCCCAATTTTATCACTGTGGCTGCGTCTGAGCTGTCTGAGTTGCAGAGGCATGATCAGTTTATACAGGTGTCCCGAATGTGTGGCCATTCCCCTCGCTCACCATGCCCCCCCGCCTCAATTGCCTGTGTGCGGGATGCAGCACCAGGCCAGCACCCCACCCCCCCGATCCGTCACCTCTGAGGCTGGCCAGCATTTGCCCCGGGACACCACTCTCTTAGCAGTCTCCTCCGAGGCTGGCCAGGGCATGCCCCCAGACAACCCCCCCTCAGCAGTCGCCTCCGAGGCTGGCCAGCACTTGTCCCCGGACACCATCCCCCCCACCGGGTCTCCAGGGTGAGACATCAGTTGCCCCCACCCCCCGGCTGCCCTGAGGCCTGTAAACAACGGGCGAGCTGCGGAAAACGCTGCTGTTCACTCACTTCAGTTCCCCCAAAGTGAAGGCCGCCAAGTGCACAACGCCTGCGTATTGTGAAACACATTGGCGTGCTTTCCCGCCAACGTGGACAGACGATATGGCGGGGTCCCAATGGCCTGGCAGGATGGTCTTTTAATTATATGTTGATGTATTAACATTAGCTCCCCGCCAAACAATGGCAGGAAACACGCCTGCCGTTGGCAGGCTGAGTGGACGATCACGATCTGCCTTCGTGCTGTCGTGAAGCAGGTTGCGCCATATTTTCCACGCACGTCACCAATCACAACCGCCGCCAATGGGCTCAGAAAATTCCGCCCTCTATCTTGCCTTTTCTACTTCGCTTCCTGCATCCTTTCCTGCTTGAAGGAAGCAATGAACTATTTGAGGTGGCTTCCCAGGTTGTTCTTTTTGAGAAGTTTTGTCACATTGAGTGGTGAACATGCCACGTTTCCCAAAGCCTTCAAGAAGTCCTTGAACCTTAATCTCGTTCCAGCTTGAAGGCAGTTTCCAAGTTTAAGTTATGAATAGGCAAACACCTTAACATTTTATCATCAGTCATATATACGACTGGTCGACTCCATCTGAGGTGAACTGTTTTGATCAGTGCTTCAATTCCAGACATTTCTGCTCTTTGAAGTGCTCAACATGAGCCATTTTGTCCTCCCATTTGATGCCCATAATTTTCCAAATGTATCTCATGTGAAACATGTCCAACCGCTTCATTTGTCTGCGGTAGGTAGCCCATGTCTCACAGGCATATAGCAAGATACATATCACCAGAGCTTTGTACACAGCGAGTATTTTTCTAAGTTTTCACACCTTATTTCCTTCACAGTCTCATGGCTAAATGGGAAAATGCAGAGCTTGCTCTGGCAATTCTATTACTACCTAGCTTTTGATGTTGATGCAGACATTTGTGGAGACTGTGCTTCCAAGATAGATGAAGTTATCTACTGCCTGTAGTTTTATTGAAGTGCTGGCTCTTGAAGGACTCTCCTCACTTGTCACTCTAACACAAAAGTTGAGACATTCCTCATAACATTACATTGAAGCAATGTGTAACTGGCTTTCATCAGGGATATCTACACTGCTGGTTACATCAATGCTGGTTACAACAATCACTGCTTGTACTGGATCAGCATTCTATCCTTACCAAACAGATCCTGGCATCATTTAACAGATTTCGTCTTCGTGCTGATCCTTTACGTAAGATATCAATGTTTGATTTTCCAACTAAGTTGAAGAATGTCTGGCAGTTGGAGGATGTCCTAAACTGTGCAGAGCTACAAAGGGAAACAGGAGATATGTTCAGGTTATGTGAAAGAGGTTGAACAGATTAATTGGCAACTTCTCCAGTTCCAATTTTCTCTCCTTTACTCCCTTTCCCAAACGAAGGCACAGGCACAAAGACATATGTCCAAATACATACAAATATTCATACGCTTCACAGATTAATGATGTGAGACCCCAAGTTCTTCCATCTTCTAAATCTGGGCACTGAGGATATTTGTCACATCCATGAAACTGCCTTTACAACATCTCATTTTTAAATGTTAATTTATAGATTACCTGTACTATGAAACAGCCAAACACTTAAATTGAAACCTTTGCTGAGTCAAACTCAAAATAATGAAACTGCTGTTCTGTTTCTCCCTCTTGCTTCATTAGAGAACTTCTTTTTCAAAGAATGTGCAAGAGGCATATACATCTAATTCCAAACAGCATACATAATTGTTTACCTACGCAAATTGTCCTAGAACCTGTTAGGGATGGGCTTCTCCTCCAATAACTTTCTTTTCTATCTCCTTACATTGTTATCTCACTTCTCTCTTCTGTTCATTGTCTAAGTGAAACTAGAATTACAGAGTTTCAGGACTTGAGGAAATCCCATGGTTTTTATGAAATCATCTAAATCACTGCCTAGTGGGCTCAATTCAGTATATTTTCCAATGTCACGTCATGGGAAAAGATTCATACTTTTGATCAACGTTCTCCAGTTATATCCCTGAGGGAATTCTCAATAGTCCTTACACAGAAGATCATTGTCAAAACTTAATTCAACAAAACAATTGAGGAAAATTCCAATGAAATTTAACATACTTTAAGAATAGCAGAACATCCACTGGGACGGTCTCGATGGCTAATGAAGTTCCATTAGAAGTTAGTCTAGCAGACATGCAGCTCAACTGAAAAAAGAAGCCATAAGTACATGTTGAGAACAAAAACACAATAACCTGCACTCGCTAACATTCTTCAGTACTTCCTGGTGCTAGAAGTTGGTTATTTGGAGCTTTCTCTGAGGCTGGTGAGCAGCGAAAAACAGGAAACTTGCAACATCTAATGTTTCACCTCCAACAAATTGAAACTTGAGACACAGCTCAGCTACTTCTCAGACTTAAAATGAGTTTCACTCACATTTGAGTTCTTGAAAACTTGGCTTCAGTCAACTTGAATTTTAAGTTGGGAAGCTTGTTAACTCAAGTCAATCTTACAGTTTGATAGTCGAATAACCACCTTACATCGTCAAATGTCCACGCTATAAGGTGCTGTCAATGAGTCGTTTGGTCAAAGTTGACCGTGCTTGCTTTATCATCTATTTGCATTGTCTAGACATTGTAGGGTAGGCTTAACAAATCTGTGCTCCTCGTATTGATCTCTGGGGCTCAGAGATAATGTCATGATCTGGAGCATAGAGGCTCTTCATTTCAGCAGGATTTTTCATTTATGAGAAGTATATGCACAATATATTCTTGTATTTTACATTTAGGCCAATTCTTCAATAGCAATGGAACAATGAATGGTAACATGTTTAAATTTTCCGCCAGTGCAATTGTTGTGAATGACCTCACCTGATTTGCTTCAAACACGACCCCTTTACCCTTCATTGATTGAACAAGCTGAAGAAATGTAATAAAATTCAGGTCCTTCACTGCACCACAACTGAAGCCTTGAAGGACAGAAGGTGAGAATCTGAAACACATAATGGCGCATTATTTCATTTTTAAATGCCTCATTTTCTTCTAACATTGAGATACTGAGCCTACTTTAACAATCCTGAGGGGCTGCGTTGTGGAATGAGGGCTAGCATTATCCCACTTTAAGGAAGGTTTCTATCAGAAATGTGTTCACATATGGGTCAAATCACCCAACTCTATTTAATCATTTCAGATACTACTTGATATAAGTTGTGAACCTGCATCTGGATTGATACTGGTATAAACAGAGCAGTTGGCCTCTAAGGATTATTGGACCATATATTGACCAATTGGAGCTCCCTATGATGGGACCCAGAAGTAGTCATTGTACTGGATAAAATATTCAACTGGTAAACAATGCTCTGTGAAAGCTTGTAAGAACACCCATTCACAATGGGTTTAATAACTGACTTTAATGAACTAAAACACAGTTTCTTGGAAAAAATATTTCTACTCCTCAGGTCATATATCGAGGTTCAAGAAAAGCTAAATTATACAGGTGATAATATAGACATACAGAAAAATGATAATTGTCAGAGAACCAGGTTATAGTAAAAAAATTATTTACTTCATAAAATTGTTGCTGTTTCTGACCACATTTTCAAAGAACACAGCAGCCTGTGGGTCAAAAACATTTAAATCATTAATACACACAATAGTTACTGCTTTTACATTAACATAATCCGACTAGGACAGCATGCAGAATAGTGCTACATCTGGTAAAAATTTTTAAATTCATCTTTGAATTAATGTACATTTTTCAACTGCAGCTGTTCCCATTCCCCTGTCACCACCTACCCCCAACATTATCTTGAGTCAAAGAATTGAATAAACTACCTGACTGGGAAAACACTTCCTCTCTCCTCACCGTCCAAGGGCCCAAACACTCCTTTCAAGTGAAGCAGCATTTCACTTGCATTTCCTTCAACTTAGTCTACTGCATTCGTTGCTCCCAATGCAGTTTCCTCTACATTGGAGAGACCAAACGCAGACTGGGTGACCGCTTTGCAGAACACCTTCGGTCTGTCCGCAAGCATCACCCAGACCTCCCTGTCGCTTGCCATTTTAACACACCACCCTGCTCTCTTGCCCACATGTCTGTCCTTGGCTTGCTGCATTGTTCCAGTGAAGCTCAATGCAAACTGGAGGAACAGCACCTCATCTTCTGACTAGGCACTTTAAAGCCTTCTGGACTGAATATTGAGTTCAACAATTTTAGATCTTAAACTCCCTCCTCCATCCCCACCCCTTTTCCGTTTCTTCCCTCTCCTCCTTATTTTTTCCAATAATTTATATAGAATTTTCTTTTCCCACCTATTTCCATTATTTTTAATGTATTCCACCGATCATTTATCTATACCTTTTATGCCCTTTTAGTCTTATTTCACCCCACCCCCACTAGAGCTACCTTGCTTGTCCTGCTATCCATTCTTAATTAGCACATTCTTTTAGATAATATCACCACCTTCAACACCTCTTTGTTCTTTTGTCTGTGACATCTTTTGGTTATTTCGTTCTATCACGGCTTGCTTGTCCCAACAGCCACCCCACCCCTTCTCTCTCTCTCTCCCGTCCCCCCACCCCCTCCACTTTAAACCAGCTTATATTTCACCCCTCTCCTATTTTTACTTAGTTCTGCTGAAGGTCCATGAGGACTCGAAACGTCAACAGTACTCTTCTCCGCCGATGCTGCCAGACCTGCTGAGTTTTTCCAAGTATTTTTTAGTTTTTGTACCTGACTGGGAATCCACTGTTTGTTGTTAATGTCACTGAGGTTCAGGTTTGAATTTAAATACACAGGTGGCACCTCTTTGGCTAGAACAGATGGAATGCTCTTTACTGTTGTTACAGGGTCATCTACATTTTGCAACACCTGAGTTAGAATGAAACAGAATACAATTTAAACCAGAATATACAACAGACAGCAGCACCCAGAAGTCAAAACAGTCTTGGCACAAATGCATCAACATTCAAAAAAAAATGCAGCAGTCAGAAACAAATTAGATTTTAGATCAATTTTGATACTACTGTTTATGTATTTCATGTCACTCACCTGCAGAACACAGATGAATTGTACAGGTTGTGGTGCTCCTCCAATATTCTCAACAAATGTTGGATTTGAGATGACACTGATGAACACCCTAGGATCGATGCGTTGGAATACACTGCTGGGAATACCAGATACCAAGCTTCCCAGGCTCAGCAGATTCTGATTGTTATTGATCTAGATAGAAAGCAGAAGGGAAATCAAAAGCTGTCAGTGGGATGTCATAGGATTAAGTCATTTTCTGACGTTTGTGGCATAACAGTGCAATCACAAACTTGTGCCGCTTCCCACACATTTGAGCACAGAAGTGCTAATGAAAAATACGTAAAGTATTCTGCTGTCACTTCTGCTGGCTTCACTTCTCTACACTTGGCCTCAGGCTCCAGTGCTCCCAGTCTACACAAGAACATGCTGAAGATCATTGAAACTCATGGATTCATTTCAGATTTATTGAGCTCTTACCTGCAGGCCATTTCTGAGTAACTTGCCTACGATGGCATTGGCCTGGCCGGCATTCCAGCCTCTGACTTTACCCAGGCTTGGCAGAGCCTTCTGAAGAGTGTCCCCATCAATATTTATAACCTGTGACACTGACAGTCCGACAGCTGTTTGTCCCAAAGTATTCAAAGTGTTGACTGAAAAGTTGTCAATTCTGCTTACTATAGCTATCGATAGCTGAAAAAGAAATAAAAATAACATTAATACTCCATTTCTGTTTGAGCATGCACTTCAATGTTTGTCAGTAGATCTTCCCATTTACCTTCAGTTGTTCATCTGTTGGACCTTCTGCAGGTACTGTTCCATTGGCAGTTGTGTTAGGTAGCACGTTCAGCCCACAAACTTGATTTATCTTTCTTGTTGCAGCCAAGGCTTGCTGTTCAGTCAAGGACTGAAGTAGCTTAGTATCAGTAATGAAGCAAACCAGAGTATTCGGCAGACTGTAAAAGAACACCAGTCACAAATTGCCTTAGTATTTCTTTCAGAACAAGAGTGCTCCCGCTTGATAACTACAGTGAGAATTGCTACAAGTAAGAGCTTTGAAAAATTTCTCACTGTTGGGAATATTTTGAAGCATTTCAGTGCCCATTTTGATCTAAAGCTGCATATTTTCTGCATTGCCTCTTTTAGCCTCTTTTCTTGAAAAATGTTATTTTGTTTCAAAGCTGCAATAAATTCAAATATCTGAAATTATGATAAGAAATCTCTCTTTCCCTTTGTCTCCCCCTCTTTCTGTCTCACAGCTGTCAGTAATTTGAATATTTACATCTTCAACACTGTCAATGCAGGAAGACTTGAGCCTTGAAGTTCTGCAGGGATTACTTGCTGACTGTCACATAATGTATTAGGCATTAAAATGCTAAGTTTTCAACTCACTTCTTTTTCAACATGCTTCAATCAATTAATAATTATCCCCAAAATCGGGCCACCTGATCTTGCTGACCATTTCACATACATTACAAGCCTTTGTCTTACTTCCTTCAGGCATCCTGCAGACCCACCCCAATTAAACCTTCAGCTTCTGATCGCTCATTTCCCATGTGCCCACTCTTCTCCTTCACCACACCCCTGCTTAAACACCTTGACATGTACATTCTCTACATTTGTTTCAGATCCATAAAGATTATGACCTGAACCTTTCACTTCACAACTCATGTTGGGAAAATATGAACGGTTAAATTGACATACCTTGAAACATTAACATTAGGATTGTTTATAAGCAGCCTCTTGAGGTAGAACTTTGAAATTTCAGTGGATAACGTCAGAGTTTCTAAAAGTGCCAGGTTTTCAGAGTTTACCACAAATTCTTGAAGCTGTGCAAAGATTGGAAGTTATTTGAAATATTGGCCCCCATGATGCATTGTTCTTTCTAGTTTTAAGCAATAACATATTCAGGTTTGTGTTGGTGCAACACACAATTGCAGTGAACATGGATTCCTACAACTCTTCACAGTGGCAACAGCGGCAAACTCAAAACATAAAAGCCATTAGGGATCTAAAGTCACCTTAAGATGAATCATGAATCGACAATTCATTTTTCACTCCACATGATTTCCTCAACCATTGGTCGCAAGTAGGCTGAGCAGCTATCCCCAGTTTTATGCTATACTTGAACTTGGAATTACATCACAGGAATCAAAGTTTTAAATTATTGAACAAATTGGAGTAGACTGGTCACGCAATTAAACCTTTGTGTACCACATCTTTGAGAATGGGTCCGATTTCCAGAGAAACCAATCATTTATTATCCCAATCTTAGACTAAAAGAAAATACGTACTTGTGTTTCATTATCAAAGAAAGACTGAAGGTCAGTCAGTGATATTTGGTTCATATATAATCCCAGGTATTGAGCAAACCAGGCGGTGGAGTTCAGGGCTGGATCACTAACATTATAGCATTTAGGATTGGGACCTGTTAAGTAAAACAATTCCATATTAACTCTGAATAAAATGCATATTTTTAAAAACATGCTACAGTTACCCATAAATTTTGCTGCCAATACGGATTCTCACTTCCCCCCTCCAGAATTATTCCCGTTCCCATGTTGAGAGACTCACTGGGGTAAAGCTCCATATCCGCCCACAGCCTCGCACTACTTTGTAATTTATCATGTTTGAGTCCAAACAGGGAATGTCAGTGAGATTCTTGGCCGTAGAGAGCATCAAATTTTGTCTTCCCCGCTCATCAGCTCAGGTGCATATTTCAGTAAAGATCTTTGGATATTCAGGAGCAAGAGAATCCTGACTGATTTTTCCCTTCCCTTGATTCACACAAGTAACATTATCCTCACAACTAAGACATTTAAACATTAGTGCGTTAACTTCACCTTGTTGTAGATAAGCTTTGATACCATTGTAGATTTCCTTCCGTTTGTCTGAGGTAAAATCACTGTAACGAGCACTCAGCGTTCGCACACTAAAGGTGAAATTTAATAACATTTTAGAATTTTATCTTCAGAGCATGTTCAGTTGCTAAAAAGATGAATCTAAAACAACACTATTGAAATGAAGGTACTGTAAAGGTAAAACAAGAGAGCAGTGGCCCACAATCTTTGTGAAGCAAGCCTAGGGCATGGATGAGAAGCCAAAGGAATATGTGAAGGCTATTTTTCCAAATCATGAAACTCTAAGAATCTTGTTCTTGTCATATTTATAGTAATAAATTGATTGAAGAGCTTATATGGACAATGTAAGTGTGGTAACAAGATGATCGAGAGAGATTTAGATGGGCTAAGTATATCTTACTGACTCCATGTCGATATATCTAGGGCAGAATTTTGCATCCTGCGGGCAGGCGCGTGCCGGACCCGAACAGGGGTGAAATAGTGTGTGATGACGTGGGGCGAGTATCCCAACGTCATCGCGCACTCTCATGATCTCTCGGTCGGCGGGCACACGCGAGAGGTGGCAGCGCGCCCACCGACAATTAAGAGGCCTCTTAAGGCCCTTAATGGAATTAATTAAATTGAATTTTTTGCTGCCCGTCCAATCGTTTGGTTGGCAGGTGGGCGAATAGGCCAGGCGGCCTTTGCATTTTTAACGAAACCTCATCCACGGGCGGGATGAGGTTTCGAACAATGACTAAAAAACCAATAAAAATTTTTCAAACTCATATTTCACATGGCACTGTTCATGTGATAGAGCCTTATTTTTAAAATCTTTGTTTCTCATGTTAAAAATCTTCAGCTCCCTGAGACAGCTCTGTGCCTTCAGGGGGCTTTCACTAAGCGCACCCCCACGTATGCGCACACTTCAGTGTTCATGCTCCACCTGCCCCCACCCCAGCAGCGCTGAGGTTATTAGCGCATGATTCACACTGGCCGGCCGTTAATTGGCCGGCCAACGTGAAATCACGGTCAGGGCCCGATCGTGGTTGGTGGACCATTGTGCCACCACTCCTGGGCCCGCCCACTGCGCCCGCTCAACAAGGGGAAAATCCTCCCCCTAATGTCACTTTGTGTGTCTTTTGAGTTATTGTGATGTAGTATGCATAAAATATAGAGGTCAGAGATAGAATTGGTTGAAGAGTTTTGAGTAAGCCACTGCATTCTATAGTTGCGCTGGAATTATGAAGTGTGACATAACTGAGCTCTATCTTGAACTCAAGGAAAAGAATTGGATAGTCATTCTGAAATCGTGTAGTATGATTTACCTGCGTATTCATTTTGGATTTGGGTAACATGAGCTCACGAAAACCTGATTCTGGGGTTGTTACAACTGATGTCTGTACTCTGCCACTTAAAGCAACAAAAGGGATCACAAAAGGAAATCGGTCCCAGTGTGTGTGTGTCAGTGTGTGTCCATGCGTGCGTGAGTGCTTGTATGCAAACGAAGCCCAAATTGTCCTTTCTTCTTATAAAAAAAATAGACTATCCAAAATGAATACTCAGTTAAATCATGACAGATACTGGAAATCTGAAATAAAAACAGAAAATGCCGGAAATATGCAACAGGTCTAGCATCTTCTGTGGAAAGAGAAACAGGGAGGGGGGTAGTGGCATGGTGGTATTGTCACTGGACTTGTATTCCAGAGACCCAGGGTAATGCTCCAGGGACCCAGGTTTGAATTCCATCACATTGAAATTCAACAAAAATCTGGAATTAAAAGTCTAATGATGACCATGAAAACATTGTCCTAAAAACCCATCTGGTTCACTAATGTCCTTTAAGGAAGGAAATCTGGCCTACATGTGACTCCAGACCCAGAGCAATGTGGTTGACTCTGAAATGCCCTCTGAACAAGAGCAATTAGGGGTGGGCAAATAAAAAAAAAGGGGGCCTGGATGGATAGCGCAGAGATGGAACATTTCCCAGCCCTGTCAACCCGATCATGAAAAAGAGGCCCTGATGTTGGATTTCTCGTTCCAGGTGAGGTAGACTGGATTAGAAATCAGGCTTGGCACCCCCAGAACGAGTGCAGAGGCAGCTGGGTTTGGAGATTTGCTTAGCGGAAAGCCTGCCTCTGTGCCTGGCACTTTGTTGAATTTATTAAAAATATGTACAAAACTAAAAACAGTCATTCAGCCCTCCCCACTCCCCCCCACACTCTTCCAATGCCTCATATATGACAACTTATATCGCTTCATACTACCCACTCCCTTTGGCCCCTCATATCCCCTATGCCACCTCAGGACCACCACCCGAACCCCGTGGCCCCTCAGGCCCCCTATGCGAACCCATGCTCCCCATGCATTCCCATGGCCCTTTATAATGTGCAAACATGCCAACCCATGCCTCTCAACCACTACCCTTTGTCCTTACCCCATCCATGCCAATTCACCTAGAATACAGCATGAGCAAACTTCAGGAGCCATGCTGACATTACATAAAGTTATATGTCTATTGATGATGTCAGTACATTAAAAAAGCACTCTCGCTGATTTAAAAAAAACATTCACTGAAATTCCTTCAGCTAATCTCTTATGAAAACAAACATTTCAATTCTACAGCCAGTTGAATGTGCCAATCAAACTGCTCACTTAACAGGCACCTCACTGTTATAATGTTAAGTTGTAAAATCAGTCATGCAGCACTAGGGATGGCCAATAAATGCTGGCCCAGCCAGCAAAGCCCACATCCCATGAATGAAGAAGAAAATAAACCCTATTAAGATTGCCCTCAATGCTTATGTCATGTGGCAGAGTTAAATATCAAGTTCTGATTTTTAATTCCATGCTTTTTTAAAATTTAAAGCCCAGCAGAGTTAACATCTTTGACATCACTGACCGTTCCAATGGGTTTTGACAGTTCAATGAGTTTTGACAGTTCCATTGACTTTTGCCAGTTCTTTGACAGCTTTGATAGTTTTTTTAAAGCTTGACAGTCTTTGACAACCTGACAGTTCTTTGACAGCTTGGGCAGTTCCAATGAGTTTATGAACTTTTTACACACAATGTCTACTTTAAGAATCCCAAAAGGTGCCTTACTTCTCCCAAAGGGTGCCTTACCTCTCCCATGGGTGTCCCAGGACCATATCCAAAAACGTACCTTACTTCTCCAAAAAGATACCCTGATGATCCAAATAAATCCACAAGGCTCGAATCTGCTCTTACCTGATTGAATCTGCACGTTTCAGATTTCAGACACCTACCTCACCAAAATCAAACTTAAATGGAAGCAGCTGCTGATATGTATGGGGCAGCTGCCTCCATGAGCCAGCAATGTGCTATTCAGAACAGGTCCTCCTTCTCCCCACCGCCCCGGTGAAAATGGCTGAGGCCGGGGCTAGGAGCCATACTTCTGGATTCACGCCTCTCTTGGCATGTTCACACAGTAGGAGAGCCTCTCCATCTGTGTGAAAATTCAGACCAGGGTTAATGTTTCAGGTCAAAGACCTTTATCAGAATGGAGGTGAGTTGGAAATACAATAACTCTTCAGCAAGTGAAAGGGAGGGGCGGTTGGACAGCAAGAAAGATTAAATAGCAAAATGTTTCATGGTCTAGGGCCATTGAGTGCTAATCCAACAAGTAAAGCTCAACCCAGATCTTCTGTCATTCTAATTTTCCACCTTATTTACACTCTGAGCTTTCTGTCCTAGGCCTGCTACAGTGTTCCAATGAAGATCAATGCAAGCTTGAGCAATGGCGTCCTACTCATTTATTGGGCACTTTACAGCCTTCTGGACTCAACACTGAGTTCAACAATTTTACATCATAGTTTCTGCCCCATTTGTAGTGTATTTTTTGTTGGTTTGGTTTTTTTCTCCCATTTCTTTCTCAACTCCTTTACTTTGTGTTTGGATAGCAGCTATCCTGCAATTCGCACCTCTGGCTACTCCTTCTGTTTCTTCACTTGTCTCATTACCACTCTCTTTGGCCTTGTACACTGAAACCTTTTGACATTTAATCACTCCTGCCCTCCAACCAATCACAGACCTTCCATTTTTGTTCTTCTTCACACCTTTCCTCCCCTTTCATTTCTTCCATTTCATTTTTAACTATTGTCAGAAATGATAAAAGGTCACAGACCTGAAACATTCACTTTGTTTCTCTATACATATCTGCCAGACCTGCTGAATATTGACAGCATTTTCTGTTTTCTTTTCCCTTTCACTACCTGTCCTGATTATAGATAGATATAGAGCAGTGACATGCACATTAAATATTCATCGTCAGACCATAAGTATCCTTTCTTTGTTACAATCAATCATTCAGCTCTGGCACTCTGCTGATGTAATGAGCAAACTAATCCTGGAGAACAATTCACATGGGACATTGAGGGAATTCGCTCATGTGAAGATACATTCAGAATGGATTTGCCCGAACTTACATTTTTCTGTAGGAACGGCACCTGACTTTCAGAGTGTTCTTGGAAGACAAAAGGCGGGTGGTGATAAATGGAAGATATGGAGTTAATCTGACATTAAGCCATTCATCGATGTCGGTGTCATTGAGTAATGACAAGCTGTTGATAAACTGAGGCCACAGACCCTCTATGATGGCAGCTCGATTAGCAGCTTGCAGATTACTCTGCAAAAAGAAAAGGAAGGAGGCTTAATACTGAAAACGTGAGATGACGACAAAGATTGCCTCAAACTGCAATGTGATTCTACCCTGAGATCCATTCATGAAGATAAGTTTTCCTAAACTGGAAACCAGGTCTGAGCATTGGTTACAATCAGAGTGATGCTTTGGAGGAAATCAAGGAGCTGCATTCTGATCCACAATTTAAGTTATAACGACTGCAAATCTGGCCTCCACCACCACCCAACTTGCACTTCACTGAGTGTGATCTCACCATGATGAGATATCTGATCCAGTCGTTACATACTGCTATTGGCTAATGGGAACTCATGGCAAACATTTAGGCTTCCCCCAAATTTCAGGTTATGGAAGAACACCGGATCAGAAATGGACAGGAAAGTAACACGCTAATATATGGCCAAAGAATTCACATCTTTGTACACAGACACCTTTGTCCCTTTATTAAGGGAGCACTTAGATTTTCCATACTCGACAACCATAGCCCACACAAACTCACTCCTCAGACATGAAGGGCAACATATTGTATGAACCATAACACTTCATCTACCCTACATCCTGCAATCTGAAAAGTAAAGACATTTGTGGCTCACTTCTTGGCTTTTTTGATTGAATTCATCTACAAATGTAGCCAGCTTCTGGATGGGTTGGATACGGCGTAACACTGTGGTCAGAATACCATTGTCATTAATGAATCCAGGCTTGCTCAGCACATCAGCCAGTTCACTGGGATCAGTGACATTCAACACCTGTAAAAATACAATGGGGAATTTCTTAGTTTCATTCAAATAACCAGGAGCAGGCTGTGTACAACAATTCAATGCCCCAACAACACAGCAGATTAAACTTGTCAAATATTAATGATAATCATGGTCACTGAAAATCATGTATTGGGTTCACGCTCATAAGCATAGCCCTGAGCACTTCACAATGCTGTCTTAACCTCCAGGGGAGTTGCTGGTTAGATATGAGGGGCTAATGCGGAGATCCATGGAGAAGCTACTGGAACTGATCAATGAGAAGCACAGTTGTGCTACTTATTAGAACATGTCACACAATGCTTAGACAAAGGTGATTTCCCTGGTTTCTCAGTCAGCAACTAGCAGGTTGCACAAGGGCTTGAAGGATGGGGAATATTTTACCTCCAGACTCCATAAAGCCACTTGGTAAAATAACCTCGACCTATTTTCTGTTCAAGCAGGTGAGTTTCTAACCACTTCGCCAGGCAGTTCCCAACTTTTGCCCATACTTCCAATCACGCCCAGTTCCTCTAGGGTTTCAACAGGACATACACTAAATGTACTAGATTCATTGTAGCTGCTACTGGAATGTCAGGTAAACAATGTTGACCAGGAAACACAAACATCCACACCCGCCCCAGCTCACAAGGGAAATCATTGTGCTTTTACCTCAACAACGCGGTTGGAAGGGAGCAGGGAAAAAGAATCCGTCAGAGTTAGCAACTCAGAAAATCTTTGGAAATAGATGTCCACGTAGAGAACAAAACTGTTCTTTTCATAGCAACGAAGTGGGAATGCTGAGAGCAAAAGAGAAAATATTTGCAAACATAGATGTCAACTTCTCATCAATCATAAACATCCTTGACCCAAATTACACAGCAGGGTAACAGGTACAGTTATTGCGTAACAGATAGTCAGAAACAAAAACACATTTAATGTTTTGCTTTGCTCACAACTGTGTTTACCTGAAGTGTTGAGGTAACCTAGGATCCAAACTCTAAACACAGTCTCTCTGATTCCACGTGGCATATCGCTGAATCCATTACTCAGTCCTTTGATGCTAAAAGGATAAACATTTATGGTATTATTTTTGAGATGTCAGATTTACGTTAATCCTTCAACTGTTAGAGAACAATTTTAGCATCCTCCTCTACAATGCTCAATGATCAGCTCTGGTGTCAGTAAATGAAAACTGATTCCAGTGATTATCTAATAGTGATGAACATTCCACAAGGATCACAGCCACAATGGAATGATGAATATCTCATGTTCTTCAGTCATTCTATCTTTTTCCTCACAAATTTATTTCTGTCTTCATGAAAAGCTTTGACTCCCACTGCAATACAATTCCATAGCCATGGGACATCTATCTAATGCTAAAGAAACCTATTGACAAGAGCTGAAGCATTTCAATGTGACAAGTTGTAAAAATATCTAATTCTTGGGGCACATTTTATGTCAAGCACAGCCTCTCATTTAGCGACAATGGTTGTTGCAGTATCTTAGTGTATCCTGAATTACCAGGAGAAGATGCATGAGCTTGGACCTAGCAATATTGACACACGACAGTCAGCGGAACTTGGTACTGAATTAAGTTTTTGTCTTGAAATTCTCCCAGTCTGTGTAAGGTATTTAGTATTACATGTGCTCCCTGGCTATTCATATTTAAAATTGTGTGACATGGATCAATGTTACAATTGAATATGCAGTAATGGAGTATTGTGAAAAAAAAACACTGATTCGCTCACACTGCTTGGTAACCGTCACAAGTTACGTTTTTCATCAGAAGGCGGCTCAGCACCGACTGAGAAATGCCAGCAATGAAAGGTCTGAATCGCTCCTGGAACCATTTTCTCAGGAAATCGGCATTGGTTAAGTTTTCGTTGGTCTTGACAATCTCCCACAGAGCATTCATGAATGTGATCTTTGTCATCAAAGGAATTGATGATGCGTTCAGGGTCTGAAACAAATCGTGACATGTTTAAACTCAAATGAATAAAGAGATTTCTTTACAGGTTTCAAAACCAATATTTACCTCCACGGAAGAATTTGAACAGAAAACTGGAACAGTTCTGCTTCAAAATATTATGCAGTGGAAATGGACAAGTGTAGGGAACACAACATTTCCTTTTCCTCACCTAGATCAGCAATGTTACAGTGTACCCACACCATGAACGATGAAATATGCTGATGTTTCAAGGAAAACCCAAGGAACTTCAAAGCACATAAATTACCCTTTGAAATGCAGGAAAACATGATGTTGGGAATGCCACTAAGAATTACCATTAGCCCCTGTGCCAGATAACAGGACACAGGTAGACACTCAAAGCCCACCAACTAATACATCAGCACGCAACATGGGATTTAGGACTTGCAATGACTGAGGATATATTGGGTATGGGGTAAAGTTGACATTTCCTTGCACATTATTTTGACATTATTATTTTTATTCATGTAGGGAATGGTAGTAAATATGTTGGTACTGCAATATGTGACATATGATCCAATAAACAGGATAATTTTTCGGCTTAGACTGTAAATGATGCGGATGGAGAGTATCTATGACTTTGTACAGCTACAGTAGTCTGCTTTCAGAGTATTACCAGTCCTAAACACATACTGTCCTAACAAGGAAAACTCAATCCAATGGAAGATGGCCCGGGCTGTATATCACTCAAATCAGGAATACTTTACATTGTAATAAAAGGAAATGCTGTGGATCTGAAATAAAAACAAAGTGTTGCAAAACCTCAGCACTGTGAAATAAATTGGAGACACTCCATCTATACAGATGTGTGGATAGTCTGGCTTCTTTTCAATTAATTCTGGTAAATAATTAGTTACCTTGCTGTTGAACTTGTCCAGTGCCTCATTCAGTGTGGTTCTGTCAAGATTCTGAACAAAAACTGTCAGTGCCATTTCATTTGACCCATTCAGAGCCTTTGGACTAATGAAACACTGAAATATACCCATCAGGGCATCACTGCTTAATCCTGAAAGCAGATCAGTCTGCAAAGGAATGCATTTCGAAAAAAAAAGATATGTTGGACTAAGGCATACCAGTACAATGATGTAAAATATCAACAACAACTTATATTTATTTCGGCCCTTGAAAACACCCTAAGACGTTTCACAAAAGCCTTATGAAGCCACGTATGACAAGCCTGTTCAAAAAGTTAGGTTTTAAGTAGTGCCTCAAAAGGAGGAAAGCTGGGTAAGGTAAACAGGTGCAGGGAAGATACTCCAGGGCTTGGGACTGGGAAGGCATGGCCACCAATGATGAAGGGGTTAAAATCTAGGGTGCAAAAGAGGCCAGAATTAGGGAAGCACGGTTATCTCAAACGGTTGTGGGGCTGAAGGAGATTGCACTGATCGGGATGGTCAAGGTGAGGTGATGGAGGCATTTGAAAACAAGGTTGCAAAGCTAAAAATTGAGTCATTACTTGACCAAAGGCCAATTAAGGTTAGCAAGCACAAGGCTAATAGGGGAAATGGACTTGTTGCAAGTTAAGTTTTTGGATGACCTCAAGTTTACAAAGTGTAGAATGTGGAAGAACAGCCATGAGTGTGTTGGAATAGTCACATCATAACAACAGCACGAATGAAAGTTTCAGCAGCAAAAACATGAGATATGGACAAAAACAGATGATTTGATGGAGGTGGAATTAGGCAGTCTTAGTGATGGTACGAATATGTGGTCAGAAGCTCAGCTTAGGGTTGAATGTGACACCATGATTGCAAACAGGCAGGCTGAATCTCAGCCTGTTAGGGAGGGGGATGGATTCAGTAGTTAGGGAACGGAGTTTGAAGCGGGTGCTGAAAACAATGCTTTGTCTTCCCAATATTTAATTGGAAGACGTTTCTGCTGATCCAGTACTGGGTGTTGGATAAGTAGTCTGATAATTTGGCAACTGTGGAGAAGGTTGGGAGGTAGAACTGGGTGTCATCAGTATGCACGTGAAAACAAATGTGAGGCTATAAGGTGATGTTGCTGAGGGGCAACATGTGAGAAATACCCTATCATCAATCAGCTCATTCAGTAGTACATTGATCAAGGTGTTCATAACACCAATAAAACGAAGTCTTAGAAAGGAGAAGCTCTACAAATTCTATGTTTTATCTGAGTACAAACTACCATTGACATTTGTGTGTGAATACTGGTCCATGACGCAGCTTACCTTAGCACATGCGTAGTCTTCAATGTTGAAATTACAGAGTTGGGTCATGTTAACTTTAATGAGGAAATTATTCAAAGCAGAACTGTGGGAAGAGAAATAAACCTCCTCTTAGGAAATGAGTATACTAAGGAACAAAACACAACAATTTCTATCGATCACTCAACATGTCCCATTATTCATAAGTTTCCACACAGTTTCAAAGTTATTCACACAGGTCGCTTTGGTTCATCTCAATGTCAAATGAAGACTCGTATTAGCAAGTTGACCAGGTCAGTAAAACACAGACTCATCTGAGAAAAGGTATTCTCCACAAATTCTTACCTGTTCACGGCTACGCATAGTGTTGTTTCTGTTTAAAAAGTAGAAAAGGAATTTTAATATGTAGGAATTATCATACTCAAAATAATGGATGAAATCGTCAAAAAATGTAGAAAAAGCACTCACCATTGACTGTGGTATTACTAGGCTAAGGAAGAGAAAGCACAATAGTATATGTTTATGACTGAATCACTTTCAATACATATGATAAATGTACCATGCAAACTATGCACCTGTTAATATTGTTTTAGATTTTGAAAAGCAATGAAACCAATCGCCTTTCCATACTCCACATAAGCTTAAAAGCAACAACTGTATAATTCAAACAACAGAGATTCAACCAGACAGTAACTTTAAAAACTCATGAGACTAGAAATTGAATTGAAGATTGATCCTTCTTAAGATAAATTACTGTGTCTGTCTTACCCTATCATCAGGTTTGGGTTCTGAAAATAAAACAAAATGATTCTTGTTAAGAGGTGCTCGTGATAATGCGTCATTATTAATAACCACACCACATAATTTTGTTAAATAGGTCTACAGTGACTGATCTGGAGTGTCACTTTCTTTTGGCAGGCTTGTCCATTTCCATAATATGATGCGTTCATACTATTATGTTGGGCACGTACTATACCGTGAAAACAATGAGCCTGACAGTAAGTGTTAACCCCTTAAACTATCTGTCACTGCCTTGGCTGTGCTCTTTGTACACAATGGCAACAAAACCAAAAGTCCAGAACTGTTATAAACTAGAAATTATTTTGAAAATAGCATGGAAGCTTTCATGTACACAGCAAAATGTAACTGATATTTGAGCAAGATACTTCTTGGCCTTAGCAAGGCAGTTACCTGATGAATTATCTGGAATTCCTCCTGTCAACCCAAGTCTCCTCACTTCAGATTCAGTGTGTGAGGCCACCCAAATGATCACTACAGTTTCATTCACTCCACGCTGAAGAGCTTGAAGGTTAAATCCAAGCAAGTCAATCAGGTTCTGGGAGTTCAGTTTCTGAAACAGAAAGAACATGCGATGAATGGACAAAACATCATAGATTTCACATCTCATCAGAATGTTGCCCTTGATGAACCTGACAATATGAAATTGAGATGTAGTGAACAACTGGGAATACTGGGTATCACCAAATGATTAGATTGCAGTATCTTGGACCCCTTAGCAGCAGATTCATATAGATTAATGAGTACACAGTACATATTATACCTCTGTTTGAGTTATACTCTAACCTATTAGTGGTGGCGGTCACCCCTGGATGTGGTTCTTGCTACTTTATAGAAAGCCTGGTGGTGAAGGACAAAACAGCAACTAATCTTTACATATTTTTATAAGCATTTATTGAGGCACACATTACAAACATGCATCTGCCACCCCAGTTCCAGACTGTTCCTATTCATTTTTGAAAAATCTTTGGAATATTCGACCTGGGTCACACGTAAGTGGAATAGCTCTGCTTGCACGATTTCCTCCTCTTCTTGGATGGCTTCTTGGTGACTTTCGTCAACGGTTGCTTTGACGCCTTGCGGGACACACCGCCCTTAGCCGCAGCCACCACCTCAGGCATTCCACTCAACTTGGACCAACTCATAACAGCACCAAGTGAATCCCTAGATAATTCCCATCACCTGTATCCAATATGGCACAATTAAGATACAACTACCAATCGCCACAAAATATGGTCAGATGTGCCTGTTGCGTTCAATATATAGTTACAGAACTGCATAACTTGAGGGATCCCCCCTGCTGTCATCTAGACATTGCATCTCTCACATATGGTCTCATGTGTACTTGGCTCATCTTCCAATAGGAAGACTATAAACGGCAATAACTTTCCCATGTTAGTAGTTCAACTAGAAAACAAGTTACTTGACCTGTTGTTCCCACACTATATAATCCTATTTGAACCATATGTCCACTGTCTCTATATTCTTTTGATAAAATATCTTATTTTGAATTTGAATCAATGCAGTATTTGAACACAGTATTTACTGTGTTCATTATGCAGACTTGATTGTATTGTATTTACAATCATATGAAAGCAAACACAATTATGTTTCTCTGTTACTAATGCTGAGGATCAATTTTACAATGACATGCCACCAATCAACTGCACTATTTCAAGGTCAAAGGTACAGTCTATGGGCTGAAAATGAGCTGTGATGAGACAGGAAAACATATGGAACTGCTGCCATGCTAACGTAATCAGACATTATAATCAGACTTTACCTTTACTTCCTCAGGATTCAACCCTTTGAAGGTTTCAAAGTCCATGTTAACCCTGTTATTAGCAAGTGACTTCAGGTCATCAGCTGGAGCGCCACCTGAAGAAAACAGAGACAATTCTTAGCTGCCCAATCCGCTTTGGCATTTATAACATTAGGGACAAACTTTGAGGGTTGGATGAGTGCAGAAATGGGGAAAAAAGGTAAAAAATGCAGGAGCAGAACTTGAGAGAGAATTGGGATGCTTCCCTATCTGCTGGCACTCCTCATGTTGAAGCAGAAGTTTGGGTGAGTTCCTGCGATGCTCCAAGACTGCCACACATTACTCCACCATCAAGTACTCAAACTACGCTTGAGTCCTGAGTTCCGTACTGGGGCCATTAACAGTCTCCAAAGACATTGCAGAATTGATGTAATTGATGCAAGTGTGCATCTAGCTTCCCCTTTGAAATGGCAGAGAGGTATTCAGAATTTCCGTTCAGCCACTGAAACAGAGTCCTCAGAGGCCCCTCTACGGTTCTGGGAAGCCTCCCTCAAATATTAAAACTGCTCAATCCAGAATTTGGGACTGGTTCAACTTCTGCCTCAGACATGAATTCTATTCGAACACACTTTCCAGTGATGAAGTGAAGCTCCTGGAATTCAGCTCCGTCAAATTCAAAGACGAACAAAAAATTCCAATGAAATCATTCTTCTTCCTTTGTTGCTTTTCCAGGAGCATTCATCATCATGTTGTAGAAAGGAGTTTTAACTGGTTATTTCTGCTCATTTTATTAAACTACAACAGCGTTCGACCAACAATACATTCAAGATATGATCAACGCATCAAAAATATCATACATGAAATAAACTGAGCCAACTGTCGCAGACGGTTAAACTGCAGTAATATTTCTGCACACACTTGAGGGTCCTGAAGATTTGCCAATCTGAGCCTCTGAATTTCACTAAGTGGAGAGTGCCCCTGCGGTGAGAGAACGTGAACTCCAGATCAGACAAGAGCGAAACTCCACCTGTCAGACTTCAGTGGTTGAGTTTGAAGATTCAAACAGGACGATGGGATTTCTTGGGAGTCCTTTTACTCACCAACATATGCCTTTATTAGCTGGAAGTAGGGGGCCGGGTTGCTTTGATGAGAACTCAGCGCAGAGCATGCCTGGCTGTAAAGCAAGTCTTTCTTTGACTGTGTGCACATAGAAAGATCCATGTGGTGGCCTGGGCAACTGCAGGGAGCCCATTTGGTGCTGGAAGGGTTAATGGGAAGTTGATTGTATGCCTCGGCTTAAGAGAAAAATACTGCAACCTTGAGATGAATACAATCTTGCCTGACCACAGTTGCAGGATGAGCCTTGAGACATTCCATTTTGTTTTTCTCAGGCCGAATGCAATCAGGGTTGTGATGAGCAACTGAGTAACCAAACATCTGTTGTGAGGAAAAGGGAAATTTACTGGAACATGGATTGGTTGATTAACTTATGCAAATATATGGATAGGTTTGTTGCAAAACTTACTGATTGGCTGTAAAAATGCTTTTAACAAGTCTGCGTGTATTCTGCTATGAGACTGTACAGTAGCGCTCATTGTGCTGTCTCCCTTGTGCACAAGTAATAAAGGGGTTTCTATGTACGAAATGATGCCTCGGTGTGATTAATCTCCGACAGTTTCTTGGAGGTTCCACCAAGATGACTAACCCCTAGGGTTGGGCCACGGAGCGCCAGCATTAGGACCTCGTGGTTCAAGGACTCCTCAGTCCGGGGCAGCCCGATTTGGGCTTCTGGGGTTCGTTGACCCACGAACTGTCTTCGCCTGCATGTGGCTGACTCTTAGGGTGAGTCATCTATTTGAGTATTTAGGAGATTAATTTGTAGCAGTCTGGGACCGCTCTGGCCAGAATATACTCGGGGTCAGTAGCCCCTGGAGTTGGAACTGAGTGTATGCGTGCGATTGCGGCTCGGGGTCTGGGACCCCTCGAGCGTGTGAGTGGACTGATTGATGGAAGTAGATTGCGGGTTGGGGACCCGCCAAGGACTGGCCTTTCTTAGTTATTAGATAGAGAATGGGTAATTTGGCATCAAAGAAATCCCAGGTTCCCCCTCCAAAGGGAACCCCTAATGCTTATATATATGTGTTTGTTTGTGTGCAAGGAAGCATTTGTATGTGAGCTTTAATGTGTTTTCGTCCCTAAATTGTCTTTTGCGTGTGTGGTTGAGCACTTTAGAGTCGAAATCCCCATATTGGATAAAGGAAACGTTTATTCAAACATTCCAAAGTTTTGAGTATAAGGTTTGAGTTGAGATTTCTGGCAAAATCGCAATTTGAAGGTAGTGTAAAGATAAAACAGGGCTTGCCTTTGTTTGAGATGAACCAACCCTTGTACCACCCCCTTGTAGACTAGTAAGAAATA
Source organism: Cetorhinus maximus (assembly GCF_964194155.1). Classification (NCBI taxonomy): domain Eukaryota; kingdom Metazoa; phylum Chordata; class Chondrichthyes; order Lamniformes; family Cetorhinidae; genus Cetorhinus; species Cetorhinus maximus. The sequence goes on along the minus strand of NC_135893.1, from coordinate 73,744,369 downwards.
ACCCTCATCATCAGCTTCCAAACTGATTGGGATTAATACATACGAGTTAGTATTCTAAAATTCTCAGGGAAAAAAAAATTACTTGAAGTTCAGAAGGATTCTAGGAAAACCAAAAGACATAAACACACGGTCTAGATGGTTCCAATGGATAAAAAGGGGTTTCTTTTGAAGAGATGAATTAAATATTATAGGAAATCTGTAATTTGAATTTGGGACAATCTTGAGATGTAAAGTGCAGTGTAACTTAACAGATTACTTTTGAATCACTAGAATGCTATCTAAGATAAAGAATGTGTCAATAAACATACGGAAATTATAACTTGGATACAAATCAACACACATAAGAAAGAGGTAGTTTTCATTTTGATAGTGTAAATTACAGTTATTACAAAGTTTAAAATTTGAGGTTTGGTTCCTGATAATTTCTCAAAAAGGAAAGCTGGAAAAAGGCTAAATAGATGTATTACTGATTGTATTAATGTGCCTGCGAGCTACAAAAAGTAAGACCACAGGATTAACACTATGATGACAGACAGAGCTAAGCGGCTCACAGAGAGAACCGTCACTGGAAGTGAAGATACTGAGCCATTGAAAGATAGGATAAGAAGGTGCACGGTAGAGTTGTGTTGGCAGTTTAAGGAATTGAGGTCCGAAGTGGGATAGCAGCAGGAGACAGCAGACTGGAAGGAGTGGAGGGTGTTTATTCAGATGGATTCAGATCAGGGAACTCATTTCACAGGAAGAGTCTTTAAAGAAATGTAGAAATTTAAATTTAAACAGAAATTCCACATTCCCTACCAGCCACAGAGCTCAGAGATGGTGGAAAGGATGAACTGAACTTAAAAAAAAAAATCAATCACAAAAGCAATTCAAGAGACAGGGAACAGCCCAATATTCTAATGCGCCTTAGGGCATTAGAATGGGGCGGGACCGCCGGGTTCACCCCATTTGAAATAATGACAAGGAGAGCAATGCAGTTACCCGAGGGAATCATAGTAGGAGTGGGAGATGTAGGACCACTAAAAGGAAGGAAGTCAGAGACCGACAGGTGATTAAGGGTATGGAAACAGGCAAATCCAAAGAGCAACAATGGACCATACGAGGTAATTATGACAGATGATACATGCGCACTTGTAGATATGAGAACGGGAAGTAAATGGAGGCATCACACAGAGTTAAAGATACATGACAATTGACCAAGCGGTAACCCGGAGAATGGGAGCCGATGTTAACGTCTCCACAGATCTACAATCCTGGTCGTGGGCGTATCAGTACTGGCAACAAGGTTGGGGATCGTCACTGCTCATCCCGCACCGCAAGAGGAACTTTGGTACAGCACGGACAGTGCCAAATGCGACACGCAACGGGGAATGATAAATGTAACAGTAGGAGAACAAGTGCTTTCAAATTGTAGTAAGGGTTTGCTTCAGATCGGGCATGGGAGGTCCGCCACTACCCAGCCACCTTCCACACTTACTGCCACAGTCCGAGTAGAGATAAGTGAAGCCCCTCAAACCACACCGGCTGACCCACCTTGTCCGACTATGCATCCAGGACCGACGAATGGTTTGGTACTGGTTAATCAGAAGTTTTGTATGATAATGTACACCACGAGATGGTACCCATAGTCTTGAACATATCCGGAATTGCCCCACCCCAGTGGTGCTCAACCCATACCCAAGAACTCTATACGGCTCTGACGTGCCAATTGATGACTGAAGCAGTTCAGTTCAAAGGCGAGATGCGATCAGGCTTGGGAGGGAACCGCATTAAGCGCAGCCTGATAAATGATGCCGCTACAATATTCAATATAGGGACATCATTGGTAAATTCAGAACCTGGCAACTGTTGACCAGAAGGTCTGTACCCTGAGCTTTAAGCTTAAGGAGATTCTAGAGCGGGGACAGGGGATCCAGGATACACAATTAGTTATGGACCAGGACGTGACATGGTTAATCCAAAGCCTGGCTACCGTGCTCGAAAGTCATGCGGGGACTAGAAATAAATTAATTGAAATAGGGAAAGATATTTCAAACAAAGCAAGCAGAAATGATGTATGCAGCACGTATGGATCTTGGGCACTGGAACAAGCCCGAGAAAATTTAAGACAGATTAATGAAGGGGTAGTCTCTTTATGGGTAACTAATGAGCATTTATTGACTCTCTCACAGCACAAGAATCATGACTTGACCAGTTGCCAGCTCAGAGGTTTGACATGTGTATATAGAATGAATGTTGAACGTATAGTGAATAGTAATATGCTAATAGGCATTGTATTAGTAATACCTGTCATACCTATGTCAACACCCGGCAGGGCATTATATAGAGTAGAAAATATTGGGGCAAAGGGGGGATGAACAGAATGGCACAACAGATGTGGTTGTGCCTGGGTTTTTCGCCATGGCAGCTAAAATAGCTTCACAATGTCTGCTTTGTCAACAACATAACCCAGGCAAGACGCCCTCAATGACTGCTGGTATGGGACCCGAGCCATGGGGCCCGTTTGTACACCTACAAATGGACGTTATACAAATGCGTAAATGTATGGGATATAATTTAGTTATAGTATGTTTGTTCTCGCAATGGGTGGAGGCGTATCCCACCTGACGAAATGATGCTGTTATTGTTGCAAAATTGTTGTTGCGTGAATACATACCCAGATTTGGGAAACCAGAGATTTTATCGAGTGATAATGGGTCTCATTTTACTGCTAAAGTGATAAAGGAACTGCTGAAGGCCTTACAATGCAGACATCACCTTTCCTGCCCATACCACCCCCAGTCTACTGTGGCAGTGGAAAGACAAAAAGCTCAGAAAAAGCCCACCATTAAAGATTGCCATCAATACCAGCCCGGAGACCTAGTCCTGGTTAAGATCTTCAGGAGAAAGAACTGTTTGGAGCCTCGATGGGAAGGATCTTTCCAAGTCCTGCTCATCACCCATATGGCCATGAAGGTTGAAGGACGACCTTTGTGGATCCACGCCTCGCACGTCAAGTGGATGCTGGCCTCGGACGAAAGTGCTTGAGCAGGAACCTTGACTGAGCCGTCAGAATGTGGACTCTGATCTAGATCCTGTCCTGCACGGCCCTTGCAGGGGCATGGACTACCAATTCCGCGGTTCAACCAATGCAGGCCATCGCCTCGCAAGGCAATCGAACTAAGTGTTGGATTTGTACTCATTTTCCCATCCTTCGACTGGTGAGGGTGGCTCCCTAACATCGGTGGGTGGTTTGGGGGCCTTTTTAAAACCCTCCTCAAATACCTTGTCATAGGTCTTGCCCTACTCATTGTTCTGTACGTTATTATCCAGCTCGTCCTCTGTGGCATCCGCTCTGTCTGCCGACTACAGAACCTCCAGAGTCCTGGTGGCAAGCCGGCGATCCATTCCCTCCCTCTCCTCAGGAATCAGGACCCCACTGAGGATGAAGCCCGGCGACTAGGAGACATAGAAACTTGGCTAAGGGCGGTGGATTGTCCTTTCAGGGCAAAAGGGGGGAAGTGTGGTGGCCTGGGCAACTGCAGGGAGCCCATTTGGTGCTGGAAGGGTTAATGGGAAGTTGATTGTATGCCTCGGCTTAAGAGAAAAATACTGCAACCTTGAGATGAATACAATCTTGCCTGACCACAGTTGCAGGATGAGCCTTGAGACATTCCATTTTGTTTTCCTCAGGCCGAATGCAATCAGGGTTGTGATAAGCAACTGAGTAGCCAAACATTTGTTGTGAGGAAAAGGGAAATTTACTGGAACATGGATTGGTTGATTAACTTATGCAAATATATGGATAGGTTTGTTGCAAAACTTACTGATTGGCTGTAAAAATGCTTTTAACAAGTCTACGTGTATTCTGCTATGAGACTGTACAGTAGCTCTCATTGTGCTGTCTCCCTTGTGCACAAGTAATAAATGGGGTTTCTATGTACGAAATGATGCCTCGATGTGATTAATGTCCGACACAGGATGATGGGATTTCTTGGGAATCCTTTTACTCACCAACATATGCCTTTATTAGCTGGAAGTAGGGGACCGGGTTACTTTGATGAGAACTCAGCACAGAGCGTGCCTGACTGTAAAGCAAGTCTTTCTTTGACTGTGTGCACATAGAAAGATCCAGAGCTCCTGCATCCCTGTGGGAGAAAGGTTACAATGTTAATTTTGTTGCATGTCTATGCACAACAGCAAACTAGTGCAGCACCTTGCCAAGCACAATCATGGACCAATATATGGAAGTCCATAGTCGCTAATGCCTTCTTAGGGCATGGTCACGAAGAGCGAGAGAGTCCCTCTGCAGCTGCACCAGGTAAGGCACTTGTACCAGCAACTTCCAGTCTGAAAATAATTATTCAATCTTTCCGCAGTACGTGGTAGTGTGTCAGATGTGCCAAACTGACCATCGTATCTGCCAGTGTTAGAATCATATTTCTGAAGACTGAAGTTTTCTTTTACAAAATAGAAGGATTTGGCATGATCTGGACATGTGGATGCTAACCTGGGTTTTTTTTTAAAAAGATCATAAGTTCACCTTGGAACTGTAAACAAGCAGGCCGCTTCCAAGAAATCACCTGACCTACATGGCACTTGAGAAGGAGATGTTTGTGTTGAACTGCAAAGTACTTTAATTAATGAAAAGCTGGGAGGCAGAAAGGCAATGACATGGGAGAGAGGGAAAAAACTCAAGTTGTGAACCTGTTTGTTTTGAAGGCAGTCTTCTTGGAGAACAAGCTGACAAAGGGAGGCTACCTTGACTTGGGTCCCTCTCTCTGCCTTGCCTAAAATTGTGTGTGGCTCTCAACCTGTAGCCAGAGGACCCTCATCTGAGTGTAACTAGTCTGCATTTGGACCTGCAAAGTTGAAACCGGTTGGTGAGAATTCCAGGCATCCACCGGGGCAGGCGGCCCGTCTTCACACGAGAGAACTCCAGGTCAACTGCGTCAAGATCCTACAGGCTTTATCCTTTATTTTATAACACCCATCCCTCCAAAGCCCATCTGTTTGTCCTTTCTTTGTCTATGTGTGTGTGTCTCTGTGTATGCTGGAGGAATTCTTTGGGAAAAGATAGATAGTTATACGCCTCGATTATAACTGTGTGCTAACCAGTTCTTGCAACTTGTTAAAAGAATTTTTGTTTTAAAATAAATTAATCATTCTGAGTCTTTGAAAGAAGCCTGGTCAGAGGCTCTTTTCTTCTGGATACCAAAGGTATAGGTATACAATTTGTCATCTTGGTGAGAAAATTAAACATTTCAATTAATGGTATGGCCTACAGAGTAGTGGGGCTTGATAATTCTTGCACTCTTCCCATCCCGGTTGTAACACCAGCATATTTCATACATTTACTGACAATATCAATTCAATGACTCATGTTCGAGAGGGCAAATGTATTCATCTAGAGACTGTAGGGGAAAGCTACTGCTGTGATACTTTCCATAGTCAAAGACGTTGCTCAATGGACCGAATACAGATCCATGGAAATGCATGTCAGAAAAGGAAGCATGGGCTTGGTTTCCCCCAGTGATTCTAAACTACAAAGGAGGGGTTCCAGAACAGATATGCTCCACATTTCTGAAGAGATCCGGTTCACAAGTCCAGGCCAGAAATGTGGAGCTCCGGTGCAAGGTAAGAAAATAGGAGTAGAGTGGCAATCTAACACTGTTGGCCACTACTTGGAAGATTCGGCCCAATGTTGTGGCGATAACAGACCTGGCTCAAAGAAGGAAAGGGCCGGGTGTTAATTATTCCTGGATACAAGGTGTTCAGGAATGATAGGAAAGGAAGAAAATGGGGAGGGCTGGCGGTATTATTAAGGAGAGCATTGCAATGTTGGAGAAAGGGGGTATCCCAGGAAAGTCAAGGACAGGATCCACTGATCCTTGACTCCGTTCTCTCTCTCCTTGTCCAGTCTCTTCCCACCTACATCCGTGATTCCTCTGATGCCCTACGTCATATCAACAATTTCCAGCTCCCTTGTCCTAACCGCCTCCTCTTCACCAAGGATGTCCAATCCCTCTACACCTCCATGACCCAGACCTTCCTGTCGCTTGCCATTTCAACACACCATCCAGCTCTCATGCCCACATGTCCATCCTTGGCATGCTGCGCTGTTCCACTGAAGCCCAACGCAAACTGCAGGACAGCATCTCATCTTCCGATTAGGCACTAAATAGCCTTCCGGACTTAACATTGAGTTCAACAACTTCAGACCATGAACTCTCTCCTCCATCCTCACCCCCTTTTTAATCCCCTTTTTTCAATATTCATTTTTATTTTTTATCCACTAATTTTTATTTTTATTTATTTTCATTTTTATTCATTGTTTTATCCCCACCTTGTATCCTATTCTCAATCTTTTTTCCCACCCCACCCCCACAAGGTCACTTGTTCATGTTGTTCTGGCCAGAGTGCTTACCCTTGTCCTGCTATTATCACATTCTGCTTTCTGACCTTAATGCCTCCATCAGTGCCTCCTCTAGCCAGTACCACTATCATTAACACCCCTTTGCCCTTTTGTCCATGACATCTCTGGCAATCTCCCTCATTTGCCTCCACCTATCACTGGCCTTCTATCCAGCTTCACCTGCTCCACCCCCCCTTAAACAGTATAAATTTCATCACATCTTTACTTCTCTTTAGCTCTGAAGAAGAGTCATATGGACTCGAAACGTTAATTGATTTTTTTTCTCCCCACAGATGCTGTTAGACCTGCTGAGTTTTTCCAGCATTTTCTGTTTTTGTTTCAGATTTCCAGCGTGCGCAGTATTTTGCTTTTAAGGGCATGATCTATTTGGATAGAGCTAAGTAACAAAAAAGATGCAATTACATTGTCTATAGGCCACCAACTATTGGGAAGGATGTAGAGGAACAAATGTGAAAGGAAATTACAGAGAGATGCAAAAATTATAGAATAGTTATAATGGGAGACTTGAATTTTCCGAATATGGACTCAGAAAGTAGTAGTGTAAAGGGAGCAGAGGGGCAAGAGTTCCAAGAGTGTCTTCAGGAAAATTTTCTACACCAGTATGTTTTCAGTCCAATGAGAAAGGAGACACTGCTGGACCTGATTCTTGGGAAGTGGATCAAATGTCAGGAGGAGAACATTTAGTGGATAGCAACAAAGATAAAAACAAAAAAACTGCGGATGCTGGAAATCCAAAACAAAAACAGAAACAGAATTACCTGGAAAAACTCAGCATCGGCGGAGAAGAATAAAGTTGACGTTTCGAGTCCTCATGACCCTTCAACAGAACTAAGTAAAAATAGGAGAGGGGTGAAATATAAGCTGGTTTAAGGTTGGGGGGGTGGGGGGAGAGAAGTGGGGGATGGGGGGTGGTTGTAGGGACAAGCAAGCAGTGATAGGAGCAGATAATCAAAAGATGTCACAGACAAAAGAACAAAGAGCTGTTGAAGGTGGTGATATTATCTAAAAGAATGTGCTAATTAAGAATGGATGGCAGGACACGCAATGTACAGCTCTATTGGGGGTGGGGTGAAATAAGACTAAAAGGGCATAAAAGGTATAGATTTAAAAATAATGGAAATAGGTGGGAAAAGAAAAATCTATATAAATTATTGGAAAAAAACAAAAGGGAGGGGGAAGAAACGGAAAGGGGGTGGGGATGGAGGAGGGAGTTCAAGATCTAAAGTTGTTGAATTCAATATTCAGTCCAGAAGGCTGTAGAGTGCCTAGTCGGAAGATGAGGTGCTGTTCCTCCAGTTTGCGTTGAACTTCACTGGAACAATGCAACAAGCCAAGGACAGACATGTGGTCAAGAGAACAGGGTGGAGTATTAAAATGGCAAGGATCGTAGGGATCGTTCCCTCCGGGACACCCTGGTCCACTCCTCCATCACCCCCTACTCCTCAACCCCCACCTACGGCACCTCCCCATGCATATGCAAAAGATGCAACACCTGCCCCTTCACTTCCTCTCTCCTCACCATCCAAGGGCCCAAACATTCCTTTCAAGTGAAGCAGCATTTCACTTGCATTTCCCTCAACTTAGTCTACTGCATTCGTTGCTCCCAATGTGGTCTCCTCTACATTGGAGAGACCAAACGCAGACTGGGCGACCGCTTTGCAGAACACCTTCGGTCTGTCTGCAAGAATGACCCAGACCTCCCTGTCGCTTGCCATTTTAACACTCCACCCTGTTCTCTTGCCAACATGTCTGTCCTTGGCTTGCTGCATTGTTCCAGTGAAGCTCAACACAAACTGGAGGAACAGCACCTCATCTTCCAACTAGGCACTCTACAGCCTTCTGGACTGAATATTGAATTCAACAACTTTAGATCTTGAACTCCCTCCGCCATCCCCACCCCCTTTCCGTTTCTTCCCCCTCCCTTTTGTTTTTTTCCAATAATTTATATAGATTTTTCTTTTCCCACCTATTTCTATTATTTTTAAATCTATACCTTTTATGCCCTTTTAGTCTTATTTCACCCCACCCCCACTAGAGCTGTACCTTGCGTGTTCTGCCATCCATTCTTAATTAGCACATTCTTTTAGATAATATCACCACCTTCAACAGCTCTTTGTTCTTTTGTCTGTGACATCTTTTGATTATCTGCTCCTATCACTGCTTGCTTGTCCCTACAACCACCCCCCACCCCCCACTTCTCTCCCCCCACCCCCCCACCTTAAACCAGCTTATATTTCACCCCTCTCCTATTTTTACTTAGTTCTGTTGAAGGGTCATGAGGACTCGAAACGTCAACTTTATTCTTCACTGCCGATGCTGCCAGACATGCTGAGTTTTTCCAGGTAATTCTGTTTCTGTTTTTGATTTAGTGGATAGTGATCATTGTATCATGAGGTTTAGGCTGACTATGGAAAAGGACAAAGAACAACCCAGTGAAAGAATAATTAACTGGGGGGAAAGGCAACTTCAATGGCATAAGAATGGATCTGGGCCAAATTAACTGGAGTCAAAGGTTGACAGGAAACACAGTAAACAAACTAAATAATGGGCCAACTTCAAAAATGAGACAGTTCGGGAACATTCAAGGTATAGTCCCTCAAAAGCAAAAGGTAGGGCAAACAAAGCCAGAAGTCCCCGGATGACAAATTAGTTGGAAATTAAGTTACAGAAGGAAAAGTGTGCTTATCACAGATGTCAGGTAAAATTGAGAGCCAGGATGAATATAGAAGTTCAGAGGGGAGATGAAAAAGCAAATAAGAAAATCAAAGAGAGTGTATGAAAAGAGGCTGGCAGCCAGTATAAAAGGGAATCCCAAGGACTCTACATACAGGCACATAAATAGTACAAGGGTGGTAAAAGGAGTAGGGCTGATTAAGGACCAAAAAGGGGATTTACACTTAGAGGCAGAATGCATAGCTAAGAAATCAAATTAATACTTTGCACTGGTCTTTATCAAGGAAGAAGATGCTACTCAGGCCATGGTGAAAGAGGAGGGAATTCAGGCACTAGAAGGATTTAACAATGATAAAGAGGAAGTAATGGATAGCCTGTCTGCACTTAGAGTTAATAAGACAGTAGGACCAGATGAGATGTGTCCAAGGATACTGAGGGAAGTGAGAGTGTAAATTGAGGAGGGCCTGGCCAGAATTCTTCAGTTTTCTTTAAACTCAGGGGTGGTGCCAGTGGACTGGAGAATTGCAGACATTACATCTTTTTTTGAACAAGGGTGTAAAGATAAGCCCAGCAACTAGAGGCCGAGTGACAGGAAACAGAGTGTAGTGGTTAATTGGATATTTTTTAGACTAGGGGAGGTTTGTAGTGGAGTTCCCAAGTGTTGGGACCCTTGCATTTCCTGATGTACATATTAACGACCTAGGCCTCTGCGTACAGGGCACAATTTCAAAGCTTGCGGATGATACGAACCTTGGAAAAGCTGTGAGCTGTGGGGACCGTGTAACGTCAAAGTGACATTAGCAATGGGCGGACAGGTGGCAGATGAAGTTCAACGTGGAGAAATGCAAAGTGATTCATTTTGGTAGCAATAACACAGATAGACAATGTAAAGGAAAGGGTACAATTCTAAAGGCAGTGCAGGCATAGAGGAATCTGGGTGTTTTTGTGCATAAATCATTGAAGTGACAGGACAGGTTGAGAGCGTGGTTAATAAAGCATCCAGTACTCAGGCTTTATTAAAAGGGGCATAGAGTACAAGAAAAAGGAGGTTATGCTAAACTTGTATAAGACACTAGTTCAGCTTTAGCTGGAGTAGTGTCCTGATCAGGGTGCTGCAGTTGAGGAAGGATGTGTAGGTATTGGAACGAGTGCAGTAATGATGCACAAGAATGGTTCCAGGGATGAGGAACTTCAGTTATGAAGACAGATTGGGGAAAGTAGGACCATTTTTCTTGGAGAAAAGGTGGCTGAGAGAAGATTTGACAGACATTCAAAATCATGAGAGATCTGGACACAGTAGATAGGTTGAAACTGTTCCCACTCGTAAAAGGATTGAGAATGAGAGGGCGCAGATTTAAAGTAATTAGTAAAAGAAGTTATAGTTTAAAAATATATTCATGCAGTAAGTGGTTAGGGTTTGGAATGCATTGCCTGAGAGTATGGGGGAGGCAGGTTCAACTGAAGGATTCAAAAGAGAATTAGAATGTTATCTGAGATGGACGAATGTGCATGGTTATGAGGAGATGTGGCAGGGGGAAAATGGCACGAATGGAATTGCTCGGAGAGTTGGTGCAGACGTTATGGGCCAAATATCCTCCTTCTGCAACAATTCTGTGATTCTCTGAAGTGGTTGAGTCAGTGAGAGAAGAACAGAGAAAACTTGGTGTGCATGTCCACTTTCCTTTATTGGCCCGTGCAGAGGCTGTAACAGCAGGGGCCTTAACTAAGAACTGCATAAAGCACTAGTTCTAGGCTACATCCAGAGTACTGTGTACAATTAGGATTATTACAGAAAGGATGTGAACACACTTGAGAAGGCATTTACTAAGGCTGTAGAAGTTTGGCCAGGAAGATAAATTGGATAAGCTGGAGTTGTTTACTTTGGAACAGGGGAGGCTGAGGGGAGATTTAACTGAGACGTACAAAATCATGAGGGGCCCAGATAGGAAGGAACCATTTCCCTCACCACATTGTCAAGTCAATAACAAGGGGCATAGATTTAAAGCAATTAGCAGGAGGATTAGAGGAGAGATGATGACAAATGTTTTCACCCAGAGGATTCTGGGGTCAGGAATTCACTGCCTGGACCAAGTGGGGTTAGGCTGGGACGCTCTATTTCAGCTGGCACAGGCACAATGGGCTAAATGGCCCTTTCTGTGCTACCAATTTTTATGATTCTATCATTACTTCACAATTACATTGCACTGAGTTGTTTCATCAATTAACTTTGATACTGTTGGAAATCAACTAGCATTGAAAAGGTGCAGCACTCACGTCAAGTTGGAAATTGTCGACAGTTGCATTTCATCCAGAGTGCATAAGTTAGCTCCACCAATAGCTTTCACAGAAACTGCATTTAGAATGCCATCTAACTGGAGGTATCTTGTAACAATGGATTTAACCTATAGAAAGAGGTGTGATGTACTGGTCATAACTCAGTGTTCCAAAGCAGGACTAATAAAGTTAAGATGCTTCTTTTTTGATGCTCATGTATCACAAATTTAGAGCTATACATGATAAAAATAAAATTTCTGTAATTATACTATCACTATTTAGAAAACATCCATCAACAAAACTTATTAATGATACCACACATATTGTTGCTCTCAAATTTTAACTGTACATTGCGCATTCCCAAGAATTAAACAGCTTTTAGTTAAAACTGACCCAAAAAAGACCTTGCTTCAAGAAAGGCCATGGTCTTAAAAATTTCTGAGAGCAAATTACAGATATTATTCATGATATAACACCCTCTGTGTAAATAACAAATTCTGACATTAATATTCTGTTGGTTTCAGTACCATGGTATTTTCCAGTTGTTGCATCATTAATGCAGCAAGCGTCTCAAGTTGAGTGATATTCCAGCTTCTGACTTCTGTTGCATTAAACACAGTGGATATGTTCCCCAACAGTTGAATCTGGTTTACTGGTAGCCCATTAGGGTAAATCTATTTCAGGAAATCCAAAATTACAAACTTCAGACAGTTTATAAACAGTCAGGCTTCAGTTTCCACTTTAGATCTGAAATATTTATCAACGATTGATTTCTAGTTATACTCATAAAACCTTGACCATACCACATCCAGTGTTTTCACAGTTAATTTTGAAAAGAGGCATCAACAACACGTGTGCCATTATTTCCTTTCGCTATTCAGCCCTCACTGCAGAGACGATAGCACATAATCCAAACTGATCATTCAGTGCAGCACTGAGGAAGTCCTGCATTGTCAGAGGTGTCAACTTTGGGATGAGGAGTTAATCCAAGGGCTCTTGTGTTCTCTCAAGCGCATGTGAAAGATCCTACGATACTATATGAAGATGAGCACAGGAGTTCTCATGGTGTCCTGGCCAATACTCAGTCCTCTACCAACATAACATAAATAAAATAGGTGGTCACTTATCTCATTGCTATTTGTGATACTTCTCTTTGTGCAAAGTGGTTGTCAGGTTCCCCTGGCTTGTGTGATCCAATGAACCTTGGAGTCCAGAACTCTGGTGGGGTCTCCCTCAGTGAACAGGCCCAAGGTGAGGTTCCAGACACAGAATGATCCACCAAAGACCCCCATGATGGTTCTAGAAACACAGAGAACCTCGCCTAAAACAGGGGTACCGGGAGCCAGGCCTGGGGGTGGTGTTTGCCGACAAGCGCCTAGTGATCGGGCCACCCACGTAACCCAGCCAGGCTCAGCCCGAAATGGCTTCATGGAGCTTCCTTGTGGGCCCACCACCTGAAAGGCAAGTGATGGGGGCCGGGTTCAATGCCAGTATGGCAGTGAGCAAGTGCGGGACAGATCAAGATGGACTAGACCTTGGCAATGGAAGCTGGCTCTTGTCACCTCACTGGGAAGGAGCCGGAGCTGGTGGAGGTGGCGGCGAGGCACCGACTAGATATAGTTGGTCTCACCTGCACACAGCGTTGGCTCTGGAACCAAACTTCTCAATCGAAGCTGGTCACACTCAGACTCTGGAGTGGCCCCCATGAGAGGCCCCAGGTGGGTGTGGGGATACTCACAAGCCCCCAGCTGGGTGCCACAAGCTCCTGGCTGGATGCCACACAGTTGGAGTTTGTCCCAGTGGACGAGGGGGTCGCCTCAGTGAGGCTTCAGGTCTCAGAAAGGAAAACTTTGTTGTTTGCGGTTATGCACCAAAAAGCAGCTCGGAGTACTCAGCTTTCTTAGAGGTGGCAGGATTAGTGCTCGATAGAGAGCCACCTGCCATCTCTGTAGCCTTTCTGGGGGACTTCAATGCTCACATGGGTAATAATGGGAATACCTGGAGAGGTGTGATTGGGAGGAACAGCCTCCCTGATCTCAACCTGAGTGGTGAGTTGTTATTGGACTGCTGAACTAGACACGGATTGTCCATAACGAACACTATGTTCAGCAAGGATGCTCATAAGTGTGTCTGGTACCAAAGCACCATGGGTCGAAGGTTGATGATCAACTTTATAGTTGTGTCATCAGACCTAAAGCAATATGTTCTGGACACTCAGGTGAAGAGAGGAGCGGAGCAGTCAACTGGTCACCACTTCGTGATGAGTTCGATTCGGCACGTGGGATGTGGGGCGGACAGTCATGGGAGGCTCAAACGTGCTGTGAGGGTCGCCTGGGAATGTCTAGTGGACCTTTCTGTGCAAAATGATTTCAACTCCCACCTCCGGAAGAATTTTTCTTGTATCCCGGGTAAGGTCAAGGACATCGAATCTGAATGGACCATGTTCAAGACCTCAATCTTTGAGGCGGCCGCGAAAAGCTGTGGTTTGAAGATGGTCGGTGCCAGTCATGGCGGCAACCCTAGGACCTGCTGCTGGACACCAATGGTGAACGAGGCTGTCAAATCGAAAGAGGAGGCCTTCCAGGCAATGCTCATGGATAGGTCTCTTGACTCGGTTGAGAGGTACCGGCAGGCTAAGAGGACTATAGCAGTAACCACTGAAACAAAAGCACGGGCTTGGGAGGAGTTTGGAGAGGCCATGGAGACTGATTACCGGATGGCATCAAAGTTATTCTGGCAAACCGTTCAGCACCTTAGGAGGCACCGGTGGGATGTCGCCCAAACTGTTCTCAGCAAGGGTGGGGAAACGCCAACCACAACTGGGGAGATCGCCGAGAAGTGGAAGGAGCACTTTGAGGAACTCCTCAACCTGGTGGACATGGGGCAGTGCCAGAACCCTCAAATGAGATCGTATCTATCACCATTGCTGAGGTCGCTTCGGTGGTCAAGGGCCTCTGTAGCAGTAAAGCAGCAAGGGGCACGAGATTCATCCGGAGATGTTGAAGGTGCTGGACAATATTGGGGTATCGTGGTTAATGCGCCTCTTCAATATTGCATGGAAAGCTGGTACAGTACTGCTGGGTTGGCAAACCTGGGTGGTGGTCCCCATCTTTATGTTCCAACTATAGAGGGATCACACTCCTCAGCCTCCTGGGGAAGCCTATGCCAGAGTGCTGGAGAGGAGACTTGTCCATTAGTTGAACCTCAGATTCAGAAGGAACAATGCGGGTGCCGCCCTGGCCAAGGAACAATGGGCTAGCTCTTTGCCCTCTCACAGATATTCGAGGGGTCATGGGAGTTTGCTAATCCAATCTACCTCTGTTTTGTAGACCTGGAGAACGCATACGACGGCATTCCTCGGGATATTTTGTGGGAGGTGCTGTGGGAATGAGGTGCCGGTGCCACTTCTGTGTGCTATCAGATCCCTCTATTTGCGGAGGGAGCGTTGTGTCTGCATTCTTGGCACTAAGTTGAATTTATTCAAGGTGGGCATTGGACTCCATAATAGGTGCGTCTTGTCTCCACTCCTGTTCCTGATTTTCATGGACGGGATATCAAGGCGGAGCTGAGTTTCAGAAAGTATCCAGTCTGGGGGCTTGAGGGTGGCATCTCTGCTGTTTGCAGATGACACTGTGCTCCTTGCCTCATCCGACTGTGATCTCCAACCCGCACTCAAACGTTTTGCTGCCAAGTATGATGCATGCATCTGAGGTCATGGTTTTCTCCAGGAAAAGAGTGGATTGCTCTCTCCAGGAGTGGGGAGGGAACAGCTTCCCTTAATGGGGGAGTTCAAGTATCTCAGGGTCTTGTTCGTAAGTGATGGCAGGGGGAGTGTGAGGTTGACCAGCAGATCGGTGCTGCAGCTGCAGTTCTGCAGGCACTCGGTCTGTGGTGGTGAAGTGGGAGCTGAGTTTTAGGACGAAGCTCTCTGTTTAGTCCTAGTTTACCACGTCCCCATCCTCACCTATGGTCGTGAACTGTGGGTAATGACCGAAAGGATAAGATTGCAAGTACACGCGGCGGAAATGAGGTTTCTCTGCAGAGTTGCTGGGGGTACTCTCTGGGACAGAGTGAGGAGTTTGGCAACCCAGGACAGCCTCGGAGTAGAGTCGCTGCTCCTCTGGGTCGAGAGGGGCCAGTTGAAGTGGTTCGGGTATCTAATAAGGATGCCTCCTGGTAGGCTCCCAACTGGAGCTGTACTGGGCACGGCCCAATGGGCGGAGACCTTGAGGCCGACCCAGGACACGTTGGAGGGATTACATCTCTCAGCTGGACTGGGAATGCCTCGGAATCCCCCAGGAGGAGCTGGAATCTGTGGCTGAGGAAAGGGAAGTCTGATCGGCCCTGCTCACCACGACCCTCAGCAGGAGAAACAGTGTGAAAATGGATGGCTAGTAATCACTGCAATTAAAAATGGCCTTCATTTGCTGTGAAACACTATGGGAATTTCTGAGACAGTGAAAAGCAGAATATTAAGGCAAGATTCTTCTTTCTGATTTTACATCAGCCCGACATACCTGCAATAATCTCTTTTTCAGAACTTTCAGCTGAATAGGATCAAAGACAAGAGATCCCAGTTGGAAGACATTGTCTTTCAGCACAAGATCACCCAAACAGACGTCTAACTGGGCTGCGTCATAGATTGCAGGTGTCAGGTCATTAATATCTTCTGCTGCTATTGGTCCCTCTGTACAGTCTGGAAACACAAGTTTCTATTAGATGTAATATTTCAGCTTACCGGTAATTTTGTTCTTAAAATATAAAAATTGAACATTGTAACAAGGCAATTCCTGGATTATTGAATAAAAGAGATTTGCAGCTGAAAAAGGCCTTTTTAGCATCTCTTTATCTGCAGTGAAAATAACTACAGGTTACCTTAATTTTGTCACCTGCATAAAAGAGAACACTTAACACAGTGTCATGGATGTCCTCTGTAAACATGTGTAAATATACGTGCCCAGTTGCAGATTACCCTTGAGTAGCACACAAATTGCTGCATCACATTAAGATGTTCCCCTCAATGAACAGATGATAGGTTTGGCTCTGCATGTACTTGAAAGTTGTATTCTGATTTTAAACATCAAATAAGTGATGTCCCATTGATCAAATGTATGCTGAACAATCAAATAGATTGAAAGTCTATTAAAGTCCTCTTGTTCCATTTGATGTTCATGAACAGAGGCTGCATCACATTCATAAAAGACCAGTCCTGCCCTCTTATTGATAAGGTATCAACTACACCTAACTTTTCTTTCTTACTTATTCTGATTACATACTTGTCGTATTGTTTGATCTTCTTCGCAAATTGAGCTGATTTATAAACATCAGAACATCATTAGGAGGTCTCGAATATTTTATCTTCTTGATAAATCCTGGAAGGGCTTCAATAAGGACAACCTGCATGGGACAAAATGTGCAATGCTTGAAAAAAGAATTCATTATATGCCTCCTGGCACATCAGCAATAACATCTACAAGAAAACATTCTTCAATGATGAAAACGTTTGCAAGAACACATCAATGCCAAAGCAAATGAATGATGGCTGCAGGGTGAAGGGAAGGTTGTCATGTAATGCACAAACTCTAGTCGAACATTCCAAATTCAACTTAATTTCCCAGTGCTAAGCGTGTTGGAAAAAGAACACAACCCCAGGGAAAAGCAGCTCTCCACAGAGTTCTGAATGAGCCACATCAGATTCTAATGAAAGCTAAATGATTAGAAAGCCAGGCATATGCAGTTCCAATTCCAGATCTCCAAACATAAGGTTAAACCAAAGTAAAATAACCACATGGCAGCTCAGTGACAAAATGTCCAAAATCATCGTTCATGTTAATGAAGTTCACCAAGCAAATCATGGTGGCTTCAAACAGAGCTCATTTTTATGTGGTGACCAATCTTTTGATCGAATAGAACGTTAAAATATATGTTCATCACATGGGATTTGGATCACTTAGTATTTATGAAGAAAATGCTCCAACTGAAGTCTATGAAAGTCTAACCAAGAAATTCAGTTGGGCTATTGTCTTTCAAATTTAGCTATCTGAATCAATTTTTAATCAAACCTTGTTCACTTGACTCCATGTGTCGGTCAAAGTCAAGAGAAGATTTCCGAGATCTTGTATTGTAGATGATGACCAGGATGGAGGGACACTACAGACAAAGAAGAAACTCTGAGTTAAAGAATACATTACTGAGATTGCTAAGGAATATAGGAGTTGCTGTCCTGACAGTCACTGGATAAAACTATAAAGAAGTTGTTAACTAATCATGGTGATCAACCTCTATCAATTAGTCTACAACAGACCCCAACTTAAGGTGAGGGAAGTCCCAATGGTGGAAAGCTTCAGAGCTATAGATTGACAGTCACCTGTTCTTCCAAAGCGTCCACACACCTTCCCTTGCTGGAAGATGGCAGGTTTCAAGCCTAAGTCCATTGCTATTTCAATCCACCTGCTTTTACTGGGGTGTACACTGGGTTTTTTGCAAAAACAATATCTACATTCCCCTCAGAAATTCATAGCATTAAAAGGAGCAGAAATTAAGCAACTTGAGTGTAATCTGTATCGAATTATTTGAACATTTCACACTCACCCATATTTGCTGGCTCCACTCTTAAGTCGAGCTTCAATTGCTCTCTTCTGATCCTCACTGTACGAGGTGCAAGTCTTTAATGCGTCCAAAATGGAAATATCAGATGCTGTGATGGTGGATCCATCGAGATCACACACCAATCTACCCAGGATTGTCACACTCTCCATCAGATTCATGCCAGAAATACCCTGAATATTTAGCAACATGAGTAACATTAATTCAACAGTAGAATATGCTTTTTTTTAAACAAACAAATTGATGCTAAGTTCATCTTTATCACTTGAAGACTACAAAGATTCCATGAAATAACACTATGATAATTTATCAATATTACCAGTATGAGATATTTTCATCTGACCATGGAGTGCATGGTCACCTCACAGAGCAACTTCAGCGGAATTAGCATAAAATACATTGCCAATGATGAATAGTGCAGAATTCATTCCTTTCCATGACTTTGACTGGGCAATTCAGATACAAAATTCGCCATGCTAACTCATTTTAAAGGGAGTGAAGTGAAAAATTGAGGAAATGTCAAGTGTGAGTTTATAACTCAGTTTAAAGGGAGTGGTGTAAAATTGAGGAAATGTCAAGTGTGAGTTTATCACAAAACATCTTCCAGAAGTGCCGCCAATGTGGTTTTGTAGGCGAACATAGGAGCCAATTTGCACGCAGACAGGTCACACAAACAGGCAATCAGGGCCTCAGGTCAATTTCAATATGAAAGACTGCATTGCCACAATACACACCAGGCCCAGGATTTTACAGTCTTGCTGTGGCTTGTCTCCCTCCCACAAGCGGATGTGGCGAGTCATTTAAGTTTCCATTCAGTTCAGTGGGACCATAATATTCCACCAGGCAGGAAGGGCCGTAAAATCCTGGCCCCCAAGTGTCAGAATGGATTATGTATTCATTCCCTGAAAACTATAACTCCAGTACAAGGGATACCACTGACACAAGCTGACGCTCCATGAATAAATAATTTTGTGGCTGGCAGTTTTAAGATAAAAACCAGATATAACAAATGCTAAACAAAGATAATGAAAAATGCTTCCGAAATCTATTGATACGGTTATGTTTTCTCTCCTGATAGTGATGCTCATTTGTCAACACAGCCTACTGCATCTGTGGTCCCTAAAGCGATTGACGTCGTTGTCGTTTTTCCTTCGATATATTAAGCTAGTTGTTTCTTGCTGCAGCGAGTCAACTGTTGTGTGCAATACTGTGGCTGTGAAGTCCAATTACAGACCTGTATGCCTGTCCACTGTGTGGGCAAGGGTGAATTGTTTGATTTTTTTTTACAATTGCCCAATCCTTCCAGCTTGCCTTTCGTCCTTAGCTGCCCGTATTCTTTGCTGTTCGGCGGAAGCAACGGCACTGCTTGAGATCACTCTACATGTTGCTGTTTTTGAGAGTTTTACTCCCAGTAAGTGGTGAACATGCCACATTACAGGTCCACTTTATCTGAGGTGAGCTCTGATGATGAGTGCTTCAATTCCAGATATTTCTGCTCTTTGAAGTACCTCAGTGTTAGCTACTTTGACCTCCCATTTGATGCCCATGATTTTCCAAATGCATCTCATGTAGAACATATCCAACTGCTTAATATGTCTGGAGTAGGGAATCCATGTCTCACAGGAATATATGAAGGTAGGTATTACAACAGCTTTGTATACAGCAAGTTTTTTTCTAAGTTTTCATACCTCATTTCCTCCACGGTCTCATGGGTAAACAAGAAAATGCAGAGCATGCTCTGGCAATTGTATTTGCCAACTCGTTTTTGTCATTGATAGTGTTAGTAGGTGATTGTTTTCCACTAACATAATGACTTCATTGCACAAATGAATAAAGGCATTCTGAAATTCTTATGTTCTAACCAATGTACTAATGATCAAAACTCAAAGTTAGTTCTGATTATTTTGAAAGGAGGCAGCTTTGGTAAATAGAGTGAAATAAGATAGCAAACAAACAGAACTGGCATCCAAGAACTGAGTTATCAGCCATTTATTGTGACCATCACTATCCCTTCAGTTTTATTGAACTGCTGGCTCTTGAAGGATTCTCCTCACTTAAACCTCTAACACAAAGGTGGAACGTTAAGACATTGCTCATAGCCTTACATTGACACAAGGTGTAACTAACTTTCATCAGTGTTATCCAAATTGCTAGCTACATCAATTCCTAGCTTGTACTGGCTCAGCACTTTGTCCTCACCAAACAGATCCTGGCATCATTTAACAGATTTTGTCTTCTTGCTGATCCTTTGCGTAAGATATCAATGTTTGATTTTCCAATGAACTTGAAGAATGCTTGGCAGTTGGAGGATCTCCTGAAATGTGCAGAGCTACAAAGGAAAACAGGAGACATGTTCAGATTATATGAAGGAGAATGAACAGATTAATTGGTGACTTTCCCAATCCCAATTTTCTTTCATTTACTCCCTTTCCCAAATGAAGGCACAGACACAGACAGATGTCTAAATACACACAAACATGTACACACTTCAAAAATTGATAATGTGAGATCCCAGATTCTTCCATCCCCTAAGCCTTGGCATTGAAGACAATTGTCACATCCATAAATTTGCTTGTTAGGAAATAAAGATAACTCAAGTAAGTTATACTTGTGTTGGTGGGTGTTAGGAATGAGTTTCAGCTTTAAAGTTTAAGTTTGATTTGTATTTCTGTATCTGTGTGCTAAGAAAGGTCAAATGGAGTTTTAGTTTCACTTTAAAAGGCTGCTTGCATTTCTAATTAGATGTTTATGATCCCTATAAAGTGAAAGTAAACACACAAGAGTAGGCAGAACAGTGCTGTTGCCTAGCAACAGGGGGCCAGAAAGGCAGGTTCCTCCCACAGGCACACACAGAAGAAAGATAACAGTTTGTTTTGAAGCTGTTTGAGTTCAGTTGGTTTGAAGGCAGTGGTGAAGCAAAAACAGCCTAAAAGGGGTCAGATAGCAAGACCCAAGCTAAGAAAAACCCCAAAGGTCCAAGGGAGTGGAAGAAGAGAAAGTCCAAAGAAGACCTTCTAGTTAAAGGAAGGACAGGAACCTGGGAAAAGGTCCTGTTAAGTGAAGTGAGGTCCTGTTAAGTTAAGTAGAGCGAGGGGCAGAGAGAAAGGCTCCAAGCTTCATATTTAAAGTGAGAACAGCTTGCAAGAAGGTTCAAAGAGACAACTGAAGGTCTGTAATTTTTTGCTATTGGGCATGTGAAGCAGTGGTGTACTGTTAAGGTTGAGTTGGTGAAAGAGGGTGCATGGAAGACAGCTCGAGTGCATGTGGTGACCCAGGGAAGAGTAACATCAGAAGGAGAGTTCGAAACCCTGGAGGTGAACCCTTGTGGAAAGTGTCTGAGTGAAAACATCAGTTTGGGAGCAGATTCCAAGGCGAGGTCCTGGAGAGTGGATATTGGAATCCTTCGTGTAAAGGACGGAATTCAGTGAGACTGGTTGGCTCACGCGACCAACATCTGGGGGGAGTTGAGGAGAGATTCATAGTATCTGTTTGAGGTGGCATCTGTCACTTGGTTTCAGAGTGTGGTGTGTCTGACCACAGGGCGCCATAGGTTTACATGGACTTTGTACTTACTGTGAACACTTGAGTATAAGATAGCTTTTGTAACTTGTGTTATCTTTACAAATCTATATACATCCGTAAAGGTATAGTTGTGGGTGAAGGAGTATTGTAATATAGTTCATCTTTTCTTGTTGGATAAATGTTTTATTTTGTTAAAAATTCATCAGCTGACTCCTATGCCTCTGTTCAGTATCTACTTTCCATGTAACTAAACAAATAAAAATAAAAGTTAGGATCTATCAAGCTTGGTTCCACTCTGGGTTCAGGCTTGTCCAGGGGTAACCTCAGCTTGGATCATAACTTTGCTTTCACAGCATCTCACTTTCAAATGTTAATTTATGGATTACATTTACCATGAAACAGCCAAATATTTAAATTGAAAACATTTGCTGGTTGAGTCAAAGCCAAAATAGTTAAAACAGTGTGGTGTTCTGTTTTTCCCTTCTGGCTCATGAGAAAAGTTATGTTTCAAAAAATGTTCAAAAGACATATATATCTAAATCCAAACAGCATACTTAAACAACGGCGAAAAAGACCAAAAATGTCATTTTCTACTGGCTGATGAGCCTTAGTACAAATCATTAGTCAAAACACTAATTGTCCTACAATGTGCATCTCCTCCAATAACTTTCCTTTCTATATCCTTACACTGTTATTTCACTTCTCTCTTGCATTCATTGTCGCAGTGAAATGAAAGAACGACAGAGCTCCAGGACATGAGGAAATCTCATGCTTTTGAGAAATGGTGTAAATCACTGTCTGGTAAGCTCAATTCTTCATGTTTTCCAATAAATCACATCAAAAGAAAACAAATATACTTTTGATGAATGTGTTCCAGTTATGTCCCTAAGGAAATGCTCAAGGGTCCTTACTCATATGGGAAATAATCATAATCAAAGCTTTATTCAACAAAGCAATTTAAGAAAATTCCAATGAAATATGACATACTTTAAGAACAGCAGAACATCCACAGGGAAGGTATCTATGGCTAATGAAGTTCCATTAGAAGTTAATCTAGCAGACATGCAGCTCAGCTGAAAAAACAAACCATAAATACATGTTGATAACAGAAACACAACAACTTGCACACACTAATGTTCTGCAGTATTTCCCGTTGTCTTTTGGTGCTAGAAGTTGGTTATATGGGGCTTTCTCTGAAGTTGGTGAGCAGCGGAAAACAGGAACATTTACAATATCCAATATTTCATCTCCAACAAATTGAAACTTGTGACTCAACTCGGCTACTTTTCAGACTTAAAATAAGCTTCACTCACATTTAGGTCCCTGAAAATTTGACATCAGTCTACTTAAATATCAAGTCGTGCAGCTTGTTATCTCAAGTCAATCTTGGAGTTGTCGAGTGTCCATGCTGTAAGGTGTTGTCAATCAGTCATTTGGTCAAGGTTGACAGTGTCTGCATTGTCATATATTACCTTTGTCCTGACATTGTTGGGTAGACTTAACAAATATGCACTCCTAGCACTTATCTTTGGGGCTCAAGGAAAATGTCATGAATTGGAGCATGGAGGTCATTGATTCCTGCAGGATTTTCCGATTATTAGAATTATTTTGCAAATATATTCTTTTATTTTACATTTAAACCAATTTTCCAGTAGCAATGGATAATGAACGGCAATATATTTAAATTTTCCTCCAATGTGATTGTTGTGAATGACCTCACCTGACTTGCATCAAACACAGCCCCTTTACTCTTTATTGATTGAACAAGCTGAAGGAATGTAATAAAATTCAGGCCCTTCACTGCACCACAACTGAAGCCTTGAAGGACAAAAGGTGAGAATCTGAAACAAATGGTGGCATCATTAATTCATTTCTAAACATCTCACTATCTTCTAACACTGAGATACTGAGCTTACTTTAACAATCATGAGGAACTGAGTTGTGGAACAAAGGCTTTCATTCTCAGAAATGTGTTCACACATGGGCCAACTCTTCTTCATCATTTCAGTTACTACATAACGCAAATGATATAGCTGCATATAGATTAAAACTGATATGAACAGGAACCAATGCCACTAAAGATTACTGGATCATATACTGACCAATTGGAGTTCCTTGTGGTGGGATCCAGAAATATTCATTGTCATTGTACCCGACAAAATATTCAGCTGGTAAAATAATACTCCGTGAAAGTTAGTGAAAACACCTCATTCACAACAGGTTTAACAATTGACTTAAATGAACTAAAACACAGTTCCATGGGAAAAATATTTCTACTCTACAGGTCATATGTTAAAGTTCAAGCAAAAGTAAATTACACATGATATAGAAAAACAGAAAAAAGATAATCGTCAGAGAACCAATGTATAATAAAATAAAATTGCTTACTTTTTAAAATTGTTGCTGTTTCTGACCACATTTTCAAAAAACACAGTAGCCTTTGGGACAAAAGCATTTAAATCATTAACATACAAAATGAAATTACAGGCTGCTTTTATACTAATACAATCTGACTGGCACAACATGCTCAATAGTGCTAGATGTGGTCTGATTTTTAAACTGATTTGAATTAATGTACATTTTTCAACTGCGGCTGTCCCTCCCTGCTTTCCTACCCCCGCCCCCGCCACCCACAGCAGGCATTATCTTTGAGTGTCAAAGCATCAAAACATTTACCTGACTGGGAATCCACTGTTTGTTATTAACGTCACTGAGGTTCAGGTTTGAATTTAAATACACAGGTGGCACCTCTTTGGCTAGAACAGATGGAATGCTCTTTACTATTGTTACAGGATCGTCTACATTCCGTAACACCTGAGTTAGAATGAAACAAAATACAATTTAAAGCAGAACATACAACACAGCAGTACCTGAAGATGAAAACAATGGCGGCCAGTGGTGTAGCGTTGTCAGAGTGCACCGGAGTGCCGCTCTGGCACCTTCTATTTAAAGCAGGCTTGACCAACTCAATGCAGCCTGCCAAACCTTTTGAACATTCAACTGACTTATATTTGAAAAATGCTGTAAAGCTTCTCATCCTGGTTTCGCTCTGCATTTGCTGTTGATTGGCTCTTTAGAGCAGCAAAGAGTGGGAAGCTAGTTCCAGGGCCCGCAGTGCGAGGCAGCTGGAGTGGAGCCCAGGTGAGCCCAAGTGGAGCATGAGGCAGCCATAGGAGGGTCGGAGTAGGGCACGAGGCAGCCATAGCAGGGCCCAGGTGAGCCTAAGTGGGGCACAAGGCAGCCCAAACGGGGCCCTCTGGCATCTGAGTAAGTGAATGACTTAGTCAGAGTGTGAAGAGGTTGGGGGGGAAGAGAGAGAGAGAGAGAGTGAGGAGGTGGGGGGGGAGAGAGAAAGAGTGTGAGGAGGTGGGGGGAGAAAGAGTGTGAGGAGGTGGGGAGAGAAAGAGTCTGAGGAGGTGGGGCAGAGAGACAGTGTATTGGGGGAGAAAGAGAAAGAGAGTGAGAATGTGCATGGGGGGAGAGTGTGTGTGTGCAGGAGAGAGTGGCTGGGGTGAGAGTGAGAAAGTGGGGTGGGGAGGAGAGAGAGTGTGAGCGTGGGGTGGGGGGTGGGGGAAGGGAGTGTGAGAGGAGAGGGAGTGAGAGTGTGTGTGTGGGAGAAGGGGGCGAGAGAGAGAGAGAGAGAGATAGAGTGTGGAGGGGAGAGAGAGGGAGGCAGAGACTAGGGGGAAGAAAGAAAGAGTGTATGGCAGGGGAGAGTGTGTGTGTGTGGGGGGCAGAGTGGGTGTGTGTGGGGGGGCAGAGAGAAAGTATGTGGGGGGAGAGAGAGAGAGAGTATGTGGGGGGAGAGGGAGAGTGTGGAGGAGAGAGAGATGGAGAGAGCGTGAGGGTTTGGGGGAGAGAGAGAGAGAGAGAGACTGGTGGGGCAGAGAGAGAGGGAGAGAGTGTTTGTGGGGTGGGGTGCTGAGAGAGCTTTTCACATTAATTCCTTAGCTGTGATGGCCTGAGGATGTGAAAAGTAGTACAGTGTTAATCATCCCTGCTGGCAGCTTTACATGGAATTTATAGAACAGAAGCAGGCCATTTGGCCCACCTCATCTATATTGGTGTTTATGTTCCACACAAGCCTCCTCCCAACCTTCTTGATCACACTATCAGGGGAACCTTCAGCTTCTTTCTTCCTCATGTGTTCCTTGAATGTATCTATACTAGAATCATAGAATGATTACAGCACAGAAGGAGACCATTCAGCACATGGTCTCTTGTCAGTTCTCTGCAACAGAAACTCAACTGGTCCTACTCCTCCACCTATTCCCTGTAGCCCTGTAAAATCTGCTCTTCAGATAATTATCTAGCTCCCTTTTGAAAACCTCAATTGAATCCGTCTCCACCACACTCTCAGGCACTGCATTCCAGATCCATACCACTTGTTACGTAAAGAAGTTTTTCCTTATGTCGCCTCTAGTTCTTTTGTTAATCACCTTCGGGTTCTCGGCCTTCTGCTGATGGGAACAGTTTCTCCCCATTTATTCTATTCAGACTCTTCAGATTTAGAACATGTCTAACAAATCTCCTCTCAACCTTCTCTTCTCCAAGGAGAACAGCCCCAGCTTCGCCACTCTATCGTTGTAACTGAACTAATCCTCGGAACCATTCTCAGAAACCTTTTCTGCTCCCTTTCAAAAACCTTCACATCCTTCCCACTGAGGCTGAACCAGTGTTTTATGGAGGTTCATAACTTACTTGCTTTTTACTCTGTGCCGCTATTTATAAAACCCAGAATTCAGGATAATTTATTAACTGCTTTCCCAACCTGCCCTGTCACCTTCAATGATTTATTCATAAATACACCGAGGTCCCTCTGCTCCTGCATTCTCTTTAGAATTGCACTCTTAATAATATGCCATCCCTCCTCATTCTTCTTAGCAAAATGTATCACTTCACACTTTCCTCCATTAAATTTCATCCGCCATGTGTCTGCCCATTCCGCCAGCCTGTCTATATCCACTTGAAGTTTATCACTATCCTCCTCACAGTTCACAATACTTCCAAGTCTTGTATCATCTGAAAATTTTGAAATTGTGCCTTGTGCTCGCAGGTCTAGGTTATTAACAAAAATCAACAAAAGCATTTTCCCCTCTATATACCATCCCCCAGTCAGAAGTAAGTAAAGTTTCCTGTAATGTATGTTTTTAATAGGCTGAATTAAATAATTAAACTATTGCAAAATGAAATTCTAGCTATGCTAATGACTAATGATTCTAAATACCACATGGTTTCAAAACAAAATGCCTACCGGCACTAATGTTTTTGATTAGTACGGCTGAAAAAAGACATTAGGCAGAATTTTGCACTTGATGGGGGTGCGGGCAACTGATCGCCGCCGCCGAAACGGACCCCGCCACAATTTTGAGTGGGCAGGCCACCCGACAGGAAGCGCTATGCGCTTCCTGTGCGGGGGGGAGGGATTCCCCAACTGTTAAAGTGCACTCTTTTGCGCGTGTGCGCGAAAGAGCGCACAGCTCCCTGAGACTAAGTGCTGTCTCAGGGAGAGCGCTGAAAGTTTTATAAACTTAAAAAATAGAAAAATAAAAAAATTATTAACATGTCCCCCTCATGTGACAATGTCACACGAGATGGGACATGTTAATAAATATGACTAAAAGTTTATTAAAGTTTTTTAAAACAGACATGAAACCTCATGTTTTTTCAGAAGCCCGCTGGGGCTCCTGGCCTGCCCGCCAGCCTTAAGGTTGGATGGAAAGGGTCTTTAATTGGTTTAATTATCCTGTCAATGGCATTGAGTTCAACAACTTCAGACCATGAAGTCTCTCCTCCATCCTCACCCCTTTTTTATCCCCTTTTTTCAATATTCATTTTTATTTTTAAATTTTATTTTGTTTTTTTCCCACTTATTATTATTATTTTTTAAATTCATTTTCATTTTTATTCGTTGTTTTATCCCCACCTTTTAGCCTATTTTCAATCTTTTTTCCCACCACCATCCCCTCTCCCCCACCCCCACGAGGGCCATCTGTCACTTGCTTATGTTGTTCTTTCCAGAGTACTACCCTTGTCCAGCTATTATCACATTCTGCTTTCTATCCTTAATGGCACCATTAGCACCTCCTTTAGCCAGTACCACCACCATTAACACCCCTTTGACCTTTTGTTTATGACATCTTTAGCAACCTCTCCTTTGCCTCCACCTATCAGTGGCCTTCTATCCAGCTTCACCTGCTCCACCCCCTTAAACAGTATAAATTTCACCACATTTTTACTTCTCTTTAGCTCTGAAGAAGAGTCATACAGACTCGAAACATTAACTCTGTCTTTCTCCCCACAAATGCTGTCGGGCCTGCTGAGCTTTTCCAGCATTTTTTGTTTTTGTGACAAGAATACCAATGCCAGGAGAAGCTACAACTTTATACCTTGTGAGAGGAGAGTGCTGATTGGTTGGCAAGTCAGCTATGATTGGCAGAGGTGTTGCCATGGAGAATGCACCAGTTAATGGTGATTAAATGCCAAGCATTGTTTGAAACCAGGCAGCTTGACTCTGAAGGGTCTGTTGAAGGGTCATGTGGACTCGAAACGTCAACTCTCTTCTTCTCCACCGATGTTGCCAGACCTGCTGAGTTTTTCCAGGTAATTCGGTTTTTGTTTTAGATTTCCAGCATCCGCAGTAGTTTTTTGTTTTTGACTCTGATTGGGCAGGATATTGCCCTGTGGAATGAACCAGCGAATAGCTATCACTTATTTTGTTCAGCTGAAATAGGCGCAACATGTGTACATGTTCTTTCTGTTTGCAAAGAATAGGGTCCTGTGTAAATAAGTAGCTTCCAGTACATGAAAATGCACCACACTGCAAGCCTGACTGACAACATTAAATTGATTGTCAGCGTAATTTTTAGCACACTGGATAACATTTGCTAAATAATCTTCAATCACAGAATTACAGTTTTAACGACACCATGTATGCCCAAATAGATAGTATTGCCATGGGATCCCCTTTGGGCCTAGCTCTCACAAACATCTTGGTTGGGTTCCACGAGAATCGTGCCTTTGATGGAATGCCACCTAACCTCCTACCACTTGCATATTTCCGATATGTGGATAATATGTTTGCTATATTTAAATCTGTAGCAACATGCAATAATTTCCTTGCTTGTCTTAATGGGCTCCATCCTGTGCTCAAATTCACCTTTGAAATGCAGCAGTCAAATGAACTCCCTTTCTTTGACGTACTAGCTGGGAAATCTGCCAGAGGGTTCTCTACCACAGTCTACCACAAGCCTACCTTAACTGGTCAATACACACGTTGGGATTCTTACAGTTCCACAGGCTCTAAGAGTGGCCTCATCAGCAACCTCGTAAATAGGGCCCAAGCCATTTTCTCACCAGCTTGATGCTGAAATTGAGTGCATCAAAGATGGGATATTGGCAATCCTGATCAGATCAATTCATGCTGTATATCACACAAACTCATGAACAGGCCTAAGGCTCTGAAAAGTGCCTAGTCTATCTCAGGTTATCCCAGAAGGGCAAGGTATCTCAAAATTTTGAGCAACAGGTAAAGCTAGCTATTTCGTGCTGCTATGCAGTAGCAACAGGAGTGGTATTCGCCACTAACAGGATGCTACCATCAAGCCAAAAAGATGTTCTGCCTATCATAAAAATGAATAATGTGATATATGAATTTCAGTGCCAGCGTGATGCTAGGTATGCAAACCGTGCATCCCAAAGACTGGTGGATCATATCAAATAGCAAGTCTCTTCCACTGTTCACAAGGAGCAAGGTACAGAGTGTCCAACATTATATGTGATTCCACGATTGGGCGCACTTGCTAAATAATCTTGAGTGTGCTAAAAATTACACTGACAATTTAAGATTGTCAGTCAGGCTCACAGTGTGGCGCATTTGCATGTAATGGAAGCTGCATATATTAATACACAGGGCCCTGTTCTTTGCAGATAGGAAGAACTTGTACACACAATACGTCTGTTTCAGCTAAACAAAATAAGTGATAGCCATTTGCTGGTTCATTCCTCAGGGCAATGCCTTGACCAGAGTCAACCTGCCTGGTTTAAAATTCAAACAATGCTTGGAGTTAACTATCAGTCACCATTAACTGGTGAATTCACCATGGCAACGCCACCACCAGTCAGTATCCACTTGCCAAACAATGAGCACCCTCTTCTTATACGATATAGAGATGTTGCTTCCTCTGACTTTGGTATTCTTGCGATTGTCCTGAAGAGTGCAAGACAAAAAGCTTCAACAAAATGTCTTTTCTCAGCAGGATTGAAGTTCTATACTACCAAACGACTATTAATATTTTTCACTTAAACTGACTTTTGGGGACACAAATGATTAATACATAGGAAGACAACGTAATATAGATTTAGATATGATGTGCCACTGGCCGTGACACAAACACATCAACATTGAAAAATTATAGGCAGAAGTCAGAAAATTATATTCTAGATCAATTTTCATACTATTGTTCATGTATTTCACTCACCTGCATAACACAGATGAATTGTATAGGTTGTGGCGCTGCTCCAATATTCTCAACAAATATTGGATTTGAGATGACACTGATGAACACCCTAGGATCGATGCGTTGGAATACACCGCTGGGAATACCAGATACCAAGCTTCCCAGGCCCAGCAGATTCTGTCTGTTATTGACCTAGTTAGAAAGCAGACGGCAAATCAAAAGCTGTCAGTACTGGGTTCACAGGATTAAGTCATTTTTCCACTTTTTGTGGCATAACAGTCCAATTACCAAATTTGTGCAGCTTCCCACACATTTGAGCACAGAAATACTAATGAAAAATATGTAAGATATTACACCGTCACATCTTTTGGCTTCACTTCTCGACACTTGGCCTCAGGCTCAATTGTTCTTAGTCTATGTAAGAACCTGCTGAAGATCATTGCGACTCATGTAATAAGGTAATAATGGACACAGCAAAAATGGCATCCCAAGAAACTCTGGATAACTTGCTGAAATGTATTTCAAATTCAAAACCATTTTAATTGGATTGCTCATGAAGGTGAGCTTTGGTTTGGGGATAAATCTGTTATCTGTTATTTTCACAGGCGCAATCTTGAAAAAAAAAGACTTTTAAGGTGTTAGCAATCTGAAAGTTTTCATCTCTACCACATTCGTCTGAGTTTCCCATCCGAAACATGAATAAAAGTCTCCCCAATTGGCCGAACCTAGATTTGATGAAAAGGAGGAAAACATGATACTCTGTATTTTTGATACTCTCCCCATCCACAAACATATAAAATCCACCACATCAGGCTAGATCTGCTTCTACACCTCATTCTCACAGGATTTTTATCCACTCCTGGGACTCGTTTGTTTGACTAAGGCAGTATTCTTCACCTGCCAGTGAATCATCTTATTGGTCTGACTGCTGCACCACACCGAAACATAGGAAAACAGCTCAAAAATATCCACTAATCCAGTAAGCTGACACACATCAAATTCTATTATCTTTACATTTGATCGATTTCATTTAGCCATCTATCAACATAATGTACACATTTTAGATTTATTGAGCTCTTACCTGGAGGCCATTTTTGAGTAACTTGACTACAATCGCATTGGCCTGGCCAACATTCCAGCCTCTAACTTTACCCAGGCTTGGCAGAGCATTCTGCAGAGTGTCCCCATTAATATTTATAATCTGTGACACTGACAGTCCGACAGCTGTTTGTCCCAAAGTAGTCAAGGTACTGACTGAAAAGTTGTCAATTTTGCTCACTATAGCTATTGATAGCTGAAAAAGAAATAAAAATAACATAGTACTCCATTTCTTTATGGGCACGCACTTCAATGTTTGGCAGTAGATCTTTCCCATTTACCTTCAGCTGTTCATCTGTTGGACTTTCAGCAGGTACTGTTCCATTGGTAGTTGTGTTAGGTAGCACATTCGGACCACAGACTTGGTTTATCTTTTCCGTGACAGCCAAGATTTGTTGTGCAGTCAAGGATTGAAGTAGATCAGTTCCAGTAATAAAGCAAACCAGAGAATTTGGCAGACTGCAAAAGAATGTCAGTCATAAATTGTATTGGTATATCTTTCATAACAACAGCATTCTGCACATTATAGATGTGATTTTTTTTTTACAAATAAGAAGGTCTTTAAAGATTGCTGCAGCGTCACACATTGCTTTTTTAAAAGGGTATAAATGGTGACCTAGAATTAAATGTTATCAGTCCACTGCGTAATGATCATTTTTGCGGGTTCTGTCACTGTAAAATTGTGCACTATGTCCTGCATAATGGTTGAAGTCTTCAATTGAAAGAATATTTTAAACGCAATATCTTCTAAATGCATAGAGAAGAGTCAGTCAGCAGCATCCAACCGAGAAGCTATCTAATGTAGAGATGCAGTATTGTTATGGTAGAGTTCTGATGCTTGCTTTGTAAATATAGTCTGTCATACAAGTTATTATCTTACAGTGTGTCTGAATTTTCTTCATCCTCAAAAGGTTAAGTGTTTAAGTCTCTGCATTTTGGTTGCCAGCTAGTCATTATTCACCAATCAGATTACGCAAAATCTTTCCAAAATTTTACTTTCTCCATAACATTTTATCAAAGTAAAGACTACCCAATCAAATTCTAGTGAAACAAGCTCTACTAACATTAATTCTACCAATCACATCTTTCCAAAAGAAAATTGATCTAAATTGTACCAAAAAGATCTACACAATTGCACTCAACCTACAAACTCTATCAACTACATTCTACCAAATGAAATGTTAACAGATCAAACTCTACCAAAGAATTTATCTAATCAAAGTCTACTAATAATCAATTCAATCACATTCTACCATAAAATTCCATTAATCACGTGACATATGAAAAGTTCACCAACTTACCCATAAACATTAATTCATCAAGCTTTATCCCACACTTCCACAAACAGCACGGTGCATCTTGATGCATGTCTGAACATCCTGGACTTCAAGTACACTCACCTCCCACCCTCCCAACACTTGATAATATCCACAGGTTGTTGGGTGAACAGCATAGCCCCAGGGTAAACAAACGATATGCACAGGAGTCAGTATCTAATGTAAATACTACAATTGCTAAAAGCCACTACATATTGAAAGTCCCTCATGTAAGAAAGCACACACAGGGCAGAATTTTCTGCCTGTCGGGCGAGCAGGCCCGACCCAATCTCCAGCGGGCGGGGAGCCAATCCTCGCCAGCGAAGCAGGCCGCATCGCTATTTTACGTGGGTGGGCCAATTAAGGCCCGCCCAGCGTGACGTCCAGCAGGAAGTGCTATGTGCTTCTTGTGCGGGCAGGGGGGAATCTCCAAAAGCGAGAGTGCGCTCTTTCACACATGCGCACGAAAGAGCGCACATCTCCCTGAGGCTAGGCGCAGCCTCAGGGAGATCGCTTCCACTTTGAAAAGTATTAAAAATAGAGAAATAAAAAAAATTCTCTAACATGTCCCCCTCATGTGACAATGTCACATGAGATGGGATATGTTCATAATTTACAGAATAACTTTATTAAAGTTTTTAAAACCCTGCATGAAACCTCATCCCGCTGCTGGATGAGGTTTCATGTTTTCTCTATTTGCCGCCGGGGCTCCTGGCCTGCCCGCCAGCCTTAAGGTTGGACGGGCAGGTCCTTTAATTGTTTAAATGATCTTGTCAATGGCCTCAATTGGCCATTGACAGGTCGACAGGCCCGCAGCTGATTTTGCTGCAACCCCGTCTTCCTGAAAATTTAAAAGGGGCGGGATGATGTCAGGGTTCGGCCCGACCTCATCCCGCGTCATTTTACGTGTCGGCGAGCGGGCCCCACCCCCTGTTCGCCAACGGCAAAATTCTGCCCATAACGTTTGCAAGCACGTACAAATTTATTTTGCCGATGTTAGTTAAACAAAACAAAATCACTTATAACCACAGAATCAGAGAATTGTTATGGTGCAGAAGGAGACCATTCAGCCTATCGTGTCAGCACCGGCTCTCCGCATGAGCATTATGACTTAGTACCATTCTCCTGCCTTTCCCCATGCCCTTGCACATTGTTTCTATTGAAATAATCATCTAATGTCCTCTTGAATGCCTTGATTGAACTTGCCTACAACACACTTCCAGGCAGTACATTCCAGACTCAAACCACTCGCTGTGTGAAAATGTTTTTTCTCACATCCCATTTGCTTCTTTTGCAAAATCACTTTAAATCTGTTCCCTCTCGTTCTCGATCCTTTTAAGAGCGGGAGCAGTTTCTCCCTTTCTACTCTATCCAGCCCCCTCATGATTTTGAACACCTCTATCAAATCTCCTCTTAGCCTTCTCGCCTCCAATGAGAATAGTCTCAACCTCTCCAATCTATCTTCATAACTGAAGTTTCTCATCCCTGGAACCATTTGTGTAAACCTCTTCTGCACTCTCTCCAATGCGTTCACATCCTTCCTATAGTGTGGTGCACAGAACGGTACACAATACTCCAGCTGAGGTCTAATTAATGTTTTATATAAGCTCAGCATAACCTCCGTGCTCTTGAACTCTATGCCCCTAATAATAAAGCCCAAGATACTGTATGTTTTATTAACTGCTCTCTCTACCTGCTCTGCCGTCTTCAAATGATCTATGCACATATACACCCAGGTCCCTCTGCTCCTGCACCCTCTTCAGAATTGTACCCCTTATTTTATATTGTCTCTCCATGTTCTTCCTACCAAAATGCATCACCCAACTTTTCTCCACATTGAACCTCATCTGCCACCTATCCATAAACTTGTCTATGTCCTTTTGAAGTTCTATACTGTCCTCCTCACAGTTTACAATGCTTCAAAGTTTTGCATCGTCTGCAAACTTTGAAATTGTCCCCTGCACACCAAGATCTAGACCATTAATACCTATCAAGAAAAGCAATGGTTCCAATATCGACCCCTGGGGGACTCCACTACAAACCTTCCTCCAGCCCGTAAAATATCAATTGACCATTACCCTCTGTTTCCTATTACTCAGCCAATTTTGTATCCACGTTGCTACTGTCCCTTTTATTCCTTGAACTATAACTTTTCTCACAAGTCTATTGTCTGTCACTGTTTCCATTGTATATCCAGGGAGCTCTGGGTTTGTTTGACAAACCTTCTCTTTTGAGGGAATGTAGTCTCAATAGATTTTTTTTTTAAGATAGTTATTTGTCTGTATGTTTGTAGTGAATCCATTGCTATCACTAGGTACCAAAGATCAGATGAGGTGCACGGCTCAGAATGCAACATCTGGCTTTGACTTGTTAAGGGGTGGTCATCAAAATGAGAGGATGCATGAACAGTTTACAGCTCAAGCATGGAAAAAGGAACAGGGTCAACAAGCAGGAAGACTGGACAGCTTATATTTTAATTCATTAACAAGGTACTGCTGGAAGATTAGCATTTAATGCTTAAATGTCAAGAGCAGGAGAAAATTGCAATAAAATACATATAGTGCAATAACTATTCATAATACACTTAAATATATACCAATTATTTATTACATATGCAATACAT
Organism: Cetorhinus maximus; assembly: GCF_964194155.1. Lineage (NCBI taxonomy): Eukaryota > Metazoa > Chordata > Chondrichthyes > Lamniformes > Cetorhinidae > Cetorhinus > Cetorhinus maximus. Next base: position 73,709,383 of record NC_135893.1, on the reverse strand, counting down.
TTTAATACTTGCATATATGTCTGAAATAAAAATTATATCTTTTTATGGAAAAGTTTCACATGAGGAACAGTGGTCAAAAGGTACAACACGAAACAGGTGAAAGGAAGAAAGAAAAATACAAAGCAATCCATCAATTCATCTTAGGTTACCAGAACAAGTATTTAAATATAAGCAACCTGTATAAGACATAACCCACAGCCTAGTGTCAGATGTAACGCAAAGTCCCAGTCAGCCTTTTGAGCAATTGGAGTACTCATCCCAGAGGGGAATATTGATAAGTAAAGGTAAAGAGGAAAAGTGGTTGGGGGGATGCAGAGAGGGACATGCAATTTTAAACCGAATTTACAAAAAGTGAAATTACACATAAGATTAACCATTAGCAGAAAATGATAATGGATTTTTGCATGTATTTCTGGACAATTTAGCCTTATGCACAGGCTCCCCCAGGATGCTATGGCGATCAATCTCACATGAATTGACACACAGCCTTCTACTATATTAAAGGGACACAGTGATTGATGACAGAAAAGTTGCAAGAGTAATATGAATGCACCACTTTGAACATAAAATTGTAATTTTCCCATGAGCCATGTTTCTGAAACCTTGTGTACAATTTTACACTTGTTGTATAAACATCTAAGAGGGCTCAAATAATCACAAGTGGACTGGGACTGATGTATCAATGAGGGTAGTATGTTGAGTGAAGTCAGGCATATTGCTCACTACAAGAGCAGATGAAGCCATGGCCAAGTGGCCTACAGTCCTGAAGAATATTAACATTTTCAAACTATCAGGAGTGATTGGCTTCCATACCAAGGAGACTAAGGGGAACATGGCCAGAGTGCGAGGATGTCTAGGCAGCCCCTTCTCCCCTATGCTTGAGGGGTGAAGGTTGAGGTCTATGGATGCCAGTCCCAGAGACTTACAAAGTAGATGTGTTAGCATGTCCATGGTGCTCTCCCACTAACTGCATAAACTTCAGTGATGTCAGCCCTGGACAGTATCCAGTGGACTCAATCTCAGTTTAATAGGGTGAATCAGGTCAAGCGGATTTTCAGCCTTGAAGTTTGTAACTTACTTTTGGAAGGAAAGATTTTTCTCACCCATGTCAAGGTATGGGTCAGGAAATTAAATTTGTGCTGGCTGCAGTTTCCTGTCTGTAGTCAGCACACTTGCAAAGTTCTCATTTACACTCAAGCTAAACCTCAGAAAATCTATCCTGAAATAAAGATGGTTGTTTCATTTCATATCTTCCTTTCATGATAGTGTATTGGAAGGATTCACAGTCGAATTAAGAATCGGTCAGACTGCCGTGTGAACATTCCTTCCATGGATGTGACCATCATTATTTCAGCCAATAGGGTGGTTAGTCCTATACGGTTATAAAGTTTTATGGGCTCCCACAACACGTTTGATGAGGGGGAGAAATCCACACGTACCAAATGCAAGTATCCCACTGGATGTCAATCCAGGATTCAGAGCTGGAACTCAAGTCATCACTGCACCTTCTGACTTGAGCAGGATTGCTACCATGATATTGTTCCATGAGAAAGAAAAGAAAGACTGCACAATTTTTCAACTTAATTTCAACAGCATTGCGGCCTATTTGAAACAGAGATGGGGAAGAAAGTGGCAGATGTGGTTGGATGGAGATGAAGAGGAAGGGGTTGGAGAGGCACTCCAATCAAGAACAAGTGCAAGAAGAGATAATATGACAAGGAGTTAGGGGAGGCCTGGAGAAATAATTCAAATCTTCTGAATTGAGGATCAACAGCAAACAAGACAGAAACATACACATGCACACTGTTAAATGATAGACGGAGATGAAAAGTGTTCCAGCCATCCATTTCTGGCTCTGTAGGGAGCAGAAGAAATGCTATCTGTCGGGGCTTATTGGGTCCAATTTATAATGCAGTGTACCATTCCACTCACTAAGCAAATCAACAAAAGTTCAGCTACTGATACTAGATAGTCAGATTGAGGCACGATATTCAAATAGACGAATTCCTTGAATTAAAATGTTTTATTTTATTTTGAGCAGCTAATTACTAATAATCTGAGAATTTAGAGATTTAGAAATCTACCCCAATTTTAGAATGCAGTATATTTATTTCAGATCCATAAATATCATGAACAAAATCTTCCATTTCACATATTATTCAAAAAGCAAATCATTGGAAGCATACCTTGAAGCATTAAAATTTGGATTGAGTTCAACCAGGAAGTTAATGTAGACCCTCGTGACTTCATTCATCAGTGCTATGTTTTCTAGAAGTGCCAGGTTTTCTTCGTTGGCTGCAAATTCTCGAAGCTATGCAGATTTTGAGAGAAATTAGAAATATTTACTTTAAATAAAACAACTCGACCTGCAAGGCTGATAGGTAGTCGGGCAGTTGAGATGGAGCGGGTGCCATGCAAATTGGGGTCCTACTATGTCAACTGGACAATACCATCATCTTAATCCAGAAGTGATCACTCTGGCAGCTACAACTAAATGTTATCGAAGCCCGTCCAAATAAGCTCAAGTCTTCATTTTGTGGGATCAGGAAGAGAGGGAGAGCTCCTTCACCAACCACTGACCATTCCAGAAAATCTTTCCTCAGCCCACATGCTTACTTTAGGCCCAGCGGGTAGTCACCAGACTGCCCAACTTTCTGCCACTCCAAACTGCCTTCCCTCCCTTTTTGAGCAGGAAGTCGCTCAGCAGCACATTAATGAGCATCTCCTGGACAGACTAGCTACTCACAAACTACTTTCACACCATACTTTCTACATCTCAGATTAAGAAAAGTTATGACTCATCTTTCTATTGACATAAGTGAAATAAATGCTGATTCTAACAATAGAGTAAAAGGAAAGTACATACCGTTGTTTCATTATCAGAGAAAGACTGAAGATCAGTCAATGACATTTTACTCAAATATAGTCCCAGATATTGAGCAAACCAAGCAGTGGAGTTCAGGACTGGATCATTCGCATTATAGCATTTTGGTTTGGGACCTGTTATGCAAAGTGAACAAAACATTGCTATAAAGAACAGATTTTTTTCTCACTAGTCACTATATAGAAAATCCACCTTGTGTTTAAACATAAATGTGTTTCACATACTGTGTTTCATCCATCTAACAATTTATCTATATAAACTAAAATATTTCCTGTGATATCGTTTGCAGTGAAGGCAAATTATTGGTCTGGTTAGGAAATTCCAGAGATTAAAGATAAGGACAGGTGCTCTATTTGGCAGAATGTCACGAGTGGTTTCCAGCAATGATTTGTTTAGGAGCTTCAGCTGTTCACTGTATGTACTAATGATTTATATGATGAGATAAAAAAACACATCCAAAATTGCTAATGACACAAATATAGGCAGCATTGTAGGCAGTACAGATGGAAGCATAACATTACGAAGGGATATTGATAAATTAAGTGAATGGGAAAAATTGTGGTAAATGGATTTCAATGTAGGTACATGTGAGGTCATCCACTTTGGGCCTTAAAAGGATAGAACAGGTTTGTTTTCTAAATGGTGAAAAGCTAGAAATGGTGGCGGTCCAAAGAGACTTGGGTGAGGTCCAGGTCCATAAATCATTAAAATATCATGGACGTCTACAGTACAGTTAATAATCAAATGATTAATGCAATGCTGGTCTTTATATTTCGAGGACTAGAATACAAGTTGGTAGAAATCATGTTTCAGCTGAACAAATCGCTGATTAGATCACACCTGGTGTGCTATGAGGGGCTTGGGGCATCACATCTTGGGAAGGATGTATCGGCCTTGGACTGAGTGCAGCATTGATTTATCGGTATTTACTTGGATTTTGAGGATTAAATTATGAGGAAAGATGATGCAAACAAGGTTTGTGTTCCTCTGAATTTAGAAGGTTAGGGGTGAATTTATTGAAGCGTTCAAGATGTTAAGGGGAATAGATGTAAATTATTTCCACTGGTTAGGGCATCTAGGACTAGTGGTATAGTCTAAAAATTAGAACTAGACCTTTGAGGATGAAAATTAGGAAACACGTTTATATACAAAGAGTGGTAGAAATTTGGAACTCTCTTCTCCAAACAACAATTGATGTTAGATTAATTGTTAATTTTAAATTTGAGATTGATAGATTTTGGTTAACCAAAGATATTAAGGGATCTGGGACAGGACAGGTATATGGAGCTACGTTGCAAATCAAATGTGATCTCACTGAATGGTTGAACAGTCTCGAGAGGCTAAATGGCCCTATGTTCATATGAGTCTGCTGTGTTGCTTCATAACAATAGAGATGTTTAGTCATGTAGGAAATTACATCAAGGGCATTGGGTTACAGTAATTGAATAACTGAAATTCCATTTCCATTAAATAGTATTCTAGGATTTTGCCTAGTGTTTTGAAAATTGAATTCCACTTAAATTTCCTAACTATCAGCACAACACGGGTAATAGTCTGATGCTTTGTGTTTGCTGTTAGTCTTCAATTCAATCTTTTCTATTTGCTTAATAAGCTTTGAGGATTTATAAAGTATTCACAATTTGATTACCGACGAAAGCTGCAACTGTTGTGTGATCAGTACAATCTGTCAAATCATCCCCAAATTTCCAGGAGATACATATCATTGTACTTGAACACCGCTGTCCTACACCCATTTAATGGCACAAAGACCCAGGTAATCATGGTATAAATAACTTACACAATTATTTACATCAAGCTATAATTTCTGGGTCTGCTCTGTTGCTTTCTTTGAAGAAAGAGTAAACACCTAATTTTTATAGTGCCACCTCCCTTCATTAAAATCAATTGCGGTCATGGAAAAATTTTTCCTCCCATTTGGGGGGGGGGGGGGGCACGAGTGCAGGAGTGGGCACGCCTCCGATCGGCGCCACCAATCGGGGGTGCACCGCCATTTTACGTGGGTGGGCCATTTAAGGCCCGCCTAGCGTGATGTGCACCAGGAAGCGCTGTGCACTCCTTGTGCAGATTGTTGGGGGGGGGGGTGGATTCCCTCAGCCAGGAGTGTGAAGAGCGCACAGATCTCCCTGAGGCTAAGTGCTGCCTCAGGGAGATCAGCTCCAATTTAAAAAATTTTTAATAAACGTGTTTAAGAATTTTCCCTGCCATGTGCCCGCATGTGACACTGTCACATGAGTTGAGACACGTCCATAAGTTTTAGTGAAACCTTTCTTTAAAATTTAAATACCCTCATGAAACCTCATCCCACCCGTGGATGAGGCTTCATGCTTTTTCCGAAGCTCAGCAGGGCTCCCGGCCTGCCCGCCAACCTTAAGGTTGGACGGACAGGTCCATTAACAACCTTAATTAGTTTTTCAATGCCCTTAATAGGCCGTTGACAGATTGGTGAGCACGCAGCTGACTCGGCTGTGCCTCCGCCGACCTGAAAATAGAAATGACGCGGGGTGACGTCGGGAGTTCCACCCGACGTCATCCCGCGTCGGCAAGCGGGCCCCGCCCCCGCTCGCCAACTGGAAGATCCTGCCCCATGATTTTGCTACTTTGAATGTCACTGTCATTTAGACCATTAAAAAATAGCTCGTGTGCTCAATATGTTTAGTAGAATTCCAGCAATCTTAGATTACCATTTAAATATATCAAAAATGAATTCCTATTGTTAAACAATACTTGTTTAAGTATTCAGTGGTGCAGTTTTAACAATGTCTAGGGTGACTGATGCAAAATGCAAAGTGATGTATAGAAACCTCAATCATACATTTAGGGGCAGCAGGCTGCCATTCCCTAACCTTAATTACCATCCAAATACGTAATTCAAATTGTTAAGCATTTGTGCTGCAAATGTGGTCATCAGTGATCACAATGTGCCCATAATAACACCATATTACAATTCACAATGCACAGAAAATGCATATTGTTTTTCCTCCCAGATTCCATAAAGTTATTGAAATCACAAATGAAATATTAAACCTTCAAATCTCAAACATCTTGGTATATTATTAGAGTTTGGAGCTATGTCAATAAACATGTCTTGAGCACAGATTTGATCTAAGGTTGGCTCCATGAATTGTTAACCTCAATCATGTGTTCAATATTGCTAAAACACTCAACCAAAACTTTTATTCTTTTATTTCCCTTCCCTGATTCCAATTTCAAATGACTGAACCACAATATTCCCTTTAATTTTTAATTTTCACAAAAACAAAGATTTTTGGGTGTCATTTCTGAATTCCATTAAATATTCATTTTCTCGCACAATGAGTAAGAACCATGCTGTTCTTATAAAATATCAGAGTGAGTTACATTAATAGCAACTCAAAAGTAACAGGCATTGCAGAGTGCTTGAGCAACTGAGCACTAAAAGCCTACAGGTTTCCATATTGTTCCTAAAATTTCGAAGGATAGAGGGGAAAGGGGATGGGTTACTTTTCAATCTAATGAAATAACCAGACAGATATAAAAACAGTCATCGATAAAATGGCACTCTGATTTAAATTTGTCCTTTCTCTCCATCAATTCAAGCTTTGAACATCCAGTTCAAACACTGCTGGATGCTACTAGTTTTGCAAAATGCTGGTCAGTAGAGAAATATGATCCAGCAAATATGTTCACTTCCACTTATCTGTATTTCTGGTCTCTGTGTTTAGGGATCTACAGAGAAATTGATTAGCATCACATACATTGCAGTGGGTTTTTACTGTCACCACTGGCTTTGCCACTTCTGATTCACCATTAAGTTTGATGCAGCACATTCGAATTAAGCAGCCAGGAATTTCTGGCAGTTAGTCAAGGCAAGATCAGTAATCAAAACAGCAAAATTTACAACATACTCTGCCAATTTCATTGTTGCAGTAAATGTTGGATTGTTGTTCTCCCTCACACAGACACAAATACATAGACTCGGTTTGCAACCAAAGATTAATCTCCTGGACATTACTGCGAACAATCCGGGAGAAAAAAAATCAAATAAGCATTATAAGGTTTGTGTTTTTTTCATTTTCTACCACTGAGATGAAAAAAATATCCAAATGCAGGATTAAGAGACAGGCTGAGGTCTCTAATTATAGTATTTACAGATATAAAGAACAATTGAATGCATTAATTTAGTTACATTGTCATGAAATATTTTATTTTTTGAATTTTGAAAAATGTAATTTTCCTGAAATTTGTTCTGGGGAAACAACCAGTTCACAATGCAAAGGGCTGGAAAAAGGGCCTCTGTTACTTTTATGTTGTCCTGAGATTTCTGGGACATTCATTTGGGAAGTGGGGGTATGTGGCAGAGTTTGGCCTGGGGAAATTGTCTAGCCAGAGCTTTGAAAAAGAAGTGAAGGGCTAACTCCAAGCAGGAAATTTCAATGATTCTGGGGCTGGTGAAGCGGTGCACCTCAGGTAACTTGTTCCGTTTAGTGCAGCAAGAAAAATGCACTGAGAAACTTCAGATACTGAGAGGGGAAGGCAAGTAACTTTCCTTCAAAGTGCATTTTAAATGATTTGATTGGTTCATCGCCAGGTGAGGCAATAAAACATTCTACCTACAAATTTCCATTACAAATGTTTATACAGGCAATTTCCATTCTAAATGTTAACATGCAATGCATAAGTCAAAAAATCATGGCACAGGAAGAACAAACCCATGCCCACCAATAGACTAGTTTCCAACTACTTTTCCAATTTTCTCAGCTTTTCAAAGCGATATCCTTTATTGGGATAGAGTTTCAATGGTTCCAGCAGCCTTTGTGTGTGAGCCTAGACATTCAGCATAGGACATTTAACTGTCAGGGGTATTACAGTCATGAATCATTGAAATTTCCTGCTTGGAGTTAGCCCTTCACTTCTTTTCCAAAACTCTGGCTAGACAATTTCCCCAGGCCAAACTCTACCACATACCCCCACTTCCCAAATGAATGTCCCAGAAATCTCAGGGCAACATAAAAGTAACAGAGGCTCTTTTTCCTGCCCTTTACATTGTGAACTGGTTGTTTCCCCAGAACAAATTTCAGGAAAATTACATTTTTCAAAATTCAAAAAATGAAATATTTCATGACAATGTAATGCATTCAATTGTTCTTTAAATCTGTTAATATGCCTCATACTTTGCTCACCTGTCATCAACTATTGGAACAACTAGCAGAGGTTACTGGATGGTGATTAGCAGCAAGAACCCTTGCTAGTTTTTCCTTTTTTCTCACCTAAGAAGTTAACAGCAGATATAAAAACCACAAATCTGTAACTCAAAACCAATGTTACATTACCTTGTTGTAGATAAGTTCTGATCCCCTTGTAGATTTCAGTCCGTTTTTCTGCACTAAATTTTCTGTAGAGAGCATTCAGTGTATCTACACTAAAGGTGAAATTTAATAACATTTTAGAATTTCATTTTCATTCTAGTTTAATTACAGTGAAGTTCATTTTAAAGCAATACAAAAGAAATGGAAAACAAAAACAGAATTACCTGGAAAAACTCAGCAGGTCTGGCAGCATCGGCGGAGAAGAAAACAGTTAACGTTTCGAGCCTTCATGGCCCTTCGGCAGAATATGTATTTGATCAAACTAAAGGAAAAATACCTAATCCCAGCCTTCCTCTGTATGTAGCCCATACTACCTCCACACACAGACACACACGCATACAACAGACAGGAATTGATTGCCTGGTATATGTAGGAGGGAGTCATCGTAAAATCAGAAAATGCATCTCCAACACACAGAGAAAATGAAAGGTGACAGAAGTTAAGATTGTACAGGCATATGTGTCACTTAGATGTACAAATTTCTCTGTGATCAAGAAAATAGAGACTTGAAACAGCTAGTCCAGATATAAATAACCGTTTAGAAGGAAAATTAACTCAGGCAAAATCTAGGAAGATTGGAGAACCCCATTGCAAACGACGGTTCAATACTTTAAATCACAGAAGGCTACCACCATCCTTCCAGATGAAGGCAAAGTGAGCAATTCATCCTTACCAATACTAAAGTTAAGGTCATATAAGTTCTGGAAACACTGCCAATTCCAAACATATAGGCCAGAATTTTTCTGTCGGCAAGTTGAGGGCAGGGCCCGCTTGCTGACGCGAAAATGACGTGGGATGACGTCAGGGGGAACCCCCGACATTATCCCGTCCCATTTAAATATTCAGGAAGGCGGGCAGACAGCGAAATCAGCTGTCCGCCCGCCGACCTGTCAATGGCCAATTGAGGCCATTGACAGGGTAGTTAACCCAATTAAGGGCTCTGCCCGTCCAACCTTAAGGTTGGCGGGCAGGCCAGGGGCCCAGCAGGCTTCTGAAAAAACATGAAACCTCATCCACTGGCAGGATGAGGTTTCATGTCTGTTTTTAAAAAGTTTAATGGAGTTTCCGTGCTTTTTATTAACATGTCCCATCTCATGTGAGATTGTCACATGAGGGGGACATGCTAATTTTTTTATTTTTCTATTTTTGATGTTTATAAAGCTTTCACCGATCTCCCTGAGACAACACTTATGCGCGCGAAAGAGTGCACTTTGACATTTGGGGAATCCCTCCTCCCCCCACACAGGAAGCGCATAGCGCTTCCCGTCGGGCGGCCCGCTGGGTGGGCCTTAATTGGCCCGCCCACTTAAAATGGCGATGGGGCCCGCTTCAGCGGCAGCGATCGGCTGCCCACCTGCCCATCAAGGGCAAAATTCTGCCCATAGACTTTAATCTACTCAATAGACAAATTACCTAAGGCTGTTAACTTGTCAGCTAAGTAAGGAATCTAATCCTAAATCAGTCTCACAACTTCATATCAATTTCAAATACAGATCCGCACTAAATTTATAATCAGCAAGCAATTAATTCTGAATCACTGTGTTGTAACTGTGCCTTTGGAATGGGTTATTTGTTTCGATAATTAACCTATCTACCCATTAACACATTAATTAGTAGCTTTTGTGAATCCTGATGAGAAGCAACATGATAAGTTTTAATGTATTCCAAATGGCTGATGTAAATTGAGCCTTATTTAGCATGATAGAGCCCTGACGCATGATAGAGCCCTGACAATCACTTGATAACGAACATACGAACATACGAATTAGGAGCACGAGTTGGCCACTCGGCCCCTCGAACCTGCTCTGCCATTCAATAAGATCTTAGCTGATCTAATTTTAATCTTAACTTCACATTCCTACCTACTCCCGATAACCTTTCATCCCCTTGCTTATCAAGAATCAATTTACTACTGCCTTAAAGATATTCAAAGACTCTGCCTCAACCACCTTTTGAGGAAGAGAATTCTAAAGTCTCACAACCCTCAGAGAAAAAAATAAATTGTCCTCATCTCTGTCTTAAATGGGCGACCCCTCATTTTTAACTAGTGGTCCTTAGTTCTAGATTCTCCCACAAGAGGAGACATCCTTTCCACATCCACCCTGTCAAGTCCACTCAAGAACTTGTATGTTTCAATTAAGTCGCCTCTTACTCTTCTAAACTCCAGTGGATACAAGCCTTTCCTGTCCAGCCTTCCTTCACAAGACAACCCGCCCATTCCAGGTATTAATCTAGTAAATCTTCTCTCAACTGCTTCCAATGCATCTTTCCTTAAATAAGGAGACCAATACTGTACTCAGTACTCGAGATGTGGTCTCACCAATGCCCTGTACAACTGAAGCATAACCTCCCTACTATTGTATTTAATTTCCTTTGCAATAAAAGATAACATTCTATTAGCTTTGCTAATTACATGCTGAACCTGAATACTAACCTTTTGCTATTCATGCACTAGGACACCCAGAACCCTCTGCATCTCACAGCTCTGCAATCTCTCACCATTTAGATAATATGCTTCTTTTTTATTCATCCTGCCAAAATGGACAGCCTCACATTTTCCCACATTATACTCCGTTTTCCAGATCTTTGCCCACTCACCTAACCTATCTATATCCTTTTGTAGCATCCTTATGCCCTCTTCACAAGTTACTTTCCTACTTATCTTTGTGTCATCAGCAAATTTAGCAACCATACCATTGATCCCTTCATCCGAATCATTTATATAAATTATAAAGAGTTAAGGCCCAAGCACTGATCCCTGTGGCACATCATTTGTCACATCATGCCAATGAGAAAATGACCCATTTATGCCTACTCTGTTTCCTGTTAGCCAGCCAATCTTCTATCCACGCCAATATGTTACCCCTTACACCATGAGCTTTTATTTTCCGCAATAACCTTTAATGAGGCACCTTATCAAATGCCTTCTGAACGTCTAAGTATAGTACATCCACCTTTATCCACAGCATGTTAATTATTCAAAGAACTCCAATAAATTGGTTAAACATGATTTCCCATTCACAAAAACATTTTGACTCTGTCTGATTACCTTGAATTTATCCAAGTGCCTGTTATAATGTCTTTAACAATAGCTTCTAAGATTTTCCCTGTGACAGATGTTAAGCTAACTGGCCTATAGCTTCCTGCTTTCTGTCTCCCTCCCTTTTTGAATAAAGGTGTTATATTAGCTATTTTCCAATCTAATGGAACCTTTTCCAAATCTAGTGAATTTTGGGAAATTAAAACTGATGCATCAACTATCTCACTAGTCACTTCTTTTAAGACCTAGGATGAAACCCATCAGGATCCAGGGACTTGTCAATCTGCAGTTTCAACAATTTGTTAAGCACCACTCCCCTGATAATTGTAATTTTCTTGAGTTCCTCCCTCCCTTCCAATTCCTGATTTACAGCCATTTCTGGGATGTTACTTGTATCCTCTGTAGTGAAGACTGATGCAAAATATGTGTTCAATTCATCTGCCATCTTCTTATTTTCTACTCCCCAGACTCACTTTCTATAGTACAGATGCTCAATTTGTTAACACCTCTTTTTTAAATACCTATGGAAATTCTTATTATTTGTCTTTATATTTCTAGCTAACTACTGAACAGTGATAATGCATAATTAGTGCTCCAATAAAAGTTAAAGTGTTGTATCGGGATAGTAGGTGGATTAGAGAATGTAGCTTAGTTATGAAGACAATGGTGCCTCAATTTCATATTCCAAGACATTAACATAGATGGGGAGTGCCTTTAGCGCTTGTATGGCACCTGATTGAGCATAGCACTGGAAAACAAGGCAGGAATTGTGAGCAGATAGATGTGAGGGACTTTGGTTGCTGCTGCAGAACTGGTTCCAGGATGGATCCAGCAGCACTTTTTTTTAAAAACTGATCTTGTTGGTTCTCCAGTTCTTTGCTGTGCCTTCCCCACATCCTTCAATCTGAGGATGGAGGGTGGTCATCTAGTAAAAGCTCTCCAGCAGAGCGATAAGATGTTCCTATGTCTGGGAACCACTATAGCCTGCAGCCTCATTGAAAAGACAGTTCCACCCCTACTGAGGAAGCCTTAAAAACTCAGTAGTAACATAAAGAGGACAGAAACCCTGCAATACGGATGCCAATCCATTTTTCCCCTTATCTTTGCTTCTCAGAATGTTTGTTTGCTGGAGGAAAAGGTCAGGGAGATTTCTACCCCACACCACACCCATCAACCCAGCTTACATTTGATCATGAACAGAAAGCACTAGGACCAGAATTTTGACAGAGATCTGCACAAAAATATCAGAGGCCTGAATTCAGAAGCCCCACCCTCAAACCTGGTCTCCACCATTATGCAGAGGGGGAATAGGAGCAGGTTCTAAATAGCACGTCTGTGCTTCCCAGAGACATCTGGCCATATAAATCAATAGCTGCCTCCACTCAAATGTGATTTTGGTGAGGTAGGTGTCTGAAACCCAAAGTGTCTGAACCTTATTAATTCATTTGGATAGGCAGGGTACCCTTTTGGGGAGGCCAGGTATCCCTTTAGATTTGGTCCCGGGCACTTTTGGGAGGGATAAAGTACCCTTTGGGAGAAGTAAGGTATCCTTTGGGAGAGGTAAGGTACTCTTCGTAAAAGGTGCCCTTTGGGATTATTAAAGTTCAACATGATTGTGCATAAAAAGTGCATAAACTCTTTGGAACTGTCAAGCTGTCAAAGAGCTATCAAAGAATTATCAAAACACATCGGAACTGTTAAAGCTGTCAAGAGATTTAACTCTGCTGGCTTTAAAAAAAAAGTGGAGTTTAACAAAAATCAGTGCTTGATATGTCACTCTGTTGACATAAGCCTGAGGGTTATCTTAATAGGATTTGTGCTGCACGATTGATTTTACAAGATACCATTATCACAGTGGGGTGCTGTAAGTGAGTAGTTTGATAGAGAGCTCCAAGTGCTTATGAGAATAGAAATGTTTGTTTTCATAATAGATTAGTTGAAGGAATTTAAATTTATTGAATTTTTTAATGAGTTTTTTTAAGTAGTGATGTCATCCATAAACACAACTTTATTTTATGTCAGCATGGTTTCTGAGGATTGCCCATGGTGGATGCTAGTTGAGTTGGCATGGAGGGGGTAGGGGAAAAGGGTGATGGGTGGAGGGCATGGGATAGCATTAAGTTGGAATAGGGGCTATAAAGGGCCATGGGGATGAGTGGGGGGCGTGGGTTGGCATAGGAGTTATGAAGGGACATGGGTGTGGGTAGTAGGGCATGGGTAGCATTGGGGCAGAGGTATCATGGGGGTACATCAAGGGGCATAGGGTGGCACAGAGGTATGGGGGCCATGGGGGTGGGTAGGCACTGACTGTAAAAGGTCATGGGCAATAATGGGCAGTTGGACAAGGATGTGGCCTTTGGAACCATAACTCAGCCAGAGTCAGTGGCTTCAGGAGGGAAGGAACGGGGAGAAATTTGGCAGTGAAGAGAAATAATGATATACGCCTGGATTTTCGCTCCTGGGTTGGGTGCACAGAGTCAGGATATCTCCCAGTTCTGCGAACCCGACCCGAGAAAAAGAGGCTCGGAGGCTGGATTTTTGTTGTGGAGGGCAGAGGGCTGCCCCTGGAATGAGTCCAGAAGCTGTTGGGTGTGGAGACTGCCAGGTGCAGAGGCGGGCTGGTTGGCAGGCCTGCCTCTTTGCTCCATCACTCTGTTCAAGTTATTTTAGAAATGCAGAGAACAAAAAACAACCCTTCAACCCTCAACCTGCTCACCCCACATACACCCATGTCCTATCTATGCCAATCCATGCCCCCCACCCACACATCAAGGCCTGTCAATACCTCCTATTCCACCCTATGCCCCTCTACTATGCCATCAGTCAACTGTTGCTTATATTTTAAACTAACAAAAACATTTTATGAAAAGATCATTGCTGATATACTGGCATCATTAGGCAATATTTGAGAATATACTTGGTCAGTATGCTCAGTTTTGAAAATATTCTGGCTGAAGGATGTTCTGGTGATTCTGAATAAGTGTAGATTAAGAGTTGGATCTAAGTCCAACACTTCATTATAATGGACAGAATGTGATCCGATTGATTTTCCACCATTTATATCTGGGAGTTCAATGAACAAAATCAAAATTGAACTAAATTTGTAGATGCTAACATGTAACACATATATTCTGGTTGCTAGATAGTGACATGATGTATCTTGCAGTGGGACATGACGAATCACATTGGCCTGTACTGCTTCTAAATGGAATTCTATATGAAATTACTAGCATTTCAGTTCAGGAAAGATTAGAAATATACTTACATTTTTCTGTAGGAAAGGCATGGAACTCTCAGGGTGCTGTTGGAAACCAAAAGGTGTGTGGTGATGAATGGAAGATATGGAGCTAATCTGACATTAAGCCATTCATCCACGTCTTTGTCACTGAGTTCAGCCAGGCCTTCAGTAAACTGAGGCCACAAACCCTCTATGATGGCAGCTGAAAGACTGCTCTGAAAAGGAAAAGAAAATTGGCTCGTTTTAAAACTAAATATTAAAATTATAACATGATAACACAAATTCCCACAGCTTATCAGAAATGTGTGTCTACAAATCAGATACAGCAGTGAAGTATATTGGGTGTAAAACATTGATATGGCCAATCATGGACATGGCCAATAAAGATAAAGCAACTAATGTTAGGAGTATGCATTGGCTGGGAACCAGCCCTTTGGAGCAAGTATTGCAAACCTCCAGTTTTCCAATCAACTGTGGATCTGAAATGAGCAGAAAAGAACAAACTTCCACAATCCTTGTCCATGTAGCAAAATTCACAGCTGGTCAGACAACATTTGCTTGTCCTCCTGTTAATGAGGCACATAGGCATCAGGTAAATACTCTGGCGCTGCAGATTCTGATATAACGGATACCATTTTGGGTGATTATAACATTTTATCTATGTTAATTCCCATGATCTCACGAGTATAAATAACACTTGAAGCTCACATTTTGGGTTGCTTTGCTAAAATCATCTATAAATGTAGCCAGATTTTGGATCGGTTTAATATTGAGAAGCACGATGGTTAGTGTCTCGTTGTCATCAATGAATCCAGGCACCCTCAGGATATCAGCAAATTCACTCGGATCAATGCTATTCAACACCTGTAAAAACACAATAGAGAATTTCTAAATCCTGCACAAATAGGTGGATGTTATTTGCGGGGTGAAACAGATGAACGCACAAATACGACTGTGCCAAAAATCTGGTTTGTTTGTTCATTTGTAGCTATCGGGTCACAACAGATAAAGTGCCTGAAATTCCAGTGGGAGGGGGATTTGGAAGTCATCCACACTGCCTGTGTAAAATCCTTCTCAAATTCAGATCAGTAGTGGGAGGGGAATAGGCAGGTCTTCCATCTGCTCTCCATGCCAGAACAATTCTTCACATGCATGTCTTGGGACATTCTTCAGCTACCCCAGCACTTACGCTGATTATGCCCTCAAAAGGCGAGTCATCTTCCAAAGCACCAAAATATTCACTACAGTAGGAAATCAACCTGAGGGGAAATTAATGAGTTTAAAAACCAAGCTACAGCCCAAACCTTGTATCAAGCTTTTACATTGCCACCTATCAGACAATCAGACTGTAAATCCTTGAGAAGTTCACAGAACTCTTGAAGGGAGGGGGAATAAAGATACAAAAACAGTAACAATGCTAAAGGTCAATGCTAGTTAGTTGTTCTTGATGATATAGCGAGTTAGGTTTAAATTGAAAGACAAAATGTTGAATATATATTTTTTAAAGACCTAAAATATACAATCCTTGTTAAATCAATCTCATGTTTTGACTCATTGCGTTACACTGCTTGCTAATACAGGCTTGTCTGACATGTACAAATTTTGTCCCAGGAAGCTCAGGGTTGACTTGTCCATTGAAGGAGCTTGTCAGATGGGTGGTACATTATCTCAGAAAAATAACAGGAACAGGATTTCCATGTTCCTTCCAGAGGCATGTTGCACAGTAATCTGGAGCAGGTGCCTTCTCAAGTCCAGGGGAGCTCACAGTGTTGACTCGGCCATTAAAAAGGATGCTGGTTGGTCACTTCTGTGGGTAAATTAAGTTGATCTGGAAAAATGCACCCATTCACAAAATAATTAGTTTTTTTTACCTCAGTCATACGGTTCGGAGGAACCAATGAAGAAACATCCTTCAGAGTTAGAAAGTCAAAGTAATTTTGGAAATACGTTTTCATGTAAAGGGTAAAACTGTTGTTTTCATAACAATAAAGAGGGAATGCTAGAAAAAAAAATAGAAAATATACAATTATTTTTCGATGATTTCATTTGCACAAGAAACATCTTAAGTTGTCGTAAATATGTACAAAAATCCAAATTATGCAACAGAGTTAAACAGGTAGTGATAGTGGATTTCCCATGGTCACTGTCGCAAAAAAAAGGATTGTTAGTCTGGCAACAAGAACCCTTGCGTGACTTGGGCACAAGTGCTTTCAGACATGCATTAATATACATTGGCTAATAACAGTATTCTTTTTACACAACTGTTCTATATTAAGTGGCGGGGAATTAGTACTGTTTCTTCACCAAGTCTTGTTCAAGTTGATCAGATTTGTTGCCTTTGTGAATCATGATTAAGGTGAACAGACTTCAATGCTAAGACTGCTCTAACTTTAAGAAGAAAACAATCGTGTTCTTACACTAATTCACTAACTTGGGCAGCATCTACACACATGAGAGTGTCAGCCATGGCTCAATGGGTAGCACTCTCACCTTTGAGTCATAAGATTCTGGGTTCAAGTCTTAATAAAAGGCTGAAGTACAAAAATCAAGGCTAACATTCCAGTGCAGTACTGAGGGAGCCTCAATTGGCCATTGACAGGTCGACGGGCGCATAGATGATTTTGCTGCGCCCTCGCCTTCCTGAAAATTTAAATGGGGCGTGGTGACGTCGGGAGTTCCACCCGACGTCACCGCGTCATTTTACGCGTCGGCGAGCAGGCCCCACCCCCGCTCGTCGACAGTAAAATCCAGCCCGAGGTGTTAAACCATCTGTTTGCTCAAGTGGATGTAAAAGATCCCATGGCACTATTTTGAAGACGAACAGGGGAGTTAACCCAGTGTCCTGGCCAATATTTATCCCTCAATCAACATCACAAAAACAAATTCATTGGTCATTATCACAATACTGTCTGTGGGACTTTGCTGTGCTCATATTGGCTGCTGCGTTTCCTACAATGACTGTCCTTCAAAAAGTGCTTAATTGGCTGTAAAGCATGTTGAGACATCTGGGTGGTCATGAACGTGCTAAATAAGGAAAAGGAACGACTAGCATTTATTATGACTAGCAGCACATGTGCTGAGGCTACATATGAGGTGTTTGCACTACTAATCTTTTGCTCTTCATCCCTGTTCAAAAAGTTTTGTTTATGGTACTTTAAATGCGTAGGCTAAGTGGCCTTGCAGACATCATCTTCTGTGCCTTAGCAACTGCCCTCCTATCTTGGGATGGGCCAACCGCTTGAACTGGATGTTTTCATCCCCTGTTTTTTGAGTTTCCAAACTACCTTGGTCCATACATTTCCCCTTTTCTCCAGATTCACTCTCTGGCTAAAATAATAAAGCAAAGGATGCTGCGATACTTTGACTATACAAACCTTTTTAAAATATCTCAACAGGTAGAGTTATTCATAAAGTCACTAAATTCCTAACAAGGATTGAGACTAATGTTAAACTAACCAAAGGCATCAGTCAAAAAATGTTTTCGTTGTGCTTTGAGGCTTCAGTTGAGGTTAAAAGTGGTAGCAATGTTTTGGTGATATTTTTCCACTGAATTAGTTCCTATTAATGGTTTGATTTTTTTTTTAAATATTCTTAGGATGTGGGTAGTATTTTTTGCTAATCCTTGGTTTCTTTGAAGACATTTAGAGTCAACTACATAATGTGGAACTGGACCCACATGTAGGCCAGACTAGGCGAGGGTGACAGGTCCCCTTTCCTGAAGAACACTTTCCACCTTATATCAAAAAATTTACAATTAGTTGAGTGTGAAGATTTATTAGAAAATGTCATAGTGAGTAAAACTTCAGTCGGTGAACAACCTTTGTTGGACGCAAGTGGTCTAACTTTGCTCAACAAATCCTTTAGCTTTAGTACCTACATTAGCAAAAGCAGGATTAAAAATTTTATGAATTTTAAGTTTCACACTTGACTTTTGGTTGATGCTATAATAGGAGGAGCTTTCACTGATAGTAGCCAGCCTACTGCTCAAACGGTAAACACCAGTTTAAAAGGAGCATGCAATCCACTTGTTAGAGATGCCGGTAGTACTGAACATGAGAGTCTTTCTAGTGCTGTCCTGTAATTTCGAACAATAAGTTTTATTATATGTTAGGGTTGCCTTAAATTATAAGATATTTTGAAGCAAAAAAGAAGATAAATATATATAGATTAGTTATTGGAGCTACATGATAGGAGAATAAAAAGTATTGCTGGGTACATCAGTTTGGAAAAACCCATCTGTGGATTAAACCAGAAGATGTCACTAAATCACTGAACATGAGCTGAACAGCTATATTAATGAATGAGGTCAAATTTTATTTCATTACCTTTAGTGTAGGTTAATATATTTTTATATATGGCTTCTTGATCACCCATTTCCAGCCGCTGTTTGATTGAGCTCAGTATTGCAACACTATACAAAATAAAGAAAAATACATCAGATACATAGATAACTGGAATACATAGATAAAAGCATACGGACTTGAAACATTAACTGTATTCCTCTCCACAGATGTTGTCAGGCCTGCTGAGTTTTTCCAGGTATTTTTATTTTTGGAATTAACGATGTTCTCTTCAGATTTAAGGGTTGAAATTGTTCTCAGTGGTAATTCTAAGAAATGTGTTTACAAGTTTGTGAGAAACTCATGCAGTGCCCAAGGAGAGGGCCTATCACTTTATCTCAGAAGAACTGAGGATAGGCAATAATTGTAGCCTTGCCAATGTAAACAGCTTCCCAACAACAAATAACAAGTATGCATACATCAATACATCAGAAAAATGGACATCACACGTTCTTTCTCATACCATAATATCCTTTTATAATTAATACCTTCCATTATATCTTCTAGAGGTGGTCACCTCACAGTTTAAGAGAGTGTACGAGTAGAGGGAGAATGGGCGATAGTCAGTCAAGCAGGACCAGGCAGGTAGTGCAAGAGTCCCTGAGTATATCTCACTCTTCAACCAGCATTCAGTTCTGAATACTGGTGAGGATGATGGTTCTTTTGGGCCATGCAGCCAGAGTCAGGGTGATTCAGCTGTAATTTGAGGCAGGATGAAGATTGGGAAAGCAACATTGATATCAACATCCATCCAGGACAGGACCTTCCATCCCTTCCCGTACCTCTGAACCATCCTGTCTTCTAATCCTAGCCCTTGCCGTGCATTCACCATACCCTCTGACCTTCTCCACTCTGATGCTGAACGTTCAGTACTCAGCAAAGACCTCAGTTTCATAGCCTTACGACCTCACCTCAATGAATTTTGGGCTCGGCACAATGCTGAACTCTTCTTCTGCCACCTTCGTCTCCGTGCTCACTTCTTTAGGCAGGAGTCCTCCCCATGTTCCACGGATCCTTTCACCAGCCTCCAGTATTCTCCCTCC
Source organism: Cetorhinus maximus (assembly GCF_964194155.1). Classification (NCBI taxonomy): domain Eukaryota; kingdom Metazoa; phylum Chordata; class Chondrichthyes; order Lamniformes; family Cetorhinidae; genus Cetorhinus; species Cetorhinus maximus. The sequence goes on along the minus strand of NC_135893.1, from coordinate 73,689,472 downwards.
ACCTGGACCCCTCCCACTGGCCTCTTACCTGCTCTTGATCTTTTCATTGAGAACTGTCGGCGTGACATCAGCCGTCTCAATTTCTCTGCTCCTCTCACCTACTCTAACCCGTCTCCTTCTGAACTTGCTACACTCCGTTCTCTCAGGTCCAACCCCGGTTTTGTTATCAAACCTGCTGACAAGGGTGGTGCTGTTGTTGTCTGGCGTACTGACCACTACCTCGCAGAGGCTGAGCGCCAACTCTCAGACACTTCCTCCTACCTCCCCCTGGAACATGACCCCACCACCGAACATCAAGCCATTGTTTCCAGGACTGCCACTGACCTCATCTCCTCTGGAGATCTTGCCTCCGCAGCTTCCAACCTCATAGTATCCCAAGCCCGGACGGCCCGCTTCTACCTCCTTCCCAAAATCCACAAACAGGACTGTCCCGGTAGAGCGATTGTGTCGGCCTGTTCCTGCCCCACAGAACTCATTTCTTCCTATCTTGACTCCGTTCTCTCTCCCATTGTCCAGTCTCTTCCCACCTACATCCACGATTCCTCTGATGCCCTACATCATATCAACAATTACCACTTTCCTGGCCCTAACCACCTCCTCTTCACCATGGATGTCCAATCCCTCTACACCTCCATCCCCCACCAGGATGGTCTGAGGGCTCTCTGCTTCTTCCTTGAACAGAGGCCTGAACAATCGCCATCCACCACCACTCTCCTCCGTCTGGCTGAACTTGTTCTCTCACTGCACAATTTCTCCTTAGACTTGTCTCACTTCCTCCAAATTAAAGATGTGGCTATGGGTACCCGCATGGGCCCGAGTTATGGCTGTCTCTTTATGGGATATGTGGAACATTCCTTGTTCCAGTCCTACTCAGGCCCTCTCCCACAACTCTTTTGTCAGTACATTGATGACTGTTTCGGTGTCGCTTCATGCTTTCGTCTGGAGCTGAAAAAATGCATCAATTTTGCTTCCAATTTCCACCCCTCCATCACCTTCACATGGTCCATCCCTGACATTTCCCTTCCCCCTCCTTGACCTCTCTGACTCAATTTCTGGTGACTGTTCATCAATATTCACTACAATCCCACCGACTCCCACAGCTACCTCGACTACAGTTCCTCACACCCTGCTTCCTGTAAGGACTCCATCCCATTCTCTCAGTTCCTTCACCTCTGTCACTCTGTTCCGATGATGTCACTTTCCAAAACAATGCTTCTGACATGTCTTCCTTCTTCCTCAACCAAGGTTTCCCACTCACTGTGGTTGACAGGGCCCTCAACCATGTCCCACCCATATCTCATGCCTCTGCCCTCACACCTTCCTCTCCCTCCCAGAACCATGATAGGGTCCCCCTTGTCCTCACTTTTCACCCCACCAGCCTCCACATTCAAAGGATTATCCTCTGCCATTTCCACCAACTCCAGCATGATGCAGTAGGGACTGTTCCCTCCAGGACAGCCTGATCCACTCCTCCATCACCACCAACACCTCATCCCCCTCTCACGGCACCTTCCCATGCAATCGCAGAAGGTGCAAAACCTGCCCCTTTACCTCCTCCCTATCCAAGGGCCCAAACACTCCTTTCAGGTCAAGCAGCATTTCACTTGCGCCTCCTTCAATTTGGTCTACTGCATTCGCTGCTCCCAATGCGGTCTCCTCTACATTGGAGAGGCCAAACGCAGATTGGATGACCGCTTTGCAGAACACCTTCGGCCCATCTGCAAGCATGACCCAGACCTTCCTGTTGCTTGCCATTTGAACACACCATCCTGCTCTCATGCCTTTCCTTGGCCTGCTGCAATGTTCCAGTGAAGCCCAACGCAAACTGGAGGAACAGCACCTCATCTTCCAATTAGGCACTTTATAGCCTTCCGAACTTAACATCGAGTTCAACAACTTCAGACCGTGAACTCTCTCCTCCATCCTTCCTTTTATTCCCTTTTTTCAATATTCATTTTCATTTTTTATCCACTTATTTTTATTTATTTATTTTCATTTTTCTTCATTGTTTTATCCCCACTTTGTATCTTTTTCCCCACTACCGTCACCTCCCCCCACCCCACCCCCACAAGGGCTATCTGTCACTTGTTCATCTTGTTCTTTCCCTTCCCCTTGTCCTGCTATTATCACATTCTGCTTTCTTAATGCCACTATTAGCACCTCCTCTAGCCAGTACCACTATCATTAACACCCCTTTGTCCTTTTGTCCATGGCATCTCTGGCAATCTTTCCTTTGCCTCCACCTACACTGGCCTTCTATCCAGCTTCACCTACTCCGCCCCGCCTTAAACAGTATAAATTTCATCATACCTTTACTTCTCTTTAGCTCTGAAGAAGAGCCATACGGACTCGAAATGTTAACTGTTTTTTTTCCTCTCCACAGATGCTGTCAGACCTGCTGAGTTTTTCCAGCATTTTCTGTTTTTGTTTGGGAAAGCAACAGTGTTAGGTACCAAGCTTGCCTGAATACAAGGCGTTCAGGAAAAATTAGGGAAGGGAGAACGGAGAAGGACTGGTTGTAATGATTGAGGAAAGTATTACAGATTTGGAAAGGACGTCCTGGAGACATCAAGGTTTGGATTTATTTTGTTAAAGAAACACTAAAGTTAGAATCTGATAAGCACCTGTACAGAAAAAAATTGTAGGGCTACAGAAAAGTGTCAGAGGAGTCAGGCTAGCTGATTTGCTCTTGCAGAAAGCAAGCATGGACACAACGGGCCAAATGGCCTCCTTTTATGCTGTGGCGAAATCATGCCAGATTTGCACCATGTGCAGAAGTGGGTGGGAGAAAGGGCGTTTTACCCTCCGGCCACAATGGCGGCTTATCATGCCGTATCGTCCCAATCCCGCCTCACTAATTATGCATTTTGGGAAACACACCGTTTCCATGGTGGGCGGGCTCTCATTTGCTCACTACGCCACCACCTCACCGCTTCATCACCCTGGTGGCATATTTAAAGTGCAGCTGCGTGCACACCTCTCAGCACTTCCAGCACACAACAGCTGCAAAGAAGACATGGCCCCGAAAGGCAAGAAGACTGCAGCCCACCCGGTTTAATGATTCGTCCCTCGAGCGCCTTTTAGATGCAGTGGAGGCCCACCATGATGTTCTCTATGTCCGCTCTGGTCGCAGGATGGGCAGCAACATCACCAATCCAGCATGGGGTGACCAGCGCCAACGCCCTACAAAAGAGGACAGTCACACAGTGCCAAAAAAGGATGAATGATCTCCTCCTTTCCACCAGGGTAAGGCATTCTTCTCATCACTCTCAACTCACAAACCCATCACACATTCACAGGGATCTGACTGCCAATTCATGGGACATCACTATTCACTTTCACACACACCCTCATTGGTCCCATGGGCGGGTTGAGGACAATCAACACACGTGCCAGACATACTTATCATCTGGCCTGCAGGCGTCCTGCTTACACTCTCCCCATCTCTATTCATGCAGGACAAACTGGCACACAACAAGAGGGAGAGGTCACCGACTGGTGGAGGAGTGCCTGAAATCAAGGTCGTCATGGACTTTGAAAATAAAGTCATCCAGTGGGCCGGCAAGGATCTGGACCATTCCTGTGTTGATGATGAGGTCGGCGGTGCTCTACCAAGTGAGGATCCAGCAGTGCAATATCCATCAGGCAACCATGCAGTGAGTGATGTGACCTGTTCCACAGTCCCCTGCCATGCTCTAATTATTTCTCCTTGCTTTCGGAGGCACATCTAGGAAACATCCGACGAAGTTCATGACCCAGGGCCTCCACTCAAGCCCTAAAGAAACTTCTGAAGAGGAATCTGAAGGCACCTTCATTGCAGATCCGTCACAGCGCTCACCCACATCCTCCACTAGTGCAGAGACACACACCGTAGTGGGACCTAGCTTTAGAGCAGCCTCAGGATCATAATCTGGTGAGCGCATTGCACTGCCTGACCCACAGCAGGCAGCGGCTGAGACTTCCCAGGTCTCCGGCACTCGGAGGCCAGAAATCTGCTGAGTCTGAGTCAGATGACAAGTCTTGGTCATACCTCGGTTGCTGGAGCTGCAAAGGCAAGCTTGGGAACATCAGGAAGAGATGTCTGCTGCACTCCTCGGGTTGCAAGCACAATGGAAGAATCTGTCCGCTTTCAGGCTGAGGTGATAGCGCCGGCATGCCAACACACCAAGGTCGACAGTGGTAGGATAGCAGTCGTCATGGAGACCTTGGTCCAGACATCGCTCCTGCACTGCTGAGCAGGCTGAGCTTCACTGCTGATGCCATAGTTGGCCTCCAACAGTGTCAACACGAGAGGTGTGCGGGACAGCTCGATCTCACTTCAGCTACCCTTCTCCTCAAAGAGTTAGCCAGGGGCCCCACAGAGCGGGGCATCAGTAAGTGCACACACCAGGGCCAGGCATCCAGGTGACACGGGGAATGTCTGGCCCATCCGAATCCCCTCTTCCTGTGACCCCAGCAGCTCCTGCCTCACAGACTGAGGAGGGTGCCACTGCCACACAGCAGGACCCTGAAAGCAGGCTGGGGACCTCCAAGGTCATCATAGGCAGGGCGGAGCAGTCCGCAGTCCGCCTCCACCTCTGCTACGGCTGCCTAGGGAGCACCAAGACGGAAGGTTAAGATGTAGTTGCACAGCCTGGGCACGGGTGTTATTCACTTGTACATAATGTTCACTATTCTAAATTAGCTCCCAAGAATGTCTCCCTGCCTATGGCTCCTTGTTCTGATGAGCAGTGTTCATGTCACTAAGATAAAACCTTGGTTCTAGCACAAGGCAGGTGTCTCAGCCCTGTGCTTTGTGCAGCCTTCAGACCAAAAAGTGATGGTCCAGTCACTTGGACACATTACTGATGCCTGCACCTCGATTGTGCTTGTCAATGTTGCCAAAATGTCGTGGCAGGCATCACAGAGTTCCATTATTCACTCTGTGTGGTCTCAGCGCCTTTAAGCTGGTCTGGCCCACATTCTATCAGCACCTGTGACCAGTAATGCTGTGCTCCTGAGGGGGCCAGGCGCTGAAGGCTGACAAAGAATCAGGTGCATTTAAAGTTTCACAGCTGCATCTCCATGATATGATCCTGATTACAGAGCACAAGCAAGCTGCCCTCTGCCAGACAGGAGTCAGACATTCACAGAGGCTATGTGAAAATCTATGGAGTGTCCTCACTGCATGTCGTCATCATCCTCCACAAATCTAGCAGCTATGAGGGCCTACCAAGTGCATCTGCCTCATCTGGCCAGCATGATGTCGCCTTTGAAGACCTCCTCACCCTCATCCCCATCAACATCCTTCTCATCAGAGGAGACCTCCAGCTGCTCCTCAGCCAGTTCCTCTCCCAGTTGCAGTGCCAAGTTGTAAAGGGCGCAGCAGGCAATGACAATGCGTGACACCCTCTGTGGACTATATTGCAGGGCTCCACCAGACCAGTCCAGACACCAGAATCTCATTTTCAAGATCCTGATGGTTTGCTCCACCAAGGTACAAGTTGCACAGTGAGCCTCGTTATACCTTCGCTTTGCTGCACTGAAGGCAATGCACGGGTGTCTTCAGCCACGTCCTCTGCGGGTAGCACTTATCCTCAAGGAGTCATTCCTGCACCCTCTGTGGACCCTGGAAGACGTCATGGACCGACTGAGAATGTAGGAGTCATGGGCACTCCTTAGGAGCCATGCGCAGACCTGCAGGAAGCATTTGTGGTGGTCGCACACCAGCTGCACTTTCAGTGAATGGAAGCCCTTGTGGTTGACATAGTTGACCGCTTGTTGCAACGGAGATCTGAGTGCCACATGAGTGCAGTCGATGGCACTCTGCACCTGTGGGAAACCTGAGATCTGGGCAAATCCAATCACTCTTGCATCCTGGCTTTCCTGGAAATGCACAAAGTTGTGTGCCCTCATGAAGATGACATCCATGACCTCAGTGGAGGCTTGTGATATCCCACAGAGGTAACCTGTGGAGCTCTGAAAGGAGCCTCATGCGTAAAAGTTGAGCACCCCGGTCACTTTCACAGCCACAAGCAGTGGATGCCCTCCTAACCCTGTGCCGCCAAATTCTGCAGTGGCTGGCAGATGTTACTGACCAGTTCCCTAGACATGCGCAGTCTTTGGCGACACTGGTTCTCAGTCATCTGCAGGAATGAAAGGTGGCGTCTATAGACCCTGGGTCTAGCTAGGCGCTGACCTGCGACGGCTTGCTGTGGCTCTGCAGCGGCATGTGAACAAACCCTGGCCGCCTCTTCTTCTGAGGGTGCTGCTCCTCCCTCTGCGCAGCCAGGCACCTCTGTCGCGCTCCTCTCCTTTGTCTCCGTTCTCTGTACAGCTAGTTTGCCAAGCTCCATGCTCCTAATGTACTCCTTCTGCAGGATGAAAGAGAGAGACGCGTGGGTTAACTTAGGTGTACTAAGAACCTTTCTTGATTAAGTCTGAAGGCTGCTAAACGCAGCCCGGAGAGTGCTGGCCACCACTTTGATGGCCAGGGTTCAGTGCGCTGCACGGCTGCCTGAAACCCCAGCCTCCTCTGCCCCACTTCACCTGACCGATTGGCAGCAGCTTTGCCCACTGGACTGCATGCTGTGCTCTCAGCTCAGGCATTCTCCTAACCTGCACTGCAAGACTGCACTGTTAGTTTGAACCATGGGGGAGATTGGTCCAAGCCATAATGATGACATTGTAAGGGGCAGTGAGCATCTCCACCAGTGACTGCTCCATGGCCAGCTTTAGCAAGGAGATTGCACAATCATCCACTAAAACACTCATTAGTTTGCAGTCTGTGCCCAAGGGGTGAAAAGCTCTGGAACACTTGGTGGCAGTTACATGCCTCTGCGTTGCTTGAGTGGGCAGATAAGTAGAGGGGTATAGACAGAGTAAATGCGAGTAGGCTCTTTCCACTTAGATTAGGAGAAATAACACGAGAGGACGTGGCTTTAGGGCGAAAGGGAAAAGGTTTAGGGGGAACATTCGGGGGAACTTCTTCACTCAGAGAGTGGTGAGAGTGTGGAACGAGCTACCATCTGACGTGGTAAATGCGGGCTCACTCTTAAGTTTTAAGAATAAGTTAGATAGATACATGGATGGGAGAGGTCTGGAGGGTTATGGACTAGGTGCAGGTCAATGGGACTAGCGGAATAATATTTCGGCACAGTCTAGAAGGGCCGAATGGCCTGTTTTCTGTGCTGTAGTGCTCTATGGTTCTATGGTTCTAGAGGCCTAACTCCAAGCATGTCAATGTGGCTGCGTCTGAACAGTCTCAGCTGCGAAGGAATGGTCACTCTATACCAGGTTCCCCAATGCGTCCTCGCTTCCCTTCCCTCCACCCAACATGTGCTTGTGCACTACCATTAACCGCAGGGCAGCCCTTGCCCCCCATGTGCCTCAACCTTGAAGTCCAACAGGCGGCCCTCGTGAGCTCTGCTCAACATTACCTGTGCACTCACCTCCGAGTTCCCCTTGAAGTACAGCCCGCCAAGTATATATGCTGTTGTGAAACACGTCAGCATGATGTGCTTGGAGAATCCAGCGTGGGGGGATGATTCCAGTGGGATGGGCTTATAATGATATGCAGATGTATTACAATGAGGTTTCCGGCGTCCAGCAGTGGAAAACACGGCCCACCCATTGACGGGCAGAGCAGACAATTGCAAACTGGTTTCACGATGTCGTGAAAATGATTTCTGGCCTTCTCGCCATATTGTCTACTCATGCCGCTGAACCTGCCAATGCCAACGGGCACAGAAAATTCTGCTCTATGATTCTATAATAGAAGTGTGAAAATTCACCACACACTTCTTAATGATAAGGAATCTTTGATCACGTTGCTCACTTGTCAATACAACTCAGCATTTCACACCTCACTCAGTGAACTTCTAACTCCCAAGTACCTGTGTGCATCAAGCTGCCACACTGGTGTTAGAAGAAAATATTTTAAAATGAATCTTGGGGGGTCCTGCAGTTTGCTCCCACTCTCCTCTCTTGTCCTTCAGTCTATGGTGGGGTGATGGAAGGTGGGATGGGGGTAGAGAAGTGGCAAAAGCCATCCATCCAAGGGATGCAGTTCTACTCCCAGCAAGGAAGTTTGATAGTCCCAAAGCAGTGGAAAAGAGGAAAGAGACTGGCATTACAGATGTCGATCCTCCTTCTCCTAATCTTTGCTTATGAGAATGGGTGCTACCTGGTGGGAAAGGTCAAAAAGATTGCCTCAGCAATTCATCATACAATTGATGAGAGGCTGCAGCTAAGTCAACAATTCATCATGATGGACAGAATGTGACCTGTCTTTGTGGCTTTCCATCATATATATCTGGAAGTGAAAAGTGAAAATGGAAACAAGTCAAGATAATGGTAAAAGTTCAATGGATCCTGACATGTTCCATATGTGTTCTGGTTCCAAGGCTCTCCATGTGTATGCCTTCTGGTAGGACACTTGCTAATTATATGGGCCTGTACTGAATAGTTACTGAATCATATATGGAATTACACAAAATTATAAGCATTTCAGTTGAAGGTAGATTAAAAATGTACTTACATTTTTTTGAATAGAGGGCATGGGAGTCTCCGGCTGTTGTTGGAAGCCAAAATGGTGGTAGTGATCAATGGCAGAGATGGAATTATTGTGACATTAAGCCATTCTTCCACATCTATATCACTGACTCCAGCCAGGCTTTTGGAAAACTCAGCTTCTATCCCCTCTATGACAGCTAAAAGATTACTCTGAAAAACAAAACATTAAAAGTTTTACATAACATAAATCCCTTCAGCTAGCCACATGATGTCTTTCAACTAATTAGATCTGTTAGTGGAGATAATTTTCCTTAAACTGGAACTAGGTCTGAGCATTTGTTACAATTAGAGTTCGGCTTTGGAAGGAAATTGATTCTGACACTCCAGTTTAAATTATAGCTATTGCCCTTCACCCCACCTACCCTCCCCACACACTGTTTTCTTCTCTGAATGTGATTGTGGATGAAATTATTCATCTAGCCATTGCAAGTACCAATGGAAAAACATTGATTGGCCAATCATGGGCATGGCCAGTTCAGAGAACAGAGTTAAAATCACACATTGACCGGATAAAACTGGCCTTTGAAGCCAATTGTTGTTGGACAGCCCCAATTTCAAGCCAGCTGAGGGACTTGTGGATCTGAATTGGGCAGAAATGGGCAAATTTCCAATCCTTATGTGCCCAGCAAAATCCTCTATTTGAGTGCAGGCAACAGATCCTCCTGTTAATGAAACACTTAGATTTCAGACAAGTTCTCTGGCACTGCAGAATATGGGCACAATGATCTGATATAACGGACACATTCTGGGAGAACCACTACAGTTTATCTGTGTTATTTTTACTTTTGAGATCATAGGGTGTAATATTTGTGCTCACATCTTGGTTTTTTTTGATGAATTGATCTATAAGTATCACTAGATTCTCAATGGATTGAAAACGGATTAACACCCTGATTAAAGTTGTGGTGTTATCAATGAATCCAGGCCTGCTGAGCAGATCAGCCAATTCTTTTGGATCAATGCTATTCAACACCTGTAAAACACAAAACAGAATTCCTCAAATGTATGTATAGCTAGAAGCAAATGGCATAAGACAAATAAATGCATACATACTACTGTGTCAAAAATACAGGGGAGTTTTTTTGTTGCTCTAAATATTTTAGGCCGTCAAAGCATAATGAACACAATGAAATTTCAGTGTGGTTAAGGTGGAACATGGTAACATGTACTTAAATCCAAGGAGTGCCAGCACTCGTTTCAAGGGATAATTTCTCTTTTTCTTTCCATCTATCTCATCCTCTCAATCTTTTTATTTGTCTCCCTCTGTCCTATGTCATATCTGTATCACCATTTTCTCTCTTTCTTTATTCCCTTGAGATGTAACTCTCTAACCCCCAAATTTCTTTTTCATCAAACTCTCTCTCTCTCTCACCTTCTGACCCCTCAAGAGAACCTGTTCCTCTCTCTGTCTCCTTTATCAGTCACCCTAATGTCTGTTTCTTCCTCAATTTGATCTGTCTTAAGTCCTACAATCTCTCTCAACCTATAATCAGGCTAGAGAATATTTTTGTGGCAATGAAGAGGCAAATAATGGACAGTAAGCTGAATAACGAGATTGGGGAATTGGAAGCAGTGAGAAAAAGCCATGAGAAGCTATGGGGCTGGAAGGGTCAGTGGATGCTGGCCTAAAACACATTTGAGGAGGGTGCAAAAGGCCATACCAGGAGACTGAAGGGTGCAACAGCCTTGAATTTTTAGCAGCAGCTGATGCAAGTACAGCTGGTAAAGGGGCAGTTGTGGAAAGGTGGGTCAAAACATAAATATTGATCTTGGCCACAACTGGAGTGAACAAAACCCGTGAAGTCAAGCAAGAACAACTTGCATTTATATCACACTGAGGCATATAAGACAACATTCGGACAGGTGGCAAAAACTTGCTCAAAGAGGGAGGTTTTATCAAATGTCTTGAAATAGGAGAGAAAGATGTGAAGGCTGTGAGAATTAGGAAGGGAATTCCAAAGTTTAAGAGAAAAGCAAAATACTGCAGATGTTGGAAATCTGAAACAAAAACAAAAACAGAAACAGAGACAGACCTCGACTACGGCTCCTCACACCCTGCTTTCTGGAATGAGTCCATCCCATTCCCTCAGTTCCTTTGCCTCTGTCGCATCTGTTCCGATGATGCCACTTTCCAAAACTGCACTTCTGTCTTCGTTCTTCCTCAACCAAGGTTTCCCATCCACTGTGGCTAACAGGGCCCTTAATCGTGTCCGACCCATCTCCAGCGCCTCTACCCTCACACCTTCCTCTCCCTCTCAGAACCACGACAGGGCCCCCCTTGTCCTCACTTTTCACCCCACCAGCTTCCGTATTCAAAGGATCATCCTCTGCCATTTCCGCCAACTGCAGCATGATGCCACCACAAAAACATCTTCTCTTCACACCTCCCTGTCAGCATTCTGTAGGGACCGTTCCCTCCGGGACATCCTGGTCCACTCCTCCATCACCCCCAACACCTCTTCCCCCTCCCACAGCACCTTCCCATGCAATCGCAGAAGGTGCAACACCTGCCCCTTTACCTCCTCCCTCTTCACCGTCCAAGGGCCCAAACACTCCTTTCAGGTGAAGCTGCGCTTCACTTGCACCTCCTTCAATTTGGTCTACTGCATTCACTGCTCCCATTGCGGTCTCCTCTACAATGGGGAGACCAAATTCAGACTGGGCGATCGCTTTGTGGAACACCTTCGGTCTGTCCACAAGCATGACCCAGACCTTCCTGTCGCTTGCCATTTGAACACACCATCCTGCTCTCATGCCCACATGTCCGTCCTTGGCCTGCTGTAATGTTCCAGTGAAGCCCAACGCAAACTGGAGGAACAGCACCTCACTTCCAATTAGGCACTTTACAGTCTTCCGGATGTAACATTCAGTTCCATAACTTCAGACCATGAGCTCTCTCCTCCATCCTTGCTGCTTTTCTATCCCTTTTTTTCAAAGTTCATTTTTATTTTTTATCCACATATTTTTATTTACTTTCATTGTTATTCATTGTTTTATCCCCACCTTTCATCCTATTTTCAATCTTTTTTCCCACCACTGTCCCCTCCCCCCACCCTACCCCACCCCCACAAGGGCCATCTGTCACTTGTTCATGTTGTTCTTTCCAGAGTGTTTACCCTTGTCCTGCTATTATCACATTCTGCTTTCTGACCTTAATGCCACCATCAGCAACTCCTTTAGTCAGTCCCACTATCATTAACACCCCTTTGTCCTCTTGTTCATAACATCTTTGTCAATCTCTCCTTTGCCCCCACCTATCGCTGGTCTTCTATCTAGCTTCACCTGCTCCACCTCCCTTAACAGTGTAAATTTCATCACATTTTTACTTCTCTTTAGCTCTGCAGAAGTCATATGGATTCAAAATGTTAACTCTGTTTATTTCTCTCCAGAGATGCTGTTAGACCTGCTGAGTTTTTCCAGCATTTTCTGTTTTTGTTCCAAAGTTTAGGGTCCATATAAGGGGGAAGGAAATCTGTGATGCGCTACAGACCAGAATTAGAAGAATGCAGAGTTCTTGGAGGGTTCTAGGATGGGAGGAGACACCAAGATGAACAGGGGCAAGGCAAAGAAGGGATTTGATCACAAGGATGAAAATGTGAAAACTAAGGGCGACAGGACAGGGAGCTAGCGTAGGTTGGCTTTCATAGGGTTTATGGCTGAACTAGACTTGGTGTGAGTTTATAATGCAGGCAGCAGAGCTTTGGAGCAGCTAATGTTTAGAGGGTGTAAAATAGAAGGCCAGTCAGGAGATCACTAAAATAGTTGAATCTGCAGCCGGTGAAATGGGGGCTTGGCCAAATGGGTTGGGAACAGTGACTTTGCGGGTTATTTTGAAATTCGGCATAGTGGAGACACAGAAGACATGGCAACATATCAGTCGTCTGTTACACACACTGCTGATATTCAGTTCATTGATTTCAGTATAACCGAATGCATAACTTCCTTATGCATGTTGCATAACGGGTGGAAAATGCAATTCAGCCCATTGGAATCTTCCCGGTCCTAAGGGGCTGGGCTTCAAGGCGGGATTAAGAGGAATTTCAGAGAAATACGTGCTGGCTCAGTGGCCTGACAGGTCACCTGCAGGCGGGTCAGCACCTGCAGAGGTTACTAGCATGGCAGCAACGAGTAACCAATCTGCATAATTAAGTTCCCATTTGTGGGCTGATTGGGCACGTCGCCATGATCGGGTGCTCCACTTAGGGCCAAATCTGACTCATGGCTCAAGGCAGCTTGCCGGTGGCAGGCCCAGGAGTCCAATGGGGCCTTCTGCATTAAACCCCTCCTCCCACCACAAGAGCCTCAGCAATCAATGGACTACAGCTTCTGCTGCCAGCCATGCTGTGGAGGAATTTCCCTTTTTCCTTCCACAGGAGTGGCTTTGCAATTGTGGCCACCATTTCTTTATTCAATTTAATTCCTCTTCAGAAGGCCCCACAGGATGGAGGCACCCCTCGTGCTCCCGCTCCAACAGTGGCAGCACCCAGCTCTGGCTGTGGGACTGACGTCCTTTCAAGGCCCCGTGATTGGCCCTGCAGCCTCAGGGACCCGCCCATCATCTACAACTGGATAGCAGACCTGGACAGCCTCTTAATGGGCCACTTCCGGAAGATCTTCCAGGCAGCCAGAGATTTCAGGACCCAGAAATGGTCCCAACTCAGCCCCATAGCCTTAGAGAAGATTTCGTCCATTGGTACTGGCTGTAGGTTAAATAAATGTTCTTGATCTCCAAAGACAGGCACCTGCACCCATCTTATTTCACAAGATAAATAATTTTCTTCTTACCTCAGTTGCACGGCCAGGCGGAATCAGTGAATATGCATCCTGTAGAGTAAGGAAGTCAGCAAAACCTTGGAAATAATTCTTCAGGTAGAGAACAAAACTGGTGTTTTCATAACATTTAACAGTGAACACTGGAAAAAAGCAAAATGTATTCAGTACTTTTCAATAATCCTATTCAAAAAACTGAGTTAACTAGCATAAACATCTGAAAGCTCAATTTTTGCAACAGGATGAAACAGGTGTAACTATTCATTCAATGGTCATTAAATTTCCAACAAGGATTATCACCATTTTTAAAATAACCAAAAGCATCAGTCAAAAATGTTTTATTCTACTTCAAGGCCTCAGTTGAAGCTTCAAGTACTAACAATGTTTAGGTGATATTTTCTGCTGAATTAGTTGCAAATAATGCTTTACATAATTAAAAATAGTTACTGGGATCTGAGTAGTATGTGTTGCTCATCCTCAGTTGCTTTGAATGTATTAGAAGTCAATCTTATAGTGCAGGACTGCAGTCACATGCAGACCAGTCCAGGTAAGGGCCTGGCAGGTCCCTTTCCTGACAGACATTTTATACTTTATATCAGAGAATTTACAATTACTTGATGAAGAATTTTTGGACACTTTATTAATAAGTAAATTTTAGTTGATAAACAGCAGTTGTTGAATGTAAATAATCTACCTTTATGAAACCCAAATAAGCATTTAGCTTATGTGTGCTACTGTTACACTCTAGTTTATAAGGGACACAGAGTCCACTTATGAGGGAGGACAGTTTTGTTGAGATGTGGGAATATCTAGTGCAGACCTGCAATTTGCAACACAAACTTTTATATGTTAGAGATGTCTTAAATTACAAGACATTTTAAAGGAAAAAAGGACATATATAACTCCCAGGTTTAGTTGTTGTAGCTATGATAGGAAATAAAAATGTTCCTGGGAAGAGTTATATTTCTTCATATTTTGAAAAGCCCCATGAGGATCAAACAACAAGGTGTCATAACCCATTGAAAAGGAACGGTTATCGTTATGAATGAAATTAAACATTATTTCATTACCTTTAGCATTAGCTAATATGTTTTTATATATGTTTTCTTGATCACTGGCATTCAGCGCATTTTTGATGAAGCTCAATATTGAGACGCTATGGAAAATAAACAGAAATACATCAGGTACGTAGGTTATTGAAATTAACAATTACTTCCATGGGACTTGGGAGTTGAAACTGTTCTCAGTGGTATTTCTAAGAAATGTGTTGTCATGTTTATGTGTAATTCACATATATGCTATAGTACATATTTGCTCACCCATTTACATTAAATTAGTTCATAAACAGTTTAAAACAACACGTGATAGAATTTCATTTGAAGGTGACAACTTAATGTTGAGAACTTTACAGCCACACACAAACACACATAAAAAAATCTGAATTCTCTATCCAATACCATTGTGGGAGCACTGACAAGGACTGGATTGTTCAAAGAGAAGGCCCCACCACTTCCAGGGGAAATGTGGATGAATAATAACTGCAGCCTTGACAGCATCGCCCAATCCCAACAACAAATACAATATATGCACAGATCAATCCATCGGAAAATTGAATATTAGACATTCTCTCACACCATTTTATCCTTCCCAATTGATATTCACCATTGTAGATATGAAAATTCACTGAACACTCATAAATGGTGTAGAATTACTGTTCCTGTCTTGTTAATACCACCCAGCATTTTGCACCTCACTCACTAAACTAGTGTCCCCTGTGCACATAGTTAGTTAAGTGCATTGTCTCTTTGAATTCTTCTAGAGCTTGACAAGGTAGATTCTGAAAGGCGGTTTTTCCTTACTGGAAAGTCTAGAACAATGTGAATTAAGACTTAATTTAACTGGAACTGACCCTTTGTGGGGGAGGGGGCGGGTGCAGCAGCTGGTCAGGAATCCGAACATTGCATCAGCAGGCTATACCATGACTGTTTAATGCACCCATGACATTACATCCCACTTCTAGACTTCTCAACCAATGACAGAATCTGGGCACATGATGACCCAAAACTTTCAATGGAAGATTATTTAAAGGGACCCCAGCAGTGCTCAAAAAGGCTGCATCCTACACTGGATCTGAATGGTTTTAGAAGGATAATAATGGAAGTGAGACATGGGAAGGCCAAGCCCTGTTTCTGACTCTTCCCTGGTGGTGATGCTGGGGGCAGTGAGGACATGCAGAGAAGGGCTGTTTCCCACAGATGGGAAGAAAAGACCAGCCTCGCAAATCAAACAAACATGGTTGGAAGCTATAGAACCAGTCAGCAGCAGGAGGGTGATCCCTAGAACCTGGATACTGTGCTGCAAGAGTTTCAATGGCCTCATATGAGGTGGAAAGGTGAATGGCATTTCACTTTCAGGTGCCAACCCCCCCACACTGACTTCTCCAGAATTCCCCCGCACAGCACTCCTCAGATCAACACGAATTGCAGCTCCACCCTTTCTTCTCTCTCTATAGGCATCTCCTCACATCTTAATCTAAACAGCCAACATTCATCATCACCCTCATCTTATTGCCATCTTGCACCCATCCTTCACACTGACCCCCCGCAAATGTTGTCGTTCCATTCTCTCCACATATTCCATTTTTCACACTCACGACTCTGTTTTCCCTGCGTGCTTGAAAAGACAGCACAGAATTCCAGTGTGAGGCAGGGAAGCTGGTACAGCCCTCAATTCATAGTCAACCTGGCAGAGAGGAGGCCATGGAAATTGGCCAGGTGGTGTAGTGCCACTGGTGATGGAGAGATAGGGGTCTCCCACAGAACTACGTATCACACTGCTAATTGCCACATAAGTCACTCATATTGAATCCCTGCCACCACTAACTGAAATGTCAAGATTTGCACAATGTAGAATTTGAACCCTTTTCCCAGGTCTGTTTCAATTCATGTCTTTCATCTCTCACAGGTCTTTCAAGAGTGCTGGAGGAGATGAAACAGTAACAGGCAAGTTGTCCCCAGAAGAGGGCGTGCACTCTTGAGAAAGCACCATCAAACAACTCATGCATTCCTCCACCAGTGCAGAAACACACACACAATGCTGCAGACTCTCATATGGTAAGGTGCACATCACTGGCTGCATTTTATGGAGGGTGGGGGTGGCAGCGTGGACTGCTCGCCACCTCCGAGAGGAAAGGTGGCCAGTAGCAGGAACACCTGAAAGAAGCCTGCCCTGCAACTATAAGACGTTACCAGCAGGCTAAGCTAGATGATAGTGGAACTTCCGCCGCTCAGCAGGAAAATGTCCTATCCTTGAGGGTTGCTGACCAATCTGATTGGCCTACAGTTATAGCAGCCCTGGGAGAGAGGAGCGGGGCCAGATTTGGCAGGCAGGCAACACAGAAGGAAGGGTTGGGGGTGGGGGGTTGTGGTGTGGGTGGTGGAGTGGCCCCGATGCACATAGGGTATCCCACAAATGAGGTGCCTCCTCTTCCTTCCTGCCCTTTCTCGCCTAGGCCACAAAAAAAAGCCTGTCCACTTCCACCTGCCTGCCTATGCCAGCCGCATTATGGTTTGGGCAGCGCATTATCCTAGTCAACAGGCTTGCTAACTGACCTGTTTAATTAAATATGACAGATGGTCTGCCGATTTTGGCGTATGTTATGGGAGTCAGCTCGAGGGTGGGTGGGAAGGTGGTGGGCTAGCCACCTGACATACTTTGCATGCCACCACCAACCAACATTCCCCCAGTTGCTGAGGCTGGGGCAGGGCTGTAAAATCCAGCACTACATCTGAGCAGAGCAGCAGATGCTGGAGACAGCAGTGGAGAGCCTCTGTTGAAGGACATTAGGACATTACAAGTTCTGATGGGCTGGACACAAATGTTCAGCCTCGAGGGGGTCACCTATGAAGAAGGCTACTCTGTACTCTGGAGCAACAAAAGGAAGTGTGTGGTCTTCTGCCAGCATCTTCAGAGGCAGTGCACATCCTTAGACAGAGATTGGAGGAGTCCATCTCTACCATGAGTACCACGATGCCTTGGGCATTTGCGCCAATGTACACCTCCATGGAGAGAGTACACCTGCATGGAGAATCAGGCATGGCAGGGAACTTGCTTGCACTCACAAATGGTCTGCACTCAGTCTGCCACTTTAAAGTGGATGGAGAAAAGCCTGGCCTTAGTAGCTCCATGCCTCACTGAAGCGCAGCAAAGTGTCCAGCTCTTGACTAGGAGGGAAGCACAGGTGGGCCACGAGAGGGAAGTTGGAGAAAGGGAAAGTTGAAGTAGGGACTCTTTTCAAGGCACCCCCGCTTCTCACTTTTGGCCACCCTCGCCCAATCACAGCCAATGCACTGCCTCCAGTCCCGATGACTTAGTCGGCCCTCGTACTGTGTGGCTCTAATAAGTTCCAAAACTCAGAATATGCCACAGGCATTTCATCAATCAGAGCAGGAGAACTACCACTATCATTCTCAACACCACACCTCTAGATGTGCACAGACACCCAAATCACACCTTCAACAATCCAATGGCTTGCTTAATGATTGTTCTTGTAGTCATGTGGCTCCAATTGTATTTTTCTCTGCAGCAGTGTAGGATTCCTCACAGGTGTCATCAGGCAAGTCTTTAGAGAGTAGCCGTAGTCTACAAGGAGCCACTTACTCACTCTGCTTGGACGTACAAACACACGTGGAGGATATGACTTCTCACAGAATGAACATATCTTCACAACTTCTGGGATATCTTGCTCAGACATGCGTGAAAACCTTTCAGTGGTCACATACCAACTTAAAATTGACAGTGTGGACACAACAGTTGCCTTGGCAAACAAAGCACTGGTCACCCAAGAGATAAACTTGTAGGCAACAACTTGTGAAATCCTACAGATGTCACCCGAAGATCACTGGAAGGAGATGAAAGCAAAAAAATTCAGGACTGTTGGAGCCTGACAGCCATTGGCAATATGCACTCACTTAGTCTATAGGGAAGGCAGCCAAGTTGCAAAAGGCTGCAGATGTCAGCAATGACCTGCTGTGAAAGTATGAGCCTCCTGAGGTAATGTTGGTCCATCATGCCCACCCTCTGTCTGAAGAAGTGTCATACAGACTCAAAACGTTAACTCTGTTTCACAGGATCACACAGTGCAGAAGAGGCCCTTCGGCCCATCGAGTTGGCACCGACACGTGAGAAACACCTGACCTACCTACCTAATCCCATTTACCAGTACTTGGCCCATAGCCTTGAATGTTATGACGTGCCAAGTGCTCATCCAGGTACTTTTTAAAGGATGTGAGGCAAGCCGCCTCCACCACCCACCCAGGCAGTGCATTCCAGACTGTCACCACCCTCTGGGTAAAAAAGTTTTTCTTCACAGCCCCCCTAAACCTCCTGCCCCTCACCTTGAACTTATGCCCCCTTGTGACTGACCCTTCAACTAAGGGGAATAGCTGCTCCCTATCCACCTTGTCCATGCCCCTCATAATCTTGTACAGCACGATCAGGTCGCCCCTCAGTCTTCTCTGCTCCAACGAAAACAACCCAAGTCTATCCAACCTCTCTTCATAACTTAAATGTTTCATCCCAGGCAACATCCTGATGAATCTCCTCTCCACCCCCTCCAATGCAATCACATCCTTCTTATAATGTAGCGACCAGAACTGCACACAGTACTCCAGCTGTGGCCTCACCAAGGTTCTATACAACTCCAACATGACCTCCCTACTTTTGTAATCTATGCCTCGATTGATAAAGGCAAGTGTCACAAGATACACCAGGAGATAGAAAAGGCGTGTAAGAAAGGCAAGGTTACAGTGATCATGGGGGATTTCAATATGCAGGTAGACTGGGAAAATCAGGTTGGTAGTGGATCCCAAGGAAAGGAATTTGTGGAATGTCTACGAGATGGCTCTTTGGAGCAGCTTGTGGTGGAACCCACTAGGGAACAGGCAATTCTAGATTTAGTGATGTGTAATGAGGCAGATTTGATAAGGGTTCCTTCACCTTAAGCTCCCTTAGGAGGAAGTGACCATAATATGATAGAATTTACCCTGCAATTTGAGGGGAAAAAGCTGGAATCAGATGTAACGGTATTACAGTTGAATAAAGGCAACTACAGAGGCATGAGGGAGGAGCTGGCCAGAATTGACTGGGAGATGAGCCTAACAGGAAAGACAGTGGAACAGCAATGGCAGGAGTTTCTGGGAGTAATTTGGGAGACACAGCAAAAATTCATCCCTAGGAAGGAAGAAGAAGCATACTAAGGGGAGGACGAGGCAACCATGGCTGTCAAGGGCAGTCAGGGACAGCATAAAAGCTAAAGAAAAAGCATACAATGCGGCAAAGAGCACTGGGAAACCAGGGGATTGGGAAGCCTACAAAGACCAACAGAGGACAACTAAAAAAGAAATAAGGAGGGAGAAGATTAAATATGAGGGTAAACTAGCCAGTAATATAAAAGAAGATTGCAAGAGTTTTTTCAGATATATAAAGGGTAAGAAAGAGGCAAAAGTGGACATTGAGCCGCTGGAAAATGACGCTGGAAAAGTAGTAGTGAGGAACAAAGAAATGGCAGAGGAACTGAATAGGTACTTTGCGTCAGTCTTCACGGTGGAAGACACGAGTAACATCCCCAAAGTTTAAGAGAGTCGGGGGGCAGAGATGAGTATGGTGGCCATTACCAAGGAGAAGGTGCTAGGAAAACTGAAAGGTCTGAAGGTGGATAAATCACCTGGACCAGATGGATTACACCCCAGAGTTCTGAAGGAGATAGCTGAAGAGATAGTGGAGGCGTTAGTGGTGATCTTTCAGGAATCACTCGAGTCAGGGAGGGTCCCAGAGTACTGGAAAATCGCTAATGTAACGCCCCCGGTTTAAGAAGGGAGTGAGGCAAAAGACGGGAAATTACAGGCCGATTAGCCTGACCTCGGTCGTTGGCAAGATTTTAGAGTCCATTATTAAGGATGAGATATCAGAATACTTGGAAGTGCATGGTAAAATAGGGCAAAATCGGCATGGTTTCATCAAGGGGAGTCACGCCTGACAAATCTGTTAGAATTTTTTGAGGAGGTAACAAGTAGGTTAGACAAAGGAGAGCCAATGGATGTTATCTACTTGGACTTCCAGAAGGTCTTTGACAAGATGCCGCACAGGAGGCTGCTCAGTAAGATAGGAGCCCGTGGTGTTAGAGGCAAGGTACTAGCATGGAGAGAAGATTGGCTCTCTGGCAGGAGGCAGAGAGTGGGGATAAGGGGGTCCATCTCAGGATGGCAGCCGGTGACTAGTAGAGTTCCACAGGGGTCAGTGTTGGGACCACAACTTTTCACTTTATACATTAATGATCTAGATGAAAGAACTGAGGGCATCCTGGCTAAGTTTGCAGATGATACAAAGATAGGTGGAGGGACAGGTAGTATTGAGGAGGCGGGGAGGCTGCAAAGGATTTGGACAGGTTAGGAGAATGAGCAAAGAAGTGGCAGATGGAATACAACGTGGGGAAGTGTGAGGTCATGCACTTTGGTAGGAAGAATAGAGGCATAGACTATTTTCTAAATGGGGAGAGAATTCAGAAATCTGGAGTGTAAAGGGACTTGGGAGTCCTAGTCCAGGATTCTCAAAAGGTTAACTTGCAGGTTGAATCGATAGTTAGGAAGGCAAATGCAATGTTGGCATTTATTTCGAGAGGACTAGAATATAAAAAGCAGGAATGTACTGCTGAGGCTTTATGAGGCTCTGGTCAGACCAGATCTAGAATATTGTGAGCAATTTTGGGCCCTGTATCTCAGGAAGGATGTTCTGGCCCTGGAGAGGGTCCAGAGAAGGTTCACGAGAACAATCCCAGGAATGAAAGGCTTAACATATGAGGAATGTTTGAGGACTCTGGGTCTATACTCGACGGAGTTTAGAAGGATGAGGGGGGATCTGATTGAAACTTACAGAATACTGAAAGGCCTGGATAGAGTGGACGTGGGGAAGATGTTTCCATTAGTAGGAGACTAGGACCCGAGGGCACAGCCTCAGAGTAAAGGGAAGACCTTTTAGAACAGAGATGAGGAGAAACTTCTTTAGCCAGAGAGTTGTGAATCTATGGAATTCATTGCCACAGAAGGCTGTGGAGGCCAGGTCATTGAGTGTATTTAAGACTGAGATAGATAGGTTCTTGATTGGTAAAGGGATCAAAGGTTACGGGGAGAAGGCAGGAGAATGGGTTTGAGAAATTTATCAGCCATGATTGAATGGCCGAGCAGACTTGATGGGCCGAAGGGCCTAATTTCTGCTCCTATGTCTTATGGTCTTATGGTCCCATATGCCTTTTTCACCACACCACTAAAATGCCCCTCTGCCTTCAGAGATCTATGGACACACACGCCAAGGTCCCTTTGTTCCTCAGAATTTCCTAGTGCCATGCCATTCATTGAATACTTCCATGTCAAATTACTCTTTCCAAAGTGTATCACCTCACACTTTTCAGGGTTAAATTCCATCTGCCACTTATCTACCCATTTGACCATCCCGTCTATATCTTCCTGTAGCCCAAGATACTCAACCTCACTGTTAACCACCCAGCCAATCTTTGTGTCATCCGCCAACTTACTAATCCTACCCCCCACATAGTCATCTATGTCGTTTATATAAATGACAAATTATAGGGGACCGAGCACAGATCCCTGTGGTGCACCACTGGACACTGGCTTCCAGTCACTAAAACATCCTTCTGTCATCACCTTCTGCCTCCTACAACTAAGCAAATGTTTCTCTCTCCACAGATGCTGTCAGGTCTGCTGAATTTTTCCAGCATTTTCTGTTTTTACCTCTGTCTGTACATCCTGTGCTAGAGATATCACCTCCTCAGAGTTAGAGCTCTGCTTCCATTCCCTTTGTCCTGAGAGCAGCATGTGGCTGTGGGGAAGGTAACTGCTGCTGTTGTTGCTCCACCTGCAGTTAGTGCTGCAGTGTTGGTGTGGCTGCTCATCATGCTCATCAGCCCTCCAATAGATTTATGGGATGCTCCTGTAACTCAGCACTCCAGTAGCCTGCTGCCTCATTGAAAAGGCAACTAGTCTAGCTCCACCTCTACCGAAGAAGTTTTAAAAATCTCAAAGTAACGTAAAGAGGACAGAGGCCAGATATTGCAAATGTCAACATTTTTCCTGATCTTTGCTTTGAGGGAATTATGTTCCCTGGTGACTAAGATCATAAAGATTCTTCCCATCCATTGACTGACCTTGGACAGAAAAGACTATACTGTTACAGGTACTATCTCCCTTATCAATTTTCTCCCATTCACTCCTAAAGTCACTTACTCCTTGGCTGAATATTGCTTCCAAAGATGCCAGGTTCAACTGGCCATTATTCCTGTGAGCTTTTACATTCAATGATGACAGGCTATTTGCCTGAGAAGCTGACACATGATAAAAAGCTCAATTTTGATGTACAGGTATCATTAGGAAAAAAATCGAAATGTGCTAACTTCAATCCTAAAAATACAATAAATGAATAGTGTTCTTGGATAGCTAGTATAAAAGTGTGAAGTAGCATCTAAGTGAACAATGTATTGTAATAGACACAATGCAATATGAGTAACTTCTCATCCTATGAATATAGAAAAGGGGAGAGCATAAACATGATAGAATTAAGTTAAGGTAAGTTATGTGGATGCTATCACATGATATGCATGGTCTGATTCTGAAAGAGGAATGCAGTAAGTCTTCCAGTGGGACATGCTGAAATGTGAACTCTGTGCTACTTAGGGTTACTGAATCCTACAATACAACTTTTATAAGCATTTCAGTTCAAGATAGTTGAGAAATATACTTACATTTTTCTGGTAAGAATGCATGGGATTTTTAGGGAAAAGTTGGAAGTCAAAATGGTTTCGGTGATCAATGGCAGAGATGGAATTAGTGTGACATTAAGCCATTCCTTCACATCTATTTCACTTGGTCCGGAAAGGCTTTTGATAACTTCAGACTGCACACCCTTTATGACAGCTGTTAAGACATCACCCTGAAAAATAAAATGGAAATAGTCTTATCTTAAAGTAAAAAATCAGAATCCTACCAAGATAACACAAAAACTTGGATTTTCACCAAGTCGGGTTGACTTGGGAGCCCTTTAAAAATGGCGGGCAGGTCCTGATTCTGGGATTCCCAACCCCATTCCCAGGCTGTCTGATTTTCAATAGTGCCTTTAAAACATGCGGGCTGATTCCTGTCAAAAGCCCACATCTGGCACTCCCGACCTGGCTTGCTTCATTGAAGAGATGGGCATGTTATACTCCTTTGCAATTTTCATGGAACTGGTCCAGGTTTTTAAAGAGTCATGGCTCGTGGCCCTTCAGAGGAGTCATGAACCTTGTCTGCTTGAGGAGATCTTTTAAAAAGTAAGTTCAAAAGGTGCTCATGCCCTCTATACCAAATTACGCCCTCATCCACCCCCCCATGGCCTCTCCTGCTCCCTATGTCAAGATATGGCACACCCTGTGGCCCCTCATGCCACACTATGGCACTATGTGGCCCATTGACCCACTGTACATTGTCCAGAACCAAAGAACCCTATAGTGTATAGTGGGATCTATAAAAAATGTTTTGAAAAAAAGTAATCCATTCATAACTTTCTCCTATGTTTTAAAAAATATCTTCACTTGAAGTTAATAAAAGTGTCAATCTTCCAGACTCTTTAAAGTATTAAAAACCACAAACCCTTGAAACTACTCAACTTGTGTAAACAAATACTGTGAAATTGAGGCAGAGAGAGAGAGCTGTCAATCAAACAATGTTTACTCGGGGAAGCAGCTGTTTCAATAAACTCAATGATTGTTTGGCCAAGCAAACATAAGTGAAAGTTATGAATGGATTACTTTTTTTAAAAAGCCTTTTTTTTTTAAATACATACCACTATACGCTATAGGTTGGTTCTCTAAAGTGTACAGTGGGTCAATGGGCATGGAAGTGCCATATCTTAGCATAGGAGGGAATGAGGGGCCATAAAGATTGGATGGGGGCATGGATGGGGCATGGCAAATATTTGGAGGGTGAGGGGATATGAGCATGAGGGCTGGAGGGCTCTTGCATTTTTATTTTAACTGGGACAAAGCCCGAACGCACTGAAGTGGGCCTTTTAAACAGCTTACCTCCGCACTCGGCAGCCCTGTGGCTACCTCCGAACATTTTCCCGGATCAGCTGGCCCGACTCCAGCCTGGACCCGGCCCCAGCAATGAAGATCCTGCCTTTGCGAGCACTTTCTCCCAAGGCTGACAGCTGAGCTGGGAATTTTCCTAACTCCCACTACCTGCCTCAAGGATGAAAATCCAGGCCAAATTCCCTCAGTTTGCTACATGATGTCTTTCTACCCACTAGATCAATGAGTGAAGATCAGTTTTCCTAAACAGGAATCTAGAACTGAGCATTTATTACAATCAGATATAGGTTTTGGGAGGAATGAAGTTATTGTTCTTTGATTCTGATGCTAAATTTTAACCACTTCACCTTACTCACTGCTGTTGAGTTCCCTTGTCATAGTGTGATCTCATTGTCAGTGCTGTGGATGAGATAACTTGGCTAGTCACTACACACTTGTATTTGCCAGTAGAAAATCACATAATAGATGATCATGGGCATTACTAGTTTTGACAATAGAGTTAAAATCATATATTGGCTGGAAAAATGGCAGTTGGAGTCAGCTCTTTTTGGACAGCCCCAGCTTTCAGCCAGCTGAGGGGCTATTTTAAAAATTCAGTCATGGGATGCGCACGTCACTGGCTAGGCCAGCATTTATTGCCCACCCCTAATTGCCCTTGAGAAGGTGGTGGTGAGCTGCCTTCTTGAACCGCTGTAGTCCATGTTGTGTAGGTACATCCACAGTGCTGTTAGGAAGCGAGTTCCAGGATTTTGACCCAGCGGCAGTGAAGGAATGGCAATATATTTCCAAGTCAGGATGGTGAGTGACTTGGAGGGGAACTTCCAGGTGGTGGTGTTCCCATCTATCTGCTGCCCTTGTCCTTCTAGATGGAGTGGTCATGGGTTTGGAAGGTGCTGTCTAAGCAGCTTTGGTGATTTCCTGCAGTGCATCTTGTAGATGGTATACACTGCTACCACTGTGCGTCGGTGGTAGAGGGAGTGAATGTTTGTGGATGGGGTACCAGTCAAGCGAGCTGCTTTGTCCTGGGTGGTGTCAAGCTTCTTGAGTGTTGTTGGAGCTGCACAGGCAAGTGGAGAGTATTCCATCACACTCCTGACTTGTGCCTTGTAGATGGTGGAAAGGCTTTGGGGAGTCAGGACGTAAGCTACTCGCCACAGGATTCCTAGCCTCTGACCTGCTCTTGTAGCCACAGTATTTATATGGCTAGTCCAGTTCCGTTTCTGGTCAATGGTAACCCCCAGGATGTTGATAGTGGGGTTTCAGCGATGATAATGCCATTGAATGTCAAGGGGCGATGGTTAGATTCTCTCTTGTTGGAGATGGTCATTGCCTGGCACTTGTGGCGAAATGTTGCTTGTGCTTCTGAAACGGGCAGAGAATAACAAAATCCCACAATCCTTGTGTGCCCAGCAGGCAACAGATCCATTTCCTTGTCTTCCTTTTCATAAGACACTTAGACCTCAGATAAGTGGCACCATATACCTCATGCACTCAGCTCTGATATCATGAACACAATTTGGGAAGAACTACTCCAATTTATCTGCACTATATCCTGCGACCCCAAAAGTAAACATAACGTTTCCAACTTACATTCTGTGTTTTGGTGAGGAATTCTTCTATAAATAACTTCAGATTCTGGATGGGTTGGATATGGATTAAGATGTTGGTCAGAATCTCATAGTCATCAATGAATCCAGGCTTACTCAGTAAATCAGCAAATTCTATGGGATCTGTGTTATCCAACACCTGTAAAACACAATAGGGAAATTCTCAACTTATCTAAGTAACTGGGAGCCACCAGTGTGAAACAGATGAATGTATAGGTACTTCCGGAGCAAAAATGAGATTGTCTGACTAGGTTTTACATGTAAAAAAGAAATACTGCAATATAACATTTTCATGAGGCCCAACTTTCACCCAGCCTGCTCTGCAGGAACAGGACATTACATAAGTTAAAATCATGTCAGGTGGCTCTCTGCACCATTCCAGCCTCACCAATTTTTGGATGTGACAAAGAACATCCACTGCGTGCGCCCCCAACAAGCAAACAAGATTAAAAGTTCATAGTCACCCTCCCTTTGACATCAAACCCACCGCACTACACTTTAATACCAAATTGCGATGCCATGCTCAGTTTTGTACCAGCTAGCAATATTGACGAGATTGGTAAATGAGAACTCTTGCAGCAGCAGAAACAGGGGTTTCTAGTTGCAAGTCAGTGGATCACCAGACCTTTTGCTGTCTGGTTTGCCACGATCTAGCTTCCCAATCGCAACGTGTACACTTTTGTTGCTTTACGACTTTTTAGTTGCTTTTGTCAGCTTTCTTGTTGCTTTGTTTTGGATACAGCAGGATGGATAAGGAGCAACAACAGCAACCAACACCACCACATGGGCCTAAAACAAAAGCATACAGGGTCTACCAAGGTGATCATGAATCACCTTCTTAGCCCCAGCTAAAGGAGCAACGCAGCCACTCTTTCCCGACAGGCTGTCGCAGACCTCCTTGACCTTCAAATTTCTTTCTGTTTTCCCAATCTCTCTCTCCAGATATCTCTTTTCCTTACATAAATATGCAAAAGCCAAATGCTGATGCTGGAAAACTGATACATA
This sequence comes from Cetorhinus maximus, assembly GCF_964194155.1. Classification (NCBI taxonomy): domain Eukaryota; kingdom Metazoa; phylum Chordata; class Chondrichthyes; order Lamniformes; family Cetorhinidae; genus Cetorhinus; species Cetorhinus maximus. Next base: position 73,662,403 of record NC_135893.1, on the reverse strand, counting down.
AACTGAAATGGATGCAAATACAGTGCAAGTCTGTCAACATCTGTAGAGAGGAACAGAATTAATGTTTCAGGTCTTAGACCCTTCATCTCTCTCTCTTTCCTCTAGCTGTCATCCTATTGTTCCTCTGATCTACTGTGTCTGAGGCCTGCAGTATCTATCTGCCCTGCACCATTTGGTGGTATTACAAATGAAGAGAGTAGATACACAGGTGGTCGGTGCTGATTCTAGCATAGATGTACTGTTACAAAAGTCTTCCCTGGGGTGGGAACTAGCACTGCCAGGGCAATAAAAAGCTAAAGAATAGGCTGTGGATATGCTGTCTGACAGAGTGGTGCACTGGAGGCTTTAAGAAAACAGCACAAGGAACCATGAATGCCATGGCACCAAGGTGCTATGTATTCTAGGGCAGAAGCATATCTGAGATGGGAGTGAGGGCCAGACCAGGAGTTAGCACGATGCAATGAACTTAAGATATTGGCTGCAGATGCTGTAAAGGGAGGTAATGGGGGGACGAGAGGAAGGTCAAGGCATAATTATTCATGTTGGCTACATCTAAAGCCTACATGATTTGATTTCCAGCGGGACAGCCATGACAGGTAGTATGGGTCCTCCACCACACTCTCCCATGCTATAGGTTGATATCAAGATGCATATGTCCATTAAAGAAGCTTTCACGTTGCTGCCTACCAGACAATTAATCAGCCTGAGAATTCTTCCTTCACTTCACAGTATTCTGCAAGGGAAGATGCAAGGATGCAAAAACGGGAACAACCATGTGCTAAAAATCAAGAGTAGTGAGGTGCTTTTGACGGTGTGTGAAGTTGGAACTCACTATAAGAGGAATCTATGTAGAGATGCTAGAAAGAGGTAGAAGGGTATAAAAGACACAAGAAATATGAGTGCTTTGTCAATTTGTGACACAATGCATATTTTCATTCTAATTTATACTAATCACTATCAATATGGCAGTACCCACTGATGCAGAATAGTACAATATGCACAAGTTCACAAGTTTGGTTCTTGGGAGTACACAGACCTGACTCAGCCATTAAAGGAGTTGGTTTGACATAAAGCAATTTTCTGAGACAAATAATAGACTCAGGATTCCCATGCTCTTTCAGTAATTATGTTGCACAGCAACATGAATAGACACCTCCTCTGCTCTCTTAGAAAACAGCAGATCTTACAGAACACCAAATGCCAGGAAAATTAGTTTTCTTTTCTCTTTGTCACACTGTGATTGAATTCAAAGTGTTCTGGGGTTGAAAATAAAACAGACATATTGGAAATTCCCTTCAGTGTACTGGCCATATGTGGTACATGTGACTAATGTAGATCTGGAAAGACAGACACCCATATTCACCCCATTTCACAAGAGGAATAATTTTCTTCTTACCTCGTTTACCCGATCAGGAGGAACAAATGAAAATGCATCCTTCAGCGTTAGAAAGTTGGAGAAACTCAGGAAATAGCTCTTCAAGTAGCGAACAAAACTGTTCTTTTCATAACAATGAAGAGGGAATGCTGGAGAAAACAGAAAAATATTCAATAATTTTTCAATGGCCCTATACGCACAAAAAATGTTAACTTACCATAGACATCTGAGAGCCCAAATATGCAACAGGATGAAACTGGTCGAGCTATTCATTAATAAGTCATTAAAATTCCAACGTAAGTGTTAAACTAACCAAAAGCATCACTCAATAACATGTCTTTGTTCTGTTTGAGGCCTCAATTCAGACTCCAAATAATATGGATATTTTGGTGATATTGTGTTGATTGCCATTAATGCTTATAAAATTTTAAAAATCTTTTTTAAAAACTTATGTTGAGATGTGGGTAAGCGGATAGCATTGCTCATCCTTGGTTGTTTCGAGCACATTTAAGAGTCAAACTCATAGGTTTTTTTCCTGGTTTGGAGGGTCGGTGGGGGGCAGATTAGGTTAACAGACACATTTGCATCTGCGAGAGATCTTGCCAAAAATGCGAGTCAATACAGCAGTGGTGGGTAGCAAATTTAGTCCATTATTGTGCCACTTGGGGAAGGTGATGGCACGGCTGGGATCTTCCCGATGGCAGCCTGCCCCCTCACTGACGCAGTTGCAATTAAGTGGAGGGTGCAGCTTGGTGGCAGGCTGAGGGGCCACCTATGCATCCTCTCACTCACCCCAGCATGCGTGGATGCGACAGCCAGAAACTCAGCAGCTACCCCTCCAAAATGATGGGCTGACAGCCATGGTCGTGTGTTGTTTACAATTTCTCCCATTGATGCAGAGGGCACCTCCATTTTGAAGTCCCCTCGTGTCTCCTGCTTGCCTCAGCAGTGCCCACCTCTCCAGGTGGGAGATGCCCACCAGACATTGCTGCGGACCCTTACTATTTTGCCTCCCATTTCTCAGATCCACCAGCTGTCCCTAATTGAATAGGACTCCTAGGAATAGCTGACATCCCGCCACAGTCAATTACAGATTCCAGACCCAGAATTAAGGCCATTTTCAGGATCACAAGCCAACTGAGAAAATCTAGCCCATAGAGTAGGACTGGGGTCACAGACAGGCCAGGCTAGGTAAGGGTGATAGATCTCTTTCCTGAAGTGCATCTTGCACTTTGTATCAGAAAATTTACATTAATTGCTAATAAAGGTTTGTTAGAAAATGTACGAATGGGTAAAAGTATTCATTGGTAAACTACAGTTGTTGGATGTAAATGGTCTAACTTCATTTAACTCAACAAACCTTTTAACTTTAACATTTTCACGTACAGACCCAGGATTAAGAACTTTGAGATTTTTCAAGGTTTGGCTTAGCCTTTCGGTTTAAGCTTTAATGGGGATGATATGATCCCTGTAAAGGTTGATACCTTTAAAAAGAAATTTGAATTTCTAGTGACCAACTTGAAATCTTGTTGTGCAATTCCTTTAAGTTTGAATACTTTTACTGTAACATATAAAGCAACATTCACTAAACACTATTTCAGTCGGCAACTTATACTCTATTCTACAGAAAGGGCCCCCACTTAACCTTTAAAACACTTGAAAATCTCCATCTACAATTATTCTTTACTCTGTCCCTCAAATGGACAGTTAACTCTCCAGGAACCAGTCCAAAATGATTCTTAGCTTTTCTTTTCTTTTTCTAGCCAGATATCTTCTACTTCTCGAAATGACATTCATGGTGTGGGTTACCCTGGAGATCTCTTCCTCTCGTCAAAGCTAGACGAATCTTCCAGCTTTACTTAAATCCTCATGACCCTGGTCTTTTTAATTTGAGCATAAACTCCCAACTGCATTTTTGTGTTAATAGGGACTTGCTGCCTCTATCTCTTGGCGGTTTCTCTCATTTCCTCGGATTCTTGCAGGCTGAACCTGTCTGTGAAGTTCAATGATTTTTATGAAAACCGGTGACCCATTCCCACAATGGTTTCCTATGGACCCTTCCCCTCTCAAAGTCCATCTCCATGGCAACATGAATCATATGGACCTTGTATCCAGGTAGAAAAGCTAATTAACTATCCTTTAGACTCCCAACCTCATTCCATCTCGAAATTAAATAGACTGCTTAAAGTATAACAGTTCACAAAACCTGACATTCCTAAAAACTTCATGGGTCTTTGCAGGCTAACAGTCGATTCACCAGCAGCACGGCTGCTTTAGTAATTGTTTACAGGTATGACACCTTGTACCTTCTTCCCAGTAAAACAACCTGAGGCCTCCTCTTTAATATATAATACCCAAGCCACGCAGGTCTGCTGTCAGCTGAATTCAGAGCAGGTCACATGACACCCTTCTTTCCTCGATTTTACCCTAATTTCAATACACAATCCCAAACTATTGCAATAAACCTCGCAGGGGTAACTTTCACCTTTGTGACTTGGGCAGCAAATTGGCTAGATATTGGGTACAGTAGCAGAGCGGTTACGTTATTGGACCATTAAATCAGAGGCCTGGACCAATGCTCCAAAGACATGAATTCAACTGCCACCATGGCAGCTAAGGGATTTTAGTTCAGTTAATTAAATAAACTTGGAATAAAAGTTATAATCAGGACTGGTCACCATGTAACTATTGGATTGATGCAAAAACTCAACCCATTCCTTAGGAAAGGAAAAAAAGCAAAATACTGCTGATGATGGAAATCTGAAATAAAAACAAAAAAACTGCTGGAAAAACTCAGCAGGTCCTGGCAGCATCTGTGGAGACAGAAACAGAGGTAACGTTTTGGGTCTGTATGGCTCTGGAGAAGAATCTTACGGACTCGAAGTGTTACCTTAGAAAAGGAGGTCTGCTGACCTTACCCAGTCTGGTCTCCTGACTCTCAGCAATATGGTTGATTCTTGACTGCCCCCTGGAATGGCCTAGTAAGCCACTCAGTTTTATGCAAGGTGGTTCACCACCACCTTCTCAAGGGCAAATAGAGATAGATGATAAATGCTGGACTTGCCAGTAATGCCCACATTTTGAATGCCCACATTTTGTGAATAGAAAAAAAAACTAATGGTAGACCCCAGTTTACGAAAGATATAGAGTTCTCTTATGAGAGGAGCCAGTAGTGCTAGACATGAGAGAATGAGAGTATAAACCTGTAATTTGCAACAAGTTTTAGAGCATGTTATAGGTACCTTAACTTAAGACATTTTGAATAATAAATAAAAATATAAATAGATTAGCTATTGTAGCTCTGAAATAAGAGAATGAAAGATGTTACTGGGAGCAGCTACTGAAGATCAAACCACAAGGTGTCACCAAGCTATTAAACAGGAGAGTATTTTTTATATCGTTACCTTTTGCATAATTTAATAAATGATCATATATGACTTCTTGATCACTGATTTGCTGCCGCTGTTTGAACGAGCTCAGTAACTTGACGCTATGGAAAGTGAACAGAAATACATCAGATATTCAAGTAACTGGGATTAACAATTTCCCCAAGAATTTGGGAAGTAAATTTGGTCTCAGTGGTATTTCTGAGAAATGCTTGCATATTTGTGTACAATTCACCTATATGCACTTTAACACTGTCACATGAGTTGGGACATGTCCATCACTCTTAATTAAACTTGTATTAAATTTTTAAAAACTTACATGAAACCTCATCCCACCCATGGATGAGGTTTCATGCTTTTTCTGAAGCCTGCCAGGGCTCCCGGCCTGCCTGCCAACCTTAAGGTTCGACGGGCAAGTCCTTAAACAGTGCAATTACTTTTTAAATGGCCTCAATTGGCTGTTGACAGGTTTGCGGGCGCACAGCTGATTCAACTGCGCCCCCGCTGACCTGAAAATTTAAATGACGCAGGGTGACGTCAGGAGGAACTCCCGACATCATCCCGCATCATTTTGCGCATCGGCTTGTGGGTCCCGACCCTGCACGCCGACTGGAAAATCCTGCCCATAAGGGATGCGCAATAAATGCCACCTGGCCAGTGTCATCCTACCTAACAACAAATATAAAAAATAATAAATAATTTAACACATTTAAAATTCACCCACCCATTAGAAAATTAGATGTTAAAATTCTCTATCATATCATAAAATCTCTTCAAATTACTAATTCCAAAAATAGGGGTGTGAAAATTCACCAAATACTCCTAAAGGATTTGCTGCCTTGTCAATACCACCAGCAACTCACATCACTCCCACAGTGGTGTTAAATAGGGTCTTCAGGTGTTTGTGTACATGTATGTGTGATACTATTAACAGTGCTCTTTTTTAGCCTTCCTTAAATTATGAGTTTTTAAAACACATCATTACAATTCGCTAATAAACAGTTAACTGAGAGGTTGAATGATGGTTAAAAGCTCAATTCTGATGTTTATGTGCAATTAGGTAAAATTTGGGAATATACTTGCTCAGTATGTTCAATCCTGAAAACATTGTGAATGAGTGACATTTTTGGATCATAATTGTGGAGTAAGAGGGTACTTCAAGAAAACAATCGATTATAATGGGTAGAATGTGGTCAAGTGACTCCCACCATGTATATTTGGAAGTAGGGTCAGCAATAACAAAATGGAAATACAGTAAGGGAATGGTGAAATTTCTGTGCATTCTCATGTGCAACATACATGACCAGGTTCTGTGACAGTGAATGTGATGTCTTCCAGCGGGGCATATGCTAATTACATGTGCCTTGTTTAAGGTTACTTAGAATCATAGGCATTTCACTTAAAGACAGATTAGAAATAAACTTACATTTTTTCCAATACAAGACACGGAAATCTAGGGCTGTCATTAGAAATGAAAAGAGCGTTGGTGATCAATGGCAGAGATGGAATTAGTGTAATGTTAAGCCATTCTTCCACATCTTGATCACTGATTCTGGACAGGTTTTTGAAAAACTCAAGCTGCAACCCTTCTATGACACCAGTTAAAAAATTACTCTGAAAAAGGAAAGAGTCTTGTTTAAAATTAAATATTAAAACTAAATATTAAAACAACACAAATTCCATCAGCTTGCAACATGATATCTTTCTACAATTAGATCTATTAATGAAGATCAGATTTTCTAACAAGAAACTGGATCTGAACATTTGTTGTAATCAGAGTTAGGTTTTGGAAGAATTAATTATCATTCTGTGATTCTGATACTCCAGCTTAAACTCCCACCAGCAACCACACCACCCCTTGCACCACCCTCCTCCATCACAAACTGTTGGTGAGTCCTTGTCCGAGTGAGATCTCACTGTCAGTGCTACTGTTGCGATAACTCATTCAGTCACCATACTATTTGCACGTAAAACACTGATGTACTCAAAGGTCTCCCTCCACCAGTTCAGACAACAGCATCAAGGGCATGTATTCGCTGGAAAACTGGACTTAGCAACTAACCATCAACAAAGTCTCAGGTTTCAAGCCATCTGGCCTGTGAATCTGAAATGGCAGAGAAGAACAAAATTCCACAATCCTTGTGTGCCCAGCCAGATCCTCTACATATTAGTGCACAGATAACAGGTCCACTTGCTTTTCCTCCTGTTAATAAGGCACTCTGACTTCAGATAAGTACTCTGGTACTGCAGACCAGGTACACTGCTCTGATATAACGGACACCATTTTGAGAGACCCATTACAGCTAATCTGCGGTACATAACAGTGTTCTCAAAAGTACAAATAACATTTGCAGTTCACATCTTGGGTTTCTATGATGAACTAATGTATAAGTGTAGCCAGATTCTGGATGGGACGGATTTTGATTGAGATGATGGTCAGTGCCTCGTAGTCATTACTGAATCCAGGTCTGCTCAGTGCCTTAGCCAGTTCTCTGGAATCAATGCTATTCAACAACCACAAAAACATGACAAGGGTATGACATAATTTTATGTAAATAGCTGGAAGGAGACTGGGTAAAACATATGAATGCTAAACCACTACAGTGACAAAAAATTAGGCTCCTAATGAGCTGAATTGGCTACCCGCCACGTCTGCAAATCACATTGCCAGCTCCCAATCCCAACTCTGCAAAAAATGGCATGAAGGCGGGATGGAGCTGGGGAATCAGCATGCCGGCCAGCGGGGCTACTCTTAGCTTCTGCCTCCAATCCAGGCGCTGGCCGGGCACCGAAAATCCAGCCCCTTCTTGTTACATTCTTCCCCACTCCCTTAACTGAGTATTGAAGTACATTCAAGTAATTCAGGCAATTTCTATATCAATGACATTCTGACAATGCAGACCTTGAAGCTCTAGTTTGCAGTGTGATTTCATAAAGTGACAATGTCATAAAGGTGATTTAATACCAAGCAGAATAACTGCCTTCCAATTATTTGTCACCCAAGTGATCAGCCCATAGTGCTTTTGTTTAAAGGCAGCTTCCTTAGTCTACTGCTCCTACGAGGTCCTCCCCTAGTTGCCTGCACAGAGCTGGCAGTTGGTCCTCATGTTGGGACCCTTGATTGTGGCCAATATGAGCCTCATCACTTCTAATGATCTGCAGGAGAACAGATTGCAGAAGATGACCAATCCTTTCAATGTCTCTGTCCAATTGATTTACCAATCTCTCCAATGTGAAGCCCAGAATCTGCAACACAGCTGATTGAATTTCAGTTATTAACAGCAGCTGAAAGGGGAGATTGGATTTGGGGTGGGGTGGTGTTGTGGCTGTGGCAGAAATATTGATGTTAGCCACAACTGGAGCTAACAAAATAATGGATTCAAAGAGCTAGCAAAGAGGGGCCAGGGCTCAATGGAGGTGGGAGATAGGACCACTGAGAGAGATGAAACCAAAAGAGGAAAAATTATTTGCTTTGCAGTGGTAACAATGCGTGCACACCAGGTTGAGACCAGAAATTTGCTCAGCAACAAAGATTAAGAAAAGTCACTGTTGCTTCTTTAACATTTTACATTACAGTGGTATTTTGAGAGGCAACTCATGCTTCTATGCCAAAGACACTCAGAATATACTGCGATTTGCATTCCGTTCCTCAGCTTCCAAGTATCTTTGAAGATTCTCCATTTTGATTTATGCTTCAATGTTTGTCGAAGGTGTGTTTCCTGTGTGCGTTATTCATGTGAATAATCTTGTTTTAAAATTGTTGGAGGTACCCTAAAAGGTATGTACTTACTACTGTGATTTTAATCATTTTACTTAAACAGGTACTGAATTCATGAAAGGATTTCTATTGTATATCGAAGTCAAAAGCCAATGAGAGGATAGCATAATTTTAGTAGCTAAGTATAATTAATAGAAGTTTTGTTATAGTGTGAACCTTTGCTCTAGAGGCAGCAATCATATCTGAGTCAGAGTCCAGATAGTGCCAGCGGTGAATACAGGAGATCTGGCTCTGAATTCTAGTTGAAATCATATTCAGTTACTAAAATTATACCATGCTATCTCAGGAAATTGCAGGACACTGAAGGACACAGAAAATATATTTTTCTCTTTGCTTTGTAGCATTGTGAATAAATTTGGAGAGTTCCAAGGCTGGAACGAGACTAGCCATATTGAAAATTGCCAGATTAATTGTGCTGGCTAGAGGCAGATCAAGGAACAAATGTCGATTTGAAACGTCAGACACCCACAAACACCCGTTTCACAAGAGAAGTCATTTAAGTTTTACCTCAGCTACGTGGTCAGGAATAACCAGTGCAAATACATCCTTCAGAGTTAGAAACTGGGTGAAGCTTTGAAATGACCTCTCCAAGAATTGAACAAAACTGTTGTTTTCATAACAGTTAAGAGCAAAAGCTGTTTTTAAAAAAAAAAGCAAAGTATTCAGGTACTTTTCATTTGTCCTATTTACACAAATAATATTAACTTGTCATGAACACCTGAAAGCCAAGTCAAAACAAAAGGATAAAACAGGTAGAGCTATCCATTAGCTAATCATTAAATTCCTAACAAAGGATAACACAATGATTAAAATAGCCAGAAGCATTAGGCAAAATTTTCTAAAATTCTGTTTCAGGCCTCTGTTGAGGCTTTAGGTAGTAGCAATGTTTTGGAGATAGACCAGCTAATTTAGCAGAAATTTTTTAAATTAGTTTTTCTTCTTAAGCAGTGTTTATTGCTTACCTTTAATTGCCTTAAAGGGCAATCAGAGTCAACCACATGTGAAGACATGGGGGTTTTGATTTTTAGAACTTGTGGGGCTGGGAACTGAAGCGAACAGGTGCTAAAAGCAGCACCCCCAGCTGTAGTGCTGGTTCCCTGCCTACAGCCATCTGTCCTCAGGCCACTCTGGCAGCAGTGGGATGTGGGGAACTGGCAGGGCAACTGGCGGTGGGTAGCCGATTATATCAATTAAGAGCATATTAAGGCCAATTAAAGGAAGTCAGCTGGGATTTTCATATCAGCCATAAGGTTCCCAAAAGCGGCGGGGGACAGTTAGCTGACTGGAGGTAGTGCTCCATACAGGCTTAGAGTCCCTCTCTGCCTACCTAGGTGAAACATCAGTTGCAGGCTGCCCTGTAGAGGGGCTCCTCACACTCCCCCAACCCCCAGTGTGGTGGATTGACTGCAAAAAGCATTGTTTTAATTTAAATTTTAAGAAAAGCTGGGGACAGGGTGCCTCTGTTTTTAAGTGCCCTCCTTTATTTACCTGCCATCACAGCCTGCTGCTCCTTTCAAACTGTATGGCCTCTGGTTGGTCCTCCAACTTTGAGAGCCCTCCCAACATCCTTAATTGGATGGCAAGCCCACCCTCTCATCATTAGTTTGCCACTCTGGAGAAAATCACTGTGAGAGTGTTTTCCACATCATAGATTTCTAACCCTCATTTGAGCCTGACAGCAGGATTCAGAAGCCTCCAGGGAAAATCTTGCCCACATAGAACAGCCTAAGCAAGGGTGGCAGGAGCCCTTCCTGAAGGACATTAGACACTTAATAACATAAAATTAATCATTAGTTACTGATGAAGATTCATTGGTTAAATTTATGTAATGAGTAAAACTAGTTGGCAATTTACCACTGCTGGAAACAAACAATCTGAGTTCAATGGAAGTAAAAATTGGTAGGCTACCGACTTGCCATCACCTGTTTTACATTAATGCACAATATCTAATATCTAGTCTTGTGTACTGAGGCATTCAATCAGCCAGTGTGTTCACTGTCAGAAAGGTGACTGAGTAGATGAGATGCAAAACCTTATGCACAACTTTCAAAAAATAAATGCAGGGGTATAAATGGGGCTTCATGTGCAATGTGTGACATTGGAAATCAGGCTGAAAGCATGTATAAATGAAAGATATATTATTGCTATATTACCTGTGATTTTTCATTCATTATCTCTTTGACATGAAGCCTGAGAATTCCCATCCATTTTTTTTGTATCAGCAATTTTTTGTTCAGAAGAAATATAAGTTATGTTCTCTTAGACTACAGGCATGGTGCCCGATGACTGCTAACATTGTTTAAAAGGGGAGCAAAGGATGGAATGAGTAATTACAAACCTGTCAGCCTAACCTCAAATGGTGGAATATTTATTGGAAAAAAAATCTGAGACACAATATAAATCATCATTTAGAAAACCATTGATTAATCAAGGACAGTCAGCATTTGGTAAGGGAAAGATGTCTAAACTCACTTGATTGAATTTTTTGAGGAGGTAACAAGGAGAGTTGAGGAAGGTAGCACATTTGATGTAGTCTATGTGGATTTTCAACACTTTTGACAAAGTCCCACATTGTAGACTGGTCAGAAAATTTAAAGCCCATCAGGTCCAATGGAAAGTGACAAGCTAGATTCAAAATCTGGTCAGTGGCAGAAAGCAAAAGGTAATGGTTGACAGGTCCTTTTGTGACTGGAAGCCTATTTTCAGTTGGGTTCTACAGGATTCAATATTGGGTCCTTTGCTGTTTGTAGTATATATATCAATGACTTAGACTTAAATATAGGGGAAATGATTAAGAAGTTTGCAGATTTTACAAAAATTGTCTGTACGGTTGACAGTGAGGAAGAAAGCTGTAGCCTACAGGAAAGTACCAAGGGACTGATTAGGTGGGCAGGAAAGTGGCAAATACAATTCAATCCAGAGAAATGTAAAGTAATGCATTTGGGGAGGACAAATAATGCAAGCAAATACATAAATCGTAGGATATTGAGAAGTGTAGAGGAAAGAGGGATCATGGACTGTGTGTCCACAGATCACTGAAGGTAGCATGACAGGTAGATAGGGTAGTCAAGAACACATCTGGGATTAGTTTTCTTTATTACAAGGTAGTGTATAAGAGCAGGAAGGTTACATTAGAACTCTATTAAATGTTAGTTGGGTCACAGCCAGAGTACTGCGTACAGTTCTGGTCACTGCAATTACACCTGTCCACTAAAGGTACACAGGAGATTTACAAGCATATTGCCAGGAATGGATAATTTTAGGTATGAGAAAAGTTTGGAAAGGTTGGGTTCTTTACTTTGTGAAAAAAAGTCGCTGAGGGAAGATTTAACTGAGGTGTATAGAGTTATGAGGGGCCCAAAGGACATATTTCCCTTAGCAGGGAGTTCATTACCAGAGGGTATAGATTTAAAGTGGTTGGTAGAGGGTTTAGAGTTACAGGGAAAAGTTTTAACCAAGAGGGTAGTGGGGGGTCTGGAACTCTGCCTTAAAGAGTGGTAGAGGCAGAAACCCCATTGCATTAAAAAAATACATTTGGATATGTACTCAAAGTGCTTAATCTACATGACTGCAGAGTCAGAGCTGGAAAGTGGGATGAGGCTGGGTCGCTCTTTTTCAACCAGCAGAGTCCTTCTGAGCCATAAATTTTCGATGTTAATAAAAATGTTTGGAAATTATCACATTCTTCTTCAGTTCTCTACCCTAAGAGAGGTCTGACCCACAGTGCCACAACCTACATCACAGGCAGGACCAGGAGGCAGATCCTGAATCCACCCCAGCCGGAGCACAGATCAAATCCCTTGAAGTTGGTGCCAATTCAATCCACACTGGTTATCCAGCCAACTGGCCCCCACAAGGGGTCAGAGTTGTTGTCGCAGCACACACTTTTACATGCATTTTGTAGCCTGGAGCTATGGATAGTGATGGTAGACGCTCCAATTTCTTTCCATCGCATGGCTGACCAGGAATCTCTCCCACTCTTACTGCCTGCTAATGGCATGTTTTTAAAGGATTTACAAGTTGATACTCAACCAGTTTGGCCACATTATGAGAGCACTTTCCTTGGCCATCAAGTCCTGGAATGGGACTTGAAACCATAGCTTCTTGATCAGAGCAGGGACACTAACCACTGTGCCACAAGGCCTCCATTCTTCTTACAAGATCATCAAAATACCACCCTATTAAACATACTCAACCTGTATTCAATAAAATAAAACCTTTTAAACATGATGGCAGATTTTACCAGCAGTTATTTTAAAATTATTTGCACTATGCTGAACACTCAACAGTTGGCTTTCTAGCTTACCTGTGGTTGTGAGGTAATTAAGGATCCACTCTTGCAACACAGTCATTTTTGTTTCATGTGGCATTTCACTGAATCCATCACGAAGTCCTTTTACACTAACATAGAAAAAAAATTAAAATCATTGATTAGATGTCAGATCTATAATAATCCCACATCCTGGGAACTGAACAGTGATGTACATCTTGAAGTGCAATATATTTCAAAGCTGCTTAATTCAAGTCATTGAATAATTTTAAATTTTTAGTGCAAAAAAAGCCTAATTTTTCAAAGTATGTGGCAATTTGTTTACCCATTAATCAAGGCTCTAGATTTCAGAAGTTTCTTTTCAGAGGAGTACATGACAGATACCATAGGTCCCTTCTCATTGAATGGAGTTTCTTCAATGCACACCGGAAGCTTTAGGTTTCCAGACTGAGACTAACAAAACTCCAAACAATGGTACTGATTTCAATGCCCTCAGTACAGTGTCTGCATTTTAAAACAAAATGTGGATCTTAATGTCAATTTACGGTTGTAATTGTTTGGAGTGACATATTGACAAAGCCCAAACATTTCAGTCACTTTGTAACCAGCTCTGAAACATTCCAAATATTTGGTATTAAAAGTACATAATGCAGCCAGATTTTCTATCAATCATAATTCTGCAATTCTATGAGTGGAAAATCTAGTTGTGTCAATTAAAGCATCATTCCTGGGATTTCTAATGTAATAGCTGTAGTATTACAATACAAATGAAAATGAAAACAATGAGGCAAGGAGTGAGGAGTCCAATGTGTTGAGCTCATATGAATAAAAATCTGAATTAATTGTTAAAACAAAAAATCTACAATCATATTGTAGGTCACTTAGTAATAAGTAACAAGCTAAAATGTTTAGACAGGGTCGCTCTTTCAATTGCATGTACATTAATTTATTATTGTAAGAGAGCAATTCACTCACACTGCTTGGTAACCATCACACGTTAAGTTTCTTGTCAGGCGGCTCAGCACTGACTGAGAAATGCCAGCAATGAAAGGTCTGAATCGCTCCTGGAACCATTTTCTCAGGAAATCTGCATTGGTTAAGTTTTCATTGGTCTTCACAATCTCCCACAGGGAATTCATGAATGTGATCTTTGTCATCAAAGGAACTGATGTGTTCAGGATCTGAAACAAATCATGACATGTTTAAACCCAATGAGATCTCTTTACAGTTTCAAAAGTAATGGTGTTCTTTTTCTCACCAGAGGCAATTTGCCTCACTAACATTAGCAATCAAAGGAAGATTTGCCCACTGATCTACAACAATAACTTGCACGTATATAGTGCATTTAATTACTTACGATAATGACCCTCGGGTCTCATTTCAATGCAGACAGCAAGGCGTGATGGTGAAGAGTAAACCATGATCAGGATTTTGAAGTATGAAGTGGGGGCAGGGGTGGGGAGGGCTAGGGGTGGGACAACAGGGAGGATTGGGAGTTAGGATGCTGGGGGAAAATTAACCCACGTGTCAACTCTGTGGCTCAGGTGCAGCCATCCTCCAATACCAGCACCTGCTGTCTGAGAGAAATGGGAGGGGTAGTTAAGATTGAGAGTTGTTAAATTCAATGTTACAGCCAGAAGGCTGTAGAGTGCTTGGTAGAGGAGCTTGGTATCGTAATAGTATAGTGTAGAAGGTTAAGAACGCACAGGTCAGAGAGGGATAAAAGCTGTTCACATCTTCCAGTTCTGATGAAAGGTCATTGACCTGAAAAGTCAACTCTGTTTCTTTCCACAGATGCAGCCAGTCCTGCTCGGTGCTTCCAATATTTTGTTTTTATTTTGTATTTCCAGCATCCAGTATTTCCCTTTTGTGTGACATAGTTAGTTTCTCTCTCACTTCCCTAACATCAAAGGCAAAGCATATCACCTCCATGTGACTTTCCATCCAGCAGCTCTTGGGTGAGAAATACGAAGATTCTCCCAACTGAGCCAAACCAGTCCAAGCATTAGACAGCGCACTCCATTTATCAGGCTTCGGACGAGAAAAGTTTTGGGAGTGCTTTACACCAGGTTTGAGGATGCTGCAAAAGGGAGGAAGATAAAGCCTGCCAATGGGTTCATGGCTTTATGTAGCAGCAGATACTGCTGGTGAAGGTGGCAGCATTTGTATGCTTTTTGACTTCATTTATTCACTGTTTTGAGCCTGCCTTTAAATTGGTGGACATGACTGACTTCCTGTTCACAGCATAACCCCTCTCCTGCCTGACATCCTGGTCTACACACCTGATTGGGTGCAGAACACCCCCCTTTGCACCACTATTTTACCACCTTCTCGCCAGGCAGTCGCTAACTGGCTGTGTGACACTTGATTCGCCGAGCTGAGATGGCAAGCGCAAGAGTGAGTGGACAACTCACTTTCCATTCCGTCTCCTTCACCCTGCCAAAAACTGTAAAATCCAGCCCCTGATCACAACTTATCAGCTAACAACACATTTTCTGCATTTCACCTTTCAAGTGGTTATGATCTGGAATGCACTACCTGAAAGTGTAGTGGAGGCAGATTCAGTTGTTGGTTTCAAACCAGAATTGGGACATTATCTGAAGAGGAAAAATTTGCAAGGCTACAGGGAGAAGGCGAGAGTGGCACGAGGCAAATCGTTCTTGCAGAGAACTGGCACAGACACAAGGGTTGAATGGCTGACTTCTGTGCTGTAATGATTCCATAATTTATCTTCAACAGGTGAATTACAAGACTCTTAAGCATATTTTAGCAGCATTAGTCCTCCGTTTGATAAGCATATTTACATATATTATTTACAAATACTTAACAAGGGTTAAATAGGCTATTCAGCCATTGAGCCTGCTCAGCTAATTAGTTCATGGTGGATTTGTACCTCAACTCCATTTACCCCGCCCACTAGCTCCATATGCATTGAAGCCCATAACTTAAAAAAATATTAATCTGCCTTGAAAGCTCCAATTATCCCAGCACTCAGCCTTTTAGATGAGAGAAATCCAAATTTCTATTATTCTTTCCTGTTAAATGGCCCAGCTCTGATTTTAAGATTACACACCCTCGTTCTTGATTCTCCGGTCAGGGGAAATATTTCTTTGTAACAACCCTATCAAATCCCTTGAACGTTTTAAATACCTTGATCTGATCACCACTTATCTTCTATCGTCAGTGGAATATGAACAAATGTATGCAACTAATAATTAGGTACCCGCTTGTTGAACTTCTCCAATGCATCATTCAGTGTAGTTTCCTCAAATCGCTGAAGAAAAATGGTCAATGCCGTTTCATCTGAGGTATTCAGAGCCTTTGGGCCAATGAAGCAGTCAAATATAAAACTCAAGGCACCACTGCTTAAACCTGCCAGTAGATCAGTCTGCAAATAAATTATAATGGATTAAGCATCAGTTAAAACATTTCTAACCTATCACAAAGTACACAATTCTTTGTTGGCCAATAGATTCAGCAGTGTTTGATTTCCAACACAATATAATCTAACATCAAATGAACAGAAAAGAACATCCTATGGTCTGCCAGTCTAATTAGGGCCATCTATTTTCCCCTCAAAATAACAGTCCTGATTGTGAGAATTTAGTGAATCCTTGAAATCTGAACATGGTTCAGAGTGAAAAAGAACAGCCCAAACATGGCCAAACTCACTGGGGTTGAAAATCTTTGACTCATCCAGTGTCCTTCCACCCTAATTTAAGCAGGAATGCAGCCTGAAGGGCCACAAACTAGAGAGGGACCCGGTTACACTGAATCTTGACACTGCTTAGGAGTTTCCTGGGCCTTCTGGAGACGCAGCCTCTGCCCAGAAACTTGATAACTTATGCAGATAATGCCAGGTGTGGGGAGGAACTTCCAATCCCAGTGTTTTAGCAGCTCCAAGAGGCCTGGCAGATGACTGGTAGCTGGTTTGCCAAGTGAAATCATAAATGACTACATGCAGTGCCCCAGAATAGGATCGTAGTCTAACCCCTAATGACAAATGGTTACTTGTGCCCTTTTAAAAGGATGCTGAAAAGAGCCATTTCTGCTTTCTCTCTCGGAAGGTCCAATATTTCCCATCCCAAAACTGACAACAACAGGCTAACCTCCCAGACTCTTCAACATCCAGGTACTTAAGATGTGTCTCTAGGAGTAAAGGGTTCTACCAGGGACACTTAAATTAGGTGACTTCCTTGTGATACTGCATATTCCAGTGAGGTCGACAGCAAAGGTCACCAGCAGACACAATTCTGGTATGAATGTCGGGATCACTGACCAACGTGTTATCAAGCCCATTGAGGAAAATTTTCACCCCAAAAATAGGCGGGTATAGGGTAAGTGGGCTGTGAAAAATGCTTAAATCTCAAACCTAAACCCATCCACTCCTGGTTTTAATGGAGGTGGGATGGGGACGAGTGGGGAGGGGACACAGGAAGCTAACCCACTCCTAAGAGGTGGGTTAGTCATTTAATATAACGAGGCTGCGTGCTTCATATTTTGTTTACATTCCATGTTTAACTCTGGCCAATTCCCCAAGCCTCAGGAAACCCAAATGCTAAAGGAAGGCAAAGGCCACTCTGTGGAAGAGGTAGCTATTAGAGCACTGCTAGTGGGCCAGGAGGAGTAGGAGTGCTTCTCCCCCCTGACACGTCAGCAAACAAACCCCCCCTACCTCTCAGCAATGCAGCTTCCCCTCATCGCGGCATCTAGGACAGGCGGATGATCCGCACTGCCAGTTTACCACCCAAACAAGCTGAAAGTCTACCTCCCATCCTTTAGACTTACTATGAACGGTATTCATGCAAATATGTGAATTTCTTTAGTTAGTGACCCTGTGATTCCCCCAATCCTTTAAAATCAATGGGTAACATTGCAATTGTAATGGTCACGCTGGCTATTTATGGGATTGAATTTAATGCCCTCCCCTATAATGAGTTTGGTGGCGGGAGGGCATTTAATCAGGTGAGAAGTGGGGACCCTGCCGCTTTCCTGCCACCACTCCAATTACACCTGTGGCAGGAAAGCCCATCGAAGGCCATCTTGCTACTCCGGTAATTGAGACCTTTAAATGGGCAATTAATGTCCAATTAAGGGCTTCATCTCACCACCGCTGGGTTTATCCCAATGTGTATGGGGGTTCGCCATTCAGGGAGCACGACAAGCAAACCCATGAACGAGGGACACTACATCAAGATGTTCGACCCCCCTTGCACTCCTACCACTGACCCCCATCCCGTGACCCCCCCCTTACCTTCATTTACCTGTAGCCTGGGATCCAACGACACAACTAGACCTGGGGTGGGTGCCATACCAGCAGCAGCCACTGCCTCACCAGTGGCAGTGCCATTCAATAGAGCTGCCTGCCTCTGATTGGCCTGCATCTCTTGGTGGGCAGGTGTTCCATCCCCAGGATCCTTGGTCCCCCAGAAGGCCTGTCACTGTCTAGTTAAGTGCCTGAGTGGCACTTAATTCTAACATGAGGTGACATGAGTCTTTGTGCATGATCTTCATCATTCCCATTAAATACTGCCCATAGCTTCTCTACAAGATAGTACTGTTACTGCCAAAATGGTGCCTGCCTCAAACTAATAGAGAGTAGATGTAAATCAGTTGATTGAATAATGACTAATCATTTTAAAATTGTCAATATTGGTCACAATAGTTTGTAGTGTGGCATTATTTTCATTAAATATTTTGTAAATCTACACTTCACATGCTTTTTTCCTTCTGGGAGCAATTTGCTGATGGTGGCAAGCCCCACCCACCCTATTGCACATTGAGGAGTCTTGGGCAGTGACCACAATTTTTAGTTAAATTCTAATGGTGGTGGCCCCTACTTGGAAAGTTACTCTCATCGTATATTATTCTACAAATTGAACCCAACAGCTATGGTAATAGTATAGTAATAGTATTTTAATCTGGTCATTTGCAGGGTCCTACAATCTTGATACTGAGGTTCAGCAAAATAACAGGCATCATATGAAGGGTGAAATAGGGCCTTATTTTCCAATATTGAACCTGTGTCCAGACATTAAAATCATTGCAAAAACATTCAACAGAACATTTTCTGGACTTAAAACGATGCCATGGAATTTGTTGGTCATGCTCATTAAAACAAATTCTTGGAATGGGGCTTAACTATATCAGAAATCTTTTTGTTTAATAAAGGCAAAATACTGTGAGTGCTGGAAATCTGAAACAAAAACAAATAATGCCGGAAAAACTCAGCAGGTCTGACAGCATCTGTGGAGAGAGAGAGAGACAGAGATAATGCTTCGAGTCCGTATGACTCTTCTAAAGGGAGGTAAAGATGTGGTGAAATATATACTGATTAAGTGGGGGGTTGAACCGGTGAAGCTGGATAGAAGGTCAGCAATAGGTGGAGGCAAAGGAGAGATGGCAAAAGATGTCATAAACAAAAGGTCAAAGTAGTTAATGGTGGTGGTGCTGGCTAAATGAGGTGTTAATGGTGACATTAAGAAAGCAAAATGTGATAATGGCAGGACCAGGGTAAGCACTCTGGAAAGGGTTTAACTTGTTTACAAGTTTAACTTGTAAATACATTGAATGGATAACGTTTACAGGGCACATTTTACCATCAGTAACATTTATGAATGAATGTTTGATGGCTCATACTGCCTTTCTGTGTGTGCTATTTTTAAGCAGTGTTAACCCATTAATAAAATAACTTGATTCAAAAACAAAACATAGAGGAACGTAGAATGAACATTTAAGCATGCACATACTTCACCAATTGAAATATGCTACATTCTCAAGTGAACTTTGATACATCTTACCTTAGAGCATGCATATTCTTTAATGTCAAAGTTGCAGAATTGGTCCTGGTTAACATCAGTCAGGAAATTATTAAGAGCTGAACTGTGGGGAGGAAATCAAAAGGATCCCACTAAGATTTTTTTGAAAATCACAGCTTCAAACTTAAAAGTTCAAAACATTTCATTGTCATCTTTACCAGTGAAATGCAGGGGCTCCTGTCTCCAGGGAATTATTTGTATTGACAATCCTGTAGGGGAGTAAGTGCCCTGTAGGGACTTTAAGGTAAATGATACAAGGTTCTGGCCCCAGTGGCTTTACTTGATTGGAGCATGGATCATGGAAGCAGGCATACCTGAATAATGGCAGTCTCAATTTCCCAGCGATACATTTATGTGCAAACATTCGCACAACTGCTACTCGAACTACATCCACAAGGGCAATTTTCTAAACACAAATTTATTTTGTATTACTTTGGTCAACTGCATGAGGCTGTTTTATTTTGTTGAGGTATTTGGTTTTTGAGATCGACCAAAATCTTTTCATTTTGAACCAATACCAGTCATTAAAGGAGGAAAGGGCAAAAACCTCACAGGTTAGTAGTTTTTGATAAATGGAGGGTATAGCACTTTTTATTTAAGATATCCCAATAACTGCACTGACCAGCCTCATTGAGAATGAATATGTTCTCTCAGTTTAAGCTCACGGACTGCATTTGGATAGTCCACAATTTGCAAATCATAAAATGCATCTGTGTCCAAAATCTGCCAGCGCAGTAGTAGGTAGCCAAAAAGCTCCTAAATATTCAACAATTTATGTGGTTTCATTTTGACCACATTGGAGCAATAAATTATATACCAAAAGTCTTCTAGGTAGGAGCCACTAACAAATGCATCGACAGAGGGATTGGTTTCTCAGAAACAAAGAAAGTTTTCCCTTAAATTCTTACCTGTCTTTGTTTGCACAAAATGTTGTCTCTGAAATATAAAAGAGAAAAATATTAATGAGATATGTATACTTTTGACACTAAATTAAACTGGAAAGATCAAGACATAAAAACACTGAAAAGCATGAAATTAGAAATCATTATGATTGGATTATTTAGGAAGTAGATTCAAGGGGGGAAAGCTAATAAGAAGAATGCACAGTCATGTTATTCAAAAGAAATGAGAATGCAAATCGTCAAACATTAGTATGGCTGGTTATTCAGCTGGGTTATAATGAAATAGCTTTGAATACATATGCACAGTACTTCCTTTTGTTTAAGCAAGTTACATACCAGGTCTAGGATCTGGAATTCCTCCAGTCAACCCCAGTTTCTTGACTTCGGATTCAAAGTGTGAGTTCACCCAAACCCTCACTACAGTTTCATTGACTGCACTTTGAAGAGCTTGAAGATTATATCCAAGCAAGTCGATCAGATTCTGAGCGCTCAAATTCTGAAATAAGAAAAAACAATTGATAAATGAACAAGCATTAGCTTTCACACTTCACTAGAACTGAGTCCTTTATTAACAAGTCTTTTGAAATAGGATAAATCCTAAGGACATACAAGCAAGGTGTGTGATTGGCACATTCTAGACTGGTTATTGTAATTTCCAGCTGTCCAATCCATGGTTTTTTTACTTGCATTTCAGCAAACGGATTTAAAGGAGTAAAATGTTGCCTTAATAAAAAGATAAATATAATAGGAAATAGGAAGGTAAAAGGATAAAATGAAATTTTAATGTGACTTCTGCACTACCAATTGAACCACATTTCCAAAAAGCCAATTAAGATAAGTTTCAAAAATCAATTTTGCACCATCTAGGACAAATCCAAACTTGTGTTTCTTAACATGATTTTTATGAGCACCTTCCAGAAAACACATAGTTGCTTCCAACGGGAAACAGAGGGCAACATTAAACTACCCACCCAGCAGAAACCAAACTGCTCGTTAGCTAAAATGCTTCAAGGTACTTTTCTGCTCTGGAACTGCCAGAATCCTGCCTTCTGCAATTTCAACCTGCTCTTCCAAGCAGGTGGTAAGGAAACCCACCCAAAGGCATCTGTTATGTTACTGGAGCCCAACTGCGATTTTTAACTCAGACCTGATGGGAGAAGCTGCTGTGGTTTTCCTGTCCAGTTAACCCTGAAGCAGAAGAGACTGAGATAGGTGTTGTTCTTTCCTTAGGCTCCCCACCCACTTTCCAGAACACGAGATCCCAGTCACTTAACCCCATCACCTACCTGTGTTGATTATTTATTACCACTTCCCACCAAGTGAGGCACAGCGGTTAAAATCAGATGGGCCTCATTGAGATGTTAACAATTGGAAAATTAACTTGTCAACACAATTTCCTGCCAGAAACCAGCTGGTAGTTAAAATTCTTGCCGAAGAAAAAGTGCAAGCCCTGCAATCATATCTAAATCAGAGAAGTATAATGGTAATGAGACTGTGCATACCTTTACTACTAGTGGATTCAGGCTTGAGAAGGTTGCAAAATCCATGTTTACTGTATTATTTGCAAGAGTTTGAAGATCAACCAGTGGGATACCACCTTAAATAAAGAGACACCATTCATAAGAACATCATAATAGGACAGAAGTAGACCATTCAGCCCCTTGAGACTGCTCCGCCATTCAATTAAATCATAGCTACTCTGATTTGTGGCCTTAATTCCACTTTCTTGCTTGCCACAGACCTCCCGACCACCACCACCCCTCATTCCCTCCCACCCAACCCCTTCAATAACTCTTCCCTCCCTGTAGATCAATAGCCTGACTAACTCAGCCTTGAAGATATTCAATGATCTAGCCAGCACTGCTCTCTGAGTAGAGAATTCCAAAGATTAACCACCCTCAGAGAAGAAATTCCTTCTCATCTCTGTGTTAAATGGGACACCCCTTATTTTCAAACGGTATACCCTAGTTTTAGATTCCCCACGATTGGAAACATTCTTTTATTGTCTACCCTGCCAAGCTCTCTGAGAATCTTTAATGTTTCAGTAAGATCACCCCTCATTCTTCTAAGCTCCAATGAATTTAGGCCCAACCTGCTCAACCTTTCCTTATAAGGCAACCCCTGCATCCCAGGAATCAGCCTAGTGAACCTTCTTGAACTGTCTCCAATGCAAGGATATCTTTCCTTCAGTGAGGAGACCAAAATTGTACACAGTACTGTAGGTGTGGTCTCGCCGATCCCCTCTACAGTTGTAGCAAGACTTCCCTATTTAAAAACTCCATTCCCTTTCAATAAAGGTCAACATTCCATTTGTCTTCCTAATTATTTACTGTATCTGCATGATTCTATGAGTCATGTACAAGGAGACCCAGATCCCTCTGTACTGCAGCATTCTGTACTCTCTCTCAAGTTAAACAATATTCAGTTTTTCTATTCTTCCTGCCAAAGTGGACAAACTCATTTTTCTCCCCACATATATGCCATCTGTCAAATTTTTGCCCACTGACTTAACTATTCTTTATCCCTTTGCAAGCCCTTTGCATCCTCCTCACAACTTGTTTTCCTACCTAATTTTGTATCATCAGCAAATTTGGCTATGCCTTCATACAAATCTTTACTACAGATTGCAAATAGTTGAGGCACAGCATTGATCCCTCTGGCAATCCTCTAGTTACAATTTGACAACCTGAAAATTACCCATTTATCCTGATTCTCTGTTTCCTGTTCATTAGCCAATCCTCAATCCATGCTAATATATCACCCCAAAAACCATGACCTCTTATCTTGTGTCATAAACTTTTATGTGGCACCTTATTGAATGCTTTTCAAAAATCCAAATACACTACATCCACTGCTTCCTCTTTAACAACCCTACTTGTCACTTTCTCAAATAATTCTAATAAATTTGTCAAACACTATTTCCCTTTAATAAAACCATGTTGACTCTGGCTGATTGTGTTATGATTCACTAAATGTCCTGCTACTATTCCCTTATAATGGATTCCAGCATTTTCCTAATGATAGGTGTAGGCTAACTGGCCTATAGTTTCACGCTTTCTGTCTCCCTCCTTCCTTGAATAGTGCTGTTATATTTCTGGTTTTCCAATCTACTGAGACCTTTCCAGAATCTAGGGAATTTTGGATGATTATCGCCAAAATCTCTGCAGCTACTTTTTTAAGACCCTAGAGTTTGGATTTTTGTGGAGTCGGGAAGGCTCTGAGGACCTTTAGAAATGGCGGGCAAGACTCAGATGTAGAAATCCCATCTTAATTTCTGACAGATCCAGTTTTTGTCAGCAAGGGAAGGGTGCGTGGCATGATACACACAGGAGGGACACGTGAATTCAGCAGGCTCATTTGAAGTTAGAGCTGAGTTCAAACAGACTCCATTTTGGCTGTTCTAAGGGCCTTAATCCACAATGTGGGAGTCACGAATTGATGGAGTAAATGTAAATGCTCATGAAGAGTGAATAAGGTTTTTTCAAGTCACGATCTGAAGTTTTTCTAAATCCCCTGCTCTTTAAACTTGAAATAAAAAAGGGCTAAGTTCTCAGTGAGAGTTAAAAAACTACTGCCTACTGGACCAATTTGATTGACCAGCCATCTCCTGCAGGTTAGAAAAAAACATTACCATCAGTTCATTCAGTTTCAAAAGAGTGCTTTGCTGACACTTCCCAAGGGCTGTTATTATGTCATTAGGAATGCTTCATTAAGTTTCAAAGGCACAATTACCTCAGCAGGGGGTTCTGGATTCACAGTTTAAAGAGCTAATAAAGGATTAGCTGTCTTTGATGTGGTTCCTGAATAGAAGTTTGCATTTTTTAAAAATTCGTTCATGGGGTGTGGGCGTTGCTGGCTAGCATTTATTGCCCATCCCTGATTGCCCTTGAGAAGGTGGTGGTGGGTTGCCTTCTTGAACCACTGCAATACATGTGGTGTAGGTACACCCACAGTGCTGTTATGCAGGGAGTTCCAGGATTTTGACCCAGTGACAGTGAAGGAACTGCGATATAGTTCCAAGTCAGGATGGTGAGTGGCTTGGAGGGGTACTTTCGGATGGTGGTGCTGCCATCTGTCTGCTCCCTTTGTTCTTCTAGATGGTAGCGGTCGTGGGTCTGGAAGGTGCAGTCTAAGGAGCCTTGTTGACTCCTGCAATGCATCAGTAGATGGTACTCACTGCTGCCATGGTGAATCAGTGGTGGAGGGAGTGAATGTTTTTGATAGAGCCAATCAAATGGGCTGGCTTGTTCTGGACAGTGTCAAATTTCTTGAGTGCTGTTGGACCTGCACTCACCAAGGCAAGTGCAGAGTATTCCATCACACTCCTGACCTGTGCCTTGTAGATGGTGGACAGGCTTTGGGGGGTCAGCAGGTGAGTTACTCATCGCACAATTCGTAGCCTCTGACTTGCTCTTATAGCCACAGTATTTATATGGCTAGTCTAATTCAGTTTCTGGTCAATAATAACCCCCAGAATGTTGATAGTGGGGGATTCAGCGATGGTAATGCCATTGAATATCATGGGGCGATGGTCAGATTCGCTCTTGTTGAAGATGGCCATTGCCTGACACTTGTTTGGCATGAATGTTACTTGCCACTTGTCAGCCCAAGCCTGGATATTGTCCAGGTCTTGCGTCATTTGGACATAGACTGCTTCAGTACTGGGAGTCACGAATGGTCCTGAACATTGTGCAATAATCAGCGAATATTCGCGCTTCTGACCTTATGTTAGAAGGAAGTTATTGATGAAGCAGCTGAAGATGGTTGGGCCTAGGGCACTACCCTGAGGAACTCCTGCAGTGATGTCCTGGAACAGAGATGATTCGCCTCCAACAACTACAATCATCTACCTTTGTGCTAGATATGACTCCAGCCAGTGGAGATTTTTCCCCGATTCCCATTGACTCCAGTTTTGCCAAGGGTCGCTGATGCCACACTTGGGCAAATGCTGCCTTGGTGTTAAGGGCAGTCACTCTCACCTCGCCTCGGGTGTTCAGCTCTTTTGTCCATGTTTGGACCAAGGCTATGATGAGGTCAGGAGCTGAGTGACCCTGGCGGAACCCAAACTGAGCATCAGTGAGCAGGTTATTGCTAAGCAAATGCTGCTTGATAGCACAGCTGATGACCCCTTCCATCATTTTACTGATGATCGAGGGTAAGTTGATGGGGCAGTAATTGGCCAGGTTGGATTTGTCCTGCTCTTTGTGTACTGGACATACCCGGGCAATTTTCCACATTTCCAGGTAGATGCCAGTGTTGTAGCTGTACTGGAACAGCTTGGCTAGGGACAGGGTAATTCTGAAGCACAAGCCTTCAGTACTATTGCCCGGACCCATAGCATTTGCAGTATCGAGTACCTTCAGCCGTTTCTTGATATCGTGTGGAGTGAATTGAATTGTCTGAAGGCTGGCATCTGTGATGGTGGGGACCTCTGGAGGAGGCCAAGGTGGATCATCCATTCGGCACCTCTGGCTGAAGATTGTTGCAAATGTTTCACCCTTATCTTTTGCACTGATTTGCTGGGCTCCCACATCATTGAAGATGGGGATATATGTGGAGCCTCCTCCTCCAGTGAATTGTTTAATTGTCCACCACCATTCATGACTAGATGTGGCTGCACTGCAGAGCTTAGACTTGATCGGTTGATTGTGGAATACTTAGCTCTGTCTATCGCTTGCTGATTATGCTGTTGGCATACAAGTAGTTCTGTGTTGTAGCTTTGCCAAGTTGACCCCTCAAGTTTAGGTATGCCTGGTGCTGCTCCTGGCATGTACTCCTGCACTCTTCATTGAACCAGGGATGATCCCCTGGCTTGGTGGTAATGGTAGAGTGGGGGATATGCCTGGCCGTGAGGTTCCAGATTGTGGTTGAGCACAATTCTGCTGCTGCTGATGGTGCACAGCGCCTCGTGGTTGTCCAGTCCTGAGTTGCTAGATCTGTTCAAAATCTATCCCATTTAGCACGGTGGCAGTGCCACACAACATGATGGAGGGTATCCTCAATGTGAAGACGAGACTTCATCTCCACAAGGACAGTGCGGTGGTCACTCCTACCAATACTGTCATGGACAGATGCATTTGCAGTAGGTAGGTTGGTGAGGATGAGGTCAAGCATGTTTTTCCCCCTTGTTGGTTCCCTCACCACCTGCCACAGACCCAGTCTAACAGCTATGTCCTTTAGGACTCGGCCAGCTTGGTCTGTAGTGGTGCTACTGAGCCACTCTTGGTGATGGACATTGAATTCCCCCACCCAGAGTACATTCTGCGCCCTTGCCACCCTCTGTGCTTCCTCCGAGTGGTGTTCAACATGGAATAGTACTGATTTAACAGCTGACGGGAGGATGGAATGTGCTAATCAGCAGGAGATTTCCTTGCCCATGTTTAACCTGGTGCCATGAGACTTTATAAGAGGTTGAACACTTGAGGAGATTTACAAGCTTTGAATGGGTTTCATGAATGAGTATTTTTGACTATCAAGTGTATATGAGTGAGAGTTGTATTCGCCTTCTAACCAGTTCGCCTTGGCACTCGCTCGCCCCTGTGGCCACCAAAGATCTACTTCCGGTGTCAGCGGGCCCGACTTAACCCACAATCCCTCCCGCCTCCCCGGTGCATAAATTGTTTTGACAGGGCCCTTTAAACTGAGGCAGGTCTGCCAAATCAGGAAATTTCCCAATTCGAGCTACCTGCCTCTGTAGTGAAAACACAGTTCTAGGAGTTCAGCATTAGAAAGTTGTAAGTATGAACTTTACTGAAATGTTTAATTAGCTTCTAATGTAATTTTACATTGACAGGTACAGTTTTCCAATTACATTTATCACTGCGGGATAGGGCAGGAATTTGAGAGATTGTGAAGATTTGCAAGACATTAACTACCATTAAGAGGGTTTTACTGGATACTATAGGGCAACCAGTAGATTGGAAACAGGCTTATGTGATACCAAAAGTCAAAAGGATTATAAAACCCATATAGGCAGCTACAGACCCATTAGTATTACTAAAATTCTGAGTTTTAAAAAAAGGCACCAATTATCAGGATCAAATGTGTGGATCATCTGTACCACAATAATGCAGGAAACCACATCCAGCATGACTTCAGAGGGGAAGATTCTGTCTGAACAATCTTTTTGACTTATTTGAGCAAGACACAACCCAAATAGATATCAGAAAACTCTATTATGTATTGTACCTAGATTTACAAAAATCAAATTCAAAACATCTTGGAAATGGATAAGAAA
The DNA here is from genome assembly GCF_964194155.1 of Cetorhinus maximus. NCBI lineage: Eukaryota > Metazoa > Chordata > Chondrichthyes > Lamniformes > Cetorhinidae > Cetorhinus > Cetorhinus maximus. The sequence goes on along the minus strand of NC_135893.1, from coordinate 73,634,637 downwards.
TTAGTTGAAGGGTCAAAAACAATTGGAACTTATTAGAGCAGGTATATCATGTTGTAAATTACTAACCCCTGGTTCAGTGTTGGGGCCACTATTGTTTCTAACATCAATAAATAGATAGAAACATTTCTGTCAGAGGATTTGGAAACTCAGTATAAATTAGGTCAATCTACTGGTGATACTAAATTGGGAGGAGCAGTGGTTTGAAGGAGGCAGCTTAAAAATTACTAGATAAATTGGATGAAAAAGTCTGGAATATTCATGGCAGTTTGCCCGATCTCAGGGTGTAGCTTCAATGGAAGATCAGTTTAAATCCTGGAGAACTGTCACAAATGGGCATTTATGGCATTTTTCCAGGGTTTCTGCCAATCCTCCAGCGAAACTACACTGAGAGACTGGTGGTACCCCATGAAAATTCTCCCCTCAATCTATATGTGGGCAGAACAACAGCAAATGGCATTTAAGGCAAACAAATCTGAAGCTTTGCACAGATGAAGAATAAATGGAAGACATAAATACTTCATGAACGGTGTTAAAATAGCTAAGGATGAAGTTGAAAGAGGAGTCAAAACCCAACAAGTCCAACCAATGCAGAGCAGCAATCAACAAATCCATTAAAATGGTGATCTACATAATCTAACTCTAAAGTGTAAGTCAGAGGAAGGCATGATCCAACTGTACAATTCTCTGATCAGTTGCTCTTTGAATATGGTGTCCAGTTCAGGTTATCAATTCATATAGGAAACATTCAAGCAATGGAGACAGTGCATAGAAGTGTCATGAGGTTGACTTCTAATGTAAAGGTTATACTGGAGGAACTTGAGCTTTTCACTTGGTAAGGAGATACCCAAAAGGCGATGTCATAAAACATATACATTATAATTAAGGTATAGTTGAGTATAAGGTAAACATGGAATATTACTTTAAACTACATTGTGAGCATTGGACAGGGGCCACACAGGTTTAAAATAGTAAAGGGTAAATTTAAAAGCGATATTTGGAAGTTGTTATTCACACAAATGGATAATTTGCAACTTGCTGAACACTGGCATTGAAAAACAATGGCAATTAGAATTAATCAGTTTCCATAATGAGCATGTGAATTACAAATCCAGTTTTAACTTGCTGGGTGACAAGTTGAAAATCTACTGCATGGAGTGATTATTATATGGAATAAAGGACGGGACTTTACAGGGCCTCAGGGAGCATGCTGGGAAGCAAGGGGTGGAGGCTTAAAATCAGGTGGAATGGTGGGGAAACCATGTCCATCGCCTTCCCCTCTACCACTGGCATTTTATCAGCAGGGAGGGTCCATCCGCACTTCGGCCAAATGAGGCTTAATTGAGGCCTGCATTCTAGGACCTGCTCAATCTTTGCTGGTCCCAGCAGCGGCCATTGCTCCTGGTGGTGCTGCTGTGACTGATTCCTGGATGCAGGTCATTCTCCTTTATGGGGCAGTAGCCCTGACTGTAAGGAATTAACTACCAGATGAAAGTAAAATTCAGTCAGGGCTTCCATGACCGGCTGAGGCGGGCTGCCTCCAATTTTCCAGTTGGTGAATAGGTCCACTCCTGCCCCATTAAATCCCAGCCAAACTTTCAGTTGTACTGGAGTTGAAATCCCTGGATTTACTTAAAGAGCAATCAGAGGTAGTTATTAAGAAACTGTTGTTTCTCTCAAGCCAATTAGAGCTTAAACCAAATATCCTTCCAGAATTCTCCAAAAGTAGGACAAAGCCTGGCGATGCCTACCCATAATCTTTGCCATTGACCCTGTCAAAATTTGTGGAGTCAAGTGAAGCCTCTTTCCCATTGAAAGAGGTGCCTGTGCCAAGTGGGGCAAATATCCAAGAAGCCACAATGAGGCCTGCTGGGGGCATATGGAGCCAGTTCCACTCACACCCCCAGAAACATCTATGAGTTCCCCCAACAAGTTCCCTTTCTCTCCCACTCATTGTAAGAAGCCACATTGAAGTTTCTTTTAAAAAAGCTCCAGCTTCTCAGTAGGGTTCAGGCCATAATACCACTCTGGATGCACAGGTAGGGTCCCACATCTACCAGTTTAGAGGTCTCACCAGGCATACCAACTGCTCATTCTGTCCCAACAACTGAGATGCTAAGGAAGAAGAAACACCACCATTTTGAGTCCCTAGCCCCACCTCCTTTTGCATCACTGACCTTGTAATTGTATCTGGCCCCTTTAGCAGACTCCAGTTGAAGCTACAGCAGGAGTATGCAGAAGGGATTCAGAGTTTCAAGGCCCATATATTTAAGGATCGGACTAAATCAAAACAATGGGGTAAATGTCAATGTTCACAGGCAAAAATTGATGAAATTTTAACTGCTGGTGTTACACTGAAAATGGTCATTTGTTTGAAAAGTCATCAAAAAAATTATATAAAACAGATTCTTTTTCAATTCAAATTAGCAAGATTTAGATGATTTTTAAAAATACAAATAGTCCAAGATGAAAGCCCAGAAAACTGTTGCCAATATTTGCAAATATATTTTAAGACATTTTTCTATCCACCACTGTAATGCTAACCTTTACTTCAGACAAGTTAACATTTCTGGCAGAATATTGGACAAAAGAATGCCACCTGAACTCATTTAACATTACCAGTTGATGTCAATTGAGTGACATTAGCATTTTTTCATTTACCTAGATACGGCCTCATTAGTTGAAAGTAGGGGATTGGGTTACTTTGCTGAGATCCAAGTGCAGATAATGCTTGGCTGTAAAGTAGATTTTTCTTCGACTGTGAACACGTAGATAGATCCAGAGCTCCTACATCCCTGTGAGAGAAAGTTTACAGCATTAAACTTCATTTCAGGCTCACCTTTTTGAGCCAAATTCCACATTTCAATCCAAATGCATCAAGGTACCACTTCCCAAGCAATGTATGGTACAGTCAGGTCAGACAGACTTGCTACCATATATATCACCCTACTTGATGCAGGCAAAATTGATGGACAGGTTGTCACAGAAAACTAAAAAAAATTGTCCAGAAGAATGAGTGCATATTCCATTTGCATGTAAAAAATTTCCACACAATGGAGGAGTACAGCTCCTTTGATATTTTTGTTTCTTAAGAATATTCAACACTGATCGTTTAACTTATAAATTGCATTTGCATGAGATATTTTGGTTTATAATATGTGTGGCAAGAACTTGAGTCTAAAGCAGCATGGGCATTGCAAAGTGTTTATACAAGGAGCAACTAAAATTGTCAACTCTGGATACAACTTGCCTCTTCTGGCAATCACTTGGTGTTATTTGGAGAACTCAAGACCCAATAGAATTCTCTTGGAATCGTGCCACCCATTGCTAGCTAATGGGTGCTATTTCAGAATGGTGATATTGCTCAAGGGTCTGGTTTCAACAAGTCATGCCGGTTTAAAATTGAACTGAAGTGCTACACGTTACATGGCTGGTTTTGATGCGTGAATTTGATTCTAGTGAGTGTTGAAAGGTGACAATTTGTGAAATGAAAATGTTTCCATTAAAAATGTTTGATACAATAGCAACTGCCTTCATATGGTTAGAACATGCACCAACATTATTTCTTCCCCAAATGCCTCCACAGGCACTTCTGGTGTACCCAAGGTTGTATCCTTGGCCCATTCTTCTGCCTCATCTGCAGAATGCCAAAATTATTCCTGCAGGCAACCAGGTTCTACATGTATGGCAAATACCACCATATTCAAATTCAAATCGGTCTCTGTGCTATCCAGCTTCCTGTCTGACCTTAAGTCATGGAGAAACAATTTTCTGCAAACGAGCATTGGTGGTACTGAAAGTATCATGTTCTTGACCCAGCATATAAGTTCATATCTTAACCATGATTCAAGGCCTATCTTGGATGCTGACTAAGGCTCAGAATGACAACCTTTATGACATGCAGGATCTTGAGCTTGAGATTTGAAATTCACACCAGAGCACAAGAACACAAGAGATAGGAGCCTGTCAAGCCTACTCCACCATTCAAGGTGATCATGGCTGATCTTGGACTTCAACTCTCCCATATCCCTCGATTCTCTGGAGACACCAAAAATCTGTCTATCCCAGCTTTAAATGTATTCACCAATGGAGCATCCACAATCATCTAAGGTAGAGAATTCTAAAGATTCACAACACTTTGAGTGAAGAAATTTCTCCTCATCTCAGTCCTCAATGATTGACCCCTTATCCTGAGACTGTGCCCCCATGTTTTAGATTCCACAACCAATGAAAACAATATTTCAGCACCCACCCTATGAAGCCCCTTCAGAATCTTATATGTTTCAATGAGATCGCCTCTCATTCTTATAAACTCCAGAGAATATAGGTCCAATTTACTCAGCCTCTCATCATAGGACAACACCCTCATCTCAGGGACCAATTTAGTGAACTTTCACTGTACTGCCTCCAATGCAAATATATCTTTTCTTAAATATGGAGACAAAATTGCACACTGTATTCGAGGTGTGGTCTCACAAAAACCCTGTACAATTGTAGCAAGACTTCTTTATTCCTGTACTCCAATCCCCTTGCAATAAAGGCTAACATGCCATTTGATTTCCTAATTGCTTGCTGTACCTGTATGCTAACTTTCTGCGTTCCCAGTACAGGCACCCCAAGTCTCTCCAAATATCAACATTTACAAGTTTCAAAGTTTTAAAAAAATATTCTGCTTTTATATTCTTACAGCTGATTCTTAACCACATACTTCCCCACATTATACTCCATCTGCCATCTTGTTGCCAGACTTAACCTGTCTATATTTCTTTGCAGCCTCTGTGTTCTCCCTGTACCTTTCCACCTAGCTTTGCATTATCAGCAAACTTCAATATGTTACTCTCAGACTCTTCATCTAAGTTATTAAGATAGATTGTAAATAGCTGAGTCCCCAGCACTGATCCTTGCATCACTCCACTAGTCATAGCCTGCCAACTTAAAAATGCTTCATTTATGCCGACTCTTTGCTTCCTGTCCGTTAACATATTAATCTGTTACCCGCAACTCCATGAGCTCTTGTCTTACCTATTAACCATTTATGTGGCACCTCATTGAATGCCTTTTTAAAATCGAGGTATACTACATCTACTGGTTTGGCTTTATCTACTCTAACAGTTACATCCTTGAAAGACATATAAATTTGTCAAACAGGATTTCCCTTTTGTAAAACCATGTTGATGTTTCTAATCATACTATATAAACTAAGACTTTCTTAATATTAGATTTCAGCACTTTTCCAACACCACATCCATTCAAATTACCACTTCTACCTCCAAAATACCAAAATACCAACCACGGTCCATTTCTACAATACCCGAAGCATCACTAAAATACCCATCCACACTTTCCTCTTATCAAGAATTGCCAACACAGTCCTCATTGGTTTCCCAACTCCCATGTTATACATTCCCCAAATCATCCAGTATTCTGCCATCCACATCCTACCCCACACAAATTTATTTTCACCAAACATCCCCATCCTTGTTGCACAAGCTTAAAAAGCTCCATAAGATCATAAGAAATAGGAGCTAGAATAGGCCATCTGCCCCTCAGGTCTGCTCCGCCATTCAATAATATCGTGGTTGATCTGATTGTGGCGTTAACTTCACTTTCCTGTCCGTCATCCATAACCCTTAACTCGATCGTTGATCAAAAATCTGCCTAACTCTGTCCTGAAGATATTCAATGACCCAGCTCCACTGCTCCTTGTGGAAGAGAATTCCAAAGACTAACAACCCTCTGGGAGAAGAAATTCCTCATCAGCTCCGTTATAAATTGGACACCCCTTATTTTTAAACTGTGCCCCCTTGTTCTAGATTTCCCCACAAGAAAAAACAGCCTCCCAGCATCTATCCTGTCAAGCCCGCTCAGAATCTTTAATGTTTCAATAAAATCACCTCTCATTATTCTAAACTCCAATGAGTATAGGCCCAATATGCTTAACCTTTCCTCATAAGATGACCTTCTCATCTCAGGAATCAGCCTAGTGAACCTTCTCTGATCTGCTTCCAATGCAAGTAAGGAGACCAAAACTGTGCATATTGTTCCATACAAACAATGTCTCACCAATGCCCTGTATAACTGAAGCATAGCATCCTTACTTTTATGTTCAATTCCTCTAGTAATGAAGAATAGCATTCCATTAGCTTTCTTAATTACTTGCTGTACCTGCATACTAACTTTTTGTGAGTCATGCACTAAAATACCTAGATCCCTCTGCACTTCGGAATTCTGCAAATCATTCTCCATTTAAGTAATACTCTGCTTTTTTATTCTTCCTACCAAAGTGAACAATTTCACATTTTCCCACATTAAACTCCATCTGCCAGATTTTTGCCCACTCACTCAGCCTATCTATATCCATTGGCAACCTCCTTATATCCTTTCCAAAACATATTTTCCTATCTATCTTTGTGTCATCTGTAAATTTAGCTACTATGCCTTCACTTCCCTCATCTAAGTCATTGACATAAACTGTAAAAAGTTGAGGCCCCAGCACAGTCCCCTGCAGGACTCCACTATTTACATCCTGCCAATCAGAAAATGACCCATTTATACAAACTTTCTGTTTTCTGCCAGCCAGCAAATCTTCTTTCGTTGCTAATATGTTACTCCCTACACCAAGAGCTTTTATTTTCCATGATAACCTTTGATGTGGCACCTTATCAAATACCTTCTGGAAATCCGGTACATCTACAGCTTCCCCTTTATCCACGGCATTAGTGTTACTCCTTCAAAGAACTCCAATAAATTGGTTAAACATTATTTCCCTTTCACAAAACCATGCTGACTCTTCCAAATTACCTTGAGTTTTTCTAAATGCCCAGCTATAATCTCCTTAATTATCGATTCTAGCACCTTCCCCAGGACAGACACCAGGCTAACTGGCCTAGTTTCCTGGTTTCTGCCTCCCTCCCCTCTTGAATAGAGGGGTTATATTTTCTACTTTCCAGTCTGATGGAACCTTTCTACAGTCTAACGAATTTTGGAAAATTAACACCAATACATCTACTACCTCATTAGCCACCTCTTTTAAGACCCCAAGATGAAGTACATCAGGACCTGGAGACTTGTCAGCCCTCAGCTCCGTCAGTTTGCTCAGTAAGGCTTCCCTAGTGACTGTAATTTCACCAAGTTTCCCTCTCCCTTCTACCTCTTGATTTAGGGCTAATACTGGAATGTTTTTTGTATCCTCTGTAGCGAAGACAGAAGCAAAATATTTGTTCATTTCATCCTCCATTCCCTTATTATCTACTATTAACTCCCCAATCTCACCCTGTAGAGAACCAACACTCACTTTACTTACTCTTTTCCTTTTTAAATACCTGAAGAAGCTCTGGCTATGCGTTTTTACATTTCTAGCTAGTTTCCTTTCACACTACAATTTCTTTCTTCTGATTAACCTTTTTGTCATTCACTGCCATTCTTTATATTCTGACCAATCGTCCGGCCTGCCATTTCCTTAAGTTTGATGCTTTCCTTAACTTCTTTAGTTAATCAAGGATGGTGGGTCCTTCCCTTACAATATTTCTTTATAGAAGGAATATACTTATTCTGAATATTCTGAAATATCCCACTAAGTGTCTGCCACTGTTCCTCTATTGATCTATCCTCTAGCATAGTATCCCAGTTCACTTCAACTGGCTCAGCTCTCACACCCACATAGTAGCCTTATTGAAGTTTAAAATGCTAGTCTTAGACCCACACTTCTCTCTTTCAAACTGATTGTAAAATTCAATCATATTGTGGTTACTGCTGCCTAGGGGTGCCTTTACTCTGAGGTCCTTAATTAATCCTGTCCCATTACACAATACTCAATCTAATATAACCTGCTCTCTAGTTGGTTCCAGAATGTGCTGCTTTAAAAAAACTGTCTCAAAAGCATTCTATGAACCCCTCATCCAGGCTACTACTGCCAATCTGATTTATCCACTTGATACGCAGATTAAAATCACCCATGATTATTGCCGCCCCTTTATCACAAGCTCCCAATATTTCTTCTTGTATACCTTGTCCCTACATTGTGGTTATTGTTAGGGGGCCTGTAGACCACTAGTGACTTCTTTCCCCTTCTATTCCTCATCTCCACCCAAACCAATTCTACATCCTGAACTTCTGAACCAAGGTCATCTCTAACTATTGTACAAATGCCATCTTTGATTAACAGTGCTACCCCTTCACCTTTACCTAGCTTCCTATTCTTCTTGAATGTCATATACCCCTTAATATTGTGATGAAAGTATAATAATTTTCACAATATTTTTCTGGTTTATTGTGAAGTAGGTTTATGGGCATAAGTATAGTTGGGTCTGTGTGTGATTTAATTACATTTGGAGTTAAGTAGACTGCAAGTTTAAATCATCAAAAGAAGCTAGTTGCTTGACATGCTAATGAGTGAACATGGATGCTGGCTTAGCATGTAAGGTGTGAAGGGAATCTGCATTTTTAGATAAATGTAGGGATATTTGGATCTTAAAAGGGATCTTAGCTTGCTTACAACTAGCCAGATAACCAAGGCTAAGGAATGTGTTTATTTTTCCCAAAGGTTACTGACAATATATAGTGGCAACATGAAAGTTTTTATGTTATGAGCAAGATCCAGTTTCAAAGACATATGGAACAATAGAATTTATACATTAAAAAGAGAGAAACATATAAAAAGGTGAATGAAAGACTTTGTAGAAAGAGAAGGCCATGTAAGATCTAACAGGAGTTAGAACAGGAGTGGAATAGCCTTAATGAAGCCTCCAGCATGTGTGCATAAGTTGGCTATCTAATGAAGCTGAAGCTGGGGAAAAGCCATTTAGAATTCCACTGTCCACGGTATTGTGTTAACTTGCTGAGTTTGTTTTAAATCTAAAATCTATTTTGCACCATTGCCTTAAAAGGAGCTGTAATTGGAGATCAGGTTACTTAGGAAGTTTAGGAGTTATTATGGTAATAAGTAATTTAGTCTTATGTTTGTGCTTGAAATCTTTTATGTTTTGTTAATAAATATGTTAATTAAATTTTTCTGAATTCAGAGCACACATCTTGTAATAAAACAAATTGCAAAACGATTGTGATAGTGTGACCAAGTTTCTCTTGTGGATTTGGTCCACCAGGCACACTTCTTCTGCCACGTCATAACAATATTCAGGACCAATCCTTTTCATCCAGCAGCCACGTCTCCGCAATGGCTATCAGATCATATGTATTTACTTCAACGTGCGCTATCAATTAATTTACTTTGCTATGAATGCTACGCGCATTTAGATACAGGGACTTTAGTTTTGTCTTTTTGTTATCGTTGTAACATCTAGTCTTGACTGTTGGTGCATTCTTAGTTCTTTTTCTCTCTTTCCCTTCTCTGACGCTCGTTTCCCATGTTACTATTTTGCTCTCCTGCTTTGACTCTACCTCATGACTTGCAACATCTACCCAAGCTTGATCCCACATTCCCCTTGTTTAGTTTAAAGTCCTCCCTACCTCCCTAGTTATGCAGCTCAATAGAACACTGGTCCCTGCAAGGTTCAGGTGTAGGCCGTCCCAACGGTACAGCCTCATTCTCCCCAGTACTGATGCCAGTGCCCCATGAACCAGAACCCACTTCTCCCACATCAGTCTTTCAGCCACGCATTCATCTCTCTAATCCTATCTTCCCTACACCAATTTGCATATGGCTCAGGTAATAATCCAGAGATTATTACCTTTGAGGCTCTGCTTCTCAATTTGATGCCTAGCTCCTCACACTGACTATGAGGGGCCTCTTTCCTAGTTCTACCTATGTTTTTGGTAGCTATGTGAACCACGACAGCTAGATCCTCCCTGTCTAAGTTCCTCTCCAGCCTTGAGGAGATGTCCCGAACCCTGGCACCGGTTAGGCAACACAGCCGTTTGGACTCTCACACTTTGCTGCAGAGAACAGTGTCAATCCCCTTTACTATATTGTTCCCAATTCCACTATATTTCTATTTGCACCCCCTCCCCACTTGAACAACTTCCTGTACCATGGTGCCATGGCCAGCCTGCTCATCCGCCTTGCAGATCTCGTCTTCATTCACACAGGTTTTGAGCACCTCAAACCTGTTTGACAATTGCAAAGTCTGAGGTTCCTCCACTCTTGTCCGCTTGGTCTCTTAACCTGCCTCACTCTCAGTCACATCCTTCTGTCCCTCACTATTGGCCAAAACAGATGACCCCATTCTAAGAGGTGAGACCGTCTTCTGGAACAAAGTGTCCAGGTATCCCCCACCCCCCCGCCCCGTCCCTTATGTTGCGCAGTGTCTGCAGTTCGGCTTCCTGATCTGGAATTCCTCTAGCTACTTACACCTTCTGCAGACGTGTTTGTCCTGGATTACCTTAGTGCCAAAAGCACTCACCTTCCACAGCTGCAACATAACACATGTCCTGCCATTGTTGCATTCGTTATTTAGTTAACTCCTGTAACACTTCTGTGTCCTAAGCCGGCGATTAACATACTGTCCTTTACACCAAGCACGTATTGGCCAATCAACTTTTTAAAAATTCGCTCATGGGATGTGGGTGTCACTGGTTAGGCCAACATTTATTGCCCATCCTTAATTGCCCTTGTTCAGAGGGCATTTAAGAGTCAGCCACATTGCTGTGGGTCTGGAGTCACATGTAAGCCAGGCCAGGTAAGGACAGCAGTTTTCCTTCCTTAAAGGTCTTTAGTGAACCAGATGAGTTTTTATGACAATTGGCAATGGTTTCATGGTCATTATCAGACTTCTAATTCCAGATTTTTACTGAATTCAAATTTCAGCATCTGCTGTGGCGGGATTCAAACCCAGGTCCCCACAGCATTACCCTCTCTGTATCTCTGGGTCTCTGGAATGCTAGTCCACTGACAATACCACTATGCCACCGCCTTCCTAATTTCCTGTAATGTGACAGTTTTTTTTTTTACTCAATTTTTCAGCAGTTGGGATGGTGTCCCCAACTCCCGAATGCCTCTGCTCAGCTCCCAGGTAGGAAAGGCTGCGCTCCGATCCCCGGGCTCTATTTGTGCCTGCCACTCCCAACTCCTGACTGCCTCTGTTCAGCTCCCAGGTAGGAAAGGCACCACTCCGATCCCTGGGCTCTATTTACACTACTCCCGACTCCCTCTGTTCAGCTCCCAGGTAGGAAAGCCAGGTGCGATCTCACCAGTGTCCAGTACAGCTGTTGCAACGCTTCCCTACTTTTATACTCCATCCTCCTTTCAATAAAGACCAACATTTGCCTTCCTAATTACTTTCTGTACATGCACGCTAACCTTTTATGATTCATGCACAAGGACACCCAGAAGCCACTGTACTGCGGCATTCTGCAGTCTCTCTCCACTAATATAATATTCTGCTTTTCTAGTCGTCCTACCAAAGTGGACGACCTCACGTTTTCCCTCGCCATACTCCAATGTGTTTCCCACTCATTTAACCTAGCTATATCTCTTTGCAGACTATTTGTATCCTCATAATAACTTGCTTTCCTACCCATTTTGTATCAGCAGCAAATTTGGCTACAATACTGCCTGGCCCTTCATCCAAGTCATTAATATAGATCTTAAATAGTTGAGGCCCCAGCACTGATGTCTGTGACACTCTATTAGTTACAGTTTGCCAATCTGAAAATGACTCATTTACCCAGGCATTCTGGGCAGAATTTTCACCTCGGCGGGCGGGTGCATGCCCAACCCGCTCAAGCGTGAAATGACGCACGTTGACATCAGGTGAGTGTCCTGGCGTCAACGCAAAGTCGAACGATAGTTCGGTCGGCGGGCACGCGCGGGAATTGGCAGCGCGTCCGCCAACAATTAAAAAGCCTGTTAAGGCCATTAGAGAATCAATTAAGTTAAATGTTTCCGTGCTGGTCCAGCCTTATGATTGGCGGGCAGGCAAAAAGGCCAAGCGGCCTTTGCATTTTTTTTGGAAACCTCATCCACGGGTGGGATGAGGTTTCCAAAAGCAAATAAAAAATTAAATAACAGTTTTAAAATTTAATTAATAACATTTAATTCTCATGTTACAGAGTCATATGAAGGGACATGTTTTATTACATTTTTCAATTCTTCATTTTTAAAAAAAACTCTTCATCTCCCTGAGGCAGCACTGTGCCTCAGGGAGATTATGAAGCGCACACCCGCGCACATGCATGAAGTTTGTGCTCACCTCACTTGCCTTCCTAGCCCTGCCCACTCAAGCAGTGCTGAGTGCTGCCACTCGTATTTCTTGCTGGGCAGGCCTTAACTGACCCACCAGTGTGAAATCGCCTTTCGGCCTCGAACATGGGCAGCGGTCAGCTTCCTGACCACCCCCGCTGAGCCCGCTCGACAAAGAAAAGATTTTTCCCACTGTTTTCTGTTAGTTAGTCAATCCTCTACCCATTCTAATATATCATCCCCAACACCACGAGCTCTTATCTTATGCAGTAACATTTTATGTGGCACTCTATCATATATATTTTGGAAATCCAAACACACTACATCTATTGTCTCCCCTTTATCCATTTTGCTTGTAACATCATCAAAGTACTCATAAATTTGTCAAACATGATTTTCCTTTCACAAAACCATGTTAACCATGCCTGATTGTATTATGATATTCTAAATATCTGTTACTAGCTCCTTAATAATGGATTTGAGCATTTTCCCATTGACAGATGTTAGACTAACCGGTCTATAATTTCCTGCTTTCTGTCTCCCTTCCTTTTTGAATAGGGGTGTTACATTTGTAGTTTTCCAATCTACTGGAACCTTTCCAGAATGTCAGGAATTTTGGAAGATTACAAGCAATGCACCCACTATCTCTGCAGCTACTTCCTTTATGATCTTCGGGTGCAGGTTATCAAATCCAGGGGACCTGTCAGCCCTTAGTCCCAGTAGTATTCTCAGTACATTTTCTCTAGATGGTAATTATTTTAAGCTCCTTTCTCCCTTTTGCCTCTGAATTTTCTACTATTCTTGGGATGCTTTCTGTATCTTTTACAATGAAGACAAGATACAAATGATACAAAATACTTATTCAAAGCCTCTGCCATTTTCTTACTTCCCATTATTAAATCCCTAGTTTCGCCCTCTAAGGGATCAACACTTACCTTAGCTACTCTCTTCCTTTTTATATACTTGTATAAGCTTTTACTGTCTGTTTTTATATTTCTTACCAGTATTTTTTCATACTCGAATTTATCCCGCCCTATTATTCTTTTAGGCATTCTTTGCTGGTTTCTAAAATTTTCCCAAACTTCTGGGCTACCACTAATCTCTGCAGCATTGTATATCTTTTCTTTAAATTTGATACCATCTTTAACTTCCTTAGTTAGCCATGGGTGGTGCATCCTTCCCAGTGGAAGGTATCTTTGTTGAAAGTTTTGAAATATCTCCTGAAACGTGTGCCACTGGTTCTCTACAGTCTTACCCTTTAACCTATTTTCCCATTCCACTTTAGCCAACTGTCTTTGTACCCTTGTAATTGCCTTTATTCAAGGTTAAGACACTAGTTTCAAGCTCAAACTTTTCACCCTCAAACCAAATGTGAAGTTCTATCATGTTACGATCACTCTTACTGACAGGATCCTTTACTATGAGGTCATTAATTAATCTTGCCTCAGTACACATTACCAGGTCTAAAATAGCCTCATCCCTGTGTTGGTTCCAGAACATAATTTTCTAAGAAACTGTCCCACATGCATTCTACGAACTAATGCTACTTTTACCAATTTGATTCCTCCAATCTAAACGAAGATTAAAATCTCCCACAATTATTGCAGTACCTTTCTTACAAGCTCCCATTATATCTTACTTTATACTCTGTCCAACAGCATAGCTACTGTCAGGAGGCCTATAACCACTCTCACTAATTACTTCTTTCCTTCGCAATATCTTATCTCAAACCAAACTGATTCTACATTTTGTTCCTCTGAATCAAGATCATTTCTCACTACCGTAATGATCTCATCCTTTATTATCAGAGCCACCATCTATTTCCTTTCTTCCTGTCCTCCTGAAATGTCATATACCCTGGAATATTCAGGCCCCAGCCAGGTCACTTTGCAACCATGTCTATGTAATGGCCAACATATTATACTCATTTATTTCTATTTGTGCTATCAACTCATCCATCTTGTTACAATGCTGTTTGCATTCAAGTAAAGAGCCTTTAATTCTGTCTTTTTACCACTTTTCCCTACTCTGACCTTATGTGCTGATGCACTCTTATATTTCTACACTCTGTTCCTTCCCATCACACTCTGGTTATCATTTCCAACATTGCTACCCTGCACTATTGCCTTGACCTTTCTCTTTAACTTTCCAAATCTCCCCTCATGTGAACCCAACCCCCCCCACTATTTAGTTTAAAGCCCTCTCTACAGCTCTAGTTATATGATTCAACAAGGCACTGGTCCCAGTGTGGTTCAGGTGAAGGCCGGTCCAGTAGTACAGTTCCCTCTTTCCTCACTACCGGTACCAGTGGCCCATGAATTGAAACCCATTTCTCCCACACCAATCTTTGAGCCACATATTCAATTCTCTGGTCTTATTTACCCTATGCCAATTTGCTCGTGACTCAGGTAGTAACCAGAGAAGGTTACTGTTGTGGTTCAGCTTTTTAATTCAGTGCCTAGTTGCTCAACCTTCCTCAACAGAGCCTCTTTCTTAGTCCTACCTATGTCGTTGGTACCATGACAACTGGATCCTCCCCTTCCAACTCCAAGTCCCTCTCCAGCCCTGAGGAGATGTCTTTACCCCTGGCACCCGGCAGACAACACAGTATTCAGGACTCAGGCTCTTAGAGGCAGAGAACAGTATCTATTCTTAACTATACTGTCACCCACTACAACTACATTTCTTTTTATTCCATCCACCTGAATAGCTCCCTGAACCACAATGCTTACCCTCCCTGAAATCCGTGCACTCGTTCACACAAATTGCAAGAAACTCAAACTTGTTGGACAATTGCAAGAGCTGAGGTTCCTCTAATGCTACCTTCTGAATCTCCATACTGCCTCACTTGTGGCCACACCCTCCTGTCCCTGACCACTGACCAAATCTGAAGTACCTAGCCTAAGGGGCATAACTGCTTCCTGAAACAAAGTGTCCAGGTAACTTTGCCCCTCCCTGATGCATTGCAGTGTCCAAAGCTTGGACGCCAACTCAACTCAGAACCCAAGTTCCTTGAACTGCAGACACTTACTGTAATTGTGATTGCCATGGATCACACTGGTGTCCATCAGCTCCCACATGTTACAGCTGCAACACATCACCTGCCCTGCCATCTTTATTATGTTTAATTTAACTAATTAGATTTCAAGTTTAGAAATTGTCTGTCGTTACGCCAAGTAGTTAACTAGTTTAGCTATAAAATTAATGCAAATTTATATCGCCCCAGTACCAATTTAAACTACTGCCCAAATTCAGAGGATGAATTTTTGAAAATTCCTCAATCACCTACCTGCTTTCCAAATTAAAGCCTTGAACACTTTACAGCTTCTGAGGGCTGAAAAGAAGATATAAAAAGCAGCACCTCCTTCCCTCTCTGCACTGAATTCCAACCTGCACCAAATTCCCAAGTTAACACTCATACCTCGTCGCACTGAGGCCTTGTCACACTCTGTGCTCCCACACTCACCTTCATCTACAAAATCCTTCATGACATTGCTACTTGTAAAGCTCTTCTAGTCCTACCTCCTGGTTTTTATTTTCCATTCTTCTGATTCAGGTCAATTGTAAAATCTTTTTCTTCACTCCGCTTCACAATCAGTGAAAAAACTTTGAACTATCATAACCCCATAATCTGGAGTTTTCTCCATAAAGCTGTCCATTTTACCACATCTCTTCCTACTTTTAACAGCTTCAAGAAAACCCATTTTCTTGATCTGGCCTCTAATCACCTCCATAATTCCTTCAAACTTCTGCTACGGTTTGAACCCCAACAGTGAAAGACCTTGGAAGATCTTCTGCATTAAAGACTGCAACATAAATGCAAGTAGTTGTCAATGGCAAACTATTAAAAAAAAGATTCAACACTTACGTTAAGTTTGAAATTGTCATCAACTGGCTTTTGTTCAGAAGGCATACATTTGCCCCACCAATAGCTTTCAAAGAAACTGCATTTAGAATTCCATCTAATCGCAGATATCTTTCAAGGATAGATTTCACCTATAGAAATAAATTTAAAGAATAATTCAGAAGTTAATTTTTACAAAGAAGAGCATATGTAGATTTATTTCTTGATTGCTTAGTTCTCCTAAACGTATGCCTGAATAATATTTCAATAAGTTCCTAAAATTGTATTGACTCCAATCGAAATAAAAATTGGAAGAGACGTGAAACATTGATGCTTATTTGCTGACATCAGTTTTACACTATTATACAAAGTCAAGATCTACCTAAATTTGTTTAAAACCCACACAATGTCAGAGAAATTAGCTCCTGATTGCTCAGTTCGGGCTGGATTCAAGTCCAGCCCAGAGATGAAAGACACAAGAAATAGCAGGAGTAGGCCATATGGCCCCTTCAGACTGCTCTGCCATTCAGTAACATCATGGCTAAACTTTCAAATCAACTTCACTTTCCCACCCTATCCCCATATCCATTAACTCCCTTAGTGTTCAAGTCAGTTTGTCTTGGAAAATAAAACTCAACGACTGAGCATTCACAGCCCTCTAAGGTAGAGAATTCCAAAGATTCACAACCCTCTGAGTAAAGAAATTTCTCCTTTCCTCAGTCCTAAATGGCTGACCCCTTATGCTGCGAATAGATCCCCTAGTTCTGTGCTCTCTAGCTAAGGATAATAGCCTCTCAGCTATTACCCTGTCAAACGCCACCCCCTTGAATATTATATATTTCAACAGAATCACCTCTCATTCTTCTAAATTCCAGAGAATATAGGCCCATTCTACTTAAACACTCCTCATAGGACAGCCCTCTCATGCCAGGAATCAACCTACTGAACCTTGATACTAGGGCAAGTATGTCCTTCCTTAGTAAAGGAGACCAAAACTGTAAACAGTACTTAAAGTGTAGTCCCACCAAATCCCTATATAACTAAGTCAAGCTTCCTTAATCATGTACTCCAGCTCTCTTTCAATCTGTTTTTATATTTCTTTCCAATTTACTCTTATTCCATTTTCTCTTTCTTTCTTGATTTTTAAAACCATTCAAATCCTCACATCTACTACTCTCTCTGGCAACATTGTGAGCCTCTGCTTTTAATCTAATAATGGTTGCACTATGAGGTTCCAAAGAGTTTGCAAATGGGGTGGCTTACAGTCCTTTATTTTAGTTGTTAACATTGATTTAGCAAACTTTGTATTTCAAGGAAATACTGTGATGATAAAGGACTTTGACACTCGGGAGGTCAAGGTTCAGATGGCCATTGCAGATGGACTGATGCTCCAGCAGAGGTATTGCTAGGTGTGAATGGTGCCTTCAATTTTATGCTCACCCCAAATCTCAGGGAAGGGGTCATTTGCATTATAGGGGCAGGAGGCTGTGCCTTAGGCACACCTGGCCTCTGGGAGCAGTTCATGTCACTCCATTGGGGATGAAGAACATGCCAGAGTGATCTGAGTGTTGAATGCCAATTTTTTGCTGTGTTCTTGATCCCATCTTGGTGTATTCGTCTCCAAATGGCAATCGCAATCTCTGATATCATAAGCCCAACATCAGAGAAACATGCAGAACTTCCAAGGAAATCTAACATCCACCAGAGTCATCTCCAACATGACGTAATGACAGAAAGGAAGGCCTACACTCCCTCTTTCAGAATTAATCTATGTGGCCATAAAGGGGTGGAATGCTAGTAGAAACAAATGCTGTCCCAAATTCCTTATTCCTTGTCCAAGTTGTACTAATTTTTGCACCCAAAACTGTCTGGAATTTTTGAAGTCAGATAATAAATTTTCTTTAGAACGAAATCCTTAGTTTAGCAAATCATCAATATTTTTATATTCTCCTGATTTCAGTACCTTGGTGTTTTCCAGCTTTTGCATCATTAATGCAGAAAGTGTCTCAACTTCAGTGATATTCCAGTTGCTGACTTCTCTCTCCGTAAACACAGTGGATATGTTCCCCAGCAGTTGAATCTGGTTTTCTGGTAGCCCACTGGGGTAAATCTGTTTCAGGATATCCAAAATAATAAAATGCAGTTAATTTAGTGAAGCAGATTCCCAGAATAAATATAAAACTTGAGGTATTTTGGTGCATTCAGAATATCTGGCATCAGATTGACTCAATAACTGTTCATTGCACTCCAAAATATATCTTAACAAATTAACTTCACTATAGGTAAGAAAGAGATTTTGGTAAGAAGAATAAAGAGGCCAAATACTCCTTAGAAAATTAATATCTAAATGAGGTAAAGATGCAGAGGGATTTGGGATTTCTACAAAATCAGTAGAAGTAGTGACACAAGTTATTAAGGCCATCAAATAAGCAAACAATATACCAGAGCTCATTGCTAGAGGGATAGAATTGAAAAGCAGAGCCATTATGTTAAATTTGTACAGAGCCTTGATCACGCTTGGAGTACTCTGCATCTAATCTCCATTTTATAAAAATAATATGGAGGCACCAGAGAAGGCACAATAAAGATTTACTAGGAAGACTTAAGAACTGAGAAGTATACCCATCTGGAAAAATTGAACAAGTTGTAACTGTTCTCTAGAGAAGACTCAGAGGCAAGTTGATACAGGTCTTTCAGATCATGAAATGGTTTGATAGGATTGATATAGAGATGATGTTTCCACATGGAGACCAGAACTATGGGCCATAAATATGAGCTAGTTATTGACAGATCCAACCAAAAATTCAGAAGGAATTTTTTTGCTGAGGGAGTGGTTAGAATGTGGAATTCACTACCACAAGGAGTAGCTGAGGCAACTAGCATAGATGTGCTTAAGGGGAAGCTAGATATGGGCTGAATCTTCCAAGGAGTAGCAATCACCGTCGGATTACCACTCCGCTCCTATTTTCTTAGCCAACACAGGAGCTCTGCATTTCTGGCCTAGACTTCTGAATCGGGTCTGTTCAGAAACAGTACCTGTTCTCAGAGTCCTCCTTTGTAGAGCAGGGGCAGGATTTTCCCCCCGTCGGGGGCGGAGTTGAAGTGTGGGCATGCAGAGGCATGCCTCCAATCGGCGCCCCCAATTGGGGGCGTGCCACCATTTTACATGGGCAGGCCAATTAAGGCTTGTCCAGAGTGACATCCACACGGAAGCGCTATGCATGCGCACGAAAGAGCATACTCATCTCCCTGAGGCTAAGTGCTGCCTCAGGGAGATCGCCTCTACTGTCAAAAATATTAAAAATAAAAAAATAAAAAATTCCCTGACATGTCCCCTCATGTGACACTGTCACATGAGTTGGGACATGTCCATAATTTTTTAAAAAATTTTAATTAAATTTTTAAAAACCTACATGAAACCTCATCCCGCTCGTGGATGAGATTTCATGTTTTTTCTAATTCCCGCCAGGGCTCCTGACCTGCCCACCAACCTTAAGGTTGAAGAGACAGGTCCATTAATTAGTCACACCACTCTGCTCTCATGCCCACATGTCCGTCCTTGGCCTGCTGCAATGTTCCAGTGAAGCTCAACGCAAACTGGAGGAACAGCACCTCATCTTCTGACTAGTTACTTTACAGCCTTCCAGACTGAATATTGAGTTCAACAACTTTAGATCATGAACTCTCTCCTCCTTCCCCACCCTCCTTCCGATCCCCCTTTTTCCAATAATTTATATATATTCTTCTTTTCCCACCTATTTCCATTATTTTTAAATGTATTTCCATCCATTGTTTTATCTCTACCTTTTAGCCTATTTCGATCCCTTACCCCCACCCCATCCCCACTAGGGCTACCTGTCCCTTGCTTGTCCTGCTTTCCACCCTTAATGTCCCTATTAGCACATTTCTTAGCTAATATCACCGTCAATATCTCTTTGTCCTTTTGTCTATGACATCTTTTGGCAATCTCCACCTATCACTGGCCCTCTATCCAGCTCTACCTGTCCCACCCCCCCTTAAACCAGCTTATATTTCACCTCTTTTCTATTTTTCCTTAGTTCTGATGTAGAGTCATTCGGACTCAAAATGTTAACCGTATTCCTCTCTGCAGATGCTGTCAGACCTGCTGAGTTTTTCCAGGTATTTTTGTTTTTGTTCTAGATTTCCAGCATCTGCAGTATTTTGCTTTTATCCATTAATTAGTTTAATGACTCTGTCATTGGCCATTGACAGGTCGGCGGGCGCACAACTGTTCTTGCTGAAAATTTAAATGAGGCGCGGTGATGTCGGGAGTTCCGCCCGATGTCACTGCGGATCATTTTACGGGTTGGCGAGCAGGCCCCGCCCCCCCTGCTGGGAAAATCCTGCCCCAGGATCATTACGGGAAGCCAAGCCACGCCCCCTTTTTATGGCACTAGCTGCCGTATTCTGGTACGTCTTCATTCATTATCACAGTGAAAAGCTTTGGGACATTTAAATAGTTCAATGTGTTAGTGAATGAATGTGAGTGAGGTAAGTGGGTAGGGTGGGTAGGATGACAAGGTGGTAGGACAGGTAGGGTACCAGCTGAGTAGGGTAGCAGGGCGTTTAGGGAGGCAGGGCAGCAGGGTGGGTAGGGCAGAAGGTGGCAGGATGGATAGGGTAGGTAGTATGCCAGCTGGATAGGGTGGCATGTTGCAGGTTGGGTAGAGTGGTGAGGTGGGATCATGTCGGTCGTCAAAGGGTTGGAGGGAGGGAGTCAGAGGGTCGGTGGGGGCTGATGTCAGGGGGTCATGGCAGGAGTCAGAGGGTCATGGCTATCGAAGGGTTGGGTGAGGGCGGGTGTCACAGGGGAGTCAGGAATGTTGGGTGCATAGTTATCCAGCAGTTACACATGCTTTTTTCTGTCTAACATTTCCTGGGTAACCATCCAGGTAAGTGAAACAGAATCCTCCAAAGTCTCCGACTCTAATTCAGAGTTGGAGACATTTTCGGACGGTCCTGGGGAGCTGGGGAATTGCCCATTGGAAGCTGAAACTTCCTGGACAATTCCAGCAGAGTCCTGGCATTGGGACTTCTGATGGGTTTCCCAGCACATCTTCT
The DNA here is from genome assembly GCF_964194155.1 of Cetorhinus maximus. NCBI lineage: Eukaryota > Metazoa > Chordata > Chondrichthyes > Lamniformes > Cetorhinidae > Cetorhinus > Cetorhinus maximus. The sequence continues at coordinate 73,613,578 of NC_135893.1, read as the reverse complement.
GGGTACGTCCGGTCTCCAGCCAACTGGAGACCAGAAAATTAGGCTAGGCTTGCATGGAGCATAATAACTGGCATGGACCTGTTAGACAAATGGCTGGTTTCTGTACTGTAAATAATATGGCCTGGATTTTCAATTGCTGCTGGGGCCAGGAACTGGTATGGTTGTGATTTAAAAATCGTGTTCCGGAGGGCAGCACTGGATGCCGCCCCTCCAGAACACAAAGCAATTTTCAATGGGAGAGTGGGAGCAGGGAAAATAGGGAATCTTCTCACCTGCAATTTAAGTACCTCAAGGAGCTTGTTAATGGGCCAGGAGGATGAGTTTTCCAAGTGTAAATCACCAAACCCAGAGTGTGGTGCACATTAGATTCAAAGCAGGCAATAGTTAAACTTTTTGGAATGTCAAAATATTTCGAGAGGTGGGAGATCGTGCACCAGATCTTGCGCCTCATCTTCTATTTGGCCACATTTGCGGTTGATGAGCCTGCTGGCCCTCTGAGTGCAGCCCGCTCTCTTCTGTAAGGCAGAAGCAGACTCCATCATGGCTGCTGTCTGCCTTTGCTGCTCATGTTCTGCAGCAGCTTCTGCCTCCTGGAAACACTAAGCGCCACCAGTTGGGCATTCAGATCACCTCTGCCCGAATTTGAGCATTTACATTCCAAAATGGCATCACATTCTAAAGTGGCATCACATAAGTGTAACAGATGAGGCACAGGATCAGAAACCAGAAATTATTGGGGTGCCAGGCTCAAATTCCGATTTGAAAATTAAGTCCTATATATCCCCAATCTTTGCAACGTTTTGATTCAAAAAGCTGTCTCAGACATTATGCTTCACATAGCCAGGTTTTGCAGTCAGCAGCAAACAAACGGCACACACCATTCTTTGTCTGCAGCTGTCCACAGAATGCTAGGGACTTTATCAGAGCATCTTAGATCATTTGAGAGTCGTATCAGCATAGTGACCTCTACAGGGGATCTGGGACCTGCGTAAACAGGATAAGCAACAGAGTATCCCTTCAACCAATCAAACTGAAAAATACTTGCTGAGGCACACAGCCAAAACCAGGAAGTGTAAATTAAAATATTTAATTCAGTGTAAAATCATATGCAGAAGACTAAATACAGAAAGGGAAACAAAAGAGAGAGATAAAAGAGAATGTAAAAGTGAAAATTAATTTAGTTATTTAATATAAAGATATCTTCATGGAGTGGAGTGATTGGGATATGAACCTTAATCTGGATGATTTGTCATTTATAAATAGTAGAAGCTGGGAAGCCAATAAGGAAAATGGAGAAATCCTGGTAATAAAAACATAGTATTAGGTGAAGAAATAGGGATGGAGGCAGGTAATTTTGCTGAACTTTTGAAAAGAAAATGGCAGATTGATGTAGGGGGAGGATACAAAGCACAGGATTGAGCAGTATGCCATGGTTCTGCACTTCTAGGCTAAGCCCAAGGCAGCAGTCAAGTAGGAAGATGAAGTTGAGGCTGGCTCTTCACACAATGGCTTCAGTTTTGCTGATGTTAAACTGAAGGAAAGTTTAGTTTGTACAGGTGTTAATGTTAGATAGGCAACTGTAGCTGGGTAGCAACAGCTGTCAGGATAATGGAGGAAGTGGAAAGGGAGAACTGGTTGTCGTCAGGCTTGCCACAGGATTCCAGATAACAACACTAAGAGTAGCACATAAATGCCAATAAAAGGTGACCAAGGATGGAACACTGGATACCACGAAGGTGACTACACGGACACTGTGGGTAGAGAAAATGATGTATAATGCAATAGGTAACAGAGAACAGAGCTATGAGGATAATCTGTAGAAAATAAACATTTAAGGATAGTCATTGATAAACACACCAGGTTTCTGCCCCTGCTACAACACTGAAATGGTCAAAAATTACATCCTATGTGAATGTGACAGTAGTAAACTATGATTCCTCATCCTTCTTGACCTGTTTGCAGTCTTTGACATGGTTGGCTACACCATCCTCCTCTTATCTCGCCACCATTGGCCAGCTTTATGGGACCGCCTTGTTCTATTCCTATTTATCAAGTCACAGCTAGATATCACCTACAATGGCTTCCCTTCCCACTCCCCTCCATTGCTACCTTTGGATTCCCCTAAGACCTATCCATGGCCCTGTATTTCTCATCCACATGCTACCCCAGCACAACATTGTCAAAAAACACATCAGATTCCACATGTATGCTGATGACACCCAATGCTACCTCACATTCACCTCTCTCCACTGTCTCTACATTGTGAGGCTGCTTGTCCAACATCCAGCACTGGATGAGTAGAAATTTCCTCCTATTAAATATTGAAAAGACCAAAACCATTGTCAATCTCCACCACAAACTCTGTTCCCTAACTATCAAATTCATTCTTCTCCCTGGCCACTGTCTGACACTGAACCAGATGGTTCACATCCTTAGCATCCTATTGACCTTGAGCTGAGCTTCCAAACCCATCCTCTTTTTTCAAAATTAATTTACGGGATGTGGGCGTCGCAAACTAGGCTAGCATTTATTGCCTATCCCTAATTGCCCTTGAGAAGGTGGTGGTGAGCTGCCTTCTTGAACCACTGTAGTCCCTGTGGTGTAGGTACACCCTAGTTGTTGTTAGGGAGGGAGTTCCAGGATTTTGACCCAGCGACAGTGCAGAAACAACGATATATCTCCAAAGTCATGATGGTGAGTGGCTTGAAGGGAAACTTGCAGATGGTGGTGTTCCCATCTATCTACTGCCATTGTCCTTCTAGATGGTAGTGGTTGTGGGTTTGTAAGGTGCTGCCTAAGGAGCCATGGTGAGTTTTTGCAGTGCATCTTGTAGTTAGCACGCACTGCTGCCACTGTTCATTGGTGGTGGAGGGAGTGCCAATCAAGCGAGCTTCATTGTCCTGGATGGTGTCAAGCTTCTTGAGTGTTGTTAGAGCTGCACTCATCCAAGCAAGTGGAGAGTATTCTATCACACTCCTGACTTGTGCCTTGAAGATGGCGGACAGGCTTTGGGGAATCAGGAGGTGAGTTACTTGTCACAGGATTCCTAGCCTCTGACCTGCTTTTGTAGCCACAGTATTTATACGGTTAATCCAGTTCAGTTTCTGGTCAATGGTAACCCCCAGCATTTTGATGGTGGGGAATTCAGCGATGGTAATGCCATTGAATGTCATGCAGTGATGGTTAGATTCTCAATTGCCAAGACCACCTATTTCCACCAATGTAACGTCGATCACATCCATGCCTTTGTTACATTTAGACTCGATTATTCCCATCTTCTCTTGTCCGACCTACCACCATGAACCCTCCATAAACTTCAGTTCATCCAAAACTCTGCTGTCAGTATTCTAATTCACATCAAGTCCGGTTTACCCATCACCTCATGCTCATTGATCTACAATGACTCTCATTCAAACAGTTTTAAAATTCTCTTTCTTGTCCTCAACCACATGGCTCTTGTCTCCATGGCATCACCGCCCACCCCTACCCCACCTCCTCGTCCCCCATCTCTATAATTTCCTCCAGCCCCACAAACCTCCAAGACTTCTGTGCTTATTTAATTCTGGCCTCTTGAGTATCCCAGATTTTAATTGCTACTCCATTGGTGGCTGTGACTTCAGCTGCTTGGGCCCTAAGGTCTGAAATTCCCTCCTAAACTTCTCTGCCTTTCTTTCTTCCTTTATTACAGGTGATAGGTGAATGGAGCAAAAGAGAGAGAGAGAGAGAGAGAGTAAAAGCAGGAGGCAACAGGGAGAGAGTAACAGAGGAAAACACTATAAAGATACATGGAGATTTTCATTCCTTCTAATCCTCGCATTATATAATTCAAATAGCTGGCAAGAACCTTTTCAACTATCATTCTTAATTTTAAAATCAGCATTTTTGTTTTTGAATGTATGAATTTATTGCGAATGATTTACCACTAAGATCATGGTAGCTCCTCTGTGAAAATATCACACATACGAACTTACAAATTAGGAGCAGGAGTGCACCAGTCAGCCCCTTGAGCCTGCTTGCCATTCAGTAAGATCATGGCTGCTCTGATTGTAACCTTGACTCCACATTTCCACCTACCCCCAATGACCCTTCACCCCTTGTTTATCAGGAATCTATCTACTTCTGCCTTAAAAATATTCAATGGTTCTATTTTCACTGCCTTTTGAGGCAAGGTGTTCCAAAGACTCACGGCCCTCAGAGAAAAAATTTCCCCTTATCTCTGTCTTAAATGGGCGACCTCTCTATTTTTAAACAATGAGCCCTACTTCTAGATTCTCCCACAAGAGGAAACATCCTCTCCACACCATGCTTGTTACCTGTAAAAGTCTCTTTTTCAGAACTTTCAGCTGAGTGGGATCAAAGGCAAGAGATCCCAATTGGAGGACATTGTTTTTCAGCACAAGATCACACAAACAGATGTCCAACCGGGCCGCATTGTAGATTACAGGTGTAAGGTCATTAATGTCTTCTGCTGCTAACAGTCCCTCTGTACAGTCTGTGTAAGTATAAAGATTTGGCATTTCAGTTTGCTGATTAAACTTAATATCCAACAAAGTTATTTTCTACAAGGTTATTCCTCAGTAAGCAAGTTTTGAAATACAGAAGAAAAATACATCCTTCACCACCTCACAGCATCCCAAACACTTTAAGGCCAATAAAGTACTTTTGATGTGTGGTCATTGTTGTAATGTAAGAAACGCAGCAGCCAATTTGCACATGGTAAACTCCAACAAACAGTAATGTGATAATGACTAGACAGTCATCTTTTCGGGCCAGGGCAGCAGAGATAACTCCCCTGCTCTTCTTTGAAATAGTGTCATGGGATTGTTTATGCCTACCTAAGCGGGTAGAAAGTGTCTCAATTTATTGTCTCCACCAAAAAAAGTAGCATAGTAGGGTTGAGCTACCAAAGTTTAATAACAAAATAAATGCAAGTTCTTTCCTTTTATTTCACAAACATATTGACGCGGATTTTTGAAATCAGCTGGTCATCACTGACCTCAAACAAAGCTGCTCACAAAGATCTAATGAGATCTGTTGTGTGGATTTCACCTTTCCCAACATTAATGTGATACTAGCGCCCAGCTATGGTAGGAAATTGGATTCCTACTATACAAAGGAAGAATGCTAGACTTGTCCCATACCAAATGACCAGTAGGTGGGGTCCTCATGCACAATTTTGAAATTGCCAACATTTCAGTTTGGTATCCATTACATAAAGTCATAATATTCAAAGGAGATCTCTGACATCTAGTAACAGTGATATAATTTACCAAGCTAAGCAAACAATTGCATTAAAGAATTCTGACAACAAACCAAGAAGTAACAAGTAGGTTTTACCATTACAATTTTACAGAAAGTGAAATAAAGATTGGAATATACACTTCGGATTAAGGGAGAAGCTGCAATATCATAAACTTTTAATGAAAATAATGATCATTATTTTAAAATAATAAAGAAGTTTTATCATGAAATGGAGAAATCTGACCTTCCACAAATGGATAATTAGTTTTTCAGGACCATGGGGGTTTTTCAACAGTAATTCTGACTTAGTATGCCATTAAAAACCAAATTACACTTCATTTAACATGACATAATTTTTTACAAGAGTTTTAGCAGTGGTGTGAAAAGTGAAAGTTCATGTCAATTTACTAATTTGTAATTGATTTCCATCTGCGCAGACCTCAACAGGTTCAGCAGGGGGAGATGCACAGCCAAAATTAGAAGAGAGAGCAAGTGAGTCTGGAAGGCATAGAAATTATAGGCCAGTTAAGGCACAAGGGAATTTGGCAAGGTGGGGTGATATTTATTTTAATGCAAGGAGTCTGACAAATAAGGCAGATGAGTTGAGGGCACAAATTAACACGTGGAAGTATGATGTCATTGCTGTCACAGAGACATGGTTGAGAGAGGAGCAGGATTGGCAGCTCAATATTCCAGGATATAGGGTCTTTGGGCGAGACAGGGAAGGAGGTAAGAAAGGAGAGGGTATCGCAATATTGATCAAGGAATCAATTACAGCAGTTAAGGAAGGGTGACATCTTAGAAGACTCCTCAAATGAAGCCATATTGGTAGAACTGAAAAACAAAAAAGGAGCAATCATATTGCTGGGAGTGTACTATATGCCCCCAAACAGTCAGAGAGAAATAGGAGAGCAGATATGTAGGCAAATTTCAGAGAAGTGTAAAAATAATAGGGTAGTAACAGTGGGGGATTTCAACTTCCCCAACATTAACTGGATTAGTCAGAGTGTGATAGGTTTAGAGGGAGTGGAATTCTTAAAATGCATCCAGGAGAGCTTTTTAAGCCAGTACATAGAAGGTCCTACAAGAGAGGGGGCGGTCCTGGACTTAATTTTGGGGAATGAACCTGGGCAAGTGGTAGAGGTATCAGTGGGGGAGCATTTTGCAGATGTTGATCATAACTCCGTTAGATTCAAGGTTGTTATGGAAAATGACAAGAATGGGCCAGAAATCAGAGTTCTAAATTGGGGGAAGGCCGATTTTAATAAGATCAGATATGATTTGGCCAGAGTGGATTGGGAGCAGCTACTTTTAGGTAAATCTGCATCAGAGCAGTGGGACTCATTCAAGAAGGAAATAGGGAGAGTATAGGGCCAACTTATTCCAGTAAAGACAAAGGGTGGGGCCAACACATCCAGGGAACCCTGGATGTCGAGGGATATACAGGATTGGATAAAGAGAAAAAGGGAGGCCTATGGCAGATACTGAGGGCACAAAACAACAGAAGCCCCAAAGGGTTATAGAGTGTGTAAGGGGGAACTTAAAAAGGAAATTAGGAGAGCAAAAAGGCGGCACGAAAAAACATTGGCAGGTAAAATAAAAGAAAATCCAAAGCTATTTTAAGAGTAAGAGGATAACTAGGGAAAGAGTAGGGCCCATTAAGGACCATAGTGGTAATTTGTGTGTGGAGTCAGAAGACATAGGTAGGGTTCTAAATGAATACCTTGTGTCGGTTTTCACAAGTGAGAGGGACGACATGGGTATGGAAATCAGGCAGAAGGACTGTGACATAAATAAAGAAATTAGCATAGAAAGGGAGGAGGTTCTTAGTGGTCTGGCAGGCTTAAAAGTAGATAAATCTCCAGGCCCGGATGAAATGCATCACAGGCTGTTGAGTGAGGCAAAGGAAGAGATAGCAGGGGCACTGGCAATAATTTTCAATACCTCTCTGGCCATAGGAGAGGTGCCAGAGGACCGGAGGACAGCCAATGCGGTATTGTTATTCAAGAAGGGAGGAAGGAATAAACCAGGGAACTACATGCCAGTCAGTCTATACTCAGTGGTGGGGAAACTATTGGAAGCAATTCTGAGGGACAGAATTAACCTACACTTGGAGAGACAGGGATTAATCAAGGGCAGTCAGCATGGTTTTGTTAAGGGGAGGTCATGTCTGACCAATTTGATTGAATTTTTCGAAGAGGTAACCAGATGTGTAGATGAGGGCAATGCATTTGATATAGCCTACTTGGACTTCAGCAAGGCTTTTGATAAGGTCCCCCATGGGAGACTGATAATGAAAATAAGAGCCCATGGGATCCAACGCATTTTGGCAAATTGGATCCAGAATTGGCTGAATGGCAGGAAGGAAAGGGTGATAGTCGAGGGGTGTTTTTGTGACTGGATGCCTGCGTCCAGTGGGGCTCCACAGGGATTGTTGTTGGGTCCCTTGCTGTTTGTGGTATATATAAACGATTTAGACTTGAATGTAGGAGGGTTGATCAGTAAGTTCACGGATGACACGAAAATTGGAGAGGTGGTAAATAATGAGGAGGATAACCTTAGATTACAGGAGGATATAGTCAGGCTGATCAGTGGCAAATGAAATTTAATCCGGATAAGTGTGAGGTGGTGCACTTGGGCAGGACAAACAAGGCATGGGAATACACGATGAATGGTAGGACCCTGGGAAGTACCAAGGATCAGAGGGATCTTGTGTACATGTCCACCGGTCCCTTAAGGTAGTGGAACAGGTAGATAGGGTGGTTAAGAAGGCATATAGGATACTTGCCTTTATTCGCCGAGGCATAGAATATAAGAACAGGGAGGTTATGCTGGAACAGTATAAAACGCTGGTTAGGCCACAGCTAGAGTATTGTGTGCAGTTCTGGAATCCGCATTATAGGGAGGATGTGATTGCACTAGAGAGAGTGCAGGGGAGATTTACCAGGATGTTGCCTGGGCTGCAGAGTTTTAGTTATGAGGAGAGATTGGATAGACTGGGGTTATTTTCCCTGAAGCAGAGGAGATTATGGGGGGATATGATTGAGGTGTATAAAATTATGAGGGGCATAGATAGGGTAGACAGGAAGGAACTTTTCCCCTTGGTGGAGGGATCAATAACCAGGGGGCATAGATTTAAGGTAAGGGGCAGGAGGTTTAGAGGGGATGTGAGGAAGAATTTTTTCACCCAGAGGGTGGTGGGAATCTGGAACTCTCTGCCTAAAAGTGTGGTGGAGGCAGAAACTCTCATAACATTTAAGAAGTATTTGGATGTGCACTCAGAATGCCATGGCATACAAGGCTATGGGCCTAGTGCTGGAAAATGGGATTAGAATAGTTAGGTAATTGTTTGACCAGTGCAGACTCGATGGGCCTAAGGGCCTTTTTCTGTGCTGTAGACCTCTATAATTCTATGACCTTTTGGAGAATCAGGGAACCACTGACAGCATATTCTGGATTCCTGCGTTTAACTGCACATGTGTGGGCAGCAAACAGTTTCGCTGTCAATACAACTGCAAAATCCAGGCCATTGTTATCAGTCCGTCCAATGTTGCATGGTTCAGCATTGTCCAGATACCATATCTACACAACTAGGTTATTTCATCCAACCTAGAATTATAGTCATTTACAACACAGAAGAGGCCATTTGACACATCCATTCGATACTAGTTCTTTGTGGGGTAATCCAGACAGTCCCACTCCATTTCTCCACTCTATCCCTAAAGCCCTGCAAGTTTATTTCCTTCAAGTGCCCATCCAATTTCCTTTTGACTGTTTTTCAGGTCTTTATTACTCGTTGCATAAAAAACTCCTTCCTCATATTCCCCTAGCATATCTTGCCCAAAACCTTAAATCTGTGTCCTCTAATACCTGTACCATCAGCTAATGAGAACATTTTTTCTTTGGCTACCATATCCAAACCTGTCATAATCTTGTACATCTTTTATCAGACCTTTGGAGCTTTAGGCAATAGCCAACCCCTCAAAGGCCCGAAGAACCAAGGTAGAATATTTCACCACCCTCCAAAACATTCTTATTCCCTACAGCCAGTGTACCTGATAGGGGAGGAAAATGTCCCAACAAATGTGATGCGTGATGTAGTCTGCCAAAGTCATTTGACTCGTGGATTTAGATTTCCAGCATAGAAACATCTGCTCCACATACATGATATATGCTCTATATACAATATAGTGTAATATAAAATAATCAATATTTTTCCAATCACACTTGTACATTCGTACTTATTACATACTTGTTATGTTGTCTGAATCTTTCTGTATGTTGATGCGATTTATAAACGCTAGCACATCATTGGGTGGTATGAATGTCTTTATTTTCTTGATGAATCTTGGGAGAGCTTCTTTAAGGACATCCTGCATGGAGCACAATGTAACTCATTGAAAAATGTTCCAAAATTAATACATAATCACAGGTAATCACTGATTAATCACTGATGCAGTTTGCCAGGAAGCCCAATGAAAATTCTAGACCAAGGTAACAAGCTATTGTTACAGTTGTAAGCTGTCTTATCCTACTACATTCAAAACTGAGACCAGTGTTTGCAGCTGGGGGCAGCGGGGCTTGGGAGGGAAGTGGGAAGAGGCCTTTGAAAAAAATCTTTGTGGAGCTAGGCAGAGGAAGCCATCCAGCCTATTGCTGGCTGTGGCCCTCGCCCACAAATACATACACCCCCCTTAAAAGCCTTTATATCTAGCCCAGCCATGTAGGAAACACCAGATTTTCCATCTCCAAACAGTGAACATCCTGTTGGTGCTAGTTTAGAGTTTGATGTCCATTTGAAATGAGATTCAAGCATTGAAATACCACCTAATTCTTGGAAAGTGAGACAGTTTCACCATGCACTGCCTGCCTGCATGCCAAAGTTACAGCATTTAGTTCAGTCTAATCTGAACTCTTGGCTAATTATATATGTTGACAATGTGCCCCGTAAAAGGATTCTGACAAGGATAGGTTAGGAGAACTCTGAACATTGGAGTGACCATGCTCCGGTCCTTCTTAGCTGGTGCAGCTAGTACTGGTGAGTTCAAATTAACTATCCAGCTGAGACAGAGATGTGGCGCCCCACCTGAGGATCCAGGTCAGGATCATGAGCTGGACCTCTTAAAATGTATTGTGACACAAGGGAGTCTTAGTGTTACTTCAGGAAAAAGGGAATCTAATAAGTAAGCCAGACTTTTCAGCAGACTTCCCAGCCTCTTTTTCAGATGTCAGAGGGGTTGGGGGCTTGCCTGCTGAGTTTATGACTGAAGCTACCCCTGTCCCCAGAGGTTTTGGTAGGGTCAGTGGAAGAGGGAACATGTGGGTGCATGTTGGTAGTTATGCGAAGATGTGTCAGTCTATAGATTTTTAGGGCCATGATCCTTCATGTCTATTAGACATGCCAGGAATGTATTAGGGGAAGCACGTTAGCCTGTAGAACCACTGGTGAGAGATAGCTCTGTTAATTCTAGGACATGGTATTTCCATATGTTACATGCATTAGAGTTCACATTTCTGATCATCTGAGGTGTGAGCCTACTTATAAAAAACACATAAGTAGGGGAACTTCCAGGTGGTGGTGTTCCCAGGTATCTGCTACCCTTTTCCTTCTAGATGGTAGCAATCGTGGGTTTGGAAGGTGCTGCCTAAGGAGCTTGGTGAGTTTCTGCAGTGCATCTTGTAGATGGTACACACTGCTGCACCTATTCGTCGGTGGTGGAAGGAGTGAATGTTTGTGGAAGGGGTGCCAATCAAGCGGACTGCTTTGTATATTCATAAAGTGGGAATCAGCATTATTTTCAGCTTGTTTTGAGTGAATAGCTGTAACAAAAGCCCTTATAAAGCATCAACAAAGTTGAAAAATGACTGAAGATTCTTCACAGAGATGCAAGGAAATCAGATACTGAGCCAAAGGTTTAGCCAAAATGTTAAGGCTAAAGGTCAATAGTTGTGACTGAAAAACTTTAACTGAAGATCCAGTAAAGTGCAAATGGGTTTTATAGACTCATGAATTTAACTTGTGACTTGATTTTCAACACGTAAAGCATACCCCGTTTACTTGACTCCACGTGTCAGTCAAAGCCAAAGGAAGATTTCCAAGATCATTTATTGTAGATGACAACCACGACGAAGGAGTGCTGCAGACAAACAAGAAGCTCGGAATTAAAAAACACATTGCTATGGATGATAGATTAATATGCCCATTGGAGATGTTTTAACGTAAAAATGGCTCCCTATAGAATTCATCAAGAAATTATTCCTTCAGAATTGCAACAGCGTGCTGGCCCATTTTAAATGACCACAGTACTGCCTCAGCTGGTCACATTAACTTTGTGCAAATTGATCACTAATTGGCATTGGCGTGGTACTGCCAAGATTTACTGAGAAACCTGTAGCTGCAGCATATTATTGCAAGACACTAACTCCATAGATTGCTCCATAGATAGTATAAATGGTACCCGTATTCCATTTTTGCAGTTCATAATATTACATGAAACAATAAAGCATCAAAATTTAACTCTTCAGTCTAATAGAATGCAATTAAAAAATTAAGGGAAAGAAATTCAAATAATTTTCAAATGTGCCTGAACAGCGGGCAGCCAAGAGTTTCAAATCAAGTGTGGGCACCTCAGCCCATGTCACTGATGACCAAGTACTGCCTGATGCCATATTCTGGTGGACCATTAAATGGGTGTGAAGCCTGCATGTATGAAAGAGGCGGAAGTGTACTTCTCCATGCAAACTGAAGCTCGACACTAATTTTACAATGATGTCTAATGATCGAAGATACAAACGGGCAGAGTTTGTGTTGCACAAGCTCCAATTTGTACTAGATCTGGAGTGACCTAACTAAAGGTCCTTAAAGAAACCACTGCAGGTCAGCTAAAAAAAATCTACCGCAAAATTTTCTTAAAGTCAAATTTCTGTGAAGCCAGAAGCAACAGGAATGCTCTCACTGACTCCATAAAAATACTGCAGGTGACTGCTCCTGCACCAATCTGCCCTCCGGACACCTTTCATTCCCCACAATATCTTTGTGCCCTGGAAATGGACAGAATTCGTATTTTTTATTTGGATTATTTGGCACCCCAGCTCAATGTATCTATTCAGATGAGGTCTGATGCCCAATTTGACATCAGCCAGCACAGATCAGAGTGATCACTCCCCTGACTTACTGCCCATTTCGAGTGCAAGTCCAATTTTTTCCCCATACAGTTTCAAAACTCACCCGTAGCTGCGGACTCCATTTTTAAGCAGAGTTTCAATTGCTTTCTTTTGATTCTCCGAGTATGAGGTACAATTCTTCAAGGCATTCAAGATTGATATATCAGATTCAGTGATAACAGATCCCTCAAGGTCACACACTAATACACCCAGAACTGCCACATTCTCCTTTGTCAGTTTTCTGCCAGTAATTCCCTGAAGTTGAATCAAAAGAGTATTATTAATCAATCAGTGGAATGTCCTTTTTCCATACAAACACAACTTAATTTTTTACCATTAAAGGCCTCAATATTTACACGAAATAACAAGGCCATAATTCATTGACCTTATTAAGAAAATAGCAAACATTTACATTTTGCGGAGACTGGAAATCAAATTTGGGAAGGTACTACAGAAATTGAATAATCAAGAATCATTTCGGCTTTAGAATTATTGATTTTAGGATTTTGGACATAGGGTTTAGTTAAGAGTAAGTATTTTAGCTGAAACTGAATTGAACCAAGGGATTGTACAAAGATGTTTTCATCATCATTTCCAAATAGGACCCAGGCAATTCTCAAATAAATTCTCCATCTTGATCCAACACAATGAGATTCATGTACAATTTAACAGTTTGGCTCTTGCTAAGTTTTAACAAGTAACATTATGCAAGATGTGCACTTTGCTCAAAAAATGTATTATTGTCTGTTGGATAAGTCCTTTACCCTTTAACAGATTTGAAAAGCTAGAGACAGTAACGTGTTTGATAATTCACTTCATTTATTACTGACAAAACATTAGTCTTAAACACTCTTACAGAGTAGTGCATATCAGCCTTACATCTAATCACTCAAGTACGTCGATTTAATGAGAAACAGTGAAAATGGCTTCTCCTAGACCACCAGGTCTTGAATGTAGTAGAAAGAGTCTTTCCTTTAAGTAAAGACATTGCATTTTTTCTTACACCATTGTCTTTACGGTTTGCTTTCTGTTGGATGCAACATTGTCTGATGTTTTTTACTCCAGAGATGATAGTCTCATGCCTTTTCACACCATACTGTTGCTTCCAATCATTGCTTTTCTCGATCCATAACTTTACTGTACATATCCTCTAAAGCAACATATTCCCTTTTATGTTGAAGTAATCTTTTTTTTTACACTCTTCTGCTATTATGAAAAGCCTGTGTTTTAAAAGCTGTTTCAGTCATAATAATCCTTGAAAGTCAATATTTATATGTGCTTATCTTTACAGTATAATGCCCTTCATCCATAAATTCTTCCTTCTCCATTATTAACATTGAGAGGATAGGCAGGTTTTTTGAGATTATTTAAACCAATTTTGTCTACAATAATGTTCTTTGTTAGAAACAAATGTAACCTAAAAACATATCAATATTCTTAAATTATACACTGGAATGTCAAAATAGAGCCTACATAAGGACATAAAAATGTAAGAAATAGTAGGAGTTGGTATAAGGCCCCTTCGGTAAGCCCCACCATTGAATATTATCATGGCTGATCCTCAACCTCAATTCCACTTTCCCATTTGATCTCATATGCCTTGATTACCTTAGTGTCCAAACATCTCAGCCTGGAATAGACAATACACTCCACTCATTCACACTTCTCTGAGATGGAGAATTCCAAAGATTCACAACTCTGAGTAAAGAAATTTTTCAACTCAGTCTGAAATGGCCGACCTCTTATCCTGCAACTACCATATGTCCTCTAGTTATAGACTCTCCAGCAAGGGCTAACAGCCTCTTAGCATCTAATGGCCTATATCCATGAAGTTGTCAAATAATTGTGAGTATAAAAGAGGAAAATAATGTAAGAGCACACAACTAAGACCCAATTAGGATCAATTCATAATAATCATGCTTCCTATTTTGCTTTGTACCAGATTCCTGATGCTTGCCATTCTAATGCAAAGCTAGAAATAGAAGACCATTCCTTGGAATGTCACAATTTGTGATTGATTGGAGAAGTGAAGTCATTTTCCATCAATGCCATCCAGGGTACTGGTGTCATCAATCCCTAGTTTGCACCTATAGAGCACATTTTCCTTACCAAACACGTTCTGGCGTCTTCCAATAGGTTCTGTCTTCTTACTGATCCTTTCGGCAAGATACGAATGTTTGATTTTCCAACACCTTTGAAGAATGCCTTGCAGTTTTGAGATTTTCTGAAGTTCTTAGAGCTTCAATGTAAAAATTTGAATTACATTTATTATACATAATGAAAAACTATTTTTTTTAAATACTAGGTGTACCAAGAATATTACTTTATGTCAGAAGAGGATGTCAATTTCATTTAGTAAAAATTAAAGTTAAAGCAGGTTTCAGAAAAAAAACTCAAATTTATATAATAGGAGCATATGAACATAGGAACAAGAGTAGAACATTTAGCTCCTCAAGCCTATTCCACCATTGTTAGATCTTGGCTAATCTGCAATGTAAGTCCATAAAACTCCATGTAACTCCTTAAATCTATCAATCTCAGATTTAAAATTGATCAAGCGCTAACTGTCGTTTGCAGAAGAATGATCCAAATTTCTACTGCCATTTGTATGAAGAAGTTTTCCCTAATTTCAGTCCTGAAAGGTCTGGTTCTAACTTTTTTTGACTGTGTTTTCTACTCCTAGGCTTCAATCCAGCAAAAACAGTTACTATCTATTCTATTTGTTCCCTTAATATCTTGAAAACTTTGATCAAATCACCCCTAACCTTCTAACTTCCATGGAATACAACCTTGGTTCATTTAATCTTTCCTCTTAGCTTGACCTTTGGAATCCAGGAATCATTCTAATAAATCTATGCTGCAGTCCTTCCAAGGCCTGGTGCCCAGAACTGCTCATAGTATTCAAGGTGTGTTCTAACTAAAGCCTTGTATAGCTAAAGCATGACTTCTACTCACTTGTATTCTATTCATCTAGATGTAACAGCCAGCATTCCATTCGCCTTTATGATTATCTTCGGAACATGGCATTTTAATGACTAAAACCACCAATCCCCCGACAAATCTCTTTGAGCCTCCACTATTTCCATCTTTTCATCAATTAGAAAGGACCATATTCTATCATTTTTAGGTCCAAAGTGAATGACCTCTCACACACTGAAACCCATTCACCGCAGCTTTACCCGTTTACTTAATCTATCAATACCTCTTTGTAATTTTACACATCCATCTACACTGCTTACAGTACTGCAAATCTTTGCATCATCAGCAAATTTGGATCCGCAACTTTCTATCCCATCATCTAAGTTGTTAATAAATAGTGAATAGTGGAGGACCCAACATAGCTCCTTACAGCACACCACTAGTCACATCCTGCCAATTAGAGTACCTATCCATAATCTCTACTCTCTGTCCCCTTCCACTCAGCTAATTTCCTAGGCAACTTCATAACGTGCCTTCAATTGAACAAGCTTGACCTTTGCCAAAGATATTCTTATGAGGGACTTTATCAATGGCCTTCTGGAAGGCCATTTAAACAACATCCAGACATTTCTCTGTCTACTACTTCAATTATTACTTCCAAAAAATCAATGAGATCTGTCAGGCACAATCTAACCTTTAGAAATCCATGCTGACTTTTGCTGATCAGCTGAAAATTTTTAGCCGTTCTTCAAACTACCATTAATTATAGACAACAGGAATTTCCTGACAACAGATAACAAACAACAGATGGAGGGCCCTCAACCATGTCCGACCCATGTTCCGCGCTTCTCCCTTCACCCCTTCCCCTCCCTCCCAGAACCATGATAGGATTCCCCTTGTCCTCACTTTCCATCCCATCAGCCTCCACATTCAAGAATTATCCCCCACCATTTCCAGCAACTCCAGCATGATGATGCCTCCACTAAACATATCTTCCCTCACTTCCCCTGTCAGCATACTGAAGGGACCATTCCCTCTGCAAAACCCTGGTTCACTCCTCCATCACCCCCAACACCTCATCCCTTCCCATGGCACTTTCCACTGCAATCGGAGGAGCTGTAACATCTGCCCCTTTATCTCTTCCCTCCTCACTGTCCAAGGCCCCAAACATTCCTTCCAGGTGAAACAGTGATTTACTTCTACTTCTTTCAATGTAGCATACATATTCACGGCTCACCTCTACATTTGGGAGACCGAACGCAGACTGGATGACTGCTTTGCAGAACAGATCTGTTCAATCCAGAAACATGACCCCAGCCTTGCAGTTGCTTGCCATTTCAATTCACCACCTTGCTCTCATGCTCACATTTCTGTCCTTGACCTGCTGCAATGTTCCAGTGAAGCCCAACACAAGCTTGAGGAACAGCACCTAATCTTCCAATTAAGGACATTATAGTCTTCTGGACACCACATTTTCAACAACTTCAGACCATGAACTTTGTCCTTTATTTTGTATTTTTCTCCCCTAAAGCCAGTTTGTATTTTGTTCTCATGTTTTGCTTTCAGGCAGCGCTAATCTTTATTCTGTTATTAACACCTACTCTGGACTATTGTTTTGTTCCTTCACTACTACCATTACCACTTTCCTTGCCTTTTGTTCCATGGCATCTTAGTTATTTCATCACCCCCGCCCTCTAACCTATCACCGACCTTCCCTTTTGCTTCACTTGACCCCCCCCCCCACTTTTCCAAAAGCATAAACCCCATCACATTTCTACCTCTCTTCAGTCTGAAGAAGTGATATTGGACTTGAAACATTGGGTGGAATCGTCCGATCTCATTGGTATCAAGTGTCATGGCGGGCATAGAGAGAGAATTCGGCATGAGGGACAGAAATTGGTTTCACGTCGGCGTGAAATCATAGCGGGATCATCCAATGACGTGAATCCCGCTGAAGACCGGTGTGAACACAATTTGCATCCTGCAAAAGTAAGCCCCGAACAGAATTGTGCCCCATTCCCAATTTACCATTATGACGATGGAAAAACACACCGGCCCAGAACACGTCTGGACAAGTGTGACGTGCAGAAGTCAGGACTCATCTTTAGGGCCTTGCTCAGATCTCAGACATCCGAGGAGAAGATGATGCTGGAGCCCTACAGCTCCGGACTCTGGAGGAACATGTGAATTGCATGGTGAGTGGATCATCATGCACATGGCTACACTGCGAAGCAGCTCTCAGAAGGTGGGAGGTCTCCATTGATACTTCAGGCCTGCTTCAGAACATCACAGACTTGGCCATGGGCTGCTACAAATGATCGGCGAAGAGGCTGGGGATGGAAGGTCGAGATGTGCGTAGGAGAAGAAGGTTTACTGACAGGGGTGAGGTTGGGAGCTGGGGGGGAACGAAGGTGTCAGGGAGGTGAGGTTGGGAAGGGGGAATATGGGGTGGAGGAGGGTGTAACAGGGCAGAATGCTGCAAGTGGAGAGGTAGGTATGAGGAGGCGGGAAGGTGTAAGGGAGGGAGTTTGGAGGGGGTAAGGAGGGAGCTCAAATGGGGGGAAGGTGTCTGGGGGAGGAGGGAATCAGGATGGAGGAGGGAGTAAGTGGCAGGGGATGTCCAGGTGAACATCCAAGGGAGGAGCCTGTGGAGTCAATGACTGCCTCCTGGGGAGCAAACTGAGGGTGGCGCGATAGGAGGGAATTGTGAACATGAGAGGAAGCAGAGGGAGCCGGTAGGGTGGGAGGGTGAGGGTGGTAACTGTTAGGGGAAAATTAAAAATGCTAAAAGAGAACACTAAGAATTTACTAAAGAACACTTAAAATCTCCAGGCAGACATGGCTGCTAAGCATATTAAGAGTTGACAATTACCAGATGAACATTGCACAGCCTTGAGAGTCAGACTAGAGACACAAGAAAGGACATAAGTTAGATTGGGTGTACTCCCCTCTCACATAGGGAAGGGGCAGATGGTTTTAGCTTAGATATGGGAAGACATACAATGGACAAAGTGGGGGCTTTAGTGAAACACAAACAATCTTGAGCTGTGAGGACCAAGGTCTTTGCGTACGTGTTATAATTTTGATTGGATAATATAATTATGTATACATCCTTTAGAATAACTGGTTAGCAAAATCACATGTTTATGTACTCAATAGGATAGTGTTAACATGGGACCTGTGTGTCGGTTACCGATTGGATGTATTCAAATGTACTCAAATGTATTATGATAAGAAAAAGTACAGAAGTAATGAAACTCAATCAATCTGGGAGCTGGGTCTTCATTCTTAGGAATGATTGCAGGTCCCTTGCATATGCTTGAATAAAACCGGTTAAATGAAGCCTGAGTCTCTGTGGTCGCTGTGTGATCGGGGATTGTAATTTCTCCTCTTCAATTGGCCTCTGTGGTAGTTGCTGGATTGGAGGGAGTATCTTCTTCAGTAACGGTAGAAGTGGCAGTGAGGGTGGCTGGTGGGGACACAGAGACAGACACGGACCCTTAGGGTGGGAAGGAAGAGGTTGGGAAGGTCAATGTGGATGGGAATGGGGTTCTCCGGGAGGTAGGGAACGTGCACGTTCACCTGGACATCCTGGAATTACAAGGGTTTGGGTTGGTAGGTGATGATGGGGAGGTTTAAAGTAATGCCAGAGGGACCCACAGTGATGGGGGAAAGGACATGGGTGACTGAGGGAGGGGAAAGCATGCGGGAGCGAATCAGAAACTTGACGACTACCATGTTTGTAAAATCGAAAGTGATTGTAGCCTCATGTTGGATGGGCACAGGTGTTGCATGGGACTGCAATCAGTGGGTGGGCCGAGACGCAGGTCAGCCCAGATTGACAACTGAAAGTGAACCCCAGCAGTCAGCATTGAAAATGTTCGGGGCAGTGAGATGAGGTGTGATGGATGAAGGCTCCACATGCGTGGGAGATTAATTGCATGAGGCCAACAGGCCCTGCCACATACACACACTTCTCCAGAATCACTCGTGGTGTGGCTGCGTGAAGGGTGGGGGTGCTTGTTAATGAAGCTGAAAGACATTACACATTATTCAGCGAAAGTGAATATATTTTCAGATTATGAAGTGACAAATTGTGTTCACCCATGCAACCACTTGTGATCAGAGTTTCTTAACTTTTCTAGACCTACCACTTCTTCTAGGTGCTGCCCTGGCATCTGTAACAGGGGTGGGGACAACCTGTGCAGTGGTTAGCCCTGTTGCCTCTGATGACTTCAGCATGCATCCGCTGCAGAGGCGAGGCCTTGAGGGCCCTGGCTTGCTTTGGCTGTCCTCCTGTGGGCCAGGTGCTCCCTCTGCGGTGACAGAGGATGAAGTTGAGGGGGCCACAGGAAAAGGGGACACTGAGGGAGAGGACAGCCTCTGAGATTCTTGAGTGAATGACCCAGGGGTATCCAGCTGCTGCTCCTCCTCCCTGCGGGTGCCCAAGGGCCCTGGCCTGGCTCCTTGAGGGAAAGGAGCACCAGTAGGGACATCGAGGTGCCCCGTTTGCCCCTCACGTTGTCACTGCAGGAACTCACCCACAGCTACCACGATGGAGTCACACCTAGCACAAAGGAAGATGGTTGTGGCTGTTGGAGGTCAATCATCTCAGCTCCAGGACATCACTGCAGGAGTTCCTCAGGGTAGTGCCCTAGGCCCAACCATCTTCAGCTGCTTCATCAATAACTTCCTTCTAACATAAGGTCAGAAGCGCGAATATTCGCTGATTATTGCACAATGTTCAGGACCATTCGTGACTCCCGGTACTGAAGCAGTCTATGTCCAAATGACGCAAGACCTGGACAATATCCAGGCTTGGGCTGACAAGTGGCAAGTAACATTCGTGCCACACAAGTGTCAGGCAATGATCATCTCCATCAAGAGAGAATCCAACCATCGCCCCTTGATGTTCAATGGCATTATCATCACTGAATCCTCCACTGCCAACATCCTGGGGGTTACCATTGACCAGAAATTGAACTGGGCTAGCCATGTAAATACTGTAGCTACAAGAACAGATCAGTGGCTAGGAGTTGTGCAACAAGTAGCTCACCTCCTGACTCCCCAAAGCCTGTCTACCATCTACAAGGCACAAGTCAGGAGTGTGATGGAATACTCTCCACTTGCCTGGATAAGTGCAGCTCCCACAACACTCAAGAAGCTTGACGCCGTCCAGGACAAAGCAGCCCACTTGATTGGCACCCCATCAACAAACATTCACTCCCTTCACCACTGACGCACAGTGGCGGCAGTGTGTACCATCTACAAGATGCACTACAGGAATTCATCGAGGCTCCTTAGACAGCATCTTCCAAACCCACAATTACAACCATCTAGAAGGACAAGGGCAGCAGGTAGATAGGAACACCACCACCTGGAAGTTCCCCTCCAAGTCACTCACCATCCTGACTTGGAAATAGCCCGTTCCTTCACTGTCGCTGGGTCAAAATCCTTGGAACTCCCTTCTTAACAGCACTGTGAGTGTACCTAAACCACATGGACTGCAGCGATTCAAGAAGGCAGCTCACCACCACCTTCTCAAGGGCAAGTAGGGATGGGCAATAGCCAGCGAAGCCCACATCCCGTGAATAAATTTTTTAAAATGGAATGCAGGTCTGCGCGCATCACCGTGTTCTGCTGGACCAGGGTTTCCATGGCGTCTGCCATCCTTCCCATGGGAGATCTCTATATACCCACACATGGGCACCACTTCAGCGGAGATCAGGCAGATGCACTCCTACAACCTGCGTGCCACTCTGTTGAGGGTTTCCAACAGCTCTGCATGATGTTCCCCTGCCTTCTGCTGACTCTCCACAATGAGTTGGAAGGCCAAATCCAGAGGCTCGTCATCTGACTCGGACTTCACAAATACCTCTTCCTCAGCAGTCCTTCAAGTGCCAGAGAGCTCAGCTGAACCTGCCTCCTTCTGCTGCAGTCACATGTCTGTGCAGTGACCACCAGATTGTGAACCCGAGCCTGCTCTAGATCTTGGTCCCATCGAGGTGTGTCTCTCTGCACTGGTGGAGAGCGTGGGTAAGCGCTGTGATGGGTCTTCCAGGTTGCTTATTTCCAGCTCTTCAACGGAGGAGGTGTCCTCTTCACTGGAGCTGAGAGCCTGGATGGAGCTGAGCGACTGGTTGGCTGAGGGCATCGGTTGCTTGGCAGAGCTCCCTGTGAACCAAAGTAGAGATAATTAGTGTATGGTAGCAGAGTCAAAAGCAGGAGAGAGAGCACTCACAGTTGTGTTGAGAGAGGGATGATGTTGAGAGTGGTACAGGATCCATACATGGATGTTCGCTGCCGACCTCACCGTCACGAAAGGCACGGTCCACGTTTTCACCAGTCAGCATGACAGCATGTTCCTCAAAGTGAGTGAGGGGCTGAATATGGGCAACTCCAACCCCAGTCTAGGACTTCTCCCTGCTGTTGTGAGCTAGCTTCTCCTGCATGAAAACTGATGGAGAGTGTGTGAGCAAGATACATGGCACTGTGTGGAGCTCCTGGAGATATGAGGGTGCGTGTGAGAGTTAGTGGTGTTGTCCTTTGAGGCTGTGAGATACCTGTGGATGTGTGATGGGGTTTGTGAGCGTGTGAGTTGATAGTAATGAGGTGGTTGACTTACCCTGGCAGAACAGATGACAACATTTATCCTCTTCCTGCACTGGTTCACTGACTCCCCTGTGCTCTGGTGGTGCTGACCACTGCTGCCGCTGCCTCCCAGAACGGATTAGTGACTCTGGTGGACCTCCTGTAGCCAGAGGTTGGGTAGAGAACATCACAGCGACCTTCCACTATGTCCGGCAGGCACCCCTGAGAGGCGTCACTAAATTTGGGGGCTGCCGTCTTTAGCTTTTGGCTGAAGCAGCCCTGGTCTGTAGACATGAAGTAGGCTGCACTCTGGTGCACTTTACATATGATGCCCGGAGGAAGGAAGCACTGAGGTCACAGCAGGGTGGGCACATCTGAGCCTGCCTGCCAATGATCCAGCGTGTTTCCTGTGAATACATTATTAATGAGGCGGGACGCGCCAGGACGGGGAAGATACGGCGCAAAAACCCGCCATTGCGACCAGCAGGTAAAACGTCTTTTCTCAGACCCACTAACGCACTTAGTGCAAATCTGGGGCAATTCCATCCGTTAAATCTGTTTCTCTCTCCACAGATGCTGCCAAACCTGTTGAGTTTTTCCAGCATTTTTCAGATCTCTAGCATCTGCAGTATTTAGCTTTTATCCTGGCATCCAATGTTACACTAATTTTTCTCCATCATTTCCAGGCTTCCCTCTGCTAAACAGCAGAGTGACATGTGCAATTTTCCAATTTAAAGGAATGGTTCCTGAAGCGAGAGAACTTTGAGAGATCATAGTTCGGGCATCTGTAATGTTCTCACCTACTTCCTTTAAAACCCTGGGATGAAAACCATTTGGTCCTGGGAATCTGTCACATCTTAATGCCATTAATTTCTCCATTATTGTTATCTTTCATTCATTTTGTTGAGTCCCTGATTCAATGAGATTCCTTGGGATTTCTGGCCTGCTGACCTCTTCCTCTACTGTAAATACTGATGAAAAGTAATTATTCAGCATATCTGCCATTTCATCATTTTCATTGACAACATCACCATTTCAGTATTCAATTGGCTCACATTGCTTCTGACAACATCACCATTTCAGTGTTCAATTGGCTCACACTGCTTCTGACCACCCTCTTTCTCCTAATGTAACAGCAGACATTTGGTGTTGATTTTGATATCCTTTGCAAGTTTCTTTATATACTCCATTTTTGTACCTATTACTATTTGCTTTGTCACCTTTTGCTGCTATTTGCTTCTTGCCCATTTACCCGGATCTGTGTTTTTTTGTATTTTTGTATACTTTTTTAGTTTTCAGCTATCTCTTACGTCTTTGGTTGTCCACTGTCTCTTTCACAAAGTAGAACTTATGCCCTTTGGGGATATAAACTGGTTCTGTATCACATTAAATTATTTTTTGAATACCTCCCACTGTCATTTCACCCATTAACAGATTTTTCCACTTTCCTGTGGACCGTCTCAGTCT
This sequence comes from Cetorhinus maximus, assembly GCF_964194155.1. NCBI lineage: Eukaryota > Metazoa > Chordata > Chondrichthyes > Lamniformes > Cetorhinidae > Cetorhinus > Cetorhinus maximus. Next base: position 73,590,196 of record NC_135893.1, on the reverse strand, counting down.
CATCCCATTGAAGTTTAGAATCTTAGTAACTACTTCCATTTATCCCTTTCAAACAGTACTTTGAACTCAATCATATTGCTTGTCTAATCTCTGCATTTATACAAGCTACCACTTGACAGCTACTACCGGGGGCTGATACACAACTCCTGCTAGAGATTTAAATCCTTTGCATTTCTTAATTCTATCAATAAAGTCTCCACTACCTGCTAATTCCTCATTATAGCCTGTCTTTTCACTGGTGATTTCATCCTTAAATAAGGCTATTCTTCCCCACGCCATTTTCCCTATTTTCCTATAGACCTTATAGCCTGGTTTATTTAGCTAGCCCTAACTATTTTGCAGTTACGTCTTTGTAACAGGTACCATGTCATACTGTCCGAATTGAATTAGGCCTGCAATTCATTCAATTTGTTCCTTATACTTTGTTTATTTGTATAAAAGATGCTTATTTGGGCTACACACACTAATCTGTGTTTCTGCTCTAAAATAAAAACAAAGTGCTGGAAAAACTCAACAGGTCTGTCAGCATCTGTGAAGAGAGAAACAAAGTTAACATTTCGAGTCCAATATGAGTCTTCTTCAGAACTCGCTCTCAATGTTTACTCTGCACACATTTCCTATTTCTTTCCTGATATAATTTATTTACATCTTTTAATTTTCTCATACCTGTGGTGCCTAAAGCACAACTTCTGACTCAAGCAAAATACTGCAGCTACTGGAAATTTGAAATAAATACAGAAAATGCTAGAAATACTCAGCAGATCATGCAGCATCTGTGCAGAAGTTTCCCTCTGCACAGATCCTACTTGACCTGCTGAGTATTTCCAACATTTTCTGATTTTATTTCACAATTTATGACTGTTACTCTACTTTCTTCCATTGTGGTCATTTAAAAACTATTACATATACTATCTTTTCCTTCTGAGCAATCCTCCCAATTTACTAGTTTGAAGTTCTTATCCCAGCCCTATTTATCCTTTCTACTATGACCTTGGTATCCAGCCCAATTCAGGTGGACTCAATCGCAATGGTACAATTTCTTCCTGCCCCAATATGGGTGCCAGTATCCCATGACATGGAATCCCTCTTTCACACATCACTCCTTCAGCCATGTGATCATCTCCCTAATCTGTGTAATTTAATGCCAATTTGCATTTGGCTCAGATAATAATCCAGCGATTTTAGCCTTTCGGGTGCTACCCTTTAACTTAGCTCCTAGTTCCTGGTGCTTTTCAAATTGAACCTCACACCTACTCTTCCTTATGTTGTTCCTCCAACATGGACCACAATGACTGGACTCCCCCCGCCAACCCCTCTCCAAATCCTTTCAAGCTAGTTCGCAATGTCCCTCACCCTGACACCAGGTAGACAACAATTCATGAGGGACTCTTGATTCTTCTTACAAAGGAAGCTATCAGTTCTTCTAATTCTTTAATTTCCTTCAATTATGACATTTTGCTTCCCCTCATCCTTCCTCTCACCCCTTTCCAGAAGGAAAAAACAGTAAAAACTGGGAAATAAGAGTACTGGTCCGAAAACAAAAACAAAAATACCTGGAAAAACTCAGCAGGTCCGGCAGCATCTGTGGAAGGGAGCACAGTTAACGTTTCGAGTCCGCATGACTTTTCAACAGAACTCAGGAAAAATAGAAAAGGGGTGAAATATAAGCTGGTTTAAAGGGGGGTTGGGACAAGAGAGCTGGATAGAGGGCCAGTGATAGGTGGAGACAACCAAAAGAAGTCACAGACAAAAGGGCAAAGAGGTGTTGAAGGTGGTGATATTATCTAAAGGAATGTGCTAATTAAGGGTAGAAAGCAGGACAAGCAAGGTACAGATAGCCCTAGTGGGGGTGGGGTGGGGTGAAGGAATCGAAAAAGGCTAAAAGGTAGAGATAAAACAATGGATGGAAATACATTTAAAAATAATGGAAATAGGTGGGAAAAGAAAAATCTATATAAATTATTGGAAAAAACAAAAAGGAGGAGGAGAAATCAGAAAGGGGATGGGGATGGAGGAGAGAGTCCATGATCTAAAATTGTTGAACTCAATATTCAGTCCGAAAGGCTGTAAAGTGCCGCAAGCATTACCCAGACCTCCCTGTCGCTTGCCATTTCAACACTTCACCCTGCTCTCATGCCCACATGTCCGTCATTGGCCTGCTGCATTGTTCCAGTGAAGCTCAACGCAAACTGGAGGAACAGCACCTCATCTTCCAACTCGGCACTTTACAGCCTTCCGGACTGAATATTGAGTTCAACAATTTTAGATCATGAACTCTCTCCTCCATCCCCACCCCCTTTCTGATTTTTCCCCTTCCTTTTTGTTTTTTCCAATAATTTATATAGATTTTTCTTTTCCCACCTATTTCCATTATTTTTAAATGTATTTCCATCCATTGTTTTATCTCTACCTTTTAGCCTTTTTCGATTCCTTCACCCCACCCCACCCCCACTAGGGCTATCTGTACCTTGTTTGTCCTGCTTTCTACCCTTAATTAGCACATTCCTTTAGATAATATCACCACCTTCAACACCTCTTTGCCCTTTTGTCTGTGACTTCTTTTGGTTGTCTCCACCTATCACTGGCCCTCTATCCAGCTCTCTTGTCCCAACCACCCCTTAAACCAGCTTATATTTCACCCCTTTTCTATTTTTCCTTAGTTTTGTTGAAAAGTCATGCAGACTTGAAACGTTAACTGTGCTCCCTTCCACAGATGCTGCCGGACCTGCTCAGTTTTTCCAGGTATTTTTGTTTTTGTTTTCGATTTCCAGCATCCGCAGTTTTTTGCTTTTATCTTAGTACTGGTCCGAACTGTTTTTTCCTTCTGGGTTTGGACACCCACCTGCACAAGATGCCATTGTCTGCATTCTGACTGTCCTTTCAATAATCTTTATCCTTATCCTCACAGGTACTAAGTACATTGTATCTAGGATAGGATCAGTTTCTGTGGTTCTTTGTTCTCAGTCACACTTGGGTTCCTCTTACTCTGTACACTATTGGTCACACTAACTAAATTGTACCTCTCTGCAAGTTGTGACTGAAGTCTGGAGCAAACTGTCCAGATACTGCTTCCGCCCTCACACTACCCCCACCCCGCAATGATCCAGAGCTGGAGAGATTTAAGACAGAGACATCGATTGCAGATGTTTTCACTTGGGACAGTCTCACTGTCCACAAACTCCCGCATACTGCATTTCAGCCACATAACTTGTTCCTCAGCATCTTAGTATAGATTATTTTATATTTATCTTCCAGTTGGTTGTAAGTTTTTTTTTCTACACATTAACTTGCACTACACAGTAGACCAAAATTTTAAATATCCGTGCCTCAAACTTTCACTACAAGTTTTACAAATTTAAGGTTATCTACTGGCTAAGGTTGGAAAGTTGGAATGCAAGCAGGGTAAGTCTTTTCTCATCCTGGATGATTAGCAAGAATGTCAACTTACTTAAAATACAGCAGAACATCCACTGGTAAAGTATCTATGGTTGATGGTGTTCCTTTAGAAGTTACTCTAAAAAACATGCAACTGAGCTGTAAAACAAAATGAGAAATGATTAATTACCGGAGAACCAGTCCCAGCCAAACAGACTTATAAAACAATCTGACTGTGACTCGCACCTTTTCCTTATTACGTAAAAACCAATGAGTAAAATCTTTGCTTCCTGTATCCTAACTTGCACCAAGTGTCATTCAATCGTCATTCCTGTGCTTGTTTGGCTATGTATTGGCAATGCCTCAATTTTAAAATTCTCATCCTTAGGTATCCATGGCTTTTCCTCTCCCTATCTCTGTAACCTCCTCCAGCCCTACAACCCTCTGAAATGTCTGAACTCATCCAATTCGGGCTTCTTGCACATCGCCAATTTTAATTGCTCCACCAGTGGCTTCCGCTGTCTAGACCATAAGCTTGGGAATTCCCTCCGTAAACTTCACTTCCTCTCTACCTCTCTTATCTTTTCCAAGTTGCTCCTTAAAATATACCTCTTTTGCCAAGCTTTTGATCACCTCTGTTAATGATCTCCTTATTTGGCTCAGTGCCAAATTTTGTTTGATAATCCTCCTGTGAAGCACATTGTAATGTTTTTACTATGTTGAAAATACTATATAAGATATTATATAAACTGTGATGGAATTGTGATTTGCTGGACCAGTGAGTGAGCATGTGTGAGCTGGTGTCTGAAGGGATGACTTGTCAAATGTTCTGTTGAGTGCACTGATCCTGGTTTCAAAACTTGTATTTTTTGGGTCAGATTCTAACCGAACGGGAAACGGAATCTTCAGCTTTATAGGGGAGCTAAGACTAAAACGGAAACCGAATCTGAAGTTGATTGAAACCAGATGAAAGGTACAGAGCCATCCGAGCTCAGATGATGCAATGGTGCAGAGCAGGCAGGCTGAAGGAACGCAAAGGCTGGATCTTGGAGCGGGCATAAAATAAGGTTAGTGCCTTCAGTTATTTTAAAGGAACTGATTGACGAGCACCAGCCATACAGTGCACAGGGTTGTTACCAAGGGTGCGCATAAAGGTGTTTCTGCCGGATCCATGCCATCAAGGCTATCGCAAGAAGAGCTGAGTAAGTTCTGCAGAAGTGTGCCATTTTGGCAAAGACCATGTCTTTGGAACTCTGGTTGATTAGGATCTGCTGTTGGAGGGGAATCAGTGACTAAATCTTTGATGAAAGGGAGCTGGAATTCTACCTAAGTAAGTTCCATGTTCTGAAGGGATTTGTGGCTGAAATTAGTGCCATATATGCAGAGTGGACCTGCCAGTAAATCCATGAGATCTAGCTTTGTTGTATCTGCTATTTAAATTGTTATTTATAGTTTATATTGACCTCAATTTGTCTATTAATTCATGTTTAATTTATGTTGATTTTGGTTTCATTGTTAAAGTAAAAGTTATAAAGTGAAATCTTGCCCATTGGTTTTCCCATTGGGGTCATTCAGTAAATTTCTCCATGGGGATTCATAACAAAATGCAAGATATTGTTCTTCCTCAAAAAATTGCTCCACAATTGCAGCAAATATTTATAATGGCAATGTTGAAAATCAGAATTAGCACTACAATGCAGGCACCTGAACAATGATTCAAGAAAAGCTCATGAAATTGCAGTTTGATCTATTCAAAGCATGATAGCAGTTGGCAATGTCAATAGGGTCTTGTAAACAAAACAGGTCAGGTTGCTAAAGATAAACCTAACTTCACTTCAGACGTTTCTCCAAAGGGTTTCTTATACTGCAATGCTTTCCAGAGATCATGCTAATTGAGCTATATGTAGGAAGATGCTCAACAATTCTACCATCGACTTTGTATCTACACTTTATGAATAGGAAGTACTGGAAGCCCCTTGCAATTCACAACAATCTACTGGACTAAAATTTTCTATTAAAGAACCAATTTGGCTTAGAATATTTAAAAGCTTTGGAAAATTTCCCTCAAATACACTTAGATTTGTAATATCAGTGCCTTTGCTGACATTTGAGTGTAGCTTTCCACATTTGCCAACCAATTGCAAGCTGTAGAAGAATAGATGGGCCCCAATTGCGATGACAGCCATTCCATTGCTCTTCTATGTAGGCCACTACTTTCACTATTTTCCACCCAGAAGTGACTTCTGATGTTAAATATGCTCATTACTATTTGAATGAGAGTGAATACATCATCTATTATTTGCTGTCAAAGTGTTAGCAACATTTGGCATCAGGAATACTAATATCTCCATTGTATCCAGAAGGGTTATAGGTGAAGAGGGATCTTGAAATGTTTAAAAACCCACCATGCTTAGTGCGATCATTCATGAGTAATCAATTGCATAAGGCAAGGTTCGCTTTCCAAAAATGTAAAAAGGATGTTATTTGGGATGCAAACCAACTAGGTCAACATCTGAGTGTTAAGTGCCAAGACATGGATGCTTAGAATCTCCAGCGCTGAACGAGGCAAACTTCATGAGTTCACAGGCATTTCTCTTAATTGGAACAAGGAATGGCGTGCACCATAGAAGATGGGAAATTTGTAACTAGAGTCCTAGGTCTCGGACCTCTCTGAAATATCTTGACTCTGCGCCCCATCAGCTCTCTTCATAAGGAATTCCATAAAGTCTGTAAAATTGTCTTGTCTAATTCGAGGGTCCAGGCTATCACCTAGCTCAGGAAGTCCAAGTGGTAACCCTGGTTAAAAGCCATCAAAGATCTGACTGGCATTACATAGGCTGCTGATGTGGGAACTCTGACCAGATGAGCCCCAATCATTCCTGTGCATCTGGTATTATTTTCAACCGACACAGGCTATGCATGTTACAAACCACATATAAATACCATGGCTTCAAGAGCAGGTCATTGGCTGGGTATTCTGTGGCGAGTAACTCACCTCCTGATCTCCTAAAGCCTTTCCACAATCTCTACAAGGCACAAGTGAGGAATATGATGGAATACTCTCCACTTGCCTGGGTGAGTGCAGCTTCAAAACACTCAAGCAGCTCGACACCATCCAGCCCACTTGATCAGCACCCCATCCACCTCCTTAAACATTCACTCCATCTACCACCAGCCCACAGTGGCAGCAGTGTGTACCATCTACAAGATCTACTTTAGCAACATTCCAAGGATCCTTCAACAGTATCTTCCCAACCCTGTGAGCTCCACCACCTAGGAGAACAAAGGCAACAGGTGCATGGAAACACCACCTACGTTCCCCTCCAAGTCACACACCATCCTAACTTGGATTACTATTCCTTTATCATCACTGCGTCAACATCCTGGAGCTTGTTCCCTCACAGCACCATGGGTGCAGCTCACCACCACCTTAAGGGCAATTGGAGATGAGCAATAAATAATGGCCTAGCAAGTGATGCTCACATCCCATGAATAAATTTTTTAAATGTATGTTACGAATTCCTTATTATAACAGGCGTGCAGAAAAAAAGCTGTGGATTTTCAACCCCCTTTATTGCACCTTCATAATCTACTGGCTACCTATCGTTCTAACAAAATGTTGTGTTTTTATTCCTCACTGAGCACCTAAGACGACGAACAATGCAAAGACCATTCCACCTAGTGGGACTTCCTTCAAACTGGAATATCTAGCCACTGGTTTATTTATGTCAAACTTCCCAAGTAAACAGAAAATTGCAAAAGTACACTGTCTTATTCGTGTGCTGTATACATCTCTGTGTTTTGGCTTAGTCGATCTTTCCAGTTTTGAAAAAAAATAGGAGTAGGCCATATGGCCCATTCGACTATGGTTGATCTCATACTTTAACTTCATTTTCCTGTCCTATCCCCATATCTATCAAGCACTCCATCCTTGTGCTCATGTGCCAACCTCATCTTGTCAATTAACTTTTATACTTAACTCAACAGATCATAGTTAATGGACAATGGATGGGAATACAATTATGCTTTCTTCCAATAGGATTTTTATGAATGCCCTCACCTGACTTTCATCAAACACGGCCCCTTTATCTTTCATTACTTGAACAAGCTGAAGAAATGTAGTAAAATTCAGGTCCTTCACTGCACCACAACTGAAGCCTTGAAGGACAGAGGGTGAGAATCTGAAACAAATAACAGCATCATTAATTCATTTCTAAACACCTCACTTTCTTCAAACAGGAAGCAAGTTGTTTGTCTTCACAATACCAGCACCCTTTAAGTTTGTAACACAATCACCCATTGAAGAATTGCACGTAGACTTTATTACGCTTTACCCTCCAGAATTGTCAGTACCACTTGGTCTGATTTAAATCTGCTATGTTAAATAGAATGGCATAGAACACACAGCAAAGGAACAGTTTTTTGGCTTAACTAGTCTGTGTTGATATTTATACTCCAAACAAGTCTCCTCCCATTCCATCTAACTCATTTCAGCCTTGTAATCTCTCTCTCTCTATTCCATTTTCTCTTATGTACTTGTCTAGCCTCCTTTTGAAAGCATCCAAGTTATTTTCCTCAACCACTACCTGTTGCTAGTTCTACATTCTAACAACTCTGAGTAAAGGAATTTTGTCTATTAGATTTATTATTAACAATGATGTATTTATGGGCCCTAATTTTGGATTTTTGCACAAATGGAAACATTCTGCCTACATCAACCCTGTCCAACCCATTCATAATTTTAAAGACCTCCATCAGCTCACCTCTATATCATCTCTTTCCTAAAGAAAAAAAACTCCCATCTATTCAATTTTTCCAATAGCCTTTATCTCTCAGTTCTAATACCATCCTTGTAAATCTATTTTGTATGTTTTTCCAGCGCTTCCATGTCCTTTTCAGAGTTTGGAGACCAGAACTGTGCACAATACTCTTAAGTGTGGCCTGAACCAGGTCCTAAAAATTTAGTATAACTTCTAATGAAAAGATCCAGAGATTCATTCATTTCTCCTCATAGCAGTAGACTTTAACACTGGTATCACCTTAGTGAATCTCTTCTATATCCTCACCATGTCCTTCATATTCCTCTTAAAGAAAAATGCCCAAAGTGGTCATAATATTCTAACTGTAGCCTAACCAATGATTTGTATAGGTTTAGCATTACTGCTTTGTTCCTGTACTCCATAAGCCGATTAATACAACCTATGATTCCATTATGTTGACAGATATACAGATGACTCCCTGAATCACCAAAGCCTGTCCACCATCTACAAGGCTCAAGTCACGAGTGTGATGGAATTCTCTGCATGTGCCTGGATGAGTACAGCTCCAACAACGCTCAAGAAGCTTGACACTATCAAGGCAAAGCAGCCCACTCGATTGGCACTCCAGCCACAAACATTCACTCCCTCCATCATTGATGAAGAGTGGCAGCAGTGTGTACCATCTACAAATTGCACTGCAGGAACTCACCAAGCCTCCTTAGACAGCACCTTCCAAACGCACAACCACTACCATCTAGAAGGAGAAGGGCAGCAGACACATGGGAACACCACCACCTGGAAGTTCCCCTTCAAGCCACACACCATCCTGACTTGGAAATGTATCGCCATTCCTTCAGAATCACTGGGTCAAAATCCTGGAACTACCCCCCACCCTCCCCGCCCCACCCCGCCCAGCCCAGCCCAGCCCAACAGCACTGTGGGTGTATCTACACCACATAGAATGCAGCGGTTTGAGAAGGCAGCTCACCACCACCTTCTCAAGGGCAATTAGGGACGTGCAATAAATGCTGGCCTAGCCAGCGACACCCACATCCCCTGAATGAATAAAAAAAAAGAAAAACCTATAAACATACATGTAAATATTACTCACATGTCATAATTGTCACTACTTCTCACAACACTTTCAAAAAACACAGCAGCCTGAGGGTTAAAGCATATGAAACATTAAAACATTAAATTATTGACTGCTTTAAAATATGTACTTTAGAAGTTAGCATGCAAAGATTTACTAAGATCTCTTTGAGAGGAATAGCATTCGTGTAAATTAATTCCATGTTTTTGAACAGATACACCTCATTATATCTCGTAGATGAAGACAACCAAGTCTACAGTGCAGCATATGCTTTTGATGCATGAGGTTGAAGCTCCTGAGGTCCCACACTGCTGGCAGGATCTGATTCAAACTAAGTGGTCTAAAAGGTGCAGATTGTTTGCTCAAGATTCTCCATCCATTCACATTAGTGGATGGAAAATCAACGGCAATGCATTAAAGATTTTCCAATCTGCTGTGGTTCAGTGTCATTTCAGGATCAGAAGATGCTAGTTAACATCTCACTGCAGGGACTAAAGCACATAATCTAAACTAACACTTCAGTGCAGTATTGAGGGAGTGCTGCACTCTGTACCGAGGGCAGTGCTGCACTGTCAGAGGGCTAGATGAGAAATGAAACCAAGGCCCTTTCTGACTTCTCAGGTGGACATTGAAGGCAACTCTATTTCGAAGCTCCCTGTTCTCCTGGCCAGTATTTAGCCCCCAGTCAACAGATTAACTAGTCATTATCTCACTACCGTTTGAGGGACATTGCTGTGTGCAATTTGGCTGCTGCATTTCCTACATTACAGCAGTGATTACACTTCAAAAGTATTTAATTGGTGACGAAGCATTTTGGGACATCTCAAGGTTGTGTAAAGCACTATATAAATGCTTTATTTAGAGCCTTGCAAAGTTCTTCCCCTCCATCTTAAGACATCCTCACTCTTGCTTACCACATCGGTAGGCTGTAGTTCCTAATGGACCTCCAGCATCAGTAACCCACTCACCATCCTTAATTGGATGATGAGCTGGCCGTTATTTGGTCAATCCTACAAAACTTTTATCAGGTAACTATTTCACACATGATGCAGCGTTAGAATCAAATGTGGTCCTAACCGCAAACAGAAAATCCAGCTCTTTGTTCCAATAAATCTGATTGGTTTACAACCCACAGAAATTTACAGAATTTTATGAGGCATAAAAGCAATCCTTGGAGAGATTTCACTCTTTTGCAAATATTTTATTGAATCTTCTAGCTCAAAAATAGAGGCCTAAGTGGATAAGCACTTATGAGTACAAAATATTTACATTCTGCCTTTGTATTGAACTTTGCTCTTTGGTTCAAATCAGTTCAAAACTGCCTTAAGCCCCATTGCATTGTCCATTCCAAAGGACTTTGTTTCTGCCAAATGCAGTTAATCTCATCCATGTTTTTAAAGATGGTTTGTTTTCAGAATTTAGAAAGTGAGAATAGTATTCACTCTTCTGATATGAGATTACCATCATCTATTTTAGATCAATTTAAAAAGTAATAATGTACGGGTATTTTCCTTACATTCTGCTCTTCCTACATTTAGTGTCCCTATGGTGTACAATTCACCTCTAGCTGCTCCAACGATCCTTTTCTTAGCTACCAATGTGAACTTGGTGACTCGTTATCTATTTTTCCTGTTTACTACTTCTTTGTGACAGTAAAGTTGAAATTTGTAACTTACAGTGTTAGGAATTGACTGAAATCTTTCAACTGAACATACAAATGTCTATTACAGTTCAACCTTTTTTTCACTAAGCATCATTACACATTTTAAAGAACATTATAATTTACCTGACTGGGAACCCACTGTTTGTTGTTGATGTCACTGAGGACCAAGTTTGAATTTAACAGCACAGGCGGGACCCATCTGGCTAGAACAGATGGAATGTTCTTCACTGTTGTTACAGGAGCATCTACATTCTGCAACACCTGAGTTAAAATGAAACAGAACAGAATTTAAACCAGAACATACAATAGCCTGTGAGCAGCATCTGGAAGTGAAAACAGTCATGACACAAAACCATCAACATTAAAAAATTATATGCAGAAGTCAGAAAATTAGATTTTAGATCAATTTTGATACTGCTGTTTATGTATTTCACGTCACTCACCTGCATAACATAGATAAATTGTATAGGTTGTGGTGCTGCTCCAATATTTTCAACAAATGTTAGATTTGAGATTATACTGTTGAAAACCTCAGGATCGATGCGTTGGAATACACTGCTGGGAATACCAGATACCAAGCTTCCCAGCTTTAGCAAATTCTGTTTGTTGTTGACCTAGTTTTTGAAATAAGAAACAAGGAGAAGTCAATTCAAAACTGACCAACCATTATAACATGAAGGCATTCTTTCAATTTAAAGAAGCAATGGACAATAAGTAATTACAAGACCATCCTTAGATGTGAGGGATTGGGTCCAAAGTAAAATGTATCTTTACAGCAAAAGTAGTCCTTATTTTAAAGTGGAATCAGCTTGGAAAGATGCTGTTAGTTTCCACTTCACATTCGGTCTACAGAAGTAAATATCAGAAGAAATGGATTCCAAAGAGATACTGCAAATGTGATGAAGGGCATCGCTCCTAACATAACAAGACAATGGCTGACATTGAGGAAAGGAGATCCTGGATCTCCAGACACATAGGTGAAACAATGATTAAAATTCATCCCTTAGTCAAAGTCAAAGCTGTGTTTCGAATTACAAATTAATCTGCAGATGGAGGTAAGTGCAGCAAGTGAGGTGCAACCATTTCTAAAATTGTCATTAGCATCCCTTTAATCTTAGACTTTTATACAGAAGAGATACATAGACTACTAGAATTAAAACAGTCTGGATGTAGGAACAGAAGGAAGCATGGAACGAGAATATGCTTAAAGCTTCTGCAAAACATGTACAATCTGCCTTATCAAGGGCTCTATTTTATTATTTCTCAGGATATGGGTGCTGCTTTTCTTGAGAGTCTGTTGCACATCATTACTCCGTAGTGAAAACAAACTTGCAATTTCAAGTGTTAGGAAAGAGAAATAGGTTAAGTAAGTTATATTTGTATTTTTTGAGTGTTAGGAATGAGTTTTAACTTTAATGTTTACGCTTGATTTGTATTTCTGTATCTGTGTGTTAAGAAAGGTCAAATTGAGCTTTAGTTTCACTTTGAAAAGTTGCTTGCCTTTCTTATGAGGTTTTTACAACTGTAAGCTAAGTTAAACAAACAAGAGTAGAAGAACTGAGCTGTTGCCTACTAATAGGGGTCCAGAGAGGCAGGTCCCTCCCACAGACACACAAACAGAAAAGCTAGAAAGAGCAGTTTGTTTTGGAAGCTGTTGGAGTTCAGCAGGTTTTGAAGATCGCTGCCAGGGAAGCAGCCTAGAAGGGGCAGATAGCCAGCTCCAAGCTAAAGTTGGTTGAAAGTAGCTGCCAGAGAGAGACTGGAGCAAAATGGATAGATAGCCAGTCCCAAGCTAAATAAAAGACCCAAAATCCACAGGAGTGGAAGAGGAGAAAGTCCCAAGCAGACTTTCTAGTCAAAAGGAAGGAGGCGAACCTGGAAAAGGTTCTGTTTAGTGAGGTTAAGAGCGAGGGGCAGAGAGAAAGGCTCCAAGCTTCAGATTTAAAGAGACAAAAGTTGCAGAAAGCAGATTTACAGCAAGAACAGCTTGCAAGAGGCAAGAAGATCCAAAGAGACAACTGAAGGTCTGTAACTCTTTGCTTTGGGCATGTGAAGTAGTAGTGGTACTGTTGTCAACTAAGTCAGTGAGAGAGAGTGCATGGAAGACAGCTTGAATGCATGTGGTGACCCAGGGAACAGGAACATAGGAAGGAGAATTCAAAACCCTGGAGGTGAACCCTTGCGGAAGGCATCTGAAAGAAAACGTCAGTTTGGGAGAAGATTCCAAAGCGAGGTCATGAAGACAGAGTACAGTGGGACCAATTGACTCACGGTGTGACAAGCATCTGGGGGGGGGGGGGGGGGGGGGGGCGGGTTTAACTTTTAATGATGTCGAATCAGCCACCCATTAAAACCCCACCCAATTTTCCTTCCCACTGAAGTTGATGCAAAGGAAAATCAGGCAAGATGGTGTTTTTATGCCATCACTCAAGGTTAAAATTATACCCAAGGAGTTATAGCAAAGTGTCACTAACCATATAGCATAATAGGTTACCTCCATTAAATTTATTCAGCTCTGCATCAAAGTAATACACTAGTTTCCGATTTATTCAGCCCTTACCTGGAAGCCATTTTTCAGTAATTTGGCTACAATTGCTTTAGCCTGGCCGAAATTCCACTCTTTGACTTTACCCAGGTTTGGCAGAGCTTCCTGTAGAATGTTCCTATCAATACCACTAATCTGTGACAATGACAGTCCAACAGCCATTTGTCCCAAACTATTCAGAATGCTGACTGAGAAGTTGTCAAATTTGCTCACTAAGAACATCGAGAGCTGCAAGAAACAAGGATAACATTAAGTCTTAAAAACATATTTTTTAAATGAACTGGCAATACTTATTTTATACTTGTGAATCTTCCATGGCACTGCTCTAGGTAAGTCGGAGAATATAATGGGCCATAACTTCCTCAGAGTGGCAATCAGCGTTGGATTGCCACTCTGTGCCTCGCTTACCAATGCCAAATTTCTTCCGTGCCTGTCTCACCGACCTTCCAGCTCAAGTGAGATCCAGGTAGCGCAGTAGTCCCCAAAGTCCAGCATCGAAGTCCAGCACCGGCAGATTGAAGGTCACGCCCTCTTTTTTACAGCACTAGCTGCCGTAAAGCAGGTAAGTTTAAAGGTCCCATTGAAATTGACAGGCCAGGGAGAAGGTAAGTGCCTAAGGTAAGTGAAAAGGATTTGGGGAGGTGGAGGTGTTTGGAGGTCGGGTGGGGATGGGGGGAGGGATCAGACATCGGGGGTGGTGTGGGGAAAGTCAGACATCAGGAGGGGGTGGGCGCCAGACATTGGGAGGGAGTGGAACGGGCAGGACATTCTGGGGGGTGGAGGGGCCTGACATCGGGAGGGGCTGGGGGTTGACATTCAGGGGGCTGGGGGTGTTGAAATTTTGGGGAGCGTGGATCAGACATGGGGAGGGGGGGTGGGTAAGAGTCAAGTGAGGAGTCCTGTGAAGGTGGGGGAAATCCCATGGGGGCGGGTTGGCAGGTGGAGAATTTAGTGGGGTTGCGGTGGTTAGTCAGGGGTGGGGGAATCCCCTTGGTGGGGGGGTCAGGGTGCCGTAGGAGGATCGATCGTAGGGGGAAGATGTTTTATTTCTTCTAACTTTTTCTGGGTAACTATTGGTATAACCCTGGCAGAACCATCTGAAGTTTGCAATTTAAACCCCATTTTCGGATGGTTCCCAGCGCAGTGCAGTTGTCCAGAGGAAGTGTGCACTTCTGGGCAATTGCCCGTGCAAACCCTCACCTGAGAACTTCCCGGATGGATTCACCAGCGCATCTTTGGGGTAACCTCCAAATCCGCACTGGGGAGCTCGGATATTTTATAAGGATATGAAAATATTACAATGTGAAGTATAATGTGGGTGAATGCAACTTTAAGGCTAGAATTATGCTGCATTAATTACGCTCAAATTACAGATAAGAATGCTGTGCTTCTTTGATTGGTAGATCAACTAATACTTTTGGAATAGTGCGGAACCAGTATTCAGTCTATGCCCGATAAATCGAAGGTGCTTTTGCTGAAAAAAATTGTAATGATCAGGTAATTTGAATTAAGTAACTGTATGCAGGGTTACTAGATAGCTAGAGTATGATGCAGAATGATGCCAATGGTGTGGGATCAATCCCCGTACCGGCTGCGGTAGTTCATGGAGGTCTGCCCCCTTGCCTTGCCCTATGCTTAATGTGGAGTGGTGCCGCTCAAGCTATATAACCATTTGTCTCTCTCTCTTTAACAATGAGAGATGCCTATGGGCCCTCGTGAACTATGGCTAATTACCAAGTTAAGAGGAGCAGGTTTCAGTTTTAGAGAGAGGGTGCTGAAAAAACAATCGGTCTTCTGTTTGGGAAGTGGGCGACACCAAATCAACAGCTCATTATGCATCACAAACGAAGGTAATGAAAGAGAAAATCAAGCGGTGTAAAATGGGTTGCCAATTTACTATTGGACATTTTACGCTAAAGCCAAAGAGCGATTTCACCTCCACAGCATTTAGGGTTGCTTTACAAAGAGACACATGCTTACATTAATTGAACAACTGAACACAGAAAGCATTACACTACATAAGCAGATCCCTCACAGTCTTCTGCATGAATCAGCCTGTTGACACTCTGAAAATGGATCCATTTCCAGTTTCCTCCCCAATCTCCATGGAGATAGCTTTGGAGCTACATTGTACATTGGGTATTAGGTAGAAATGAGATGTGATCTTTTAATGTCAAGGATTGGCAACTGTAATAAAGGCTGGGAATTTCCCTGGCCCTGCTCCAGCTCTGCCACCCTGGAAACACAGTTTCCATCACACTACTGAAAAATTGGGAACATGCCAAGGAAATTCCTGATTATAGTTTCTGAACATACAATCATACAGTTTATTTCCAAGAACTGTTATTTTCATCAATGACCTAATGGATGGCCAGTAGGTCAGGTTTATGGGTTGGTGGCACTCATGCCATCCTTTAGTGTTAGTGCAGTTAATTCTTTGAAAAACTTCACAGGAATGTGAAACTGAAAATCAGGAGGCTGGTTCACAATAACACCATAGAAACCTGGTCAGTTTCTTCATACACATCCCAAGCTAAAACACAAGGCAGCTGACCAACAGTTTTGAAAATGTCACCAAAGTACTCAAAAGGTGACAACTCAAAAACAGCCTTAAATAAGTTTAAAGCATGATAACAAGTAATTACAGTTGGTCTCAGGAATCAAAAGAACATTATCAAAATTTGCATATATCACAAATTTGGGGTATGGTTAACACTGATGGGAGACTGTTACAAAATACAGGAAGTCATTAATAAACTTGCTAAAAGCAAATACACTTTAATATAAGCATCAATTAGTACATTTTGGTATTTTGATAGAAAGAAGGAGGAGATCACATACTTCTTGGAAAATCAGTCTAAATGGGGCAGAGGACAAAAGGATCAGAGGTTTCAATACAAGTCACCAGAAGTCGCAATACAGGTTAATAAAGCCATCAAAAAAGCATACAAGCATTGGAGAATTTTTTTAGAGCGATAGAATTGAAAAGCAAGAGTTTTGTTAAATTTTTTATAGAACCTTGCTTAGACCATACTTGGGAGTATTGTACACAGTTCTGATGTTCATATTATATCTTTTTAAAAAGTGGCAATGAGACTCATTTGTGAAGTGCAAAAAAAGATTCACAAGGATGATATCAGAACTGAGAGAACAGGATGAGGTTCTTTTTTCTAGAAGAGGAGGCTAAGAAGCGACCTAATGGAGATTTAAAGATTATGAAAGGGTTTGATGGGGTAGATGTAGAGAAAATATTTCCACTTGAAGGGGAGACTGGAACCATGGGCTATAAGTACAAGGTATTCACAAATTATTCCAAAAGGGGATTTAGGAGAAACTTCTTTACCAAAAATAGCTGCAACTGTAACTTATTCAGGTGAGTGCTACACGTAAGTAAACTACACTCAGAAGTATTTCATTAATAAACTGTCTTGTCTCAAATGTCTGTATTGAGCAGTCAACTTAAATCTCGGGATTGAATATTAATAACTGAATATACAAATGTTAACTACTTAATGTGAACCACATCAGCCTGCATTACATTACTGAAGTAAGGTGTTAAAATTTTAAAAATACTAAAGATTACAACAAAATAATCAAAATGACAAAGTTAAAATATTGACAATAAAACATTTCACTGAAGATTTTAGTGCAGCTCTATTTCAAGCTTAGTAAAAAGATTTCCAGTTTTAAAATGAAGTTCCTTAATCTTGAATGATAACAGTCCATCCATCTATATTAGTATAAGTAAGGCAGACCCATTCAAAATTAATTTGTTGTAAAGATTCTTTCCTATTTACCTTTCGTTGTTCGTCTCTTAGAAACACTGCATCTTTAGTTGCGTTGACTGAAGATCTGTGCCCACAGACATCATTTACCTTTCCAACTACAGCCAGAACTTGCTGTATATTCAAGGACTTAAGTGCATCAGTGCCAAGAACAAAGCAAACAAGAGAGTTTGGCAGGCTGCAAAAGAGTCAGTTATAGATTAAGTTTGTCTTTAAGAACATTGGTGCATCGCACTCCAGTTGAGGGTGTAAAAGCTGTACAACAAATTTAATGAAGTTAGCAGAAGTAAAAATGTGTTATCTTAGATGCAAGTTGATGTAGGTATCATTTATTATAATGATGCCCCACTGATACAGATTAGACTCTTGGATGGACAATAGGTCAATATTCACATCATACAATGCCACCTGGAACTATTTAAATAACCTTGGAGGTGAACAATGAAACATTCCTGTGAAATAGTGTTTCCTGACGATAAAGTTTTGTGCATCAACTTATTGATAGCATGGTGCTGCAATCTAAGAACATAAGAAATAGAAGCAGGACTAGACCACGCGGCCCACTGAGCCTGTTCTGCCATTCAATACGATCATGGCTAATCTTGGGCTTCAACTCCACTTTCCTGCCTCTGCCCCCTGATCCCCCCACCCCCATATCTCTTAATTCCCTAAGAGACCAAAAATCTGTCTATCCCAGCCTTAAACGTATTCAATGATGGAACAACCACAACCCTCTGGGTTAGAGAATTCCAAAGTAATTTCTCCACATCTCAGTCCTAAATGATTGGCCCCTTATCCTGAAACTGTGCCCCCATGTTTTAGATTTCCTGATTAAAGGAAACAATCTCTCAGCATCCATCCTATCACCCCTTTCAGAATTTTGTAGGTTTCAATGAGGACACCTCTTATTCTTTTAAACTCCAGCGAATATAAGGCTAATTTGCTCAGCCTCTCATCATAGGACAACCCCCTCATCCCAGGGACCAATTTAGCGAACATTCGCTGTATCGCCTCCAAAGCAAGTATATCCTTTCTTAAATGTGGAGACCAAAACTGCGTAGTACTCCAGATGTAGTTTCACCAAAACCCAGTACATCTGTACCAAGACATCTTTATTCTTTTACTCCAATCCCCTTGTAATAAAGGCCAACATACCATTTGCTTTCCTAATTGCTTGTTGCACCTGCGCATTAACTTTCTGCATTCCTTGTACAAGCACACCCAAGTCTCTTTGAATAATTTGAAAAAATCCCGTTTATGTCCACTTTCTGTTTTCTATCTATTAACCAATCCATGCTAATATATTACCCCCAGGAAGGCAGGTAGTCAGGAAAGCCCCAGAGTGTATCTCACTCAAGAACAGTTTTTTGGTATTGGAAAATGGTAAGAGTGACGGTTCCTCTGTGGAGGGCAGCCAGAGCCCAGCTGCACAAGAGGGAAGGAGAAAGAGAGGAAGAGGAAGGAGACTCAATAGTGAGGAGTACAGACAGGCATTTCTGCGACTGTAGATGCGACTCCAGGATGGTATGTTGCCTCCCTGGGGCCAGGATCAGGGATGTCACTGAACGGCTGCAGGGCATTCTGAAGGGGGAGGGCGAACAGTCAGAGATAATGGTTCACATTGGTACCAATGACTTAGGTAGAAAGAGGGATGAGGTCCTGCAACAAGAATTTGGGGAGCTAGGTAGCAGATTGAAAAGCAGCATCTCAAAGCTTGTAATCTCTGGATTACTCCCGGTGCCACGTGCGAGTGAGTATAGAAATAGGCGGATAGAGCAGATGAATGCATGGCTGAAGAGTTGGTGCAGGAGGGAGGGCTTTAGATTCCTGGATCACTGGGCCTGTTTCTGAGGAAGATATGACCTATACAAGTCCGATGGGTTGCACCTGAACCGGAACAGGACCAGCATCCTTGTGGGGGACAGGGGCAGTTTGCTAGTGTTGTTGGTGGGAGTTTAAACTAATTTGGCAAGGGGGTGGGAGACGGAGTGGAGGTATAGTAAGGGGTGACGTACAGACAAGTATAGAATAAAAACCAAGTCAGTCTGGAAGGCAGAGCCTATATAGTCAAGTTAAGGCACATGGGGGCATGGCAAGGCTGGATGGCATTTATTTTAATGCAAGTTATCTTTCGAGTAAGGCAGATGAGTTAAGGGTGTGGATTAACACATGGGGATTGCTATCAAGGAGACATGGTTGAGGGAGGGGCAGGACTGGCAGCTCAATATTCCGGGTATAGAATCTTCAGGTGAGACGGGGAGTGCTGGGGTGGGGGAGGGGGGGTGTAAAAGATGAGGTGGTGTCGCAATATTGATCAAGGAGCCAATTACTGCAATAAGGAGGGATGATATCTTAGAAGGTTCCCCAAATGAGGCCACATGGGTATAACTTAAAAACAAAAAGGGGGCAATCACATTGCTAGGCATGTACAATAAACCCCCAAACAGTCAGGGAGAGAGAGAAGGGAAGATATGTGGGCAAATCTCAGAGAAGTGTAAAAATAGGGTAATAATTGTAGGAGATTTCAACTTCTCCAATATTAACTGGGATAGACCAAGCGTGAAAGGCTTAGAGTGGGCAGAATTCTTAAAATGTATCCAGGAGAGCTTTTTGAACCAGCACGAAGAAAGTTCTACAAGAGACCTAGTTTTAGCTGGGCAAGTGGTTGAAGTATCAGTGGGGGAGCATTTTGGTGATATTGACCACAACTCAGTAAGATTTAAGGTAGTTATGGAAAAGGACAAAGATGGACTGGAAATAAAGGTTCTGAATTGGGGGAAAGCCAATTTTAAAATGATAAGACAGGATCTAGCCAAAGTGGACTGGGAGTTGCTACTTGTAGGAAAATCTACATCAGAGCAGTAGGAGTCATTCAAAAAGGAAATAGTGAGAATGCAGGGCCAACATGTTCCCGTAAAAGTGAATGGTGGGACCAACAAGTCCAGAGAACCCTGGATGTTGAGGAATGCACAGGATTGGATAAGGAAAAAGAGAGAAGCTTATGGTAGATACTGAGGGCTCAAAACAACAAAAGCTATAGAGGAGCATAGAAAGTGCAGAGGGTTACTTAAAAAAGAAATTAGGAGTAAAGTAAAGAAAAATCCAAAGGTGTTTTATAAGTATATTAGGGGCAAGACAATAACCAGGGAAAGAGTAGGGCCATTAGAGGCCAAAGTGACAATCTGTGTGAGGAGCTGGAAGACGTAGGTGAGGTTTTAAATTAGTACTTTGCATCTATAGAGAAGGCCAATATAGGTGTAGAAATCAGGGAGAGGGACTGTGATATATTTGAATAAATTAGCATTGAGAAGGAGGAGGTATTAGCGGTTTTCGTGGGCTTAAAAGTAAATAAATCCCCAGGCCCAGATGGCAAGAGAGGAGATTTCAGGGGCTCTGACATTAATTTTCAAATCCTCTCTGGCCACAGGAGAGGTGCCAGAGAACTGGAGGACAGCAAATGCGGTACCATTATTCAAGAAGGATTGTCATGAAAATACAATAATTCTCATTAATTATTGTGATTTATTATAAATGTAGGTTAATACTGGGGTTTGGATCAGTTTCTCTGTGTGTATGTGTGGGATTTAATTGAATTGGAGAAAGCTGGTCTGAAGGCTTTGAGTTACCAACAGGAAGCTAGGTTTGAAATGCTAAATACGTAAACATGGCTGAAGTTTTAGAATGTAAGGTGTGAGGAAACTTTGCATTTGTAGCTAAATTAGGGTAGTTTGAATTTCAAAGAGATGGTAAGATATTACACCTAGCTAGAAGAAGCCGAGCCAAACAGTGTGTTTATTTTTCCCAAAGGTTACTGATAAAATTAGTACTATGAGAAAGCTTACATTATAAGAAAGGTAAAGTTCCAAAAACATATGCAAATAATGGAATTTGCATTAAAAAAGGAGAAACATGTATAAAGGAGATGAGGCTATGTGTCAGAGGAAAAGGCATTCTAAGACCAAACACAAGCGTGAAAAGCCGCCAGCCTCTATGCATCAAGTTGTTGTCTACAGTAATTGAAGCTGAGAAAACTCACTTTGAAACTCACTGTCCAGGGTATCATGTTGCTTTGCCTGGGTCTGTTTAAATCCATTTGTTTTTACTGTTGCCTTAACGGAGGTGTAACTGGGAGTCAGATTAATTAGGGGTTTTAGGAGTTATTATAGTAGTAATTTATAGACATATGTATGTGCTTGAAATCTTTTCTTTTGTTAATAAACGTTTAATTTAGTTTTCTAAAAAATCTCTGAAGTCGTGGTAGTCTTATTACTTCTGAATTCAGGGCTGCGTCTCAAAATAAAATACAAATTGCAAAACAGTTGTGACCACATGATCAAGTTTCCCTCATGGATTTGATTCACCTGGCACACATCATCTGCCATATCATAACAGGGATAAACCAGGGAACTACAGGCCAGTGAGTCTAACATCAGTGGTAGGGAAACTTTTGGAAAAAATTCTGAGACACAAAATTAATCTCCACTTGGAGAGGCAAGGATTAATCAAGGATAGTCAGCATGGCTTTGTCAGAGGGAGATCATGTCTAACAAATTTGATTGAACTTTTCGAAGAAGTGACAAGGTGTGCAGATGAGGGTAGTGTAGTTGATGTAGTCTACATGGACTGCAGTAAGGCTTTTGACAAGGTCTCACATGGGAGGCTGGTCAAGAAGGTAAGAGCTCACGGGAACCAGAGCAATTTGGCAAATTGGATCCAAAATTGGCTTAGTGGCAGGAGGCAGAGGGTGATGGTCGAAGGTTGTTTTTGTGACTGGAAGCCTGTGTCCAGTGGCGTACCACAGGGTTCGGTGTTGGGTCCCTTGCTGTTTGTAGTGTACATTAATGATCTAGACATGAATGTAGGAGGTATGATCAGTAAGTTCACAGATGACACGAAAATTGGTGGTGTGGCAAATAGCGAGGAGGAAAGCCTCAGACTACAGGACGATATAGACAGGATGGTCAGAACAGTGGCAAGTGGAATTTAATCCTGAAAGGTGTGAGGTGATGTATTTTGGGAGGACTAACAAGGCAAAGGCATACACGATGGATGATAGGACCCTAGGAAGTGCAAAGGATTAGAGGGACCTTGGTGTTCATGTTCATAGATCCTTGAAGACAGCAGGACAGGTAGATAAGGTGGTTAAGGAGGCATATGGGATACTTGCCTTTATTAGTCAAGGCATTGAATACGAGAGTAGGGAGGTTATGATGGAGCTGTATAAAGTGTTAGTTAGGCCACATCTGGAGTACTGTGTTCAGTTCTGGTTGCCACACCATAGGAAGGATGTGATGGCACTGGAGGGGGTGCAGAGGAGACTCACCAGGATGTTGCCTGGGCTGGAGCATTTCAGCTATGAAGAGAGACTAGATAGGCTGAAGTTGTTTTCCTTAGAGCAGAGAAGGCTCTGAAGGGGGACAATAAGGTGTACAAAATTATGAGGGGCATAAATAGGGTAGATAGGAAGAAACATTTCCCCTTAGTGGAGGGGTCAATAAACAGGAGGCATAGATTTAAGGTAAAGCGCAGGAGGTTTAGAGGGGATTTGAGGAAAGATTTTTTCACCCAGAGGGCGGGGGAGTATCTGAAACTCACTGCCTGAAAGGGTGGCAGAGGCGGGAACCCTCACAACATTTAAGAAGTATTTAAGTGAACACTTGAAACCCCATAGCATACAAGGCTACGGCCAAGTGCTGGAAAATGGGACTAAAGTAAATAGTGGCTTAGTGATCAGCGTGGACACGATGGGTCGAAGAGCCTCTTTCCGTGCTGTAAAACTCTATGACTCTATAACTCCATCTTGCCTATTAATCTTTTGTACAGCAACTTATCAAATTCCTTTTGGAAATCCAAGTGTACAACATCTACTGGTCCCCCTCTATCTACCCCACTAATTACATCTTCAAAAAACTCTAATAAATTGGTCAAACAGAATTTCCCTTCAGTAAAACCATGTTGACTTGTTCTAATCATACTATGCATTGTTAATACTTCCATAATAATAGATTCCAGCATTTTCCCAACAACTTATGTTAGACTAACTGGCCTGTAGTTCACTGTTTTCTTTCTCTCTCTTCTTTTGAGAAAAGCAGTGTAATGTTTGCCAACTTCCAATCTAGTGGGACCGTTCCCAAATCTTAGAAATTTTGGAAAATCATAACTAGTACATCCAGTATCTCAGTAGATATCTCTTTTAGAACCCTAGGGTGTAGGTCATCAGGTTCTGGGGATTTTTCAGAATTTAGTCCCTTAAGTTTCTCTAATACTTTATTTCTGCTGATGTTAACTTCCTTAATTTCCTCTTTCTAGCCACTGGGTTATCGTCTACTTCTGGTATGAAACCTGTGTCTTCTACTGTGAAGTCAGACACAAAATATTTGTTCAATGCCTCCACCATTTCCTCATTCTCCATGATAATTTCTCCTGCCTCTGCTAAGGGACCAATGTTTACTTTAGCTACACGCTCCCTTTTTATATACTTATAATAGCTCTTACAATCTGTTATCATATTCCTGGCTAGTTTACTCTCATATTCTATTCTTTTCCCTTTTTATCAACTTTTTGATCTCCCTTTGCTAGTTTCTAAAACACTCCCTATCCTCAGACTTGCTATTTTTTTTTTTGCAACATTGTAGGCCTCTTCTTTTAATCAAATACTATCCTTAACTTCCTGAGTGAGCCATGGATGGGCCCTTCTTGCTGAGTTTTTATTCTTCAATGGAATGTATTTTTGTTGAACACTTTGAATTGTTTCTTTAAATGTTTCTCATTGTTCACATACCTCCATACCTTTCAGTTTAGTTAACCAATTAAACTTAGCCAGTTCTTCCCTCATACCTATGTAATTGGCTTTGTTTTAAGTTTAAGATTTTTGTTTGCAACTGGAATACGTCACTTTCAAACTTAACATGGAATTGAATGGTATTATGGTCAGTATTTCCCAGTGGATCTTTTACTATGACATTACTAATTACCCTGCTTCATTACACAATCCTAGATCTAAGATAGTTTTATCTCTAGTCAGTTCCACTACATACTACTCCAAGAAACTGTCACGAAAACATTCTACAAACCCATCTTCTAGACCATTCTTGCCAATTTGATTGTCCCAGTCTATACAAAGATTAAAGTTCCCCACAATTATTACATTTCCTTTGTTACAGGCTCCAATAATTTCTTGTTTAATGCTCAGCCCAATGGTATAACTACTGTTAGCAGGCCTATAAAACTAATCCCAACAGTATTTTCTCACTCTTGCTATTCCTCATTTTGACCCATACTGATTCTACCTCAGTAGGCCAGGTCCTTTCTCAATAATGTCCTTATGTGATCCCTTACTATAAGGGCTACCCCGCCTCCTTTACCATTCTGCCTGCCTTTCTGAAGTATTTTGTACCCTGAAATATTTATTTCCCAACCTTGATCGCTTTATAACCATGTTTCTGTAATGGTGATTAGATCCAAATCGTTTACCTCTATTTGTGCCACTATTTCATCTATCTTATTGCAGATGTTTCATGTATCGAGATAAAGAACCTTTAATTACATTTTTTTACTTCTAATCCCTGCAATGGCCTTATTCGCTGATGTACATTTTTTGTTAAACTCTGTCCCTTCATCCCACTTGGCTTGTCCTTACCCACATCACTATACTGTTCTGATAACTCAACCTTTCTCCTTGGATTTCTAAGACTCCCTTCACCCGAACCCTCCCCCACCCCCATTGTTAGTTTAACAGAGTTAAACTGCTAATTTCTGTTAGCCTCAGATGGCGCTTGAATATAAAAGGGATATAAGGCTCTTGAAACCCCAGAAACAAAATGCAAAGAATGCAATCAGATGGAATCTCCTCCAAATCTCCTTTCCCTGGCAAAAATCAAGATGGTATTTGCTCCTCTACGAATTAAGTATGCTAGTGCAGTGATCATGTTAACTAGCAACTCAAAGATTGCAGGTCAGAAATTCATTCGCAGGTTCCTCAGAGGCAGACAGTATTGGTCAGGTAAGTAAAAATGCCCCCCAGACTGTCCAAACTCATTTTACTTGGGTGACTTTATCATCAGCAGAAATAAAAGTTCGAAAAGTCATTAACAGGGTATTCTATAAAACAAGTTTTAAGATAACCTTTCTTAGTTTGAGGTGATATGAACACAAATCACACTACTTTTACAATGCAGAAGGAGGCCATTCAGCTCATCGAGTCTACACTGGCTTTCTGAAAGAGCATTCTACCTAGTTCCACTCCCCTGCCATATCCCCATAACCCTGCACATTAATTCTTTGCAGATAGCAATCCAATTCACCTTTGAATACCTTGATTGAACCTGCCTCCACCACCCTCTCAGGAAGTTTGTTCCGGACTCCAACCACCCGCTGCATGAAAAAACTTTTCCTCACATCACTTTTACTCCTTTGCCAATTATTTTGAATCTGTGCCCGGTAGTTCTTGATGCTCTCTTGAGTGGGAACAGTTTCTCACTATTTACCTCGTCCATGCCCTTCAGGATCTTGAATACCTCTATCAAGACTGCTCTCAGCCTTCTTTACTCCAATGAAAACAGTCCCAACCTCTCCAATCTATCCTCAAAGCTACAGTTCTTATGGATCTCTGGAATCATTCTTGTGAATCTCCTCTGTACTCTCTCCGTGCCTTCATATCCTTCCTCAAGTATGGTGCCCAGAACTGGATGCAATACTCCAGATGAGGCCTAACTAATGTCTTATACAAGTTCAATATGACCTCCTTACTCTTGTACTCAATGCCCTGATTAATAAAGCCCAAGATATTATATGTTTTATTAACTGCTCTCTCAACATATCCTGCCATCTTAAATGACTTAT
The DNA here is from genome assembly GCF_964194155.1 of Cetorhinus maximus. Lineage (NCBI taxonomy): Eukaryota > Metazoa > Chordata > Chondrichthyes > Lamniformes > Cetorhinidae > Cetorhinus > Cetorhinus maximus. The sequence continues at coordinate 73,564,134 of NC_135893.1, read as the reverse complement.
GTACATACACCTCAAGGTCTCTCTGTTCCTTCACCTCCTTTAGAGTTTCTCCCTTTATTTTATGTCTTTCCATATTCTTCCTGCCAAAATGAATCACCTCACACTTCCCTTCATTGAACTTCAACTGCCACTTGTCTGCCCAATCCACCAACATGTCTATGTTGTTTTGAAGTTCAAGACTATCCTCATCACAGTTGACAACATTTCCAATCTTTGTATCATCTGCAAGTTTTGAAATCATGCCCTAAACACCACAGTCTAGATCATTAATATATATCAGGATGAGCAAGGGTCCCAACACTGATCCCCGGGAACTCCACTACAGGCCTTCTTCCAATCTGAAAACACCAAGGATTAAACTGCACAACTTCAGCAAAATAACATAAACTAAAGATAACACTGAATCATACAACACAGGAGGCCATTCAACATATCGTGCAAATGACAGCTCTTTGAAAAAGCTATCAATTAATCCCATTCCCCCAATCTTCCCCATAGCCTGCAATATTTGCCTTTTCACGTATATATCCAATTCCCTTTTGAAAATTACCAAAAAATCCACTTCCATTACCAGTCCACATCCTAACAACTCACTGAATTTTAAAAATATTCTTATTACCCTCCCCTATGGACAATTATCAAAAATATGTGCCCTCTGTTTACTGATCCATTTCCATCCACTCTGTGAAAACCCTTCATTATTTCAAACACCTCTATTAAGTCTTCCCTGACCCATCACTGCTCTAAAGATTCTCTAGACTCTCCACATAACCAGACTCCCATTTCATTTCATTAAATATCCTCTTCACTCTCGCCAAGCTGGTTTTAAGCTGTAATGTGTTCAAAGTCCAACATTTTTTTTACTCTGGAAAGTTACCATCCAACATACCTTGTAGCATTAAGAAGCTGATTGTTTTTCAACAACAAGTTAATGAGGAACCTTGAGGTTTCAGTGGATAACTTCAGTTTTCCAAAAAGAGCCTGGTTTTCAGGGTTTACCACGAACTCTTGAACCTGCATAGAGTTTAAGATAAATTATTTATCCAATAATGCACTATTTTTTTCCTTTAATGAAAATGAAGGGTCATTGTTTACTGCACAACAAAAGGTTTTGCAGTAGCATTGAAAAGAAATTACAGTTGTACCGATGAAGTTACAAGGGATCATCCCGTGTGATGAAACACCTCCCACTTTCAATGATATTATCTTTGACTATGAACAATTTACTGTAATTTCCTATTGCAGCTTATCAGATGGTATTTCCCAATGCACTGGAGCAAAGATTATAGAGGAGACTTGGTCCAGATCTTTAGAATGCAGAAAGAAATGATCAATAATATTGATACAAGCAGGTTACTTAACACACACTGAGTATAAAAATATCCGACACACATATCCAATTATAAAGTTGAAAGCAAGGTTCATGATTAGAAGGAACTACCTTCTCTCAGCGTACTTGAGATTAGTAGGAGTTTGCCAGCTGAGACAGTCAATGATATGTTGGTTAACACCATTAATTAATGTTGAATATCTGAATTGAGATTTATAATAAGGGCAGCTAATTATATAACTACAATGAGGAACAGCATATGGGTAATTTCACAAATTTACATTACTGCCCATGAAGAACATTTATTGAGAATTTGGGCAAAGAGCCCAGTGTGTGTATGGTAATATATGGAAAATTCTGCGAGGCCTGATCTCTAATCCTGAATTCCTGATATTTGCTCCCAATGGGGAAGCTCTGTGAACCAAGTGCAAATTTATAAAATTTACCCTTGTATTATTACCTGGATCTTCCTGAAAGCATTTGTAACTGCTTTGTCAAGGAAGACAACTGGTTTAGAGTGCATACCATATGAGATATTGCAGTGTGTATATTGATGGATATATATCGTATGATGTAGACTCGGTGAAGTATATTTTGAGAATTACTGTTAGATATACCATCAGACGTAGACGCTTGGTTACAGGATTCAAAGTACACTGGAAGGCAGACAAATTTGCCCTTGAAAACAGTCAAAAATCCCAGGATATTTCAATCACAGGGGTGACCAATGAGAGAGAAGTCGCCCCTGTATGTGAAAGAGACAGAATCTGTGGGTAGCTGCTCCTTCAATCCCAGATTCTGTCTTTCTATGCTCACTGCTCCAGCTCCTCCAATCACAGGTTTCCTTGCTCCCACTCTCGCTACTCAAGAGGCAGCATCTCTGATTGGAGGAGCAGTAATAGCGGGAGAGAAGAATCCTGTAATTGGAGGAGTTACTCTGGCTGGTCCCCGCTGCCACCATGCAGAAGCCTTTCAGCTGCGCCATCATCAATTGCTTCTCGACATCCTCTGAGATGTCCAGGGGAAGAATTGGAAAATGAAAGAAGAGGAGGGAGTCTCCACCAGTAATGAGGCTGGAAAAGGCCTAGCTAGGATAGCCATCACTCATCCCTGCCAGGTGAGTTCTGATCGGGCCAGGCCTGAGGCTTGGCTGGAGGGGTGATGGCTGGGCCCAGAGTCTTGGCCAATGTGGGGGTGGGGGTGGGGGGAGGGAAGAGGGGTGACAGTGGATCCTGCGGCTGCTGAGTAACTAGCAGTAGGGTGGGATTGTAATGAGAAGTATGTGTGTATGATGTGGGGGAAAGAGGCTGTGAAGCTGAAGAAGAAGTAAAGTTTATTTGATATTTTATCTGAGAAAATGCTTGGACTTCATTCAATTCATTTTTGTGTGTCAGGTTTTCAATTGGAAAGCCTCACCCTAGTTCATCATCTACTAAACTTGAATCATTCAATGCCAATTGTGTTAGTTCGAGTTCTTCCATGATTCCAATATCTGATTCAATCTCCTAAAATGGTATTTAAAGATTTGGATCATTAGAACTCCCTGACAACAGTAGGATATATATTAAGAAAAATCCCAAGAATATGGCTCATTTTTAATTTGGGTTCTTTTGGTCCATCCAATCCATGTCTCATTATCAGATGATCATGCGATGCATTAGCTTGGAAAAATCATGAAAATATGAGGTATATATAAATTAAACTATGTATTATCCGATGGTCAGCTTGGTGTTGCAGAATTAATAAGTATGCATTTCCAATCATTGCACAGTTGGACCTTTGGAAGTCGTATCCTGACATGTTTGTTACCAGACACTTTAAACAAGAGTATTGAGGGAAAAGAAACCTGAAATTAGCAGAAATAAACCAAATGCTAGAGAGTGCTAATTGCTTGCAATTAATTTCTTAAAGGGGCTGCAGATGTGAAACTTATTCCCAATAAGTTATCTTCTGCCAGGTAGTTAGAATTTTCATTTTGGAAACGGAATATGGGAGATGTATTTATACAAATTAACAAAAATATCTTATTTATAGATTCCAAGTTAAATGATTTAATTATATATGCATATACAATCTTTGGTATTTGTGCTATCTAAAGATAAAAACCCTAAAAAAATTCAACACAAATACAGAAGGTAATGTTACTTCATGACTGCATCATTTAATAAAGTAGTTAGTGCGAATGAAAAGGAGCCCTTGAAAATCAAAAAGTAGCCCTCAAGAAAATTCACAAAAGGCCTTCAAAAAATAATTATTTTGATCCCTGGTTAAATATGTCCAATATTATAAAGGAAACATTGCACCAACGAGAGAAAGATTGGATGATTGTGTAAAAGAGAGATATCACACCAGACCATAAAAAAATGCATAATAACCCTCAACAGAAAGGTTTGGCTGAAGCAAATAGCTTGGTAACTACGAGCAATAATAGAACTAGAACAAGACAATCAAAGCATGTGCCCAAAATGTTCTTTTGTGCTGGTCTCTGAAGCTGCAGATTAGGAAGGAAAGCACCACATTGGGTTTGAGGCCTCTTCAATTAATCCAAGACCAATACCCATGAAAATAGAGACATTTTGTCAAAGCTTTTCATCTTGCACTCATCAGCTCAATTTACAAGAATACAATGCAAGGGAAAACAACAAATTTATAGCTACATATATTAATACACAGGCCCTGTTCTTTGCAGACAGAAAGAACATGTACACACGTTACACTTGTTTCAGCTAAACAAAATAAGTGACAGCCATTCACTGGTTCATTCCTCAGGGCAAAGCCTTGACCAATCAGAGTCAAGCTGCCTGGTTTAAATTTCAGACAATGCATGTCAGTTAACTGTCAGTCACCATCAACTGGTGCAATGTTCATGCAATGCATGTACCAATCAGGGTCCACTTGCCAACCAATCAACACTCTCTTCTCATACTATATAAATTTGCTGTTTTCCCTTACATTGTATTCTTGCAATTCTGTCCTGATGAGTGCAAGACAAAAAGCTTCTCAGCAACACTCAAGTTCTGTACTACCAAATGACCAATACCCATATGTACAAGAGGAGTTTGTTTTCTTGTTGAACTAAATTATGCTGATAAATTTTAGTGATCAGTTACTAAATAAATGCATCTGCACACTTTGTATTGAATACTTTAAGCATTGAGGTATGAGCGATAAAGTAGTTAATGCCCCCAATGGCTGGTTAGTCATGCAGGCATTTTATTGCAACTAGGCTTTGAGATCAGATCAATTTTTCCAAGAGTCAGGCACACTTGTGCTTAGAGCGCAAATAAAATACACACCTGTGTTTCATTATCAAAGAAAGATGGGAAATCAGTCAATGACATTTGGTTCATAAATAGTCCCAGGTAATCAACAAACCAAGCAGTGGAGTTCAGGGCTGGATCACTTGCATTGTAGCATTTGGGTTTGGCACCTGCAATGCAAATATTATTCTACTGAATACAGAAACGTTTGAATCCATCTTTAGAAAATAAAACTGTGTTAATTCTTAATATAATTATGCTATGAAGTTTCAAACACACCTCACATTCTCCATTTTTTGTGTCAAATGGGTTTCTCATCCTCCCACTCTCTTCAAATCACAAATCTTACTATTTGTATTAAAGGGAGTGATTCCAGCTGGGCTTCAGTTCTAAGGGTGAAAGCTGATTCCTTGTCCCTCACACAGGAAAATTACTGCTTGCACAGAACCAGCAATATTGTGCAAAGCATCAGAGAAGATGGCATGTACATCCAGAACAGGTGACTACATGCAGTTCTAATCTCTGGGCTTTAATAGAGCTTCTCAAATGTTATTACTGACCCTGGAAAGAGCCTTTGGCTCAAAGGTAGCATTTTCAATTCTGAGTCAGGATTTGAACCCCACTCCAAATTCCAGATTGACATCCATCAGATGGATGTGGAATCCCCTCCCCCCTCTCACTATATGTGATGAACCACCGTATTGGATGGTATAAAGATGATTACGGCATGGAAAAAGGATTTGCATTTGTTAACATTCAAAGACTTCATGAGATGGATGTATTCCAGTTAGCGATGAACGTAGCCCTGTTACAGCAACTGCTTATATAAGGCCTCTAATGTTAAAAAGAATATAAGTAGAATAGAACATATGGTCCCTCGAACCCGCTTCACCATTCAAAAAGATGGCTGGTCCTTGAGCTTAACTCCATTTTCATGGTCCAATATCTCGATTCCCTTAAAGTCCAAAAATCTATCACTCAGTCTTGAATATACTAAATTACTGAGCATCCACAGCCCTCTATAGTAGAGAATTCCAAAGATTCACAACTCTGAGTGAAGAAATTTCTCCTCAACCCAGTCTGAAATGGCTCTCCCCTTATCCTAATGCAAGTATATCTGCCCAGACCCAAAGAAATTGACAAGGATTATACTGCTTCTAATTACACAAATACATACGTTAAAGTCAAAGACTGTCACATTACCTTGCTGTAAATAAATTTTGATACCGTTGTAGATTGCTTTCCGTTTGCTTGAGGTCATGTCACTGTAGCGAGCTTTCAGTGTTCTCACACTAAATTTGAAGTTTAGGAATACATTAAAATGTGACCTTTTCATTAGGCATTACTGCAATTTTGTTAAAATGCATTTGAACAAAATAAATGATTGTGCAAATAAATAAAAGCAAAATACTGCGGACGCTGGAAATCTAGAACAAAAACAAAAATACCTGGAAAAACTCAGCAGGTCTGACAGCATCTGCGGAGAGGGATACAGTTGACGTTTCGAGTCCGTATGACCCTTCATCAGATGAAGGGTCATACAGACTCGAAACGTCAACTGTATCCCTCTCCGCAGATGCTGTCAGACCTGCTGAGTTTTTCCAGGTATTTTTGTTTTTGTTGTAAATGATTGTGCAACATGATGAAAAAGGAAAGCGAATTGTTGTGTGCAACTCTATGTCCCCTCACACACACACACTTTATATATATAATACAAATATATATATATAAATAATTTGCATATATAAACATGAAAGGGGACAGTGTCAGACCCATGACAGTCAGAGTGTGGGACTTACTGATCTCCAAACGCCAATTCCAGACATTCTTGGAAATTCAGTGCTCACAGTTCTATACTAGAGACACAGATGTGTAAAATACAACATTAAGTATTCTTAGCAACAGGTGTTGTAAATGACCAACTGCTCTAGATGCATTACTAATGATTTTTCACTGTTTTCATAAAGATCTGGATTCAACAAGGAAGACAATTTCAGTCTCCAATTGCCCTAACCTTGGGGCTGATTTTCATGTTGGCTACACCCTGTGGGGTATAACTAACTAACCTGAAAACTGTTCACCAATCAAGTTTGAAAAAATTTTAAAAGTCTGTAGTAAATATCCCACAGCTCAATTTAAAAAAAGATGCTTAGCAGTATTTTCACAGTACGTCCCTGCAAAGTTAGACTTTTCCTACAACTAAAGTGACAAAAAGACCCATAACAGGAGACTGCCACCCTATTTCCACAGTTCTGCTGAGCCTGGTGCATAAATTTCATAACATTAAACGACATGAGATTGATATTATAATCTCATATTTCTTTTCTGGCTTTTATAGTGCATTGGTATAAGGCTATTTCCAAATCACACCTCTGCATAATAGTGTTCGGGTTTGTTAGGAGGTTAGCTGCAGTAGAAGCTAATTTAAAAAACAAAATAACAAAAATTAAATGAATGTTTTTTCTTCTGCTGCTACTTGCATGAGAATTTGTGGTAACGGCTGTTGCTTTTTTTCTTTCTTACAACTTTATTAAATGGGTTTTTCAATGAGGATTCTCTTATCTGCTGCGGTGCCCAACGCAAACTGGAGGAACAGCACCTCGTCTTTTGATTAGGCACTTTACAGCCTTCCGGACTTAACACTGAGTTCAACAACTTCAGACCGTGAACTCTCTCCTCCATCCTCACCCCTTTTTTCATATTCATTTTTATTTTTTAATTTTTATCCATTTATTTTACTTTTATTTATTTTCATTTTTATTCAATGTTTTATTCCCATCTTTATCCTATTTTTGATCTTTTTTCCCAACCACCGTCCCCTCCCCCCACCCCACCCCTACTAGGGCTATTTGTCACTTGTTCATGTTGTTCTTCCCACAGTGCTTACCCTTATTCTGCTATTATCACATTCTGCTTTCTTATCTTAATGCCACCATCAGCACCTCTTTTAGTCAGTGCCACTACCATTAACACTCCTTTGTCCTTTTGTTTATGATATCTTTGTCAACCTCTCCTTTGCCTCCACCTATTGCTAGCCTTCTATCCAGCTTCACCTGCTGCACCCCCCTTAAACAGTATTAATTTCATCACATTTTTACTTCTCTTTAGCTCTGAAGAAGAGTCATATGGACTCGAAAAGTTTACTCTGTCTTTCTCTCCAGATACTGTTAGACCTGCTGAGTTTTTCTAGCATTTTCTGTTTTTGTTTCAGATTTCCAGCATCCACAGTATTTTGCTTTTATTCTCTTATCTGTGTTTTTTTTTTAGAAAATATAACATCCAACCAAGGGATACAAGGCTAGTCAGGGTACACAGGCTGCTCTGTGTCTCTTTCCTCACCCATTCATATCTTTGGACGGAAATATAATGCCTTGCTTCAGCAGAAAATTAGAACTAAATCTGTTGAGAGTTAAACTTTCAAGAAGGGTTTAAAGATGAAAATTAAAAATTGGGCCTTGAAATTACCCTGGAGTTTTTCTTGTCTTTCACCATAACTCCAATAGAAACTACAAGACACTGGTTTCACTATGTCTGCCCCATTACCCTGGAGTTCTACCTGTATCATTCAGGAGTTGCAGTTGGAAACTCTGAGAGCCTCCAGGGTACTTGGGGCCATGGGTGCTGATTATGGTGGACTAATGGTGTCGTTAGTACATTAGCATCTCACAGTGTAGTTGGATGCCCAATTTAAATTTTACTTCAGCCGTTCAGGTTCTCAGGGTTTGGGGAGAGAGGTGAGAGCTACCAGCTCAAGAAGGTGTGTTTTTTTTTAAATACCCTTAATGAACCAGGAGGAGCAGGAGTTCCTCAAGGAAGCCTTGGCTTCCCTTCTGTCAATCACGCCTCTCTCCAGCTTCTACCACCATCGATGGCATTCCATCCCTACCACCTCTGCCCCCGCCACCCCCAATCTGTAGCCTGCGATCATGGCCAACACCCCACCACACTCTGCTCCCCAAACTGCAGCCTTCTGCCCTCCTGATTTCCTAAGACTGGCCCCTGCAAACTTCTGCTGGTTTTCCTGTCGAGCAGCTAACCAACCAGTCAGTCAATTTGGCCAGCTACAGAAAGGAAATGGAAGGAAAAAATTAACATGAGGTTCTGCTGCTAAATTCAACAGGACATCCACATTCCAGGATTGTGGGTTTCCTCCATGCTACCGACTCCCTGCACCCTATGAATACAAAGACCAATGTTTTTGTCAGATCAGGATTATAAGTATTCCCTCAATCAATAATTCACATCATTGGAGAAGTGATTTTATTACTCTACACTTGGGGAGTGGAAACAAATAAACTCCAGCATGAACTAAAGATGGTCAGTGATAAGTATGATATGGATGTTTATAGGTGGCATGTATGTTCCATCTCCCAGATACATCTGAAGCAGAGAAAATTTAGATGAATCCAGCATTCCTTAGACTTACAGAGACCTACTTGGAACATTAGTGAATTGTAAGCAAATGTTAAACTGCAAATGTTGATGACAACATACTAGCTAAACTAATTCTGGGCAGAACCCCACTGGACATTGCTGTAGTGTTAGAAATAGATGTGGCTGTATTTACATTTTCCTGTAAGGAAGGCACCGAATTGTGAGGGTTATATTGGAAGCCAAGAGTTCAGTAGTGATAAAAGGCAGATATGGTTGTAGTCTGACATTAAGCCATTCGTCCACTTCAGTGTCATTGTTTTCAGTCAAGGCTGTGGCAAAGCGAAACCAGAAAACCTTTAGGAGTGCAGCCTGGTTATCATCTGTCAGACGACTCTGAGAAAAAAATGGTGGGAAATAGTTTTGTTTCAAAGATTTTTAAAAAACAGTGTAACTCTGAGCTTTTTGTATAGATCTTAAATCCATTTCAAAGGTTCAAATTTCCAAATTGCATTCTCACAAAAAAAACAAATAATTATAATTGGGCTTCAGGTTCTAAGTCAGCTTTGGAAGCTAAAGAATTGATAATCCGCGAATCTGATTGAAAAATCCAAATTTTCAGTTTATGGTATGCAAGTCAAATTCGAACAGATTGTTTACATAGTATGGAAGGAAGTACAAGCATTTTCAGTTATGAATAAGATCTTGGATACAGATTAAACCAAATCTTGCCCCATCACAAGGCTTGCTGCTTCCTAACTACCTGTAACAATAATTTATAGCCACAATTATAACGCAGTTTTGCATTCAATGCACAATGGAACCCAAATGGTGCACCTATCTTCGCCCTGTCTTAGCTCATCTGCTGCAGAAACCCTCATTCAGGCCTTCATTATTTCTCAACTTGACTATCCAACACATTTCTGGCTGATCTCCTACATTCTACCCCCCATAAACTTGAGGTCATCCAAAACTCCGCTGCCTATGTCTTGCATTGTAAGCAGTTCAGTGGAGGCTCACTAGGCTGATTCCTGGGATGATGGGTTTGGCTTATGAGGAAAGGTTGAGCAGGTTGGGCCTATACTCATTAGACTTTAGAAGAATGAGAGGTGATCTAATTGAAACATACAAGATCCTGAGGAGGCCTTCCTTGGTTGATGCTGAGAGGATGTTTCCCCTCACAGGGAAATCTAGAACTAGGGGGTACAGTTTCAAAATAAGTGGTTTCCCATTTAAGGCAGAGATGAGAGGGAATTTCTTCTCTCAGAGGGTCATTAGTGTTTGGAATTCTCTTCTCTAGAGAGGCTAAATCATTAAACATATTCAAGGCTATTAGATTTTTGATTGACAAGAGAGTCAAAGGTTATGGGGGTCAGGCAGGAAAGTGGAGTAAAGGCCACAATCAGGTCAGCCTTTATCTCACTAAATGGCAGAACTGGCTCAAGGGGCCAAATGGTCTACATCTGCTCCTATTTATGTTGTTACGTCTAACTCACACAAAGTCCTGTTCACCTATTACTCACGATCGCTGACCTACATTGGGACCCGGTCAAGAAATGACTTGACTTTAAAATTCTAGTCCTTGTTTACAAATCCCTCCATGGCTTTGCCCTTTCCTATCTCAAATCTCTTCCAGCTCCACTAGTTGCCCTCCAAGATATCTGCTCGCCTCTTATGCATCCTTGATTTAATTGCTCCAACTTTGGAGGATGAGCCTTCAGTTTCCAAGGCCCGAAGCTCTGGAATATTCTCCCTGCATCTCTTGACCTCACTTTCTGTCTTTATGACACTCCTTAAACCAACCTCTCTGACCAAACTTTTGGTTATCTGACATAATATTTCTTTATGTGTCTCAGTATCATATTTTGTTTTATAATGCTCCTTTGAAGCACCTTGGGACATTTTTACATTAAAAGCACAATACAAGTTGTTGTACATGTATTCCACATCTTACCAATGTAGTTGTTGCCACATAGTCCCCAGCCATCAGCTGGCTGCTATACTATAATATGTCATATTGATGGAAAGAAGGTTAAAGCAGAGAAGGTTAAGGCGAGATTTACTAGAGGTGTTCAAATATCTTGGGTGGTTGTGATAGACTAGATGAGGAGAATGTGTTTCCACTTGTAGGAGGAGTGATAACCAGAGGACAGCGATTTAAGATAATTGTCAAAAGAAAACAAAGGAGGAAAATGAAAATTTTTACAAGAGTTATGATCTGGATTGCAATACCTAAAAAGGTGGTGTAAGTAGATGCAACAATAACTTTCTAAACAGGATTAGATGTATAATTATAAGAAGAATCTGCATGGCTATGAAGAAAGAACAGGGGTATGGAACTGACTGGATAGCTCTTTCAAAGAACAAGCACAGACATTATGGGCCGAATAACCTCCTTCTGTGCTGTGCTTTTGAAGGAAGCTGCTTGCATTTACATAGCTCCCTTCACAACCTCAAAACATCCGAAAACCCAATTAAGTAGTTACTAATGTAGGAAACACGGCAGCTAATTTGGACACAGCAAGGTCCTAAAAACAGAAGTGAGATAAATGACCAATTAACTTATTTTAGTCATGTTGGTTGAGGAATACGTATTAGGCAGGACACCAGAACACTCTCTGCAACAAAACTCCATAATCTTTGCATACCCCACTAAACATGTCCAAATGCACTTCAAATTGCACAGGCAAAACATCCACATTTGCACACATCCACTCCTTGCCCTCCCAATAAGAGGCACTTAAGTCTCAGATAAGAGCTTCAGGACCATAGGCCACACGCAATGATATAACAGACACTATTTTGAGAGAACTGTTACTACTTATCTGTGCATTGTACAATCAGAAACATAAAATAATGTTTGAAGCTCACATCTTGGACTTTTTGGTTGAAATCATCTATAAATGTAACCAGATTTTGAACTGATCCATAAGTTGTTAACACTGTGATCAGAATCTTATTGTTATCAATGAATCCAGGCCTGCTCAGCAAATCAGCCAATTCACTGGGATTAACAGTATTCAGCACCTGTAGAAACACAATAGGAAAATTCTCAATTTTATGTCATTAATGTCAGTCACTCAAGCCTGGCCCTGGACTGTTGAACATTTAAATAGATTTGTGATGACAACAACGTATCAGGCAGCTGTATTTCTGTTTACACTCAGGACATTCAAAGTTCACTCAAAATCAAGTTCGGTGGGCCTGTGGTCAATTGTTTGTATTTTCATCTCCCTACCTTATTCAGCATGAATAGGATGGCAGGCAAACAGGGGGATTTTCCCTTATTCTGAGTACATCAGTTCCTTCAAACTACCCCCCTGAAACACTGATCTGTCAAAGGACGACAATTGGGCTTGAGCACTGATATGCCCATCCATGACCACTTTAGCATCTGAGAAGATATCACATTAGCTTAGGGTTGTGCAGATGACAGGTTACACTCTGGTACTTTAGAAACAATGGCAAAGATGGCAAAATAGTTTGACCAAACATTCAAAGGATCACAATTTTGCTTTGGACGTAGCTAGTTAAAGAATGTTGGTTAGTCTCTTATAGGGAGCCAAAGCAAATAACAGCATGTAGTGATTTACATCTTTTAAATGAAGAATTTCTACAGGGAATTGATTGCTTTTAGGTGTAGAATTTTCTCTGTATATGATTTTAAGAAATTGTTAAAGTTTTTGGTGAAATTGCTTTGTACATTATTTTAATCAAGTTAGTTAGTATATAATAAAAGCTTCTTAGCTAGTTATCGTTCCAGATAACTATAACCCAATTCTCTTGCACTTCAGTGCTTGCATCTGGTGAGAAGACTGAGCTTGTCAGTGCAGAATTTACTTATAAAATCATAGAATGGTTACAGCACAGAAAGAGACCCTTCGGTCCTGCATTTCTGTGCTGCACCTCTTCAGCAGCAATTCACTTAGTGTCATTCCTCCTGCATAAAAAAGTTTTCCTTATGTCATTAGTGCTTCTTTTGCTAATTACCTTAAATCTGTGCCCTCCTGCTCTGAATCTTCCACCAAAGGGGGCAGCTTCTCCCTATCTACTCTGATTAGACCCCTTATGATTTGGAATACCTCTATTAAATCTTCCAATCTTTTCTTCTCCTCATTTGCATGACTGATCCTCGGAACCATTCTCGTAGGTCTTTTCTGCACCCTCTCTAGTGCCTTCAAATCCTTCTTAAAATGTGGTGTCCAGAGCTGGATGCAATACTCCAGTTGAGGTCGAACAGTGTTTTATACAGGTTTAATCTAACTTTGTTGCTTTTGTACTCTATGCCCCTATTTATAAACCTCATGATGCCATATGCTTTATTCACTGTGCTCCCAACCTGTCCTACCACCTTCAACGATTTGTGCACATATACACCTAAGTTCCTCTGCTTCTGCACCCACTTTAGAATTGTATCCTTTGTTTTATATTGTCTCTGTGTTCTTCCTGCTAAAATGAATCACTTCACACTTCTCTGCATTAAATTTCATCTGCCACTTGTCTGCCCATTCTGCCAACAATGCTTTTCTGGTACACTACTTCCAGGTTTTGTGTCATCTGCAAATCTTGATATTGTGCCCTGTACACCTAAGCATAGGTTATTAATATACATCAGTAAGAGCAGGTGTCCTAACACTAACCCCTGGGGTATTCCGCTGTAAACCTCCTTTCAGTCCAAAAAACAACCGTTCACCACTACTTCCTTTCCTGTCACTCAGCCATTTTTGTATCCATGCTGCTACTGTCCCTTTTATTCCATGAGCTCTAACTTTATGCTCACTTGGCAAAGTGGCACTTTGTCAAATGCCTTTTGGAGTCCAGGTACACCACACAGACAGCATTATCCTCATCAACCCTCTCAGTTATCTCATCAAAAAACTCAAGTAACTTATTTAAACAATTGTGTACTGCCTTTCCCTAATTACCCTGCATGTGTCCCAAATTATCATTTCTATAAGCTTCCCTACCACAGAGGCTAAACTGACTGGCCTGTAGTGCTCAACTTATCTTTATATCCTTTCCTGAAGGATGTAACATTTGCAGTTCTCCAGTCTTCTGGTACCATTCAACTCTAAGGAAGATTGGAAAATTATGGCCAGTGCCTCTGCAATTTCCGCCCGCACTTCCATCAGAATCCTTAGATGCATCTCATCCGGTCTTAGTGTCTTATGAACTTTAAGTACAGACAGCCTATCCAATATCCCCTCCTTATTAATTTTAAACCCTTCAAGTGCCTGAATTGCCTTCTCTCTCACCATTACTCAAGCAGCATCTTCTCCTTTGGTAAAGACGGATGCAAAGTATTTTTTTTAATACCTCATCTATACCCTCTGCCTCCCTGCGTAAATCCCCTTTTTGGTCCCTAATCAGCCCTACTCAACCTTTCATCTATTTATGTGAATATAGAAGACATTTTTATTCCCTTTAATGTTAGATACCAGTCTCTTTTCATATACTCTCATTTCTTCTCGTATTTGCTTTTTCAATTCCCCTCTGAACCTTCTATATTTAGCCTGGTTCTCAATTGTACTAACCACCTGACATCATAAGCACACTTCTTCTGCTTCATCTTAATCTTGATCACTTTCCTCATCTAGGGAGCTCTGGATTTGTTTGTCCTACCTTTCCCATTTGTAAGAATATACCTTGACAGTGCCTGGACTCTTCTCTTCTTTAAAGTCAGCCCATTATTTCAATTACAGTTTTGCCTGCTAGTCTTTGATTCCAATTAATCTGGGCCAGATCTATTCTTATCCCACTGAAGTTGGTTTTCCTCCAGTTAATTATTCTTACTCTGGATTGTTCCTTATCCTGTTCCATATCTGATCTAAACCTTATGATACAATGATTGTGTACCCTAAATGTTCCCCTGCTGACACTTGATCCATTTGGCCCATCTCATTCTGAAGAACTAGGTCTAGTATTGCTTCCTCTCTCATTGGACCAGAAAAATATTGTAGAAAGTGTTCCTGAACACACTCTCGGAACTCTCGACGTTCTCTGCCCTTTACATACTTCCTGTCCCAGTCTATATATGGATAATTAAAGTCCCCCATTATAACTACTCTATAATTCTTGCACTTCTCTGTATTGTTCTTGCACATCTGTTCCCCTATATCCTTCCTATTAGCTGATGGCTTATAGACTACACCAAGCAATGTAACTGCATCTTTTTGTTCCATAGGTCTAGCCAAATAGATTCTGTCCTCGACCTCTCTGGGATATTCTCTTTCTCCAGCACTGCAATGCTTAATCGATACTGCTACTGCTCCTCCTTTCCTTCCTTCCCTATCTTCCCTAAACACCATGTATCCAGGAATATTTAATACCCAGTCCTGCCCTTCTTTGAACCAGGTCTCCGGTTGTGCCACAACATCATATTTCCATCCGGCTAATTGCATCTGCAACTCACCAATCTTATTTAGCACACTTCACGCATTCACATACATGCATAGTAACCCTAATTTAAGACTTTCCCTCTAATGCTGAACCTACCCAATACCTTACTATTTCCTACTCTAGTGCTAGCTGTCTCTTCAAATATTCTGTGCATCCTGGTATTTTTCTCGAATATTACCTCCTGGTTCTGACACCCTTGCCAAGTGAGTTTAAACTTAGTTTATACTTCAAGGAGTATTTTCCTGCACATACACAAATGTTTGTGAACTTCACTTTGTTTTTACCTCAACAAGTTGACTTTGAGAAATCTGTAGAAATGTATCTGTCAGAGTTAGAAATTCAGAGAAATTTTGGAAATGATTGTTTAGGTAATGAACAAAGCTGTTGTTCCTATAGCAACGAAAGGGTGAGACTGTGGGAGAAACAGAAAAATATTTGGTTATTTTTTCCAAACAATGATCCTTCTCCAGCAAAAGTGTTAACTGCCGTAAACTAGTTAAGACATATTTAGACATTCAAATATGCAAATTATTTAAGACAAACACTGCACTGTCAACACTGGTGATATCATTGAGGATATATCAATTCTCTACTTTTGTTTTATTGTGGATGATTGATTGAGGAGAGAAGGATTAAAAAAAGGTCAGAGTTGGCAATGGTTTAGTAAACACTGGCATGTTTAATGTGTGCTCAGCATGACCTTGAAATGGCAGTGATATTAGTCTATCAACATTTGATATTTTAGCATGACATTCCTTTATTCCTTTAATTACATTTCTGTCTCCATTAAGAGTGGTTGCTGTACATGGCACAGGTCTGGCCCATTCCAGACTCCTGTGCGATGGTGATCACCCGAGCCATCTTTCACTTTATCTGGAGGTCAAAAATGGATCGTGTCCACAGGGACATGGTGTACAAGCCTCTAGATAAAAGGGGAAAAAACGTGCCCAACATCTCCCTCATACTGATGGCCACCTTAGTGTGAGGCTGCAAGCTGTGCGTAGATCCTCGGTACGCAAACACCAAGTGTCATTATGTGCTGAGGTTGTACCTGTCCCCGGTGTTGCGAAGGATGGGTCTGGCCATGCTGTCACGGAACGCTCCACGTAGTTGGAACGTGCCGTACCACCTGTACCTCGTGGAAAAATTCATACAGAGAAACACCTTTGACCACAAGTCCATCAAGCAGTGGTCGGCACGTAACGTCTTAGAGGCCCTGCGGGAAAAGGAGAGGGTGGATCCTGTGGGATGGTTCCCTGAGCAGACTGTCAAAGTCATTTGGCAGAATGCCTCATCGCCAGAACTTTCCAACAAGCACCAAGATGTAGCTTGGCTGGTAGTGAGAAAGGCCTTCCCCGTCAGATCCTTCCAACACGCCAGGTGTCTCACCCTCTCTGCACGTTGCCCTCGAGGTGGCTGTGGTGGGGACGAGACCATTGTTCACCTCCTTGTGGATTGTGCCTTTGCAAAGAAGGTCTGGAGAGAGATGCAGTGGTTTCTGTCGAGGTTCATCCCGAGCAGTTCTGTGACACAGGACTCTGTGCTCTACGGACTGTTCCCAGGGACACACACCGAGACAAACATCAACTGCAGCTGGAGGATTATCAACTCGGTGAAAGACGCTCTTTGGTCTGCCCGAAACTTGTTGGTCTTCCAGCGCAAAGAGTTGTCCCCGACCGAGTGTTGCAGACTGGCACATTCCAAGGTCCAGGACTACATGCTGAGGGACGCACTAAAGCTTGGGGCAGCCACTGCAAAGGCGCAATGGGGAAAGGTTGCTGTCTAAGACCTTCCTGCCATAGTGCACCGAGGGGCTGGGAATTGTTTAGAGCCCCTCGGGCTGTACAGCTCACAATGAATGTATACATTGAATACTAATTGTATTATAATTGTATTGAAGCACCTCAGAGTGCAACATGATGTATGTTGATAACTCCAATACCATTGTCTGATTGTCTGTAATGACCATATTGAAATGATTGTAATATTCATTGATTGTATTGAAGCAGCTCGTGATCCATGTGTAAAAGTTGAATCTGATTGCACTTTTTGTAATTGGCGATTTAGAAATGTTTTGTAATGTTCTTCCAGATATTTTATGAATAAAGTATATTTTTCAAAAAAAAAATTAAGAGTGGAAAATAAATTTTTAACCAGCATATTAAGCATTTAAACATTCATATTCACATAATGTAATTTCAAGGTCTAAAATCATGAATTAATTTGACAGAAATTGACATAGATTATACCAGCTGGCAACATCCTTCAAACCGAACATTTTTATTTCTCTTTAAATGTTAGAAATATTCATGGATCCAGCAGCCTTTAAACAGTGATTACATGAATGTTGACTTATTTTCCAAAAACAATTCCATAATAATCCTTGCTTTATGTATATAATCAATATCATAAAACTTCAGAATTACAGATACTGATGAAAATTTAGACATGCTGGGCAAGAACAAATTACTGTAGTCAATAAATTGTCCTGTTTTTCACGACAACATAGAATGCAACTGAGCCTCAAGATGTATTAATTTTTAGGTGATTCATCTTAAATATTTGATCAAAAAAGCATCAAACCAAACACAAATAAGTTGATTTTAGCATGCATTATATCTATAGAGAAAGAGAACAAGGGTCAGTAGTAACTGCTTATCATTTTTTAATGTGGGTATCTTCATTGAGGACCTGCACAATCATTTTCTTATTCCTTTCGATTTCCACCCAACCTCAGTCCCTTACCCTAGTCCACTATTTCAAGTCCCCTTCTTAAAGGCTACCAGAAGCTGCACTATTCTGTTTGATTACTCCTCCCAACTCTTCAAAAAGCTACCAAGCCTTCATCTGGCACCTCCATGCACAACACAGCTGGAAGCTGGACCTCAGGAGAATGGACAGCAGGATATATATCTTGCCATTCCCTGGCACTGTGTGTTGGAATTCAGTGTGTAGGGTCACCATACCACTCAGGCATCAGTTTAAAAACCAACTTGTGCCTCAAATGCCACAAAGTTGGCATTCTCTACTAACACATAAGAAAAAACATGACTCAATAACACATCATTGCATCAATACCTTTATCGGAAGCTAGTATATTTCTATATATGGCTTCTTGAACATTGGTATCAAGCTGTTGTTTGATTGAGCTCAATATGGAAACACTATAGAAAATAAACAGAAATACATTAGACACAGATCACTGTAATTAAAAGCGATGTGCTGTTTAAATCAGGAACAAACATGAATGCGGTACAGCCTGCAAACTGCCCCTTGGAGGAGACTAACTCGGGGGTCATTTTCCCGAGTGGCCGTGAAACTTGACAGTTGCATTCGGGTCATAACTTTCTGAAACCAGTCTTCCCAAGACTGAAACAAAATCAGAATTACCTGGAAAAACTCAGCAGGTCTGGCAGCATCGGCGGAGAAGAGAGTTGACGTTTCGAGTCCTCATGACCCTTCAACAGAACTTGAGGACTCGAAACGTCAACTCTTCTTCTCCGCCGATGCTGCCAGACCTGCTGAGTTTTTCCAGGTAATTCTGTTTTTGTTTTGGATTTCCAGCATCCGCAGTAGTTTTTTGGTTTTATTCCCAAGACTGAGGCGTTTTCAGGGATCTTCGCCTCTCCAAACTGCGCTTCATTACAGACACTCGGGAACTCCATACAAAACCCCACCCCCAGACACACACCCCCAATAACAGACAACCTTCCCCACATTCCTATCCACCCAACACACATCTACCCTCCCACACCTACTCCTCACCCACCCACACGCCCTCTCATCCCAACCACGGTCTCCTCCCCGCCCCCTTTCCCTCCGCCTACTCCACAGTCCCAGCTCGGGCTCGTTGTTCCTCCAATCACAGCTTTGCTTGTAGCCGCTCGCGCTTTTGCCGTTGGGTTTGAACGCTGCAGGCGGCCGCCTGTCCTTCAGTTCGCTTCACACTTTCCAGAGCAGTTTTGTGTCCCTCTGCCTCGCGGTTAAATTCCGTTTCAAATTAAATGATAAAAAAGGGGACGGTGGAACAGTGCGCTGGAAAGGGGTGGGGACATTCTAGCTTCCCTTCAGATTAGAAGGAGCAAAACGCCCAGGTTGAAAGATAGGAAGAACTGAGGAAAGGATGAAAAGCTAGGTAAGTGAAGCAACCTGGAATGAGGAGGTGGTGACAGCTAGTTTCCCCCCCAGATAAAATCGTTAATCTTCCAAGGCAAACACCCCAAACATGCACCAAAAATCGCGCAGGAGCAAACGTGCAACACAGGGCCTTGCAAATAGTGTCGGTAATCATTCTGATCATGCCGCCAAAAAGTTGGTTGCGTTGTCTATAGTCACCTCAAGCGTTTAAAAAAAGATGGCATTTCATACGAAGAAACTTGAAAAAGCCAGAAAGAATTCAGTTGATTCAAACAATAAAAGTTACAGAGTAAAGCACACTGTGGGAGGGAACAACTTCTCCATATTATAAAAGTAAAAGACTGCGGATGCTGGAAACCTGAAATAAAAATAGAAAATGCTGGAAAAACTCAGCAGGTCTGACAGCATCTGTGGAGAGAGAAACAGAGTTAACGTATGACCCATCAGAGCAGAACTTCTCCATATTCCTGGTCTTGCAGCTTTCCATCCCATTGAGGCGGACCCAGAGATAACACTTACAAGGGTATGAGCAGCAGGACGTGTGTGTTCATGGTTTACAGCTAACAATCTCTAAGGCAGCCAGTTATGATTGTACAACAATAGGAGTACAGGAACTCAAATAACATTCCTGGCCAGAATGGTAGGTAGCTCAGTCGCAGGCCCACTTCTAGCTTTATACCTTTTCTGTTAACATCCTTATAGGGAGTGATTGCACAGAGATATAGTAAAAATAGCGCAGTGTAAATAGAGTGCAAAAGTCAGGAATTGGTGAAAGGGGGAAGAAGGTACTTATTTGTCTGTCCTATACTTGGTTTGTTTAAACTTGGGGCAATTATTAAAATTTCTGTCTTGTTAAGTGCACAATGCAAGTTAAATGTGTAGAAAAAGAAAGAAAAACTTACAACAAATTAACATGTAGATATAAAAAATCTAGACTAAAATATGGCAGAGTAAGGTTATGTGCCTGGATTGCCGTTTGTGGACAGAGAGATTGTCCTGGATGAACACTTCTACAGAAGATGTCTCCATCTCAAATTTCTCCAGTTCAGTCATTGAGCTGGAGTGTGGGTTGGAAACACTCCGGCACACAAGGAAGGGGGAAAAATAGCTGAACAGTATGTTCCAGACTTCAGTTACATCTCAAGAGTTGCAGGTTCAAAACAGGATTTGAGTAACTGATTTTATGCGGTTTAAGGAGAACCCAGTTGAGATGGAGAATGAGGAACAACAGACACTGATCCTATTCAACAGGTATGATATGCTTGTTACCTGTGAGGATAAGGGTAAAGACTGTTGGGAGGACAGCCAGAATGCAAACCATAGCACTCCAGAGCAGAAAGTTGGCCAAAGGAGAGAGGTTAAGGACGGGAAGCATAATGTGGTAGTTGTAGGTAATTCGATAATTGGAGGGACAGATAGGGGTCATCTCCCTCCCACTCCTGATTGCCGATATACACCACTTCCTGATCTCCCCCATCCAGATCGCCAATCATAGCCCCATCACAATCGCTGACCTTTCCACCCCAGAACTATCTGTGTCCCCAGCCTTGCTCTGTGGGTTCTTTAGTAATTTTTCGCCTCCTCCCCATTCTCCCCATCTCCCTATTAGTGTCGGGTCCCCCTTGTCTAGAAGTGGAATGTGAAAACGTGCTGTGAGCCGAAAGCAGACTTTTTTTTGATTGGATGCACAAATTTCACTAACCTTAACAAATCTACCTACAGCTGAAATCTGCTTCGGCAAGCTGGTCTGTTATTTTTTGAAATGTTGCTGACTTCAAAAAAACAAAATAACTTACTCTTTTTAATCAAAGAAAGATTTCAAAAAATAAATGTTTTATTTTTGCTCACTTTTAATATCAACCATCTGATAAAAATGCTCTTTCATGTAACTAGCGCAAAATGCAAAACGTTTTTATTTCTATGTTCATAATAAACAGAAAAACTGCATCAGACTTACATGATTTGAGATCCATTGCAGCTTTCAGTGACAAATACTGAAGGCACCATGCGTTCATTGAGTCCAGGCAGCAGTGCTTGCAGCCTTGTACCAAACCAGAACTGGAGCTCAGTGCTGCTGGCATTTGAAAGATCTGACTGTGTGAGGTTCAGCACTTCTCCTAGCAAAGCTGCACGGACACCAGGAGCGAAAACCGCATTTGTCTGAAAAAGCCGGGGGTAAAACAATTTTAATACAAAGATTTGCACTATCTAGGACGGGTAGGAGTCACCCCAAAAAGATTCATATTCTCCCAGTGGACAATTAAGGAATGACACGTCCAGAACATGAAAGCCTGGTTGCCTCCACACACTGGGCACAGTGCACGGCATAAACCAGTATTTAAAAATATTCTGGAAAGAAAATAAGGTTCACATTGGTACTCTCATAGAGCAAATCAAAGTATTGCTGTATGATTTCTGATGAAAGGTCATCGATCTGAATCTGTTTCTTTCTCCTTAGATGTTGCTTGACCTGCTGAGTGTTTCCAGCATTTCAGTTTTATTTATTATATTTCATTTTTATTTCAGCTCATCATCCCAGGTACATTCATTCTCACACATATATCCTATACAGCACTTAAAACTACTAAGCAAATTATAGTTTATAATATTTTAAACTATTTTAGGAAGCACCTTCAACTTTTGAGCATCATTCTATTTATTAATAGAATTGGACACAATAATTTCATTAAAATAAAAGCAAAACACTGCAGATGCTGGAGATCTGAAATAAATGCAGAAAGTGCTGGAAAATCTCAGCAAGTCAGGCAGCATTTGTGGAGGGATAAACAAAGTTACCATTTTGAATCCAATATGACTCTTCAAACTTGGGAACAATAATTTCATTAAGCTGCTTGGTGTTAACAGTGATGAACACTTTAGAAACTAAACAATGAATTTGGAGAAAATGTTGTCTGGTGGTGTTTGTAAACAGAATCTCATCTAAAAGAGATTGATAAAGTCTCCCACCTGGTTAACAGCAGTTCTGAATGTGTCAATGAACTCAATAACGTTGTCACTGGTGATGTTTCTGAAAATTTTCTGCACATCGTAACTGTTTCTCAGTGTCCCATTGTTACCAGCCAATTCCCCCAGTTGAGAAGCAGACAGTAATTCTATGGCATTGAGCTATAAAAAATGAAAACAGCATGTAAATCCTCTGCCACTAATTTGCTGCCTGTATTTTGCAAAATATGCTGAAAACAACCTAAAGAAATATTATAAATTCAAAAATCTAGCTCAGGCAACCTAGCCAACACTTCATTCATCTGCTTCATGTGGTCAAACTGAAAAAAATGTTGGAGTGCTAGCAAGAAATTTAATTGGCGATCAGAGCCTTAACAATTCTCAGCGCGGCCATTCCTGGTGTACGCTTCAATTCCTTTCCCAAGATGGTCTAAAAGTGGGTTAAAATAGTAATGAAACTTGTGCTATTTTAGTGTCTAAAGTATCTGGGGAAAATTGCTCCAAATGTGTGGTCCTTTTTTTTTCTAGTGTTTTTGTGGAGCATTTGGAATAAAGACAGAAAGATAGCTCATTTTGGCAACACCAACGTAATCGCTCTGGAATAGCAAAATTGCCCTGTGGATTCTATCAAACGTTTACCGTAACTTCTACAGGATCCCAAGAGAAACTACACAAACATTTGTGAAATATGTATTTGGCTCCTTCCAGGCTGGAGCTGGAGATATTTGCAACATCTTGCAGATTGCTGCCCATTGTTGCGTTTGGGAGATCACTGATGCTCTCTATTTAATGAGAGCAAACTATATTTTATTCTATCCTGCCAAAGTCCAACAGGCCAAGGGAGCAAATGGCTTCACGGAGCTTCCCCATAGTACAGGGTGCAACTGCCTACATGCACCTTTGTGGCTGCTGCATGTCACCTCTTGCCATATCATAAAAGAGTTACACCACAGAAGGAGGCCATTTGGTCCATTGAATCCATGCCAGATTTCTGCAAGAGCAATTCAGCTAGTTCTACTTTCCTGCCTTTTCCCTGTAATTCTGCACATTTTTTATCTTCGGGTGCTTATCCAATTCTTTTTTGAAAAATTCTCTGTGTGTAAAAACAAAAGTTTCCTAATATCACCAGCAGTACTTTTGCCAATTGTCTTAAATCAGTTTCCTCTGTTCTTGAACCCTCCACCAAAGGGAACAGTTTCTCTCCGCCTACTCTGTCTAGACCCCAAGTGATTTTGGACACTTCCATCAAATCTCCTTTCAACCTTCTATCAGGAGAATAGCCCCAGAAATATACCAAAACCAAAATGGATTTCACTTCATCAACATCCATTCTGTGTGATCAGAGGTAGCAAATCATGCTGATCAATGCCCAATATCCTGGCAGCCATCATTATGCCTTCATTCTGTGGCAGTTTGCTGTAACGTTGCTTTGTCATGGTGCTGAAAAGCCAAAGTGCAGCTACTGGGCAACTATGGCTGTCTGTTTTTAATGGAGGAGACTACAATGGTCTTGGAGACTTCAAGCAGCTCTGAGCCTTCAAGGCCCTGGTGTGAACTGCATCATGTCAGCATGGGCAGCACTGTCTGGGCTTACAGCCTGCAGTCAACAGCAAGGACACTGGCAGAATGAATGCTGTCATTCTGAGAGAACAGCAGATTCATGCTCCACAGAGGCAAGCCTCTCTGCCTGGATGCCACCTCAGCAATCCTAGTAATATTTTAGAAGACAGCTTGCTGAACTGCTGTTACACACTGCAAGCCCCTTTGAACACTGGCATCCACAGCCATAATGGCAGCAGTCTGAACTTGTCTCTGCTTCCGCGGGAGAATCCAGAGTTGAGTGCATGTTGTCTGTGCTGTAATGGAAGTTGCAACAGCAGCCATCGGACACTGAGTCGTAGTTGTGTCCATGTGTGAATGCAATTGGATACCACTTCCATGCTGAAAAGGATGGGCTCCAAGCTCTGTGCAAGCCCTCTGTCAAGTTGGTGCTGGATTCCTCCATATTCCATGACACTGAACACAGACTTTCTGGCAGGCTTCCCAACAAACCAAACATTTGTTGAGCACACCCCTTATCCTTCTTCTGTAGGCTTCCCCATTGAAATCCTCATCTGAGTCCTCTATAACAGAACCTGGGTGTGACCAGTGATTCAGTGAACTGGTACCTGTGCTATGCTTATCCCCTGCCCTGGCTGTAGTGAATTTATGCCTTGTGTCTCAACACATGCAGATCCTGCCTTTGTGCTTTCCTTGAAGATGTGTGCAGTGTCAATATCTAAGCAGGTGGTTGCAAGTATGAAATCAAGTGATGGCTTGTCTTCCTCATCACTCTCTTCTAGGCATTTCTCCACTGCCTACCAGGTTGAACCTCGGGTATCCGGAAGGAAAAGATGACTTAGATTGTGCTGAGGGGCGAGGTGGAAAGTGAGAGATGCATCATCTGCAGCTTGTAAATCAAGAGAGTGTGTGGGATAAGTGTGAAATGGGATGTGAGAAGGAGGATTAGGTAAAGAGAATACCACCTCCTGCACTACAGTTAAAGGCACACCTCTCCTTTCTCTGTCAGCTCCCAAGGCATGTGAGCCAGCTTGTTCTACAGCAAAGAGAGAAGTATATCGGGGACTGTCACGCAATCTGTTTTGGTGATGTTGTTGTCATAATTGCATAGATGGTACTGTGTGCAAGTTGTGAGATATAAGTTGTATAATTATAACTACAAATTGTTGTTGAGATATGGCTGTGAGGCTTGCAGCAATGTTAACTCTTGTGAGGGTGAGGTAAAGCATTTGAATGTTAGGTAAGAGAGCTGATTGATAGAGGTTGTTGGTAGACGAGTGATTGAGTGTGGTGAATCAAGCAGCAGCTGAGGCAAGTGATGCAGTTAGGAAAATTTGGCATTTGAAGATGCATTCACTGACTTTGATCATTTGTGAGGTCACTGAACTTCTCATAGTACTGCATCCAGGTCCTTGGGGCTTGACTCCTGACATTGACTTCCATGACTATATGCACCCGCTGTCTTTTGACCATGTGTTTGGAGGGTTCCTGCCCCACTGAGGATACAGAACATCTCTCATCCTTTCCACCTCGTTTCCCAAGACAGGCACACTTCCTGCACAATTGTCCAATGTATTGTCCAATGTTCCAATATAAAGCACCTTCCCTTTAAGAGGTACAGGCTAGCTTAATTGGTCTAGGAAGCTCCGATTTTGGGTCCCCTGCTCAAGTGCAGCCAATGAATAGCGCAGTTGGCGCTGGATGCACACGGAAAGCGTTATAATGAGCAGCCAAAGTTGACGAGTTGACCATATTTCAGTGACCAGGTGTGGATAATTGCACATCATGATCCCCATGGTTGTTTTGGGAGGCTATTCATTTGAGCCCCCATAATTTCCAGAGCAGGAAAAAGTCTTCACTTGCCTTGCATTTATTATAGTGCCTTTCAAAACCACAGGACATCCCAAAGCACATTACAGCCAATGAAAGACTTTTGAAGTTTAGTCACTGGTGTAGGAAATGAAGCAATCAATTTGCACACATAAAGCTTCCAAAAACAGTAATTGTGCTAATGACCAGTTGATCTGTTTTCAGATGTTAATTGAAGAATTAATATTGGCCAGGATACTAGGGAGAACTCCTCTGCTCTTCAGTAGTGCTATGGGGATGTTTTACATCCACTCTAGAGGACAGATGGGATCTCAGTTTAACGCCATATCTGAAAGACAAGCACTACTCCCTCAGTACTGCACCAGAGTGTCACCCTTGATTTTTGTGCTCAAGTCTTTGATTGGGAATTTGAATCAGAGCTGAGAGTGTTTCCCATTGAGCCACAGTTGACAAAGGACATTGATTTGAGATCATTGGGAAAGAATTACAGGGGAGATGGGAAGAATGTTATGAACTGAACTGCTCTACCTGAAAGTGTGGATTCAATAGTATTTTTCAGCAGAGAAGTGGCTGTATATGAGAAAGAAATTGAAGGGCTATCAGGAAAGGGCAGAGGAGTAAGTCTAATTGGATTGCTGTTTCAAAGAGCTGGCACAGGTGTTATGGGCTGAATTGTCTCTTCTGTGTTCATTGTTTCGGTGTTTCTTCTTTTGGTATTGATGTCTGCTACAAAACAGGGGGATTTTTAAAAACAGCCCATGCTTGTTTAAGACTTAGCATCTATAAGGTTAATACAGTGCTCCCAGTGTTGATCATGAGATGCTGATTATTGTGTCAAATGGAAATATATCTGGACTTGCATTTTCCTTCAATGTGACTCAGTTCTAACAGCATGTGAACACTGAATATGAACACTGTGTATGAATGGCATGGTTGGTGTATTTTATACATTACCAAACCTACATTTTGAATGCAAATGGGATTAAGTGTCAAGAAAGCAAGAAATTGTAATATTTTTCTTCTGGTAATATCCCTGGCATATTTTCTAATGTACTTGAAGCCAGACTGTAATTGGATTAAGAGTTAGAGTGACAGCAAGGGTCTAAAGTCGGCTGTAACAGTGGATTTAATATGTTAATGAACCAAGAAGAATGTCAATCAGATTTTTACATAAAGCAATAACAGGAATAGTTTTGAATCGTGTTGTTTTAGTTCAAAGGGAGTATATGCAGGTTGTAAAAAGGTATAAGGAAATAAGGTAAAGATAGGTTAAGTTTGTTTTTACAAGTCTAAGGGCTAAAGTAAAGAACGATTTAATGAATTCTGGGAAGAAAGCATTTCTGAAGAGACTGGTTGAGATAATAGAGAGATCAAAGGGAAGGGACACATTTAAGGAAATACTGAAGCCTCTGTGAGGGGGTAGCTTCAGTAGCTGGTCAGAACTCCCAGAAGACAATGTGAACAAGGCCAGACCCGAAGACCCTTTGCTGTCAGCCTCAGAGGACACCCCAAGGAAAAAGTACTGTGTGGTAAAATTACTGGACTTCTATAGATTTTAAAATGTATAAGGATAGTTGCAGAACAGAAAAGAGAAAGGCTATCTCTGGGGGTAAAGTTAAGATTTGAGGAACTGTTTTAAAGTACTGTTTACTGTGTAAAGCCATTCTTGTGTGGAAATGTAATTGTGTATTTTTTTCCCTTTATTCTTTTAATGAATGTTTACTTTACTGTAAAATCATCACAAGTAGTCGGGGAAATTATTTCCTGATTTCAGAACTGCTCTTCATACTATACAAATTGCAAAAACTGTTTTGGCAGCTGTTTCAAATTTCCCTCTGGGATTTGAGCAGCTTGACATTTACCATCCATTGTGCCATAACATAAATCATATGGTTGGCACTTAGGTATTTTAGTTGAGTTCCTGAACTGTCTAAAACCTTTCATAGGATCACTGGGCACTTGGTTATGTTTTGAATGAAGGTAATACTGTACCTAGCAATTGAAGCTGACTAAGATCCTTCATCTGTGCAACAACATTTGGTAATAATGTGTGTCTTCTGTCCACTCCAGACTTGACGGCCTGGATTTTCACCAAGTGGGGATGACTTGGGAGCTCTTTAAAAATGGCCGATGGATCCCAATTCTGTGATTTCTAACCCTATTCTCAGGCTGTCTGATTTTCAAGAGTGCCTTTAATGAGTGCAGGCTGGTTCCTGTAAAAAGTCTGCATTTGGCACTCTCAACCTGGCTGGCTGCATTGTGGAAACAGCATGTCCTACTCATCTGCAATTTTCATGGAGTCAGCCAAGATTTTAAAGAGTCGTGGTTCATGGCTCCTTCAAAGGACTCGTGTACCCTAGACTGCATGAGGGGACCTTTTAAAACTCGTTCAAAAGGTCCTCCTCATGCTCCCTATATCAAAGTACACATCCCACCCATACCTCCTGGGCCCCTCATGCGCCCTATGCTAAGCTATGCCCCACCACCCACCCCCCATGGCCAAAGGGCGGATGGAGGGGCATAGCTTGGCGTGAGGGGTGGTGGGGGGGCATGAGGTGGCATGGATGGGGCATGGGGAGTGTGTTGGGGGGGTGAGGGCTGGAGGGCCTTCATGTTTTTACTTTAACTAGACCTTTCCAATGGCCCGCCTCAGCATCCGGCAGCTCCTATAGCTGCCTCCAAACTTTTTCCCAGCTTGGCCTGACTTCCGTCCGGGCCTATATCCTAACAATGAAGATCCCATCTTGTGGGCACTTACTCCCAAGGTAGGCGGGCCAAGCTGGGAATTTTCCAGACTCCCACTACCTTCCTTGAGGATGTAAATTCAGGCTCACAATTCTCAGCCAGTAATATTGTAACGAACTCTCAATGGGGCCCCGGTAAAAACATTTTAAAATTTGGTTACTTTTCTCTGTAATTTGGGTAACTTACACCAATGAAGTTCTTGTTCAGAGCTAGGAGTTTGCTGTAGCTGACAAATGATCGGAATCTGCCGAAGTTAATCAGGAGCCAAACCATACTTCCATTAGTGCGAGCAGTGCACGCAGTTTCTGGAAAAGTAAACAGATTGATTACATCAGTGCTTGTTAAATAAAAGTGGCTGATACCACTGTGCATGAAGAGACATATCAAGACGCATCATGGGATTACCCAGGCTTGGCCAAGTTGTGGATATAGGTTTTAAAAGTATCTGCAGTTAAAAAAAACATTAGAATGAATATGACCTTTTGGCCAGGCCTGGAAGTTAAATGACTAGCCTATAGACCAGTTCGTGATGAGCTAAGGAATGTGACCTTTGGGTCAGGATAAAATAAGTTGATGAATGGTCTATGAGTTATGCTGTAATAAACTGATAACTTGACCTCAAGTTCAAGATATGCAGATGACTAGTCACAGCAGCAAAATATCAGGATAGATAAGCAAAGTTTATATGTTTTGAAGTGAACTGTGAACATCGTTTATGTTAAATGTCAAGTCGTTCCGTGATTGTTGTACAAATTGCTCTGTAACTGCGGAGATAGTGAATAGGTCATTCTGTGTTTATGTTGTAAACTCACTTGCACTTATGGATGTAACAATTAGGCATACAAGATAAGAACATTATGACTTAATAACGAGTTACCCCAAAAGATGGTGTACATAATCAACAGAAACTGTGAAACTTCGAATTGCCTTTTAGAGAAAGAGCTTTTCCTTTGTGCACATTGTATTATATAAAGAACTACAGCTGAATCTACCTATGGTTGATTCTGTGTCAAGTGTCTTTTAGGTACTCCACAACAGTGCACACCCAGGAAGGAGTGATATTGAGAGATTAGAGGCCTCCATCCCCTGATTTCTTTCATGTATAAATTTAAATGGACAGAGAATCAGGGACTGAAGGCCAACAATTTTACATTGGTGCTGCCTGAGAGTGCCTGATCTGAGAATCAGCCATATATAGCTTGAAGCGCATTTGCTCCATCAGCACTTTAAATCTATTGTCTAATTGTATACTTCACTGTTAGGTTGGTATCTCCAACTGAATTAAAAGTTTATTGAGTCTCAAACAAGGTTGTTCACCATCAATAATTAAACTCAAAGTAGAAGTGGCAGGTAGCCATGAAACTTTGGCTTCCCAAAGTGATTGCTTATCCAACATTCAGTACAAGTTTGAAATCTCAAACCACCTGCCATAGCTGAGATGAATGTTGTTACTTCTTGGTCCAGACACTTATGGGGGGGCAGTTTTAACACAAAATGGCAAGTTTTGGTGGGTGGTGGGTGGGGGGTGGGGTTGTTGGCAGTTAAAGATTCCTAATGCAAACTAGCCTCCAACCTGCCCACTTAACTGACGTGGAAAAGAGGGTGGGTAACCTACCCGCACCAACAGGTTGCACTTTAAATGTGTTAATGAGACTCCAAGCTTGATTGTTATTCAGTTTTTTTTACTTTAACTGCGGTAGGGCAGGTTTCTCAACCCTCGTGAAACCCACCAGCTACATCCAAGTGAGGGTTTTTCGAACCTAGGATGTGAGAGTGTCAACACCTATGTCATGGATTCAGCAACGCTGCCTGAGCAACTCCCTCAATCGAACAGCACCCCCCTGCCACGGAACCTCTGATGTTCTCCCTATCAAGGGGAGACTCAATAGAATGAACCTATACTCTCTAGAGCTAGAAGAATGAGAGGTGATCTCATTAAAACATGGAAGATTCTGATAGCTGTTTCATCTGACCGGAGTGTCTCAAACTAGGGGCATAGCAACATCACTTCTAATTGTTTTTTGTTGTACTTGGCTTACTCATTTAAGTGCACAGTACTTTAAAACATTGCAAACATGGTATCTTAGAGGGGACATTGGGCATAGTATCAGGATAAGGGGTCGGCCACTTAAGCTTGAAATAAGCAAAAATGTCTTCATGCAGAAGGTTGTGAATCCTTGGAATTCTCTGCCCCATAGGACTGCAGATGTTCAGTCGTTGAGCGTATTCAAGGCTGACACTGATATGTTTTTGGTCTCTAAGAGAATCAAGGGATATGGAGATGGGACAGGAAAGCGGAGTTGAGGTCGAAGATCAGCCATATTCTTAATGAATGGCAAAGCAGACTTGAGGGGCCATATGACCCACTTCTGCTCCTTTATGTTTTTATGTTCTTTTCCAAGTTTTTCTCTCTATCACAGAAGTACAGGTGATTGTCCCACCCTGCTAGAGCAGGTTTCATGAGGGAGCAAGGAGTGGGGAGCTAACAGTTGGAGAAAAGCACTTTGCTGAAAAGGAAACAAAGTTACACAAGTCGCAGTTCCAGTTCCGAATTCTGTAAAGTTTCACCGATGCTAAGGATCTTGAGTAAGCTCCATCACTGTATGTTTCATAAATAATTATAGCAACTCTTCTACTGATGGGCAAGTTGATGTTGAATGCATGCAAGTCTACCAGCACTGGACAAAAGGTTGCATATATATTACCTGTTGAATCAAGTTGGTGAGTCAGATAATCTATAATAAAATTGTAAATATCTTCTCGTTGTTCTGTTGTTAAATCTAGATATAACTTGTCCAGTTCTTCCACTCTATAAGCACAAAAATATACAATATTGATGTGTTTAACATCGATCAAACAAATAATAAGCTTTTGGTTTATTTAGTGAACACTCAAAAATGAAACGTTTGCTGTGTATCATTTTAATTTTGTGAGGGGAAAATTCTGCCCTTGCACAATCCCTGCTGAACATTAGAAGGGAAGGCTTTTTGGCATCTGTTACTGAATTAGTACTTGAAAGGGCTCAAGAGAAATCAAGAACTTTGCAATGTGTGTTCATCTCTTTAATGCAGAGATAGCTTGAAAATAGTATGCATGTGTGAGCTATGCTTTGGTTGAGGAAACAATGTGGATCCGTGTTCCCCAAATGTATAAAAATGGGATTGATTTTAATTTCCTACCTTCCAGATAACGGTAATCAGAAATTTGGCTGCCCATTTGTACCTTGCCTGGTGAGATCTCAATGAAAAGGGAAATCAGACATGCATAAAAACAGCTAGTGCATTCGCTGGTGCCTGTTTCTTGCCCAGCGGCAACATTGTTACAAATGCTGGGCCTTATAAGATGGTTATGTTTTAAACTTTAACTCAAGGTAAAATGGAGTAGTTTGGAGAGGGAGATATGACCTCCTACGAAATCTGCCCAGAGATAGCTCATATGACCTGGTTGCCATGGGGACAGAGGCCCAGGTCAAAACTTTTTGGAAATAAGGTACAAGTTTTAACACCTGGACCCAAAGGATGAGACAGACTCACTGACTCTCAGAGTCAGTTAGGCAGAGAGATTTAGGGAAGAAGATGCACAACAGGTGCTACTATACCAAACAGAAGAATTTTTTGGGTTAGTCATCAAGAAGTGATTCCTGGTGAAGAGGCGAGGCTTGTGGAGAATTGAAGACAAAGTAGTCGCCAGAGAGCGCTTTGCCAATGGCAGTCTATTTGATTATGCTGAGATGATTTTGAATGAAGGGACTTTCTTTTAAAAGGACACTGGAAAATTCACCTTGGTGGGGCAGGGAGAAGAGATCTGTTAAAGGTGAGGGGAGCTTGGAACTTTATACACAAGACTACATTTCTGCTTAGTGTGCAACAAAATGTATATATATGGTCTGGGGTTTTCAGTTGTGTTAGGAAGCTAATGGGAATACCTTTCTGTAATTTAGTGTGTTTGTTGCCTATTAAGTGTTTAGTCAATATTGATTTTAGTTTGTTTTTTTTATCATAAAAGTTTTAAAATGTGATTCTTTGCATTGGTCACTGGAACTTCATATCTTTTAAAGGTTATCAGTCTCTATGGATATCGTAACAACATTGACTCAAAAACATTAAGTGCTTGGGACCGTGGAAACTTTGTTTCATTTTGGCCATTTTGTTCTTTTCAGAGTTTCTGCAGCTCTTCCACATAGATTATGATGGATGAGTGGAAAAATCCCTGCAGAAATCTAACCCAAAAATATGAAACTTGCACTCATGCTCATGCTTCAGGTACAGGCCCCATACATTTCAACAATGGATAAAGGTTAGGAAACTACAGTTAAGGCTCCTTGGATGACAAGGGAGATAGAGAATATGAAACAAAAAAAAGTGTATGATGCATGTCAAGTCAATTCCTCAAGTGAGAACCAGGTCAAATACAGTAAGTTAAGAGGGGAAGCGAAGAGGAAAAAATGATTGACAAAGGGAGAATATAATGCCGGTCAACATAAAAGGGAACCCAAAAGTCTTCTACCAGCATATACGCAATAGTAACTATTTGCAGTAGCAAGTAGGTAGTAAGAGGCAAGGTAGGCCCTATTAGGCACAAAAAGGGTGATATATGCTAGGTGCAGGGCAAGCCTAGAATACTTAATGAGTACTTTGTATTGGTGTTTGGGAAGACGAATCTGACAAAATATCTATAGAAGTGGACATAGTGTAGGTAATGGATAGATGAAAATTGAGAGGCAGGATGTACTGGAAAAATTGGCTACACTTCGAGTGGATACATCACCTGGTCTAGATAGCTTGAATCCCAGGTTGCTAAGTAAGGCAGGAGTGGAGTTAACAGAAGAGTTTGTCATAATCTTTCAACCTTCGCTAGATACAACACAGGTGCCAGGGGATTGGAGAGAGTCAAATGTGACACCCTTATTCAAGAAAGGGTGTAAATACAGCCCTAGTAACTAAAGGCCAATCAGTTTAATGCCACTGGTGAGTAAGATTTTAGAAGAATTTAAGATTATAGGGAGAGAAAAATTAACAGGCACTTGGAGAGATTTGAGTTAATTATTGATAGCCAGCATGGGTTTGTAAAAGGCAGATCATGCTCGACTAATCTCATTGAATTTTTTGACGAAGTAACAGCAAGTTGATAAAGGGACTGCAGTGGATGCTTTCAAAATGGATGCTTTCAAAATGGATTTTAAGAAAGCGTTTCACAAAGTTTCATAAAAGGGTGGCTGACAAAACTGTAGGTCATGGAATAGAGGGGTCAGTGTCAACTTGAATAAAAATTCAACTTAAGGACAGAAAACAGCAAGTCATGGTAAATGGTTGTTTTTCAGACTGAAGGATGGTAGACAGTGGTGTTCTCCAAGGATCAGTGCTAGGAACCACGGCTTTTTGATATATAACTTAGATATTGGAATACAGAGTAAAATGTCAAAATTTGCTGATTATATCAAACTTGGAGGAGTGGCAAACTCCTCCGATGTGAGGACGATACAAATCGACTGCAGCAGGACATAGTCTAAATGAAATTTCTTAGAGAAGTATGAGGTAATGCCCTTTGGCAGAAGGGATAGGGAAAGGCAGTATAGTCTGAATGGCACCGTTGTACAGGGTATGCAGGGATAGGTGGGGTTCAGGTGCAAGGATCTTTGAAGCTGACAGGACATAGTGAGAGAGTAGTTAGGAAAGCTTATGGGATTCAAAGCTTCATAAATAGAAGTATTGAGTACAAAAGCAAGGAAGGGATGCTAAGCCTTTATAAAGCCCTGGTTAGACCATAGCTAGAATATTGCATCCAGTTCTGATCACCACGCTTCAGGAAGGAAGTGATGGTCCTTTAGAGTGTGCAGAGCACATTTACCAGAATGATTCAAAGGATGAAGGATTTCAGCTGCATAGTTGAATTGGAGAAGCTGGGGTTGTTTTCCTTGGAGCAAAGGAGATTATGGGGAGATTTGATAGAGGAGTAAAGATTATGACAGATTTAGATAAGGCTGACAAAGAAAGCTGTTCACAATAGCTGATGGCACAAGAATTAGGGAACACAGATTTAAGGTTTTAGGTAAGATATGCAGGGGCTGTGTGAGGAAGAACTTTTTTATGCAGCGAGTGGTAATAACCTGGAACTTGCTGCCAATGAGGGTGTTGGAAGCACTGATCAGTGATTTCACTAAGAAATTGCCTGGGCACTTAATGGAAGTCAACTTGCAGGGCTAAAGGGATAGAGCAGGAGAATGGGACTGACTGGATTGCTCTGTGGAGATCTTGCACAGACTTGATGGGCTGAATGGTCTCCTTCTGTGCCATAATGACTCTGACCTTATATAACTGCTTAATTAATAGAAGTTCAAGATGAGCTTAGGGCCAGGCTATGAAGTACTTTGTATCATGAAAGGTGTAAGTTCTTTCTTTGAAAGATCTTTAAAAGCTTGCCTTAAAGGTTTCTCCAATGAAAACTGTATCAACTAAATAGACTACAGAACAGGAGATGTCATGTACCAACAAGCTACAGTTCAGAAGTGACACATAGGCATCATTTGAACTACACGAATCACTTGGCCTTTGAGCTGAAATCACTACAAAAGCATTAGGTATATACTCACATGGCTTGGTAAGCTTTGCAGGTTATATTGGTGGGTATGATGTTAAGCTCATTTTCTGTAATACTGGGCAACAGAAGACGTAATTTGGTCTGGAACCAGTCAATATAGTCAATGGTTTTAAATTTTGGAAACTGTGGTTTCAGCAGCTCCATGATTCTGCTCAGCATTATGTGTCTCACTCTGGTGTTTTCAATTGCTGTAATGCTCACCTGAAATGAAGAACATGATGCATAGACTGATTTATATATCCCTTGTGAGAACCACTGTTGCATCTTTACATGAAAAATAACAATATACCAGCTCAAAATGTGCGGCCCTTCGTCTGTACTCCTGCCTTAATCACTAAAATAACTGAAAACTAACCCAAGACCTAAATATATGCCTGTTCCCAACCTAGCATATCAACATCCATGATGTTTCTTGAGGGCAAAGCCTACCCCAGGCCTTTAATTGGACTTGATTAGTGCAAGTATGCCTAGGCACACAGGCCAATCCAGGAGCCACTGGAGGCCCAGACCCAGATCAAGGCCTCAACCCCACAAGAGAGGAGTAGGATTACTTTTCTTTAAAACATTTTTCAACGGCCTTATTGCCAAGTGGTTGGAATAAAGTCATTTCCCTGCTCCCTCAACCTACCAACCCACTTGCACTCTAATTTCTGGCTTAAATATAATAATGAGTGCCCTAATGACATGGACGTTTACTAATGCCAGGTAAGTGAAGGGTCCTGCCTCCAGCCTTAGGCGTTATGGCAAGGTCAATAGCAGAGGTCCAAGTGAGAATATCTTGGCACTGGTTTAGTGACACGGAACATGGACACACAGATACAGAATAGCATGGACTTCAGATATGCAGGCTTGATGCCTCACTCCAGTGCTTCTAATCAGAGTATGTTGCTGTGCTAAGTCTTCTATCCTTGGTACCTCAGCATTAAGGAGAGAATCCTAGGGAGTGTCATTGTTTGAGTGACTATCATTGGTGTTACTTTGAGCGCAAACTGTTGGTTCCAGATACAAATGCTAATTTAACCAGTGCATATCCTGCTGTCAGTTCAACCATAAAGGTTTAAAATTAAAATAGCAGTAGCAAATTGGCATCCTGTTACACACCCCGCCCAATTTTGTTTTCCATTTTGAACCCAATAGAAATTACGGTTCATGACTATCCACTTTGTACCTCTGCCAAAGTTGAATTTTATCCCCAAGATCTGTTCTATACATGATGAAGTTCAACATTTTTTTAAAAAGTTGGCAAATATTACATCGACTCAGCAGCATTTTGAGACATGGGTTAATTTTCACCTTCAAGCCCGTTGTAGACCCTATCCAATTTTCAGCCTGTGGAAGTCATTAGGATGAAAATTGGGCAAATTCTACAATGAATTGGACATCTCTACTGCTTAATCACTGGTAAAGGTGGAAATTATGCCCATAGACACTAAAAATTCCAAGACTAAAGGAAACCTATCTTACCGCTTGTGTTTCACGATTAAATTGAGTAATGTAGTCGGTCAAGTCACTGAAACTTCTGCTTGTGAGGGCATTGAGTATCAGGCTGATTTTGTCTGTGTTATTCAATGCATAGATCACAGTCAATGCAGAAAGTTGTTGTGGGCTGAGCAGGTCCAACACTTCAAACTAAAGAAAAATCAAACAGTGCTCAAATTAAATTACTGTTATATTTATGAGTCACAAAAATATGTAAAAGAAATTGAGATTATAGTTGGAGACTAGGGACAGGGTTTTCACCCCAAGGACTGAGGCAATCAGCTGCATAACTTTGCCCCGCTGGCCAGCACCATCTCACCCCAAAGTCATTTTCGGGAAACCCAGATCGGGGACTGACTGGCTACCTACCCAGAAGCAGCAGGTAGCTTGTTAAGGTAATTAAAAGGCTAATTAACCCCAGATTCATGGGAACAATGCCTGCAAGGCGGAAAGCAACCAGTCGCAAAAAGAATGCACTGGAATTAAAGAAGTTTGAAAAGCTCCAGGCTTTCCTGAAGGATTTTGACATTGAAGTTGATCGGCGGAAGAGAGAGATGGAAAAAGCAATGAACAATCTTCTCATCACAGTAGATGCTTACTATAGCCATGCAATTATGAAACTTCCTTTGGCTGTTAGACAGATGGATTTCCAGGATTACCTTGCTATGGGTGGAAGCGCAAAGGCAGTAGCTGAAGTTGAACAAAAACGTATTGATGCCGCCTGTTTGGAAGTTGAAGCAATAGAATCTGAAATCTTGAAAGATGCTGCACCACTGAGGATAACCAAAAAAACGTAAAGGAGCTAGAAAGATGGCAAAATGGTCTCCTGCCTTCCCGTCAGTTTGGATACTTCGTTCTAATGACCTCAGCTGGCATCATGGATCATGAAGAGGCCAAGCGAAAACATACAGGAGGAAAAATCCTAGGATTCTTTTTCTAAATCTTAATACCAGTCTATTATAAAACATTGAAATTTTCCAGTTGACCTGCAGACCCCCACAGGGTGGGAAACACAGCAACTGCCGAGAGGCAGCAGACTGTGGGGCCAGTGTTCCAGGATGTCTCTGAGAACCCCCTTCAGCTACTTAGCCACAGCTGCAGCCACAGGCCACTGTGCAGAGGGACTTCCTCTCCACAATAGTGGTCTAGCAGCTGTGGCCATTTTTCAGTTCAAATCTTTTTCAAGTGCTGAGACGAAGCCTCAAGATGGAGGCACCCTCTCTCTCCCTTACCTACAATGATAGGTGCTGCTCCTTCATTGTTGAAAGGTATCCTGTTGACCCTCCAGCTTCAAGAGCCCACTCACTGTTTTTAATTGGATGACGTGAGAGCCCTAGGGCTGTTAATTGACCAATCCAGGCCAAATTAATATCAGGTGACTGCCATGATACAGTGTGGAGTCAGGACCTGTATTGACCCTGGTATTGCGGTTCCAACTGAAACAGAAAATCCTGCCCCAGAAATCGCTATCTGATGAAATGTTCATTAAAAATTATGCCATAGTTTCAATGACTTACACCAGAAAAATTCTTATTCAATGCTGTGAAGTCACTGTAGTTAAATACTACCATGAATCTAAAGAAGTTGTTTATTATCCATTCGCGGGTTCCATTAGTGCCATCAACACATGTGATACCTAGGGAACCTGCAGGAAAAATGGTAATTTTGTTACCTGCATGATTTCATACACAAATCAAATTATTTATCTAATTATAAGACAGTAAACACATGGTTCTGTTACATTACAGTTATTTGTTGCACTTTATTATTACGTGAATACCTTAAGTTCCATTGTAGGCACCTCTCCTCCTTGTGTAAAGTAAATACAATTCTCCTTCTATCCTGGATACTGCTCATAATAATCCAATGATACTAGAAAGTCCCCAATTAAGAGCGGATGAGATGAGCTGCCTGCCAATATGTGTTATTGGGCAACTCACCTCCATCTATGAGTTTCAAGCTGTGTTCCTTTGGATCTTAAGGAATAGACATGATTTTCTTCTCCCCCACATTGTGCCAGGTGCCATGTAGACACAATGGACTAATAATTTTATTGTACTTTTATTCGCATGTGGGTGTCACAATTCAAGACCTGCCCATGCCCACTCAGTTCTTGGTGGGCAACACACACACATGGTGTACCCAACTCTTGGAATAATTGTAGCAATAACACAAGCAGCTCCCACGCTGCTTCGCTCTGCTCCATGCTGCCTGTGACCTCTATACTCTGCAGCCATGTTTGCAGACCACATGGTGCATTGAGCCTGCTCTTCTTAAAAATTCACTCTCTATCAAAGGGAGGTTGCACAACTCAACTGAAGGCTAATGGAAAATCAACTTGGAAGATTCCAGGAATCATAATGGCACAGCAGAAAAGGGAGTGCACTCCCAAGTTCAACAACGTTGCTTGGAGGCTCTTGTGAGTGAAGTGGACTCAGAAGGGATGTTATGTTTCCCCAGTTGGGTAGGAAGTCTTCCTGCACCAGCCTGAGGAGAGAGTGGGAGCCAGGGAGGTTAATGGCAGAGTCTGGCACTCAGGAAATGGCAGAAGTTCAAAAAAAGTACAATGATCTCATACATGGGTGGTCAAGGTGAATGAAAGCATCATCACATCATGTCTCCTACCCACCACACCACCAATTTCGGTGCTCAATGTATTCTGCTCAATGCACCACTCTCATATCTAACATTTGCATACTGCACCTCACCCTCACACATACCTTACAAAGCTACCAGCATGCCACTTGTCACTGCCTCCACAGATCTCCAGCTGTTCAGCTATGGTAGACATCACCTAAGCACAATGCTACACAATCACTGACCATCCGCCCACACTTTCCTTGAGGGAAAAAGGAGCATACAACAACCAAGTGACTCAGAGAACCGAAGTGGGGAACTCCAAGACTACATCCATGATCTGCCCTGGAGGCGATACTGCTTGAGATCATGGGCCCAGAGTGAAAGAGCCCCTGGAATCTGGCCCCGCAGAGGATGACATTAAGTGACTGACTTATGCCCTCCTCCAAACTCCTTCCTCACTCTCATCCAGAGATATGTGTCACTAAGTGGGGGTTTCAGATGGTATGACCATCGACCAACTGCTTTCCTCCCTGCCCTCACCCACTTCCCAACAACCGGGTGATTCAGAGAACTGAAGTGAGGAGCTCCCACTTCGTACAAGAGTACGTCCTGATTTTCCCCCATCCCCACCCCCAGAGGAGATGATGCTTGAGATCATGTGCCATGTAGACACAATGGACTAGAAATGTTATTGCACTATTACTTGTGTCAGAATTCGAGACCTGGCCTACCCACTCAGTTCTTGGTGGGAAACACACAAACATGGTGTACCCAACTCTTTTGAATAATTGTAGCAGTAGCCTGAGCAGCTCCCACACCGCTTCTCTCTGTTCCATGCTGCCTGTGGCCTCTGCACTCTGCAACCATGTTTGCAGACCACATGGTGCAGTGAGCCCGGAGATGACAGAGCCCTTGGAATTTGCTGCCGCCTTCCCTCACCTCAACCCTCCCCTTCTGCTTATATGCTTACAGATACACAAGTCCTGTTGCCCTGACAGCTAGAAGAACAGGAAAAGGAACCCCAGGACAGTGACGATGAGGCACTATCTAACTTGACCTAACACTTGCAGGTACTAGCACTCAAAAGAACTTTAAAAACTAGTACAGAGTTGCAATCTGCACATGGTGAGTCACCAGGTGTGAGTGAGCTGCAGCCTGGCTAGGGAAAGCATAGCTCATGTGCCAGCTCCCCAGAGAACAAGATCACAGTGGAGTTCTGTTTGCAGGGGACTCATAAGGACTTCAATGAGGTGGTATACAGGAGAACGCTGAAGACACAAGATGCTTGGTCCATTGACATGCCTGTCAGACAACCTTCTGTCAGTGCTAAGAAACATGGAGGAGTCCAGTTCCAATGTGGCAGAGGGCATCATGAAAGCTTGTATCACATCCTACCCAGCATGGAAATGGTGGCCAACTCCATGACAGCACTGGCGGACCAATCGTGATGGATAGTTTGATGACTGTTGTCCCAGCTGCCACTGCAACACAGACAGAATCCTCCTGATGTTAAAATACTGCAGTGGAAGCTTAGATGGAAGTCATGAGATCCATGCTCACTGACAGGCAGGCACAGACTGCTGCCATTGTGGGTGCAGATCTCAGTGCACAAAGAGGCATGCAAGCTCTCCCAGCAGTCCATCAATCTGTCTTCCAACAGATTGAGTCTTGCCGAAGTGCCACACTATGGGAGTTGCAGTGGCTCTATGGAGAACCAATTTACTGTTTACTCTCAGCATAACAGCACCTGTCATCTTACCATTGCTGCTCTGCCAGTGATGTTGCTGTTGCCTCTCAGCCAGCCAACCCAGACTGCTGCTGCCCATGTTAACCTGGTGCAATCTGATGCCAGACCCTCAAGATCCAAAATTGTTTGAGGCATCATAAAAAGCTATCTGCAGTATCCCACAGCCATGCTGCAATCAGGGTAGCACCTCATAGGAGCACTAGACCAGGGAAGGGCACCAGCAGCACATGCACTAAGGGAATGCATAAAGATGAATAGTCATTGGTGTTTGCATAATTGGATTTGTTACATAAAAAATGTTTTGTGAAGGTTTTTGATAGTGGCTCTTATTGTTAAATGTGGGCCTTGTCCTGTTCCTCTTCCTCCTCCCGTACTACTCAGAGCTTCCACTCTTAGCTTCCTCCATTCCATTTTCAGATCAGGAGATATGGCAACAACTTCCCAATACTGGGTCAGGTAGTCCTCTATCTTCCTTGGCTGCATTCTGACAATGGCAAGCAAACACCTCCAAAAACGCACATTAGTGCTTCCACCAACTGTGCCTAAACTAAACACATTGAAAAACACCTCCTCTTCAAATTGATAAATGGCTCTTTAATCATTGCAGGTTCAGATCACACCTTGCAACTACACACCTGATCTTTAATGACTGATGCACCAAATTTGTGCACTGGATATGTGTGGTCCACGTTATCAATCCAACCTGCACTGGAGTGCCGCTTTGGGCTGCACTGTGCTTAAATTGGAGTTTGGTGAGTGAGGGAGTTCAGTGAAGAGGGGAGGTCATCCTTTCATTTTCTACCTTTGCTCAGAACGAAGAGCAGCAGCCTTGCTAAGTAGGACCTGGTGAGTATTTCTACTGCCTGTAATATTCTCTGCATCTAAAGGAAGTAAAAGGAGCAATTTAAGGGTAAGTCATGACAGGGCAGCTAGGCCATGTGGAATGCTCTTCCTGGGCGATGTGGGGAGTGAGGGTCACTTCCAGAGTCCAGGGCTACCACGTGTGCAGGAAGTGCAAGTTTACTCTCATACTCTATTTTTCCCTTCTTAATCAATCTCTTGGCACTCCTTTGCTGAATTCTAAACCTGTTCCCAATCCTCAGGCTTGCTACTTTTTCTAGCAACTTTACATGACTTCTCTTTGGATATAATACTAACCTTAATTTCTTTTGTTGGCCATGGCTGGGCCACTTTTTCTGCTGTGCATTGGCGCTAGAAAGGCATGTATAACTGTTGCAATGCATATATTTGTTCCTTAAATATTAGCCATTACCTATCTACCTTTTAATGAAGTCCCCCCTCAATCTATCTTAGCCAACTGATACCTCATGCCTTCATAGTCTCCTTTGTTTAGATTTAGGACCCTAGTTTCGGATCAGACTACTTCACTTTCCATCCTAATGAAAAATTATATCATATTATGGTCACTGTTCTCTAAAGGTCTCCGCACAGCAAGATTATGAATTAACTCCTTCCTATTGCACAATACCAAATCTAGGATAGCTTGTTCCCTAGTTGGTTCCTCGACGTACTGGTCTGAAAAGCCATCACATACACACTCCAGGAATTCATCTGCCACAGTATTATTGCTAACTTGGTTTGGCCGTTCTGTTTGTAAAGTCACTCATGAATATGGTAGCACCTTTGTTACATGCATCTCTAATTTCCTGTTTAATGCCTCCACTCTTCTTTCTGAGCAAAGGTAGAAAATGAAAGAGCACATTGATCCTTTCGATCTTTTTGGGCCATCCATTTGTTTGGGTGACTCAATATTTGCGGCCTTGCCTCATTTAAATGGCAGCATTGGTCTAGACCTATTTTAAGAAACACTGGACATCCTAGACAACATACAACATTGTCTCTGCCCCCAATTGCTGAGGAGCTGAGCATTTTCCACATGCAGCAATGTGGACAATGAGCCTCATTATCTCCTTACAGTGTAGAAGAAATCAAAAATAAACATCTTCAGCATCCTTCTAGTAGAGAAATTTAAATTTTTTTTCACAATCATTTCTCTTCAACAGCATCAGGTTTGATCCATGTTAAAACACCTCGCTACATACTCCACACTATTACATTAAATGGAATTTTGTGAAGGAGCCATGCAATTTATTCTATGAAGCATTTATTGGCAAAAATGAGAAATGAATACATTACCTGATAAACTGAATTGGAAATTCAGAAAGTTTTTACCAAAAATGGAGATCTCATGATACTGTGACTGTGTAAAATTCAGGTATAAATTATCCAGTGCTTTCAATCTATTGAGACAAAAAGGTATAGTATAATATTGTTTGAATCTGAGAACTGTATTTGTGTGTTTGTCAGTCATCTATATTTTTAATCACAAATGTCCCTGTAGGTTTTTCTCTGGTGCAGACCTCAGTCACACACCTTTCTCACTGATGTCCCCCCTATCGCTAAATCTAGAGAGAAGGCAGGATTCAATTTTAGAAGAACTAAAAGCAATTCATTTAAAACAGCAGCACAATCATAGAATCATAGAATGGTTTCAGCAGAGGCCATTCAACCCATTGCTTCCAGGCCAGCTCTCTGCAAGAGCAACTCAGCTAGTCCCACTCCCCCGCCCTTCCTTCGTAATCTTACAGTTTGTTTACCTTAAGCTCCTTATCTAATTCCCTTTTCAAAGCCACAGCTGAGTCAGTCTCCCCATACTCTCAGGCAATGCATTCCAGTGCATGATTCAATATTGCTCTAATTAAAACCCTGAGTAAATGAGTGACTGGGGACATTAGAAATGTTTTTGTAATAAAACTATATACACTGATACCAGACTGCTCTATAAATGCTATTGGCAAAATATAATCTTAAAAAGTAGCCAAGGCTACCATCACATTATTTATCCTCATATCCTTCCTCTAATAGGGTGTTCAAAACAGTATACAATATTCCATCAAAAATTTAACCAAGGTCTGAAGAAGTTCAATATTACCTCCTTGTTTTGGTATTCTGTGTTTCTAGACGAAAAACAAACATTTAGTTTGTCCTTTTTTTTGGTAACCCTCTTTACCTTTTACAACTCGTGGAACTCCACATGAAATGTCTATCTAGTCCTCTACATTTGGAAGGATTTCTTCATAATCCTGTCTGAATTCAGGCAGGATTATACAATGAAGAATTACATATAATTTATGTAATGAAGCCTGTCATGCTGAAAGAAATGTATTTCACTTGCCCCTGCTGGGACCACAGCTTGCCACTCCTTAGCCATACATTTCATGTGGAAGTGGAGCAGCTGGATCTGGGACCCAGTAGGTTTCCATACTGTCCACTCAATTTATTCTCACTTCCTGGAGCTGTCCAATGGTGGGTCTGCAGTAAGCAGGGTAAAGGAACTGAGGTAAGACTTCTTCTACCTCCAATCGGAACTTGGTTCTCAGTCAAAAGGCTGGATTTACAGTCCCCTGGGAGCATGTTGGCAGGTAGCATGGGGCTCTAAAATTAGGCCGGATGCCATAGACAGTGTTCCCAGCACCTACCCACCTTCCCCCACCTCAGTCTTACCAGTGGCAGGTGAGGTCTCAGGACAGCCACCTGCCTGGGGGATAATTGATGGCCACTTAAGGGCCCCCTCCTGCCATCGCTGGGATTTAACCTGTGGCAGGAGACGCCCACTTCAAGTATGCAGGCTGACAGCTTTTCACTGTTTGAGCTGGTGGGCCAGTTAAGGTTGGGGGGCTGGGGTGGGGGGGGGCATGCCTAATTTACGGGTCCCCTGTTACCATCAGACCCACCCACCCCAAGGTCTTTCCATTCCCTCTGGACCCACTTGCCCCCTGGTGAGATATTCCCCTTATACCACTAAACTTATCTTCACATCTGGC
The DNA here is from genome assembly GCF_964194155.1 of Cetorhinus maximus. Classification (NCBI taxonomy): domain Eukaryota; kingdom Metazoa; phylum Chordata; class Chondrichthyes; order Lamniformes; family Cetorhinidae; genus Cetorhinus; species Cetorhinus maximus. The sequence continues at coordinate 73,519,290 of NC_135893.1, read as the reverse complement.
TCCACTGACGGTCACTTTTGGGGACTGGATGCAATCCCAGCAATCGCCACCATTCCTATTTGACTGGCTGACAGCTCTCAGAGGTGGTACTTCCTCACCAGATAGGCGTGGAAGTCTCACCTCAAGTGAATTAAAGGCCCAACAACCATTAAATGCCTCTGGGGGCCAGCTGGCAAAGCGGCCGCTAGCTCACTCCCAACCTGCGCCCCATAAAGTACAGCCTGGAGTATTCTGTTGGAGTCTTTCTGCCACTTTGAGACACTTTTTCCCCCTTTAAAATCCCCTCATCATCCCTTCTGTACTGCAGTAGCATTACCATTGCAACAATGCTGGAATTTATTGACCTTGCACAGAGGTTTTGAGGCAGATTCAGAGGGACAAAAGAAAGTCCTGCCATACTGAAACTTTACCCCAAAATGGAGAATTCCCTCATAAAATCTTATTGTGTCTTTCTTTCTCCTTACTTTCAAAAAATATTTCCTCACATCACTCGATTACATTATAACTGCCAACTATATTTTAGTGGATCAACAGATCCCATGGCAGGATAGTGCCTTCAGCTGTTTTACTTCAAGCCTTTAAAACCACACACTATTTATACCACATGTCCAGCTGTACATATTTAAATGAGGGCGTTAACAGAATCTGTGATATCAAAAATGGTAGGTCAGGCACCAAATCATCTATCTGCCCAGTCTACAGGCTTCTAGCATATGCATGGCAATCCAGCACTATTGTCTCTACAAATATGGTGATGGGTGTAGCCACACCAGAAGTCATCAGAAGCAGACACCCCAATTCACCATTTTTATCACTTCCAGGCTCCCATAGCGGTGCATTGAAACAATATTTGCAGGTAAAACATTTTTTGGATAAATAAACTAGATTGGGCCACTTTTAGTGATTCCTATGCTTAAAATACATTAGTCAAAGTCTCAAAATGGAATTTGAATTATCTTATTCAAAATAAAGGCAGTGGGATGGATCTTGACTTTATTGGCTGATAGTGAGTCAGCAGTATGTCTGTCTTCTCTGCCGATTTGTTTGGCTGACAGCTCAGAGGTGGGAATTAAAGGCCCGACAGGTGTTAAATGGCTCCAGGGCCAGCTGGCCAAGTGGGGGCTAGTTTGCCCCCAACTTTTATTGGGGGGGGGGGGGAACCTCACACTCTGTAAAATCCAGCCCAAAGTGTTCAGTGTGATTTTTAGTTGCTGAAGCTAAGAAGGTTGCCCATCAATAAACCCTGTATGATGTGCATTTTATACTCACATGGCTCGATATGATGCACATGATATATTTTTGGGTATAGTGGCCAGCTCCTTGGCTGTGATACTGGGCAGCAGCAAGTGTAATCTGTTCTGGAACCACTCAATGTAATCCGTGGTGTTAAATATTACAAACTGGGGTTTCAACAGCTGCATAATCCCACTCAGCAATGTGTCTCTTTTCATGCCTTGAATGGTTGTAATGTTCATCTAAAACAAAAGGTTAAATTGATTCATTGACGGTACAGTGGCAATTTGCATGAAAGTGAAATACACTGGAAATAGATGTTCATCTTCACTGCTCAAGTTGCAATCTGCAAATCAAATGATATGCTTTTTATAGTACCTACCTGATTTTCATTCCATTGATTTCACTTCTATAAAGGCTGGGCAATCTGCACTGCCAATGTTTCCTTAGGCAGTGGAATTGAAAATTTACCCCCAGAAGACAAATATTATCATTCCTCTCTGGTATTTCCTATAGTTTAGCAAAATACATCTTATATCTATCCCATCAAACACAGTTGCTGAATTTGGTAATCATTTTTTCACTATTCCCATAAGTGTTAACTAGTAGATTAAGTAGAAAGAACTGCAAGTACTTCTTTGTTACATCTGCGCAGGTGAACATTCTATCTTTTTCTCTGTTGCTGTAGATCCTATTATTGGTACACATTGCAGTTACCACCACAAACTGGCGTAGATCTTGAGTTTTAGTGATAGTGTAAAACATGGAAGCCCATTTTATAACTCTCGCAAATTTAATTGCATGGGCTCTCATGGAAAATGGGGAGAGGTATGAAGCAGATTGCCACTACTCTACACTATTGCACAGAGTCAATATCTACTCCACTTATTGTCACTGTCCACACTGATGTCAGTTGAAATTTAAAATGTTTCCACACATCAACCCACAAGCTGTGATGTAACATAATTCAGAGGAATGCCCAAAGCATTAAATTCTGGCTAGCACTGGTACTTTTGCTTTAACTTCAATAAAATGTAATCAGTGCTAAAGCTATAAAATTCTAATAACTTCCAAAATTTCTTTTGCCTTTTATTTTGGTAATCTTCTGAGAATTAAGCAAAACAAAATTGTAAGTTTATTTGTGTGCACATCAGAAAAGCATTAATTCTTTTTTCTTCCCATTCAAATGTTCACTGATGTGGAAGTGTAACAACTCAAATTTAAAAGCACTACATATAATAGAATCAATTTGAAAGTTAACAGATAAGCCAAACCCATCCAAAGACTAAAGGGAAATAATCTTACCATGTGAGTGTTGTTAACAAATTGGGTAAAGTAGTTGATCAAGTCAGTGAAACTTCTTTTGCCAAGGGCGTCAATGATCATATTGATGTGAGATATGTTATCCAGTGACTTTACAGTCAGCTCAGAAAGTTGCGGTGCACTCAGAAAGTCCAGTATTTCAAACTGCAGAAAGCAAAAGCCATTATTTAATACTAAGGTGTTATTTTAAATCCACCAAAACAACAAGTCCAGGGAATTTAAAATTAGGCATCCATGCCCAGTGTCTGCCTGGTATCTGTATTATACATGGTAAAGTGTAAATTACTTACTACAGAGATGTTCTTGTTCAGAAGTAATAAGTCTGTGTACGGAACCTGTGCCACGAATTTATTAAAGTTCTTCCATAGCCAGTCACGGATTCCAGTTCTGTTAGAAGCACATGGAATACCTATGGAACCTATAGGGCAAAGTTCAATATTGTTACCTATTCAGATCTACACAAGAGTAAATTCCTTATACAATTATCAAACAGTAATGGAGCATTCTGCGATCCTCTGAGATTACAATAGTTCTCTCAGTGCTGTAAATTACATTTTACGGCATAATATTTTAATACATTCCATGAGAGAGCCAGTAAGGAGCAAGTTAGAAGCGGGGATGTTTGCTGATGAAACCCCTAGATACTGAAGACCATGCCCACTTTGAACCACATACAGATTTGGGCTGAGAAGTGACAAGAAACATTTGCACCACAAGTGCCGGGCAATGACCACCTTCAACAAGAGTGAATCTAATCATCTCCCCTTGATGTTCAACAGCATTACATCTCTGAATCCCCCGCCTTCAATATCCTGGAGGTCATCATTGACTAGAAACTGAATTGGATCATCCATATAAATACTGTGGCAACAAGAGCAGATCAGAGGCTGGAAGGAGACTGCATCATCTCCTGATTCCCAAAAGCCTGTCTGTCATCTACAAGGCACAAGTCAGGAATGTGATGGAATGCTCTTCACTTGGCTGGATGAGTACAACTCCAGCAGTACTCAAGAAACTCAACACCATCCAGGACAAAACAGCCCACTTGATTGGCAGCCCATCTACCACCTTAAACATTTACTCCCTCCACCACTGGACCACAGCGACAACATTGTGAACCATCTACAAGACACAAAGCAGCCACTGGCCAAGGCCCCTTTGACAGCACCTTCCAAATCTGTGACCTTTACCATCTAGACGAACAAGGGCAGCAGACACACGGGAAACACCATCTGCAAGTTGTCCTCCAAACCATACATAATCCTGACTTGGAACTATATCGCTGCTGCTTTGTTATCGCTGGGTCAAGATCCTGGAACTCCTTCCCTAACAGAGCTGCTGATGTACCAACACCACATGGACTATAGCAGTTCAAGAAGATGGCTCACCACCACCTTCTCAAGGGCAATTAGGGATGGGCAGTAAATGCTGACCATGCCAGTGAAGCGCTCAACCCACAGATAAATATTTTAAAAATAAAGGTGTTCTAAAGACTCAAGATCACAAAAGTTAGATTTTAAGCTTCCCTTTGTTGGGAAAGGTCTCAGAAGGAAAGACTCAGGACACACCGACAACCACCCTCTCCACACTTGTAAACTCACAAGACCTTGCACAAACACCCTCCCCACCACATAACATCCATAAAAGCCTTCTCCAGGTTGTGCGAGGTTAACCAGTGGCCCCTTTCCACCCAATTCTGGGTGGATAGTAGGCCAGTGGGATGCAAATGAACCCCAGGGTTAAAATAGCCTGGAGCAGCCAATTTGCCAAAGCTCACTCCCAATTAAAACCCCTTCCCATTGCATTTTGACCTTACTGTAAATGGCTCAATACTGCACTCATTTCCACATTGCAAGCCAAATATTCCCAACCTCTACCAAACATACGTTTATCTCAAACCGTTACATGTAATATCTTATCCCTTCCTCGTCCGCATTTCCAATCATAGCATTGCACCAGCCATTTTCGCTGTGTGATGTCTGGACAGCTTCCATTCAAGATTTTCCAGCGCACACAGGGGCTCATCTGCATGTGCAATTCTACTGCAGGAATGCTGCACCAGCAGCACAGCGTGACCAGAAGTTTACCGCATCCCCTGAAAGCAATGGTAGGCCTCCATGCAGCTGCTTGCGCCAGGCAAACCATTTTCAAGCCCAATATTCCCAAGTGCTCATGCCTTGAAATGCCACTTTTCACCTGGATTTCTGACTTGCATCATTAAACTGTATTGTCTCCTCCCCAGCCCTTTGCTGGAAATAAGAAGAGTGCAACCGAAGGTTTCTGATTCCCACTGAAAGAAAAACGGGATTTTCCAATGTACCAACACCCTCTTTGTGTTGCTCCTGGACTGAAAAAGAGCTCAGTGGAATCCCCACTACCAGGCTTCTTGGGCTATCCATGTGTCTGGGTCACTCATTAAGAGGGAACACCTCACCTTGCCTCATTTACATGGCAGCATCCTAGACAACCTGCTGTGGGCAGAGACCTACCACAATGAGTATTTGCCTCCAAATACTCTGCAGCATCCAGAAACTAAGCATTTTCCAGGTGCAGCAATGGAGACAGTCAGCCTCAATATCTCTTCACAAGGTAGAAGAAATCAAAAATCAACATTTTCAGCATCCTTCTAAAGGAGAAATTTTAAATTTAAGTATTTTCTCCAGAATCTTATTTCTCTCCAATAATTTCAAGTTTGTCTCACTAAAACATCTCACTGCATATCCTACAACATTACATTGAATAGAATTTTGTAAAGGAGTCATTCAATTGATTCTTTTGAAGCATTTATTGGCAAAAATGAAAAATAAAATCAACACATTACCTGATGAATTGAGTTGGGAATTCAGAAAGTTTTTACCAAAAACGGCGATCTCGTGCCACTGTGATGATGTAAAATTTAGGTATAAACTATCCAGCCCTTTCAACCTGTGGAGATAAAAAAAAATTATGGTATGAATCTGAGAACTGTATCTGTGTGTTTGCCAGTTATCTATATTTATGTTCTTATCTCTGTGGATTTTGTGATAGGATTTCTCTGGTGTAGACTACTGTCACACCCCTGCAGATTCACTTCCCCTCAATCACTAAGTGTAGAAAAAGATCTAATTATAAAAGAACTAAGCACAATTCATTAATCCAGGAAGATGGAGAAGCGCACCAAGAGATTGTGTGAAAATATGGAAACCGTTGTGGAGCCTCACCCAGTAAGATGCTGAAAAAGATTTAGATCAGCCAACACGCCAAATACACCTCCTTCTGTGGGAAAACAAAGATGAAGCGGAGGGCAGCTGGTATCTGGCATTGTGGATCTTGCATGAAAACAGTGGCCTGAGGAGCTTGGGCTGACAATATCACCTCCGCCGTTACAGTAAAGTCTGCAATTTGCCGCCTGCGGGAGCTGAAGGATCAGTGAGCACTGGCCGTGGAGTCTGACCTCTTCCAGAGGTTTATGTGTCCTCAAACTTGTTAATAAAATGTTAAAGGAAAGGCAAAAATAAAAACACTGGAAACACATGGCGGTATTTAATAGAGGCAGCAGCGCCAGCAAGGACAGGTGAGTGGCTCTCAGCAGCCCCTCCCCTCTCCACATTTCCAGGTGCCAGGTCCCTCAATCAGGCACTGAGTGCCTTTAAACAAGGTTTCCCCCTGGGGGAGTCCACGCCTTTCAGGGCTCCCCACAGGGCGAGTTCCCCAGCAATGCTAGGTGAATATCAGTGGCAGCAGGATCAGACCCTTAAGTGGGCATTAATTCATAGAATGGTTACAGCAGAAAAGGAGACCATTAGGCCTATTGTGTTGGTGCCAGCTCTCTGCAAGAACAACTCCGCTAGTCCTATTTCTCTGCATTTGAATTAGGATTGTAACACTTGAATCAGGATTATAAGGATCTGTGGTTCAGGCTCACACCATTTCAATGCAGCAAAAGGCAAATTTAAGATGGATGCCAGGAGCAGATGAATCAGCTGTCAAGGTATGTACTATGTATGAAAACACTGAAATAATTTAAACAATAGTTGGATGCTGTCAGGTGTAGACTTAAGGGGCTAAAAATTTAATAAAGGCCATTCTCTGGTACCGGGATGGTGATGTGCGATTACCCTGCACTTGACGGAGGTGATGCAGGCTGCATACAAAATTTGTATCGTCTGCCATGATAGAGTTCTGCAGCCCAGAGCAAAAGATGCTGCCCACTCAGCACGGAGCCCAAATTCATGTGAGGCTAGCACTAATTAAAGCTAGACTTAAAGCCAGCCTGCACCTCTTAAAGGGGAAGTGCATCTTAGCTGCAACAGATGTTGGAACTGATTCTGAAAGTATTTCTAAGAAGGAAGAGCAACGGAGCAGCAGGCCAGACAGTGGGCTGCCGGGTTCTTCAATACAGCACTGGAGACCTTTGTCCAGGAGGTGAAAAGGAAGAGCAATCTGGGGCTGGATTTTCTCAGAGGAAGCAGTAACTAAATGCTGGGCCTGTTCTTGTTAAGAATCATGCAGAAGTTCAGATTTTTGTGAAGGGGAGTGGCAAGTCCTTAATTGATATGGAGATGGGTATACTCTCTAATTAAACCTAGTGGGTGCAGGAATGGAGGCAGGTTTCAGAAACCCAAGGTAGCCATCACTCCAGCTGCTACTAGTTCTGAGTGAGAAAGCTTGTGCCAATGCCTTCCACAAAGAACCAGAGGCCTGGCACACAAGGGAGAAGAGGAATGTTCTCTTCCTGCATGGAGGCAGGAGATGATCATGTTATCATGCAGTATTATCTGTTCAGCATTATCTCCCTCTGCTTCCAATTCCTCCTCCTCTCTTACCTCCTCCTCCCTGATAAGCTGTCCCCTTCCAGGGCTTTACTGTACTCGAGATCTACACTTCTCTGGAGGGCCATGTTATGAAGAGCGCTACAGGTCACCACAATGACCTAGATAATTTCAGGGGAATATTTCGGAGCACCACCTGACTGGTCCATGCACGAGACCCTGTGCCCCCTGAGCCTGTAATGACCCTAAGTTGTGATTCTGTTTGTTGTCCAGCATCAGTGAAGAGAGCATCTGTCACCCACATAATGCACCTGTGTGCAGCCACCTGTGAGATGCCACAGACATCCACACTAATGAGGGTACAGAAGCCTGTGATCATCTGCCCAATGTTAATTGGTTGGTTATGTTGTTAAAGATACACAGGTGATGGCCATTGTTTAATTAAGGACTGAGAACACTTAGAAAGAGAGTTAGGTGGACCACTAGATTGATTGTTAGGAGGCAGAGATCTGTAATTCTTTCGAGTTATCAACAGTCACAGATTGCAACTCTTTCGAGTACAATCACAGTTCTTGGTTTCCAGGAGTGGGACATGAACCCACAACCCTCTGATTCAAAGGCGAGGGTGCTATGAACTGAGCCACAGCTGACACCTCTTAAAGGGAGGGTCTTTTTCAACTCTTTCGAGTACATTCACAGTTCTTGGTTTTCCGGGAGTGGGACATGAACCCACAACCTTCTGATTCAAAGGCGAGGGTGCTATGAGCTGAGCCACAGCTGACACCTCCAGAGATCTGTAATGCTGCATCCTGTGAATAAACCTACCAACAAGGAAAAGATTTGTGTTCTATTTCATACTCCACCATCTTGCTTGGATCTATTTAACATGGGAGCAGAGAATGGGTGCCTAAAGGTGAAGATTGGAAACTAAGAAGAATTTTTTTTCAGATAGAAGATTGTAATTGGAGTTACTTTTGAGAAGAATGGATGAAACCAAGTATAAAGTGTAAGGGTATGATTTCCCACCAATGTTCTCTGAGTCTGAACCTTATGACCAATGAAAAAAATGAAGTAGACATATAGGCACAGGTTACATCCTTAATGAAGGGAAAACAAGGGCCTTGGCATGGCCGCTTCCTGACAAAAGCAGGATCAGGTGCAAAGTATTTTTGGAGCTAGAGGTAGAGGTTGGACACCTGAGAAAGGTTTGAATAATCTATTAAGTTTTAAGGATAAAATTTATAAGAAAGATGATCTATTAGATACATATGAGGTAAGTCAGCCTTTGACAAATTTAGAATCATGGATGGATATTCCACAGAATATATCATGGAATTTAACAGACTATATACAAAATTGCAGAAATTCTATTTGGAAATTCCTAGTTCAGTGCTTGCTTTCAATTTTTGGATTGTGCTAAACTGTCGCACGTGGACAGACTCCAGGTCTTAACCGGAGTAAAATTCTCAGAAAAAGACACAATTTTGGATCAGATTTCTCAAGTTTTAACAAAAAGTCCTGGGAAAGCTGTAGTATCCCCTGTTGTTGACTCTCAACTAACCCGTGTAGTCAGCTGTTGGCATTGTGGTGCAATCCGAAGCTGGATCTTCTAGGTCCAGAATTGCTCCAGGGTAGGCTTCATCTGCAATCTCCCCATGGAAAGGCACCAGCTATTCTGCAGCCACAGGGGTAGCACCACGTAGGAGCACTAGGCCAAACAAAGGCATCAAGACAGGCACCAAGGGAAAGCACAAGAATGAATTGTTCTGTTTAGTATTTATTATTAGAAGTGTTTTATGGATACAAATGTAATGAAATGGTTCTTTTGTGGTATCTTGAAGAGGATACCATGATGGTCTGTAGCAGAGGGATGAGAAGTTGGGGGATTTTGAAACACTGGCCACCTTGAGATGTTTTCGCGGGAAGTAAGTCTGATAAGCCAGTTGAGTCCAATTCGTCCTCGCTTCCTGCACCTGAGGTGCTCGCTGAAGGCCTGGTGACAAGAGCTGCATTTTCATGATTGTCAGGTTGTGGAGAATGTAGCAGACCACCACAAATCGCAACACACTCACTCCAGTATGTATTGGACAGCTTTGCCTCAGAGGTCCAGGCAGCTCCATGACCTTCCTCCTGATCAGAGCATGGATCTTGTAGGAGCGCTGTCCAAGTGTGGTTGCGTTGCAGAGCAGAGTTATGAGCCACATTTAGAGCTGGTAGCCCTTGTCTTTGGGCCTGCAGCCTCTGGTTCGATGTGGCGGGGACAGCTGACAGGCACAGAATAAAAGCTGCCAAGATCAATGGAATTCACCCATGTGATATGCATGTTGGCACACCAACTGCATGTTCAGGGAATGCAGCCCTTTGCAGTTTCAGTACATCTCATTCAAAGTGGCACCAACAGAGCCAGTTGATCGCTTTCTGTACTATTGGGATTCCATAGATTCTGGAAAAATCATGTATCTGCTCCTCTCTGCTTAGAGAGAAACAGTAAAATCCCTACTCCTGGAGTACAAGTCCTTCGTGACTTCTCTCATGCAGCAGTCCATCGCATACTAAGAGAGGATGGTAATATCAGCACCAGACTGGAAGAATTCTGGGGCATAGAAATTGGGGGGCATAGTGACTTTGCTCACTGGAAAACCCTAACCCATCCTCATATTATATCATCCTGATAATGGGCACAGTTCAGTGACCACCTCCTCGTTAGGCATAGACACTGCTTTTGGCTGAGGTGGGGGTAAGAGAAGTGCTCTTTGAAAACCCTAGGTGAGCATGACCTTCAGTTGTGAGCTCCCCCCACCCCCCTCCCCCTTCCCTCTGCTCACAGCTTCTCCCCTCTGCTCACAGCTTCTCCTCTCTGCTCCCTCTGCTCTATCTTCCTGTCATGCTGCAGCCCAAGATAGACTGCAGTTATAGTCCCCATGCCTGAAAGCAAGCTGTCTGCTCAGAGGATTTCAAAATCTACTCTTTGCAAAGCACCACTCCCTTCTGACTTAAAGAACTTCTGTGAGCTCCTCCAACAACGCAGTATATAGTACATTCTTTAATGAAAGTCAAAAGCACTTTACTCAAAGGTTCCATGCTGATATGCTAATAGTACGACTTGTGGAGGTCGGGGGTGGTCCTTGGTACAAATGTGCACATGTTCAATTGTACACATTTAAAGGAGGGCATTAAAAGAACCCATGATATCCAAGATGGCAGGTCAGGCACCAAATCAGTGTCAGGCGCTATTTGACATCACAATCTTCCCACTCTGCATACTTCTGACGCATGCAAGACAATCCAGACTTATCGTCCCTCCTGACATAGTGATGGGCACAGTCATGCCACAAGTTGTCAGAAGACGACACCCTGTCATTTTTAACACCACCAGGCTTCTGTAAAAGCAAATCCAGTGGCACATTAAGCCCGGTTTTGCAACCAAGTTTCCTTCTGGATAGATAAACTCACATGGGCTACTTTAGTTATCCCAATGCTCAGAATACATCTATCAAAGTGTCAAAATAGAATTTTAACTATCCTATTCAAAATGAAGATGGAATATATCTTGACTTTTGTGACTGATAGTAAGTCAGCAGTCTATTTACTTCTCTGCCCATTCCATCAACCTTTAATGGAACTAAAAATTGGACTAGATGCAAAACAGACGTCTGGGGCTGGATTCTCACCTCGGGTTTGGGAAACACAAAATTTGTCAATCCAAATCTGGCACCTCCACCCTTACCTGCCACATTTTCATATCCTAGAGACAGGGGTGGTTAAGGTTTTGGACTGCCACCTTCTTAGGTAGGCCCGAGGCAGCGTGCGAGAAGCAGCTGGTTAGAAGGCCCGCATCGGTTCTTGAAGGCTTCAGTCTAGCTCTCCACATCGTTCTTATACCTGCTCACCCTTGAACCCTAACCTCCCCCATCCATGCTCATGACCCCTCATATCCCCAATGTATTATCATGTCATCCAATGTCCACTATGGACAGACCTCAGGAGTCATGTAATAGCAATGGGAAGTCTTTGAAAAAAAATTAAACCTCTAACAATCTAATAGAACTGTCACTCAAACACAACCATTTCTACTGAAGACAACCTCCAGATCCATTGAAAAAAATTGTGTTACCTCAAGTGATCATCCAGTTGTGAAAACAAACATAGATTCAGAAATATCAAGGACAGATAATCCTTTAATAACCTCTTAAAACTGACAAATTGTACACACCTCCCTGCTGAGCTAAGTGGTTCTAAGCTTTTGAAACTCAACCATGCATTTATAATGGTCTCAGCTGTCAAGGCATACCATTATACCTCCAGACAATGGAGCCTATTTCAAAACAGATGGCTCTGTTTTTTTCTAAGCTACATAAATATAAATATAAATAAGATCCTAAAAGCATTAAATGAACATTATACGTGAAGTGTCAATATCAAACTGATTTAATCAAACATACGTTGTCAGTGCATTGATTTTTAATTGCTGAAACTAAGAAGGTTGCCCATCAAAAAACCCTGTATGATGTGCATTTTATACTCACATGGCTTGATATGATGCACATGATATATTTTTGGGTATAGTGGCCAGCTCCTTGGCTGTGATACTGGGCAGCAGCAAGTGTAATCTGTTCTGAAACCACTCAATGTAATCCGTGTTGTTAAATCTTACAAACTGGGGTTTCAACAGCCGCATAATTCCACTCAGCAATGTGCCTCGTGTCATGCCTCGAATGGTTGTAATGTTCATCTGAAACAAAAGGTTAAGTTGATTCATTGACTGTACAGTAGCAATTTGCATGAAAGTGAAATATACTAGAAGTAAATGTTTTTCTTCACTGCTTGCGTTGGAATCTGCAAATCAAACGATATGCCTTTTATAGCACCCACCTGATTTTCATTCCATTGATTTCACTTTTATAAAGGCTGGGCAATCTGCATTGCCAATTTTTCCTAGGCAGCGAAGATGAAAATTTACCCCCATATGACAAAAATGATCATTCCACCCTGATATTTCCTATGTTTTAGCAAAATGCACTACATATCATAACCATCCCATGAAACACAGTTGCAGAAATTGGAATCATTTTTTCCTCTATCAGTTGATGAAGGAAATACCTCAAGTTCCCATTAGTCTTAACTAGTAGACTAAGAAGCAAAAACTGCAAATACTTTAGTCATGTCGGTGTAGTGTTATATATTTTTCTCTGTTGCTGTCGGTCCTATTATTGGTACACATTACAGTTACCAACACAAACTGGTGTGGATCTTGACTTTTAGTGATCGTGTAAAACAGATATTAGTAATTTGGTAGCCCATTTTACAATTCTCCTGAATTTAATTCCATCGGCTTCAATAGAAAATAGTAAGAGATGTGAAAAAGGCTTCCAGCTCGCTAACATCCACTTTCCACAATTTCACAGGAAGGCAAACCTTCCCAACTTATTGGCCTAGATCTTCTGATATGGGGAGAGACCCCTGACTCAACTGAAGTCGCTGATGTGTCTGAACAAGTTCCAATTGCCTGTTTTACCCTGCCTGGACTGCTCCGTGATTCTCTACAACAGTAGGATGAGATGGCCAGAAACACAGAGACATGGGCTGCTTGCCCTAAACTTACCCTGGTTTTTAGGGAGTCATTGAGGGGAGGCTGTGCAGTGTTGGGGGTCGACAGCTTCATTTAAAATACCGCAAGTCAATTAACTGAAGACAGATCTGAAGGGCAGGTGTCTTCCTTTCATGATGAGAAAGTGGGATGTGCCTGTGCTGGAATTACAATTGCTATTTGGCTGCCCAACTCTGTTCATTCCTGCTAGAGCTGGCGCCAGAAGCTGCAAAGGCTTGATCATAAAATGGTAAGTGGGCATATTAAATCACATTCAGCATCCAATGCACCCTCCCTGACACTGACCAGAAGGTCTGCGCATTGTCACTGCTCATACTGATGCCAGTAAAATGTTTCAACACCTCAGTCCACAAGCTGTGATGTAACAATTCAGGGGAATGCCTAAAGCATCAACTTCTGGTTAGCACTGGTTTCTTTGCTTTGGCTTGAGATAGAGCTAGAGCTACAAAGTTCTAATAATTACCAAAACATCTCTTGCCTATTATTTTGGTAACCTGATGAGAATAAAGTAACAAAAGTGCCATTTCATTTACATGCAGATCAGAAAAGTAGTGATACTCCTCTCTTCCCATTCAAATATTTACTGATGAGGAATTCTAACAATTGAAATCAAACAATATTACATGTAATAGAACCAATTTGAAAGTTAACAGGTAAGCCAAACACAAAGGACTAAAGGGAAAGCATCTTACCACTTGTGTGTTGTTAACAAATTGGGTCACGTAGGCAATCAAGTCAGTGAAGCTTCTATTGCCGAGGGAGTCAATGATCATATTGATGTGCGTTGTGTTATTCAGTGACTTTAGAGTCAGTCCAGAGAGTTCCAGTGTATTCAGAAGATCCAGTATTTCAAACTGTAGAAAGCAAAAGCAATTATTTTAAAGTCATTAAAGAAATAAGTTCAGAGAATTTAAAATTCGGCATTGGTATCCAATATCTGTCTGGAAACCAAATAATACCTGGTTAAGTGTAAACAACTTACTACAGAGAAGTTCTTGTTCAGAAGTTGTAAATCTGTGTAGGAAACCTGTGCCATGAATTTATAGAAGTTCTTCAGTAGCCAGTCACGGATACCACGTGTGTTAGAAGCACATGGAATACCTCTGGAACCTGTAAGTCAAAGGTCAACATTGTTACTTGGACAAATCTATAAAGTAGTAAATTCCTTATACAATTATATAATGGTAATGGATGATTCTTAATTCCCTGAGATTGTAATTGTTCTCTCAGTGCTGCAGATCCCATTTCACAGCATTATGTTTCAATGTATTCCATGGGGGAAACCAGACAGCAGATCAATTACTTACTCCCTTCCTGCTAGACAGGGAATTTAATGCCAACACTTTTGGTGGAGGGTAATACTCCTGGCTAAATCAGTTCTGAATGGGGAGCCCACCATGGCTGCCCCACTCAATGTAAGGTCAGAAGTGCAGCTGTTTGCTGATAATTGAACAGTGTTCAATCGCATTGCAACTGCTCAAGTATTGAAGCAATCTGTGCCCACTTGCAAGAAAGAGCTGGATAACATTCAGGTTTGGAATGATGAGTGACAAGTGACATTCGCACCACATAAGTGCCAGGCAATGACCATCTCCAACAATGACCAGGCAATGACCATCTAACCATCCCCCCTGACCATTCAATGGCATTACTGTCACTGAATCCCCAAGCAGCAACATCTTGTTTATTAACATTGACCACAAACTTAACTGCATCAACCTATATAAATACTGTGGCTAGAAGAGCAGGTTGGAGGCTAGGAATTCTGTGGTGTATAACTCATCTCCTGACTCCCGAAACTGTGTTCACCATCTACAAAGCACAAGTCAGGGATGTGATGGAATTCTCTCCACCTGGATAAGTGCAGCTCCAACAACACTCAGAAAGTTCACCATCATCCAGAACATAGAAGCCCACTTGATTGGCCTCCCAACTAATTAAACATTATCTCCCTCCACAGCCAGAGCATAGTGGCAGCAGTGTGTACTATGTACAAAATGCACTGCAGCAACTCGCCAAGATTCCTTCAACAAGACCTTCCAAACCTTGTGATCTCTACCACCTAGAAGAACAAGGACAGCAGACACATGGAAACACCACCACCTCCAGTTCTCCTTCAAGTCTCACACCATTCTGAATTGGAACCATATTGCTGCTCCTTCACTGTTGCTGGTGTTATGAGCACAACCGATGTTAATTACTGCGCAAACCAAATCCCAGAGGGAAACTTGGCTTACGGGCCATACCCCTTTTTAGTCTTCTGAAAACGAGATGAAGACGTACTGATCTCAGCAGTATGAAGTCCAGTAACACTTTCGTGATTTTTGAAAATGAAA